>NC_132920.1:68299943-68924943 GCF_047675955.1 Chlorocebus sabaeus | reverse complement strand
ATGCTAAGATAGCCAAGACAATACATGACAAGAATGAAATACAGCTGCTATAGTCTGAATACTTATATAACCCCAAAATTCATATGTTAAAATCCTAATGACCACTGTGATAATTTTTAGGAGGTGGAACCTTTGAAAGGTGACTAGGTCATGAGGGTAGAGAAGTAATTGGGATTAGTGCCCTTTTAAAGAGGCCCAAGTGAGCTCATTTTTCCCTTCCACCATGTGAGGACAGAGCAAGAAGACACCATCAGGAAAGTAGCCCTCAGTAGACACTGAATCTGTTGGCTCTTTGATCTTGGACTTCTCAGCCTCCAGAACTGTGAGGAATAAATTTCTGTTTTTTTCTAAGTAACCCAGTCTATAATATTTTGTTATAGCAACCTGAATGGACTAAGACAAGGGATTTTCCAGTATTTTGGTAATCAACTAGATTCTATAAAAGTTGGTTATAAACAATTAGTGTAGATTATTTACTGGAAAGGGAAAATGCAATGAAACAGAGTCTAGGAAAGATATTCCAGGAGAGGACTGATACTGCATTTCTGCACTAAAAAGAATTCATAGAGTACAATTCTTTTTCTATTTTGTGCAATGTAAAGACTCAATGATTAGTCCATCAACAGTTGTAGTTCAGTGAAATTACATCATTTACACCTGACCTGAACTGGTGTCTGATATTTGTTCATACAGAACCAAGACTGGGATGCTGAGATTACAGTGTGTGTAACCCGGGAAGCAAAAATGTGATAGCATATGTGTAGCAATTTTAAGAATGAAACTTTTTAATTTTATATTTTCAATTTGTGATATTCTTCCCAGTTCATTGACTTAAGAAAGTCAATGTTTTCTTAAGACTTTTCTATGTAACACTCTCTTCTTCCAATGTTCTTATGTGTGTGTTTTTTTTTTTTTTCAAGCTCTTTTGAACTCTTTTCTATTTGTCACTAATTTCTTCACTTGGGCTTATTTTGTTCTTCATCTTAATTCCTATTCTTTCTTTGATGCTATTCTTTAACTTCCTTATTCTATCCTTCACTTTTCTGTTTTTATTTCATGTGCATCATCTGCAATTTTAAAAAGCTCCAGTGCATTCCGTAGGCATTAATTTAATTCCATACACATACCCAGAATTCCTTATTTCTACTAGTGAGTAGAGAGCATAAGATGGGATTTAAAAGTTACCTGAGCTGAAGTTTTTGCTACTTTACACGCTAATTGTGTGGTTTGGCCAAGTTACTTGGGTTCTGCGTTTCAAATTAACATATGTGTATAAAGAAGATAATAGTAGTACCCACCTCATTAAGCTGTGAAAGTGAGCATAGAGGGTTAAAACATGGTTACTGTTCATAAGTATCATAAGGAATTTATATTCTAGAGATAGTTCAGAAAAGTAAATCACCTACCCTAAGAAAAGGCTTGCTAAAATGAGCACCACATGGGGAAAGGACTATTAACTTGAAACGAATCGGTCTATCGGTTGCATGAAGACTTAGATGAAACCCAATTGTCTCAGTGCTAATTCTGCAACCTGAAGTGAGAAGACATTCAACATATCTAAGTTGATCCTTAGGTTTTTATTCAGGCAAATTATTGCAAAGTTATAAGGAACATGGGAATTATAGTTAATGTGAAATTGGGAAATGAAGGTCCCTAAACTGGAATAACCAAGTTCCTGGAAGATGGTCTGAAAATAGTCAATTTAAACAAAGATAAACCTACATTTTGAAAAAGAGTCTGAGGAGAAAATAGTACCATTTCATTTACATTTTCATTGCGTGGTTTGTTGAGAAAGTACTAAAAATAGATTGCTTGGCTTCAAGCCTGGATCAATGATTCCTGGAATTATTTTCTTTTCTGTTGGTAGTAGGGTGGGTTTGTATCTAGTGTATGATTTATCAGATGGCAGAAAAAGACCTCGGTAGAAAGTCTATGATTACTGTTACTACGTATTACAGGCAGAGAAGGAACATTTTAAGTTATTGATATTACTGTTACAGAATAAATAATTGTCTTCAAGTCATAGACCACAGGATTCCCTAACAGCATTCTTCACTTAAACTGAGGCTTTACATTGTAATAGACGACTCAAAACTGGATTTTGTCATTTTGGCTTTGGGGAATTCAGTCTTTAAGTAAAATTGTGTGGCAAAGATACAGAAATACATTTGACTTTCAAATAAAGGGATAGATCTTAGATACTCTCTTATGAGCAGACAGGTGATGGTGAACATAAGAGGATGTGTCCTAAATACTGATAATAGATATAGACACTTTACAGTCAGCTGGCACCTTTCACAGATTGGGTACAGTCCATCTACAATTTCTCACTGCAAAGAGAATAACTATATATATATCTTTTTACAAAATGAAGAATCTGTCCATGAGTGAACATATCATACTGACTCTTAACATTTCATTTCTTTTCCCTCTAGAGAGAAGGCTTTAGTATCTCTTTGTGGGGTATGTATGAAGGAGACCTTTAAAGACATCTATGTCCAAATGCCATGCCAGAGAAAAAACAAAAAACAAAAAAACAAAAAAAAACTATTATCTTGGCTGTAGCTTTGCTCTGTTGATCCCGCCTCATACAAATTTCCAGGTCACTGGAACATTCATGCAATATAGTTTTAACATTTACAGTTGTGTAACGCTATCTTGCACCCAAGTTGTTCTCAATATCCAAAATTTTTTAAAAGAGGAATCACACCTAAATAAGAGGTTAGCATATTTTGGAATAAACCTGGATTTTTGTAGTGCAAAAAAGGCAAGGAGGGAAAGTTAATTTTTTACTTGAATACTAACCATGATCCAGCTATGTTTTGTATGTCAATTGAGTATACTTTAAGTGATTTATATTTTATCCTCATTTTTAGAGAAAAGTAAGACACAGAAAAGTCAAACAATATGTCCCAAGTCACTCAGTTACTGAATAGAAATTGGAATTGAAGCTAAATTTGTCATTTCAAACTTAGAGAAAACAGCCAGACCAATACACCTTCATTTGGCGATTAAAGAAAGGACATTAAGCAGGAAATGATTCCACGGTACTGTGTCATCCTTTTCCCTCTAGTATTGAATCAATTAATACTTATTGATTGCCTAAAATATACTAAGACATAATTTGGCTTGGAAGTCTAAATAAGAGAAATAATAAATACAATGTGTTTTGGTGAGCTTATGATGAATGTTTTAATGCCACTTCAGGGCTACAATTTTTAGAACTGAGAATGGATCAAGCAGTCCTGCAACCAGGAAAATTTTAGTCAGGAAACTGGATGGTAATCTTCATTGTTAGCTGAAATTCTGAAGTGTGATAGGAAGACTTGTTGAACACATATCCCCATAGTGGAAATATGGAAGACTAACATCTCACTTTTGCTTCCCACACACTATTCTCAAAAGTTCCTCTTCTCTCTCCAGCTTCCAACCCAATATCAATTTCCTATATCCTTAGGTATACCTGGGGCCAAATTCCAGCAAAGCAATTCTGTCTCATATTCTACTAGGGAAGAAGAGAGTCTGGACTGAGGGGAAAAAGAGTCCTTTAATTTAGGAGCTAATGAGTTAACTCTATTGTTGTTATCATAGTGTTCCCTCTAGAGCAATCCAGCACATTCGGCTTAGAGTTGAAAAGGTCAAACTCTAAAGGAAGGTAAATGTGATGGTTAATTTTAGGTGTCAACTTTACTAGATTAAGGGATACTCAGATAGCTGATAAAGTGTTATTTTTAGGTATGTCTGTGAGGGTATTTCTGGAAGAGATTGGTGTTTAAATCAGTAGACTGAGTAAGGAAGATCCACCCTTCTCCAATGTTGGCAGGCACCATCTAATAATCTGAGCACTCCGATAGAACAAAAGGGCACAGAAAAGGTGAATTCTCTTTTCTAAAGATGGAACATCCCTCTTCTCTTGACTTCAGATATCAGAACTTGAGGTTCTCCTACTTTTTAACTCTGGGACTTGCACAGCAGCCTGCCAGGTTCATAGACTTTTGGTCTGAGAACTACACCACTGGCTTCCCCACTCTACCAACGCTGCTGGTTCTCCAGCTTGTAGATGGCCTATTGCGAGACTTATCCACTATTGTGTGAACCAATTCCCCTAACAAATCTCCTCTCATATGTCTTTATCTGTGTATATGTGTGTGTGTGTGTGTGTCTGTATGTATGTATGTATGTATGTATGTATCTATCTATCTATCTATCTATCTATCTATCTATCTATCTATCTATCAATCATTTCCTATTGGTTCTGTTTCTCTGGGGAACTCTAATACAAGAACAAAGGGAATTTCTTGATATTATGTACCATGCTATATTACAAATTACTATGTTAGGTTTTATTTGTAACCAGTCCATATTCAGAAATACACTAAGTGCATATTCAGAAACAGTAACTGGGGCAAAAAGCACAGGAAGTACAAATTAAAAGTCATGGATTTGACTTTGACCCAAACGGTGGACAAAACACAAGATTCTTCATCCCATTACTGCTTCCTGAATTCACTGAAATGGCATACAACATATTCTTAAGAATGGGAACCAAGGGCCAAGTTCAAATCTTGAGAACATGGATATGAACGGAAATGGCTGAAAGAGATACCAGAACAGAACAAATTACCTTCAAAGTGGGAGGTAAGCAATGTTGTTTTTAAAAAAGCATTACAGAACTTTCAAATTCATTAAATAAATTAAATAAAGGGTGTTTGGGTTAGTCAGATCTCCCCTTTTCTTTAGATATTGTCTTAGTCTGTTTGGGCAACTATAATAAAATACTACAGTGTGAGTGGCTTATAAACAACATAAATTTATTTCTTAGAGTTCTGGAGGCTGGGAAGTTCAAGATCAAGGTGACAGCAGATTCAATGTCTGGTGGAGGCCTGCTTCCTGGTTCATAGGCCGTCCCTTCCGGCCATGGCTTCACATGGCAGAAGCGGCAAGGGATCTCTGTGGTTTCTCTTTTATAAAGGCACTAATCACAGTCATGAGGTCTTAACCCTCCCAAAGTCCCCACCTCCTCATGCTCTCAGCTTGAGGGATGAGATTACAACATATGAATATGAGGGACAAAAAACATTCCGACTATAGCAGTTGTGCACAAAGCAATTGAGTTAAAGCCTGAGAAATCTCCCAGAGAAGTGCTGATCTGTCTGGGGAGAGCTCCTTGTATGTGCTTAGGAGCTGAAGTAAGAATAGGAATAGAGACTAAGGGAACTCTGCACTTCTGCAAATGATATAAAAGGATTACACAAACAGGGAAAGGTAACACCGTCCAAGAGGGATGTCAGGTTGGCAATTGGCTGGTCTGCCTGCCTGTCCTTTGTCCATGGACCCTAAGAGGAAGCCTGCCTGTCAACACCTCTGCCTGGTGATGTAGACCCTGCAGTGATCCTTCCCACCCAAAAGGATGTTATCAGGAGAAAAAGACTTCTACCATACATAAGATTCCCCCAGAACCAGCCATTCATATGTTAAGAAGCTACATTCTTCATCCATAAATATAGACTGACAACTGAGCACCTTAAGGCATTTAAAGAAAAAAAAATGGCAAAAATAAAAATACCAGGAAATAGAAATAGAATGGCAGACTCTAGAGGAAATAGAAAAAAAAATTAATTTGGTGAAGAAAAGAACTTTACATTGTTCTAATGATTTTCCTCTGGATATTTGCTAGCATATTGCATATATGGAAAAAAAGAATAGCATGCCATATAGAAAGAATAAATAAAAAAGTAGAAAACATCCTTGGAAATTGAAATTATAATTGTCATAACTTTTTAGAAATTCGAAAGATCTGCTCATTATTAGACTGAAGACGACTGAATACCGAATTGGTGATCTGAAAGATAGCTTAGATTAACTTGTCAGTCTCTATAAAGTTATGTAAACCTGACAACATTCTTCTAATGTAGGTATTAATGTGATCCTCGTTTTCTAGATGAAGAATCACATACACACTGAGAAGAAGTAACTAGCTCAAGGTCACAGAGCAAATTAAGTTGGCCGCTACAGAATTCTAACTCAGGCAGTCGGTAGTGCAGAAAAAGATAAACATGTGGAAATTATAAAAGAAAAAATTAAGAAGCATGGGAAACACAGAAATCTCATCAATTCATGTAACAGAAGTGTTAAAAAGTATGAGATAATAAAGAATAAATAAAAAGGGAAATAAGGGCATTTTCAATGAGACACAGAAAGATCAGAATCTTCAGCTACATGAGCAGGTGTTTTGGAAAAAAGACATTCATTTGGACAACAAATCTGTGTAAAATATAAAGATATGTTAAAAATTACAGAGTTAAAAATGTCACCTACAAAAAAACAAAATTCAGAGTCCTGCAATGTTGCATGGTTGGGGTCAATGATGCCTCTAATGTTTATAGGAAGGATAATTTGATCCTACAGGTGTATTTTCAGGTAAGGTAATAATTAAGTGAAAATGTAAGGAAGAGATATTTGTAAAGAAGCCAAATTATGTAAGCCCTCTTTCTAAAACTTTCCACTGGTTCTTTACTCCAAGTAATTAAGTCCTTACAAAGGTCCATAATGCTCTGTATGTTTTTCATCCTACTGTTCTCATTTCTTAAATTTCTATCACTCCTCTGTGGTCATATTGACCACCTTACTCCTCCTGTAAAAGGCCAGATGTGTTCTAACTTGGCCTTTGCAGTATGTCTTTGAATAACTCTCTTCTCCCTGTATGACTCGCTCCCCTACTCCCATGAAGTCTCTCTCAAATGTCACTTTCTCAGTAATTTTTCCCCTAGGTGGTATACATAAAATGGCCTTATTCTTATCACCCCATTATTGATATGTTTCTCTCCTGCTTTATCTTTCTATTAGCATTTATTGTATAGCAGATGCAGCTTATTATCTATTCTAATGATCTTGTTTATTATTTATCTCCATCCACTGGAACATAAGTTATAGGAGAGTGAAGACGTTTGCCTATTTAGTTCACTGTTAGAGTCCCAGAATCTAGAATGGTGCCAGGGACATAGAATCTCAGTATATATTTGCTGAATAAATGTTGAACAATCTGCAAGAATATTTTCAGAAAATTTCAGAGGCAGGAGGTAAAAGTTCTTGCCCTTGAACTTGTAAGGCAGATGAGATTTGACTTAATTTGTACTTATATGAGGAAAACTCTATTTTACTTTTTCTAACTCTAATATTTAGTCACCTATATTACACTCATTCCCTATGAATGTATAAAAATACAAAGTGGTAGTTAATTTGTAATTTTGCAGTTCAGTTGTGTTAATTTATCTTGTGCAAATTTATCCCTTTACATGTAGACCATAATAGTTCCTCAATTAGAAACCTATAATAATGAAAATCAAAATCAACATGGCTATTAGATGATACTTATGTCTGAAAATAAATATGGCCGATTCAAGCTAGCTTCAAACAGATAGATAGATAGATAGATAGATAGATAGATAAGTATTATTATCCTTATTTTCTAGATGAAGAATCACATAGACACTGAGATGAGGTAACTAGCTCAGGGTCACAGAGCAAGTTGTATGTATGTATGTATGTATATTTGAAGTCAGCTTGGTTCTGCCATATTGATTTTATATGTTTGATGCCTCCTCTTGGCAATGTTTTACCAAAAATATATATTTTTTGCTGAAAAAATAGACTTGGTCTTAGCAAATAGCTTGAATATCCTTTCTTGCAACAAAATGAAAGAATAATCAGTTTTCCTGGAGAAATGACTCAAAGGTTGCCCCTAACTTTATTTTTAATTTATCTTCAGACTTCTGTAGAATTCAGAGATGCCATCCCTACTTTGTGAAGTAAGAGAGACAAGCCTAGAGACTGCAAACAAAATTTAAACTGTTGTAAAAAGTTAATTGCATAAACTTGGATAAACAAATTCATATAGAAACAGTTGTTCTATTTTGTAGTAAAAATACATGTTTCTCTTTTCTTTTTACATGCAAGTGAGGTAAATAATTGTTAAATTCAAATAGCCACTCCTACTGTGTCACACATGTAGTACCATCAATCTGCTTTGCGATAGTCATCTTTATTACCTATGTTTTAAAGCTCTAGCAAAACTTCAACAAAACTCTGATTTTCCATGTAATTATTATTTCTTTTTGAAAGCAAGATAATTTTAGCCCCCCAAAAAAGAGGTAAACTGTGCTGCACTATCCCCATCTCCAGGCTACCATGTCCAGGTACCATCTCCCCTCCCTAGTACTTAGAGGGTGCTTAATTTGCATAAGGCTATTAATATACATTGTTTGATTTGGCTTATCAAGCCAATTATTGACATCAGTACCATTACCATTCACTCTTTAAAGACATAAAAATTAAGGCTCAGATAGAGGAACCATCTTGACCCAAGTTAGTCTTCCATCTTCAAACCCATGATGTTCCCATTCTGGAAAAGGAGTCCCTGGTCCTTACACCTTGGAGATGATATACAGTGTTTCTCAAACTTGAGTGTGTACCAGAATCACCCGGAAGGCTGGTGAAAGCACAGATTTCTGGGCCCCATGGCCAGAGCTCCTGATTGAGTAGATTTAGAACGGGACCTAAGGGTATGCATTTCTAACAAGTTCCCAGGTGATGCTCATGCTGTTGATTCAGGGACCACATTTCAAGAAGCAATGCAGTACACAAATTGATAACCTCCAGACTTCAAAGAAATGATGCAGAACTCCCATTCCTACCCCACAAATCTGATCCATTTGTAATTTCTTCCATTTTACTTAATGGCAACACCATTCTGCCAGTAGCCCAGGCCAAAGTTTTTGAAGTTATTCATGAATCCCCTACTTCCATACATTCAAAATGGAATTTTTCAAATGATCTTTGGAATCTGACCATTTTTCACCATCCCTACTGCTACCATCCTGATAGAGATGGCATCATCTCTCATCCGGCTTACTGAAATAGCCTCCTGTCTGGCCTCTCTGCTTCTAAATAACCCGTTGCCAACACAGTAGTTATTGTGAAATTCTCTTAAAATGTAAGTTTATCTCATTTTTCTGCTCAAAACCCTGAAATGACTTTTCATTTCCTCAGAGCCCATTTTCAAGTTTTGGTAATAGCCTAAATGCCTTATGTGATCTGGCTCTTGGAGCTCTCCATGCTCCACTCCTGATAAGTCTTCCTGGCACATTGCACTTCAGCCTTACAGGTCTCCTTGTTCTTCCTTGTGCAGTCCTGGCACTCTCCAATTTAATGGAGAGTTCTTCCTTCTTCCTGGAATGCTCTTCCTCAAGTGATCACACACACACACACACAAAACTTTCTTATTTCCTTAAAGTCTTTGCTGAAATCACCCATCTCAGTGAGTGTTATGCTGACTACATCCCACCACAATTCCTAACACATCACCTCGCTCTACTTTTTATTTTTTCAAAGCATGTATTACCTTCTATGATATAATCTGCTTATTTATTATGGTTTTTATTTATTATATGTCTACCCATATTAGAATATATACTCCAAGAGAACGGGAATCTTTGTTATGCTTACTGATGTACTCCAAACTCCTACTATGTGCTTTGCATATAGTAGGCAGAAGGAAGTATTTGCTGAATGAATAATTCTTTCTCTTCATCTAACGTTTTATCATTGGCTGATAAATTCCATGCTAATGAACTGATGTTAGAATCAGCCATTCATCAATACCTTCCCTGAAATAACTTTAGCTCAGTTAGACACAGAAAACTACAATTGTCAATAGTTTCTGACTTCTGTGTAAATCAGAGGTTTTCCATGACACTGAAAGACTGGAAGATTGGTGGACTCAAAATACTACTAATAACAAATGTCAACTTTGAGAAATCTGTAATGTAAAGCACCATTATAATAGCAGCTCTAATTCTTTTTGAGTGAAATAAAATATGAAGAAAATTACAGCTTAATTCATATTGTATTATTCTAGGGCATATTTATCATATACTCTTCATTATAAGAGGAAAAGTTTAGAATATTATTACTAAAGAGCAATTTTATTATAGATAGATAAAATATAAATTTGGTTATTTATTATTAAAAATCACTTTCAAAACTTTATAGGGTAAACGCATTTAAAGTAAGTCTATATACTTACTATGACATGGAGGCTCTTATTTATTTATTTCTGTAAAGCAGTGGCTTCTCTATATGTTTCTTATACTAACCTGATACTGAGAACTTCTGGGACTGTGATCTGACTCCCTTAACATTGAATCCAACCTGTATCTAGTGTGACACCCTCCGCTACAGAGACTGAAAATATAAAATATGATATATCCCAGAGACCTTGCGAGTGATTCTAAATGTAATTTAGGCTTCACCAATCATATACACTTACTTGAAACCTGAATTTAGAACTGAGGTAAAGGAGGAGAGAAGATGGGTGACAGATATCTATTTTGTCAGGTGTACCTGGGCCTTTACTCTGGTAGCCTGAGACTTTATCTCTTGTAGGCATCTTCTTGATTCTAAAAGGACTATCAGTTGCTCAAGTGACTGGCCAAGTTTTGTGTTATTTAATACTATATATTAAACTTGCTAGACTGGATTGTTTTTTGGCATTTTGACACTGACCACAACAAAATACCAGGACTGGTACTCAATCATCAATGCATGAGTTAGAAGAGGCCTCTGGGCTCCAAGAAGAACTACTACACTAGAATTATACCATATTTGGAAGTATTTAATGATCCTTTAGTTCGACTACCTCATTTTCCAAGTGATGAAACTGGGAACCGGCTACTTTCTCAATTTGATTGATAATAGGGCCATACCTAGACTCCAGAAGCTCATGACTATTTGTAGAGCAGTTCTTGTATAACAAAGACTTGAGTCTAAAGTGTTAATTATGCTGCTATCTTTGTGATTTTGGAAAATTCATATATTGGTAGAAGAGGCAGAAAAACAGGGAAGAAAAACTTGGATTCTACAATTTAACTATCTTCACGTTTTAAGATAGTCATTCCAGAAATAAACAATGTGGTACGGCTTTACATTGTGGATATCAGCAATCTGTAAAAAGGCAGTAGTGAAGAAAAAGTATGTTCTTTGGAGACCACTGTATAATAAGCTCCAAAACTTAATTTTAATCTAATTCAATAAAACAGATCATACTCAGACACAGGAATATAAGACAATAGTTAGAGGGCACTGAAAATTTGTCTTGGATTTAGAGCCTGGTGCCTTAAAGCTCGCAAAATTTAAAAACAAATTGTCCTTGATTAATCCCTCATATTTCTAAACTTGGGATAATTACATTTTAAACTCCCATTTACTCCTAAGTATTACTTATTGCCTCCAAGAATTTGGCTTACTATAATATGGCTCTGATATTACTTATTAGAGGATAGTGATTTAGAATGTATTAGAGTATCTTTTTCTGTTTCTTCTGCTTAAAGACAAAGAAATATTAATGTATGCCTGATAGCCTGAGAACCATAAAAATCTCAGAAATGTGTGTTCTAGTGGAATAACATACTTAAACTTTATCAGTGGATTATACATTTTAATTCAACTACTGTTGAGACTGTCAATATAACAGAAATTAATGTAGTCCTAACAAAACTTGTAGAACTTCTATTGACAAGCAACTATATTAATGACACAATAAAAAAGCAGGGCAGAAAGCACTATAGAAAGCATAACCATTTTTGTAACTATATTCTATCTGTATCCACAGCCAGATCCACATTAACATCTATACTAAATTTAAAAGATTGTAAAAATACGCATCAACATGGATTATGGCAGTACAGATACTTTTTTGTCTATCTTTTTTTCCTAATTTTTATTCAAGTTATATATATTACTTTTGTAATAAGACAAAAAAAAAAACAACTAATAGTTGGAAGCAGAGGAAGTATCTTGAGGGCTTTAACTTCTGAAGTCAGCAGGGCTCAGCTGGAAGAAAGGGGCATCTAGGAAGCTGGCTGCACAGAGGCCCACCAGCCGAGAACCAGGCTTGCAGGGCTGAGTCCCCCTTGGCAGGCACTAATGAAGCATGCATATCAGCCAGGCACATTAGTAAGCCCTGCATGCCCACTGTCGTAATGTGCCTTCACAAAGCTCTGCCTCAGGCAATGAGCCACCTGCCCAAGGACAATGGGTTTGTTAATAAAAGTTTTATTCTGAAAATCATATACTTTCTTCTTACCCTAGCACTGTTAACCTTAAAGAAGGCACAGCAGTTGTTAATATTAAATCTTTCAGAAACTCCACCTTCTTAATACTACCTGGAGCAAGAAATTGCCTTCAGTTTTTACTGCAATCCGTGAAAATATGCCTCTCTAATCCTTATTTTTCCTGATCCCTCCTAGCTTACATGTATATTATCAAAGAAAATTTTATTTCGCACAACTTGAAATCCCAGCTGTGCCTTGAAAAATAACTTTCATGTCCAATCTCCTCATAGCTGTATCCAAATGGTGAGAAACCTAAATTCGGTTTAATTTAGTATTAGTTCTGAGTTTTTGCATTAAAAAAGGTTTAGGGGTGAAAATAGTTGTGTGTGGGTGCAGTGTTTGGAAATCCACTGAGAGGGTTAATTTTATATATTGACTTGGCTAGGCTCTGATGCTCAGTTGTTTGGTCAAACAGTAGTTTTGGAGATGTGGTTAACATGTATAGGCAGTTGACTTTAAGTAAGGCAATTTGCCCTCTAAAATGTGGATGGGCTTCATCTAACCAGCTGAAGGCCTTAAGAACAAAAGCTGAAGTTTCCTGGTGAAGAAGGAATTCTGCCTGAAAACTGTAACACAGAAATCCTATCCGAGGTACCAGTCTGCTGGTCTCCCCTACAAATTTTGAACTCAAGACTGCAACTTCAACTCTTACCTGAATGCCCTGCCTGATAGCCTACTCTACAAATTCAGACTTACCAGCCTCCATAATCGTGCAAGACAATTCCTTAAAATGCTTTTGTCTTTCTCTTTCTCTCTCTCTAGAACCCAGACTGATACACCCACTTTTACCTAGATGTAAGCAAAATTTGTATAATTTTCTTTTTTATTTTATTTTATATTTTATTTTAACTCAAATCCCAGTCATGCTCAATCCTTGTCTGGGAACCATCTTGGGAGAGCATAAGCATGGTTTAAATATAGTAGGGGATGCCAAATGGGGAAGCCATCAGCTAACTGCATTCTTTGAAACATGTTAATTTAAGTGGCACATCTCCATGGCTGCCACAAAGGCCGTATATGATCCATTTTAATTTAACAAACATTTATTGGTTGCCAATTTTATTTATTTATGTATTTATTTACGTATTTATTTTTATTATACTTTAAGTTCTGAGATACATGTGCAGAATATGCAGGTTTGTTACATAGGTATACACGTGCCATGGTGGTTTGTTGCACTCATCAATCTGTCATCTACATTAGGTATTTTTCCTAATGCTATCCCTCCCCTAACTCCCGACCCCCCAGATAGGCCCTGGTGTGTGATGTTCCCCTCCCTGTGTCCATATGTTCTCATTGTTCAACTCCCACTTATGAGTAAGAACATGCAGTGTTTGGTTTTCTGTTCTTGTTTTAGTTTGCTGAGAATGATGGTTTCCAGCTTCATCCATGTCCCTGCAAAGGACATGAACTCATCCTTTTTCAATAGCTGGGTAGTATTCCATGGTATATATGTGCCACATTTTCTTTGTCCAGTCTATCATTGATGGGCATTTGGGTTGGTTCCAAGGTTTTGCTATTGTGAAGAGTGCTGTAATAAACATACGTGTGCATGTGTCTTTGTAGCAGAATGATTTATAATACTTTGGGTATATACCCAGTAATGGGATTGCTGGGTCAAATGGTATTTCTGCTTCTAGATCCTTGCAGGATCGCCACATTGTCTTCCACAATGGTTGAACTAATTTACACTCCCACCAACAGTGTAAAAGTGTTCTTATTTCTCCACATCCTCTTCAGCATCTGTTGTTTCCTGACTTCTTAATGATCGTCATTCTAACCGGCATGAGATGGTATCTCATTGTGGTTTTGATTTGCATTTCATTAATGACCAGAAGCTTTTATTCATATGTTTGTTGGCTGCATAAATTTCTGATCTTTGACAAACCTGACAAAAACAAGCAATGGGGAGAGGATTCCCTATTTAATAAGTGGTGTTGGGAAAACTGGCTAGTCATATGCATAAAACTGAAACTGGACCCCTTCCTTACAACTTACACAAAAATCAAGTCAAAGTTGATTAAAGACTTAAACGTAAGACCTAAAATCATAAAAATCCTAGAAGAAAACCTAGGTAGTACCAATCAGGATATAAGCATGGGCAAAGACTTCATGACTAAAACACCAAAAGCAACGGCAACAAAAGCCAACATTGACAAATAGGATCTAATTAATCTAAAGAGCTTCTGCACAGCAAAAGAAACTATCATCAGCGTTAACAGGCAGCCTACAGAATGGGAGAAAATTTTTGCAATCTATCCATCTGGCAAGGGACTAATATTCAGAATCTACAAGGAACTTAAACAAATTTACAAGAAAACAAACAAATAAACAAACAACCCCATCAAAAAGTGGGTAAAGGATATGAACAGACACTTCTCAAAAGATTTGTATAATTTTCAAGAATTGGGAGTAAAAGAAAAGAAAAATCTTTGTCTTGTCTTGAACCATCCTATCAATTTTCCAAGTCTCAGGTTTTCTATCTGTAAAATGGTGATAATAGTACTTACCTAAAGGAGGTTGAAAGGCTTAAATGTGAAGGACTTAGGACATGCCTGGGATAGGGTGAGTATTCAGCTAGTAGTGGCTTAAACAAAATTACTAAATCCATATTAAGATGCTATTGGGATATTTGATTTTGCCATCCCAGAATCTCATTGTTTGGGCCATTCATTGTCCTGGGCAGCAAAACTCTGCAGGACTTACACCTTAGTAATTCCTTGGGAACACAAGAAATTAGGTAATGCAAATTTTTGTTTTAATATGCATTTGAAAGACAGCCCCCATGCTGTATAAACTCAGCCACTCAGGCTGATTAGGTGACATCATTAATATCTGTCTAAATCAGACTTAAAGTAGTAGTCATTCAATTATTTGATACTGAAAAACATTATTAGGAGGTCATAAAGATAAAAATTATGCCCCTTGCTGCTCACCAAGAGGCCTTGAATAACTAACTTCCCAGAAGGAAAATAATTGACTAATTGCCTCATTCATGTAAGTTTATTTTTCTCACACTTTTATGCCAGGAAATGTTGTAACAAATGATATAAACTTCTGAACATAGGTAATATGTTAATATATTTAGTCATTTTCTATAAATATTTATGATCAATTGAAATGAAATTTTCTTATCCCACTTAATTGACTGAGGATTATCAAGAAATTGCAATTATACATTCTACTGTGGTTACTAATTATAACTTTATTTTAGTTTTTTTAGAACTTGAGTTTTCACTAATTTGTAAAAACACATAAAAATTAAGGAAAGTATTTCTGTATGGAGTATATACATAATATATACACACACATATCTACATTCATATACATATACATGATACATATATACATATAAATATGTGTGATATATATACAAATTGTACATATACATATGTATAGTCATTCCTTGGCATCTGTAGGGGATTGGTTCCAGTACTCACCCAAGGGCACCAAAATCCACAGATGCTCAAGTTTCTTATATAAAATAGCATAGTATTTGCATATAACCTGTGCACATCCTCTCGTATACTTTAAATTATCTCGGCCGGGTATGGTGGCTCTTGCCTGTAATCCCAGCACTTTGGGAGGCTGGGGTGAGCAGATCACCTGATGTCAGGAGTTCTAGACCGGCCTGGCCAAGATGGCGAAACCCTATCTCTACTGAAAATACAAAAAGTAGCCAGGCGTGGTGTTGCTTGCCTGTAATCCCAGCTTCTCGGGAGGCTGAGGCAGGAGACTCACTTTAACCTGGGAGGTGGAGGCTGCAGTGAGCCGAGATTGTGCCACTGCACTCCAGCCTGGGCAATGGAGCAAGACTCCATCTAAAAAAAAAAATTATCTCTAGATTACTTATAATGCCTAATACAATGTAAAGATTATGTAAATAGTCATACTATATTGTTTTTAGAGTTTGTCTTATTTTTTATTTTAATTTTTGTTTAATTTTTGATCTGTGGTTGCTGGAATCAATAGATGTGGAACTCATGAATACAAAAGGCCTGCTATATATATACACACATTGATATAACTACATAGACAGGTATAAGAGTTTTTTATTAATGGTCTGGCAATATAGAGAAATGTGCTTGTGAAGCATACCTAACTTGTCCCCAGTGCTCTCATCTCTATCATATGAAGACACTAAAGAGTTTTAGCCAGACTACATTCCCTAGTCTTTATTGCAACCAGGTGAGTCATATGATTTTGACTAAGTTTTGGACAATAGGATGTGAATGAAAACAGTATAAACAATTACCAAATCATAATTCCTAAAAGAAACTGTTTATCCTCCACTTATTTTCCTTTCCCTTTTCTGCTGGCTGGCAAAGGGTGACAGGTGGAACATCTGTCTTGGATCCAGAAATGGAAGCCAAGTAGAAGATGACAAAGTAGCACTACCGTCCATTGGGTGGGGCATGCTCACATAACCACAAGGACCAGAGCTACCTCCTGTTTCTGGACTGCCTGCCTACGCATGGACTGTAAAGTGAGAAGAAAAAAATCTTCCTTGATTGTGTCCTTGATTTTTTAGATATTTATTACAGCAGCTTAGCCTATTCCCTAAATATCGCAGAGCCTATTTGCCATCAGGAGATTCCTCCCACCAAATGATTAAACAGTTCCTGCCCATACAAAAATTCCAAATCAGTGGAACTATAAATGACTATCCCACAACAACTCAAAACGACCTATACCCCAACAGATACCCAATATGCAACCCAACCAGAAAGTAATTCTTTCAGATTTTCTCTCAAAGTTTTCACAGAAGGGTTTTTTAAGCCGATGGTTCACATGTATTTGATTGTTTTATTTATTCTGCATTTCACAAGTCTAAGGTGAAATAATATTTTCATTTAAAATAAATAGTTTATTGCATCAATTAAAACTATCTTGGTTTCACATATCCAAGAAATTGTCTTGGTTTTATATTCAGAAAACTGAACTCAAACTGACTAAAATAGTAGACAAACATGTTAGTGTACTCTGCTGAAGAACACGGTGATAGTGCTAAGCTAAGGTGTGACTTGAGTCAGAAATTCCACAATGTCACCTAAGACATGCTTTTGTTCTGTTTCTCTATAAGGCTTCTGTACTTGACAGTTTTATCTAAATACTGGTTACCTAAGGTTAGAAAATAATGACAGGCAGCAAACAGGGCTACACACTGTCTTATTCACGGCCACAAAAAGGGGAGGCTTGTTTTTCCATGAAAAGCCAAGACATGTGGATAGATCAGACAGACTAAAGACATGTACCTACTGCAAACCACTTACCTGGCCACGATTCAGGTTTGTTTACATATTCTGTTGCTTTAGGTAGGGATGAAGACAAACCCACACAAAACAAACAGCTTTATATGGAGAGATGAGTGGGTTTTTCTAAGAACGGTTGTGCTATTATTCCCAGAAAGAACAGAATACAAGCTGTGTATCCAAACACTATTTCACATATATCAGTCCCAATTTATTTGGAAGGTCCCTAAATGATTCTAATGTGATTCAATGAGATATAATTCTAAGGTTCTGTGTGAGGAATAACGTATTTGTTGATAAAAACTAAAATGATTTTTACCACAGTATTATTTTATTAAAGACAAAATCATCAAAAACCAAATCCATTTTATACTCCGAATAATGGTGAAAAAACAAAATTTACTTTCATGATTTTCCTAGATGGGCTCTATTTTTCTGAGATTGAATATTTCCACAAGTGGCAAGTCTAATCATGCATATCCCATTAAGAAGGTGAACAAGATTTAAATATGTTCACCATATGTAAGCTGAAGATAACAAACATCGACCTTAAGAAGGTTGCTAATTTTCCTGCTTTCTTCACAAACCCGTTTCTATCAACAGCCTGAATATTATGTGCTATGTGTTTATACTTCACTACTTCTGATGGGCTTTGTACTATTATACAATAGGTAAGTTTTTAAACTATGTTAATTTTTACAATAACTTCTTATTTTCTAGTACTTTAATCAGAAAAGGAAAAAGATAAGGATGAAACAGCTTTCAGGAGAAATATTAAGGACTCAATTACATACTCAATATCAAAATAAATTCTACAACAATTAATGACATTTTACCTATATGCAAGGGAATTTTAAACATTTTTTATAGTAAGTTCTGTTTTTCTGTAGCAGTTTCCTAATTATTGTGGTTTTCTTTTTCAATGAAGAGTGACTAGGCAATCATAAATTGTTTATTACTATTGAGATATTATGTTCAAAATATGGTCTTATTCTATCTTTAACTCAGCACATGAAATATTTTCATTTCATTATAGTAAGCATGGATGCTATAGAGTCAAAACTACAACCTCAAAAAAAAAATAGTTCATCTCATTAAAAAAAAAAATAGCATCATGCCTATAATTTCAGCACTTTGGGACACCGAGGTGGGTGGATTATAAGGTCAGGGGTTCAAGACCAGCCTAGCCAAGATGGTGAAATCCTGTTTCTACTAAAAATAGAAAAATTAGTTGTTTGTGGTGGTAGGCTTCTGTAATCCCAGGTACTCGGTAGGTTGAGGCAGGAGAATCGCTTGAACCCAGGAGGCGGAGGTTGCAGTGAGCCGAGATAGTGCCACTGTACTCTAGCCTGGGCAACAGAGCGAGACTCCATCTCAAAAGAAAAGAAAAAAAATTAAAGAAGGCAATCATAGTACCAGTGCACCATTCACATTTTTGAAGTATCATGGCTATTAATTATACTCAATAATAATAATGACAGCTGAAAACAGAAATTTCTCATAACATTTTTTGCATGTGTTATTGATATTAGAGACTAGACTTGCTACACTAAACCCACCAAATAGTATTTAACATAATCCCCTTTTCGCTTCCGTTGCATCACCAAAACAGAGTTCTGAATAGTCACTGACCTGCCATCTCTAGTATAGAGGGCTAGAAGAGATGCTCTGCCATCAGATAATCTTGGAGGAATTTCAACTTTTCACTCACTAGTTATGTAAAGCTGGACAAGTACCTTAACCCCTATACAGCTAATTTTCTCATTTGTAGAAGAGGGTTAGTGATACCTACCTCACTGTTTGAGAATTAAATAAGACAATGAATGTGAAGTTGAAGACATGTTTTCTAGTAATCAGTATGACTTCTTATCATTGCTATTTTTACGATTTACTTTCATTGAGTCATATGAGGACTAGTAGAACCACATACCTAGTACAAAGGGACAAAGGAAACAGAGGACTGGGAGAGATAGGGAGGGCAAATAATATTGATTTTATGCCCCTCATTGCCCCAAGACAACTGATTTTGGATATTCCCAAATAGTAGACAACAGCGAAGGAACTTCTACATCCCCTTTTTAAACTACTAAAGACACCTCCTCCTTTGCCATTTATTTCATGAATGAGCTATAATTTCAAAAGAAATTCAACCTTATCTAAAATGCCATCAAACTGGAATTTTTAATTTTGCTTATACTACGAGAAATAACATAATCCAAGAATCTTACAGACCACTACAGTGGGTAGTTTTATTAAGAGATAAATCAGATACTGTAACTCCTTACTGAATGGCCTTCAGTGGCCTCCTCTCGCATTCAGAACAAAATCCAAGCTCTTTGGTATGACCAGTTAGTAGGGTGTTGGTGCAGCCTTGTGTGCCCAAGACACTTCCAGTTTATACCTGTTCTTCTTTCATGATGGTGAAAATTACCTCTTCCCTACCACCTTCACTCTTAAAGTTTCCTAGTTCAGAATATAAATTAAGTAGTCACTCTTTAAATGAGGCCCAATACATTTCACATCCCATTGCAAGATGATCTTTACCATACCACTGGCTTTTCTGATTCTTGAGGGCACTACACACTTGACTGCCTAAAAGTTTTCCAGCATTTTTCCAAATCTTTTCCTGGATGATTCTTGCCTGTCATCCAAGCCTCAACCTGATTTTACTTCCTAAAAAATGTCTTACTGAATTCCCCAAACTAAATATTGATCTCCACACCATTCTTCTCTTTTACAGCACCTTGTTCCTAACCATCCTAGTCCTTATCACAATTTGCCATCACACACACATAGAAACACACACACACACACACACACACACAAAATAAGGTGTTTAGTGTATGCCTTTCTCACTCCTGCATTGCAACCTGGAAGAAGTTAAGTATTTTGCATATGATGTTTGCTTTGTAATCTTGCAAAATCCACTGTATAGGCATTCTGATCCTTATTTCAGAGATGAGATATGGAAAAAAAATAAAACAAGAAGCTTGTCGTGCCATTTACAAATGGAGCTAATATTAAAATTCAAGTTTATTTGACTCCATATCCCACACATTTGCCTGTACCATGTTGATCTGAAAGCTTAGGTAAATACTTAGCCACTTCACTGTACTCAATCTTAAAGGGGAGGGAAATTGCAATGAGGAATTTGCAATGAAGCTGAATAAGTCTGGTGGCCAAATTTAGCCTTTACAGTCCCTCCTAAAAGAAAAAGACTGAATAGTTTCTGTGACCTGGAGCTAAGATTCCCAGGACTTACTCCATGATTCAGACATACAAGAGAGTTCGTTCTTCTTTGGCTGACTTTCTTTTTTTTTTTTTTTTCAATTTTTGTTTTAGATTCAGAGGGTGTGGACATGTACAGGTTTGTTATCTAGACTCATTGCATGATACTGAGGTTTGGGGTATGAATGAACCCAGGTACTGAGCATAGTCCTCAGTAGTTGGTTTTGCAACCCTTGCCCCCTCCCTCCCTCTCCCTTCTAATAGTCTCAAGTGTCTACTGTTGCCGTCTTTATATCCCTGAGTACCCAATGTTTAGCTCCCACTTATAAGTGATAACTTGCAGTATTTGGTTTTCTTTTCCTGTGTTAATTTACTTAGGATAGTGGCCTCCAGCTGCATCCATATTGCTACAAGGCACATGATTTCATTCTTTTTATGGCTATGTAGTATTCCATGGTGTATATATACCATATTTTCTTTATCCAATCCACCACCGATGGGCACCTAGGTTGACTGCTTGTCTTTATTATTGGGAATAATGCTTTGCCTGCCATGGTTTAACTCAGTGATTTTTTAAAAATATGTGACTAACTTGCAGTGTATTTTGTAACTGCTAGTAATTCATGTAATCTTGGTTGATTTCTTAAAATGAGAAAGCTACGATCAAATAAGGAATATAAGAAGCAAAACTCTTTTACTCCCAGCACCTTGAATAATATTTGCACATATTAGGCACTCAATAAATATTTGATAAATTATTTTCATGTATTTTAGTGTATATCTAATGTGATATTAAAATGGCATGTTTGAAAGTGATCTTTATTTAAACGTTCACTGTACTAAACAAAAACATCAATTTTAAGGAAACTGATTTTAAAAATCTCCTGCACATATACATAAGTAGAAATACATATTTTTTTCTATTTAAAAAATGCTAATTAATAAGAAAGCACACTTACGCACGCCATGTAATTTTCTTACAGAAGCTTAACAAAGATTAGTCATAGTGGTTATTGTTTTGTTGGCTAGAAAGAACATCACAAATTTATTTAGACTTTCTTTTGGAAGATAGTTATTAAATACATTTACATAAAATAGTGGCATTAAGATCCTCCATGTAGTAATGCAAGTTTTGAGAGAGTGGAGAATTTGGCCACATTTATATTCAAGTGAGCTAATGGCACTGGACCAAAATTTCTTCCATTTTGCTTTTTCTGCTAGGTAGGTTTTCATGCTGCATATGTGCAGAGTCAGGAGTTACACTGTGATGCTGCCCTAGTAGAAGACTCTAAGCACATTACATCCTGCTGTGATTTGCCTTCAGCTATTTAGACATTCTCTTTGTCTTTTACATGGCCAATAGCACATTGGTCGTTTCTACATTACCAAATACTGCAGGTGTAAACAAATAATTCATGATGAATGTTTTCCCAGAAGCACAGTTCTTTACACAAAAGTCCCTTGGGGAAAGTGCCTTTTCGGGCTTTACTGTATAGCATATGATTAAAGCCTCTGGCAAACTGCTGGATTCACTGAATTCTCCTGGTGAACAAATGGATCTGACCAGTGATGGTAATTGAAATAAGTTGGTTGAGGAGCAAAAGCTTTCACTTACTTAGATACTTTTCAAAAGGTGATTTACTTTCTTATGGAAGGGAGGAGGACACACGAATGCATTTTCTCACATTTTTAGTACTAATACAGAGAGAAAAAATAAGGCCTAATGAAAGTAGCAGGTGGCAGAAGTACAACTTCAACCTAGGCCTGTCACACACCACCATTTAATTAAACACAACTTATACTCCTTTAGAAGCATATGCCTGGAAATGCATGGTTGGACTGGACAGGCATGCCTTAGCCAAATACTAGTAATAAATGTAAAATAACATAAAAAAATTATTTTCTTCAACAAAAAACGTTTCTTGTTGATTTTTTTTTTTTTTTTTGGATGGAGTCTCACAGAAAAAGCCTGTTGCCCAGGCTGGAGTGCAGTGGCACAATCTCAGCTCATTGCAGCCTCTGCCTCCCGGGTTCAAGCAATTCTTCTATTCTTCTGCCTTAGCCTCCTATGCCTCAGCCTCCCGAGTAGCTTAGATTACAGGCACGAGCCACCATGTCCTGGCTAATTTTTGTATTTTTAGTAGAGATAAGGTTTCACCATGTTGGTGAATCTGGTCTCGGACTCCTGACCTCAGGTGACCCACCTGTCTCGGCCTCCCAAAGTGCTAGGATTACAGGTAGGAGCCACCGCATGTCATTCTAATATTTGTTTCCCCCCATTCAACAAGGTAACTGGATCTCTCTGGTGCTAGGCTGTGTTCACATCTGGGTTTTGTCACTTACTAGCTTTGTAACCTTGGGCATGCCACTCAATCTGCCCTGCCCTCAATTTCCTCATTCATAAAAGAGGGATAAAACTAGTAACTGCATTATATGATTATCTGGAATATTAAATGTTTTTTCTTTTATAAAAGGCTCAACTTTTTGAGAAGCAATACTAGCTCTGGCAGAAATGGGGCTGGATGTTTGGGGAGATGTAAGAGAAAGAGATAAACTATAGGCTTGGACTAGAAAGCTGGAAAGATTTTTCAAAAGGAAGGAGGCAGAGGGCCATGCAGGCCTGAGGAACTCACACTGACAGTAGAAGAGGGTAGGAAATAGAGAAATAGCTACATGGTACACGAGTGTGTCTGGATCAAGTTCTGAGAAAAATTTCTATACCCAGGAGGAGGGCAAAAATAGCAGCAGAAGCACTGCTACTCATCCATGGCAGCCAAAGTGAAGTTAGTACCAGTGGAACCTTAAGTGTCTTCATTAGATCCCTGGAATTTTTAGAGGCTGCAATGGGCAGGAGGGAAAGGTGGGAGAAAGGGAAGGGTGGTACAATAATGGTAGATGGAATTTCCAGGGAACTCACTAGGATTAGGGTCCAGAATCAGATGAAATTTGATTTTAAGAAAAATGGATGATGAAACATTTCTTGCAATTGAGAGTTTGTGGAGCACAAGTTGTATCTACCAAATATCCATTCTGTATTGCCTACTACCATTAGTATTGAGTAACCTTCCATTCACTTACTTGAGGATCAATTATTAAGTCATTTGCTATCAACTACAATGTTAAAACACTTTTCAGATATTATCAAAAGCATAAAACTTGTATGTTGATTGTGATATCTGGTGTCTCCCAATCACAAGAAAAATATATTTTGGATGAAACTGAACAGATGATAATGAAACAGTAAAATAGAATACACATATGTTTTTGAAACTTCCTTGGAGCAGACTACAAATAAATTGTTTAAACATAAATTTTTAAACAAACTTCCAGAAAAGTATTACCATGAAATATGATAATAAATATTGAATTATTGAGCAAATAGGAAAATTTTTACTGAAACAAATATTGTGTTTTCAGTGTTACTCTTTGGTTTTTTACCACAAAAGTAGTCAGTTAGAAGTGACAGTTTCCCTTACTATATTACAGAAAAGAGCAACATATTCTTTACATAATTTCATTTGCCTATACATTTTTATTAGAATGTGAAAAAATCTAATAAAACAAAAATTTTAAACTAAAATTTCACAATAAGCAGAAGTTAAGCTCTGTCCTGAACCATTAACAAATTAAAAATTAAAGTTTAATGGAATCTAAGACACAAACAAAAATTCCAACTTCAGAAGACATGATTATTCTGTGTCTAGCATATTAATGTATAATTTAAATATTGAGAGCATCCGTGACAACCTTGAAAAATGGGAAGGACCTAGTTGTTAATTAGCTTGCCTACAAGTTTTCCTACTGTCACTGCCTGGTAATTTTAAAACAGAAATGCTTCTACCTTAATATATGTGACCTTATAAAGATAAATATAATAATATTATAATAATGAATATAATAATAAATATATTTTACACAAATTTGGATATATCGATGATGAGAGCGCTTTCCTGAGTGTATATGCAAGAGGAGTCATCCAATTGCCCTTGTTCATTACTTTTACAATTCACTACAGGATAAAATTAAAGATAAAAGCCACAGGAAAGACTGTTTAAAATCTTTAAGCCACTTTGAGATAGATAAAAGATTTTTAAACATTGGATTAAAGCCATGAAATTATCTTAATTAATAAATATCCAAAGCTTCACTGGCAAATGAGACTTTTTTTCCCTTAATCAATATATTTTAAAAATGTGATTGTTGAGACAGAAAAGCTGGCATACTCTAGTTATGACATATATAATTAAACCTACAAAAATTACTTCTTTAATTTGGTTGTCTAAGCAGTGCTATGTAAAATAGTTTTTTTGATGTCTACTTTGCTTGATGAAAATTAGCTTCTCTTTATACATTGGTACAGTATTTCATTTCAGTAAATACTGTAGCAATTGCATAGTTATAACCCACTTATTTCAACTGAACAAAACAGAATTTCAGTTCACCAGAAACATTTGGACTCTCTCTAAAGTTCAAGATTGGTGAATGTCATTATGTACATGCTGCAACAAGGGTTATGCCATCCACCTTACAAAAATGAGTAGATTTTTATTTGTGACTTTTTTTGAGGGCAACAGTTGAGCACTTTGAAACTTTAATGTTGAGATTACCATGGTAACAATTTCACTCCGAGCATACTTTTCCTTTTGGCATTGTTGTCATGAGAAGGAATATACAAAACAAAATATTCAGCAGGAACGGAGCAGTAAAAGAATGAAGTAAATTACACTTTTGATTCTATGTTTGTCTATTCTTACAAAGAAATTAGAATAAATCTAAACATAAGAATGAGTTGCAGAACAAAATGAAACTGCCGCATAGTGATAATGTATTCATGAATATATACATGAAGTATATCAAAAAAAACGTTGTGACTTCCTTTCAAAGAGGTCAGTTATATCTGGACTCTCATTACACGTCCAGTTTGTTCCATAAATCAGATGTGGCACCAGGTAGACTCTTTTCTACCAACAAATCAGTATAAAATTACTGATGCTCTATTTTTCACTTGGGCTCCACCAGTTCTACCTCGGTGACCCTGCTGCTCACTGATCCATTCACATCACCCTGTTCTCAGAATGACATGAATGCCTCTGCTCCCCGTTAGCCGAGGAAATGTGGCCTCAGTCACAATGCCAGCAACCCCTGATCCCTAACGCCATGTATTTAAACAGGTGCTTCTTAAAAGCTGAAACACATTAAACATACAAGTTGGTCTTTCATAAAAGGAGTTTTAGATGCACATTAAAAACATTTAAAATGTACAAAAATACACATATTTGAAATATGTTTCCAGGCTTATTCTAGGATACTCACCATATTGACTTATTTAACACTAAATTTTATTTATAAAAATTTCAGAAAAGGTGTCTGCTGCTTGGGATCACTTTTCTAGGTTCACTACAGCAAATTAAAATGATTGGGATGCAAAGGCTTCCAAGTGACTATGCAAATTTTGTATTTATACATTTTTAAGATGGAGAGTCTTAATATATTAGGAGGCAATGTAGTATTCATGCCAGAATAGACTGTTTGAGTTCAAATCCTATTCTACCCTCACGAGCTTAGTGGTATTGGGAAAATTTTATACCTCTCTGTGCTTCATTTCCTACTGTGTAAAATGGGGATGACACTATCCTATAGGGCTTTATGAGATTACATGTTTTACACACACACACTCACACAAATATTTAGAACAGTGTCCTATATATAGGACATATCATAAAATGTTTCTTCTACAATATGATAAAAAAGTACATATAATTTAAAATTTATTTCTTTCATAGTCTATTTTTATAAGAAATGTATAAATGGCAAATAAAAGCCTAAACACAAACTAAGCAGTTTCCAGGGTTTGTGAGTTTTGTGTCAATTCAACTCAGCTCCTTGCATTCTCCTTTTTTGCTCACTGTTCTGCAGTACAAACACACACACAATACTTACTGTATCTAATATTTGCATTTAAAGCCTTAATGGTACTCCAGTTCTCAAAATAAGTGTCTGAGTAAAAACAAAGAGATAAAACTGTTTTAAGATAAAATTTAGGCAAATTTTTATTTCACTGCAATATAGAGCTTAGAAGACCAGCAATCTATACATGCTATATGCATTAACCCTTACTGAATCATTCTATTCATTTGAGCAGTTTTTCACTCTGGAAGCATTTTATACAAGCATTATATTACTTGTGTTTTGGGGGTGGGCAGGGGTTTAGAAGCCACTAAAGAGTGGTTAAGTGGAAAGGTTAACTGTTCTTAATCTGGGAAAAATGTAGGACATAAAATCTTATTTTAATATTTAGGAAATGCTTTACCCTATGGCTTCCAGGATCCTAACTGCACATTAATGGGCTCCAAGTATCCCTTCCTCCCTCCCTCCTTTCCTCCCTCCCTCCCTTCCTTCCTTCCTCCCTCCCTTCTTTCCTTTCCTTTCTTTCCTTCCTTTTCCTTCCTTCCTTCTTCCTTTACTTTCCTTCCTTCTTTCCTTTCCTTTCTTTTCCTTTCCTTCCTTCCTTCCTCTTTTCCTTCCTTCCTTCTTTCCTTTCCTTCCTTCCTTCTTCCCCCCTTTCCTTCCTTCCTTCCTTCCTTCCTTCCCTTTCCTTTTCCTTCCTTCCTTCCTTCCTTCCCTTTCCTTCCTTCCTTCCATCCTTCCTTTCGTCTTTTTTTTCTTCCTTCTATTACATCTATACTATTTCTAAGAACAAAATTGAATTTAAAGGCTTTAAAGGGTAAAAATTTAACATTAATTACTTTTCTGGAATTATTATACAAATTTTTAAGTTGTTTTTGAAAAACTTCTAGCAATTGGAATAGTATCAGGGTATGATCTTATTTGAAATACAAAGCCAATGTCTGACCAAGGTTAGGTCTGCTTGTATTCCCATTGACCCATGTAGCCCAAAAGCATTTAATATGGGAGAAGGTCAGCTGTTACACTTGAGTAAAAATTTTCCAGTTACTAATTACAAAATGAGAGAACTTAGTTTTTGCTTTTCTCCTCTCCTCTTTTTATCTCTGTCTCTCTTATAACTTTTTAGGAGACATTGTTTTCCTAATGAACATTTTATGGATTGCAACATATATTTTTTGATTTTTAATTTTTAGTTATTTTGTATCCAGTTACAACTCTGCAGGTGAATAATGAATAATATGAGTGTTTCACAGAATGTAAAGGGGAAAAATAATCTAAACCAAAAAGTAAGAAGATTAATAGAAAATGTTAATATATAAAATATATTTAAAAGTTATAGATGTAGACCAAAAGATTTACAGAGAATTCTGCACTAAAACAAGAGAGAAACACATTCAGAAATATTCCCTTGCAAACGGGCACATCTAATAAAGGTTAAATAATATCTAAAGAGAGACCAGTGGGAGTTGTTTTTCATAGGAAATACTATTAGTTAATTTGTTTAAATGTGAATGACTGATGTGTCCAAACCTGATAACACTTGCAAAATAGAATTCAAAACTATTTTCAACATTTGGAATTATTCCACTTTTTCAGACCTTGTTCTTAAGAAATATTTATATAAGAGCCACAGATATTCACATAAAGAAACAAAGGACTTAAAACTTCATATTCCATATGTAAATCTCTGTGAGTAATGGCATTAAGCCTGGCTCACTTGGTACAGGTTACATAATACTGGGTGAAGAATGATTAAATGGAATCAGCCCTTGGACTGTCTTGCCCCAGTGCATAGCATTACACAGTAGTGAGGAAGACCTCATTCTGCCCTATGAGAATGAAGGAAGTCTGTTTTCATCTTGAACCCAATTTGTTAAACACAAATGTATTCACAGTGTTTATATTTTGGGTAGAATTAATCAACAAGTACTTAATAGTAGTAAGTAGCAAGTGTAGCACAGTGAGGAGCAAAAAAGGCCACCGTGTTTTTAGAATATGTTGAAAAGAACCAAAGCTTCCCTAGGACAATATGGTAGAGGTTTCACTTAGAAGAAACTTTGTACTCATACATAAGCAAATGAGAAAAACTTTCTGCTAACAGTAACATAGCAGGAGTCTCTGAAACACAGAATTGTCATATATATAAGGAAATCAGCACAGGATGTAGGTACGTTTTAGGAGATCTGAACACAGAGAAAGCAGATAAATTTCAGCTCAATCAGAACAGAAGCAGTTTGTAGTTGATATGGTCTGGCTTTGTGTCCCTGTCCAAATCTCATGTCGAATTGGAGGAAGGACCTGGTAAGAGGCATTTGGATGATGGGGTGGATTTCTCCTTTGCAGTTCTCATGATAGTGAGTGAGTTCTCATGAGATCTGATGGTTTAAAAGTGTGGCACTTCCCCTTCACTCTCTTTCTCTCCTGTCTCCATGAGAAGGAGGTGCTTACTTCCCCTTAACCTTCTGCCATAATTGTAAGTATCCTGAGGTCTCCCATTCATGCTTACTGTTAAGCCTGCAGAACTGTGAGTCAATTAAACCTCTTTTGCTCATAAATTACCCAGTCTCAGGTAGTTTTTTATACTAGAGTGAAAATGGACTAATATGGTAGTCATTAGTTGGGAGCCCATGGCATCTCAAGTTAATACATAATGAGTTTATAGCTCATAGTGTGGCTTCATTCATTCCCAAAAAAATATTTTTTCTGTTTTCATAGAGTCCCAAATTAATAACACTTGAAGTAGATGATTTGTTTCAGTCATGATTCTGATATTCCAAGTAGTAAAACAGGGCCAGGTGCAATGGCTCACACCTGTTATCCCACCACTTTTGGAAGGCCAAGGCAGGGAGGGAGTATGGCTTGAAGCCAGGAGTTTATGATCAAGGTAGTAAAATTCAGGTAAGCTGCACTATTTTAATTGGTTGTGTGTGTGTGTGTGTGTGTGTGTGTGTGTGTGTGAAATATCACAGAGTAAAATAGAGAATCAGAAAATAATTTGTAATGCTGAGGCAGTTTGTCAGAAATCATTCACTGGTTAATTCAAGAAAATAACCTATATTTACCTAAATTATCTAAATCCACTTGTGTAAATGGAGCCTCAGAATATCTGGTTTTAATACTAACATAATTATGTTTTTACTTTTCCTTGTCATTTAAAATAACTCATAAATGTTTACATTAAAAATCTGTACCATTTTCCTTGGGTCTCTGGAAGGAAGACTATAATTTTCCAGCTATGATGAATATATTTGTTTACTAAAATAAGTTTAGGAATCACTTCCAAAGTGTTAGGTATGTCTAGATTTTTTCCAATGTCTGCAGCAGCCCTATATATATGTGTGCACATGTGTGTGTGTTATACATATATATACACACACACACGCACACATATATACACACACATATATACACACACACACATATATATATATTTTCAATATATATTCATTATTTTATTATCCAATAGCTCCAGAATGTATCTTTAAGGAAAACATGTGGTTATGTTAGTGTTGGAGATGATTTTGGAATTTACTTATTCTTACTACTATATAGAAAAGTAGAATCTATTAAGACAAATTGTCTCAGCACATAGATATGATTGGTTAGACGTATTCCATTTGTATGCAGAAAATGCTCCTTATTTAATGATACCAGAGGAGCTGTAATTCTCAAAGATCACCAAAAAATGCAGTGTACTTTCAGCAAAAGTTAATTAATTCATCCAAGATGTAGCAGATACTTAAAAAATACTTTCTTTTTAAGTGAAGACATGTGGCTTATAGCTGTTCATTTAGTAAAATTGCCATTCATTGGAAATGTTTAAAATCAGAGATACATTTGTATTATTCTTATTAAGTTGGTCATCATGTAGAGCTCAACCTGAATCACAGATATGCTAATCTCATGATGTGATAAGTGGCATCAACATGACCTTTCTTTAAATATTATTTAACATTCCCAAAGATAAAATGAAACAGAATGTAGTATTTAATTCTCATTACCAGCTACAGCTTTTAAAGTGAAATCAGTTTCTTAGTGTCCTCTTTCACTTTAATGTTAGAGGACATCAGGGTCAGCTTCTAGTATTTATATAAAGCAGGAATTCAAATAGCTAACTCACAGAGAAAATGTGATTTCACTTTCTTTCAAAGACTCAATGCAAATTCCATTTGGATTCCTGAGAGACCTTGAGATTCACTTCACATTTCACTTGAAATGCAGTGTATAGTGTGGTTGAAATACAAGAGAAAAACCTCTGAATGCCTGAACTGTTCCCCAAGATCAAATGAAGCACTTAAAGAAGTCAGAAAGGTATTGCCATCTTCTACAGTGAAGCTGAGACCTACCATATTTGGGCAGGGTATATCGGTGACTTTTAAAACTGACTAGCAGCTATGAGAACAGGGTCATATCAGTAGAAGGAACCAGAAACAGATTTTGATAAGAAAAAAAGTTAAGCACAAACTATAAGCAAGATTATAGTGACCTGGGGTCAGGAAAAACATCCACTTTTAAGTTAACCAGGTAACTGCTTAGATACTTTTAAAAATGGGATAGTGGGGGAGCTAATATTCAGGGAAGTTTTATTTGTAAGTATTTTAGTGCATCAAATAGTTAATATAATTGTTAATGCTTTTCTTGATCTCAGAAAAAATCTGGATGGGCATAATAGATGCATATAGAAGATGAGGCATTTAACAAAGTTAAGCAAAAACAAAATAAACACAACAAAAACCCTCTTTCTAGGACAGAATACAATTGTCTTCAATTAAAGCAAGTTCATGTAGCTTTGAGACTTGGGTTGGTTTTAAAAGCTGATCCTAGGCATCACCATACAAAAATGGTAAATTAAATTTGAAACCTTTGACTACAACAGTGGTGAAAAATTAGGAAAGCTAAAATATTCATTTATGAGCTAAAGGGACTTCCAGACCTTGTCATTTTAAAACACTTCAACTGAATTCTCTTCAAAGTTCCAGGAAGAAATGGAAATCTGTACTAAAAAAATGAAATGTAAGCCACAGAAACATCTGATATAGAACAACGAATGAAAGTGCTGATTTTTAATTGTCTTTAAAGGAATTTTATGCCTCTGGTCTTACATTATATTATTCCTCATTATTTATAGCTGCTCTGAAGCTATACAATATTAACCAAAAAAATTGTTAAAACCAGTGTGATAATCCGAGGACATGAAGAAATTTTAGAAACTTCATATGCAGTACAACAGTACAAACAAGCAAGAAGTGTGTGTGTGTGCGCGTGCGCGTGCGCGCGTGCATGTGCGTGTGCGTATGTTGTATTATCATGTGATATTGAAGCAATACATTTCAGTACGCATCTCCGTGTGCCTATTTCTGAAAATCACTTTGTGATTACTTTGTGAATGAAATCAATGTCTTTTATATTGCCAGAACTCATGAAATAAAATGTAGAAATATCCCACAGCACTGCACTTTCTTCCAGACAGACAAAGCTATTAAAACATGTGATAAACTGAAAAATGTTACATTGCTAAATCCCAGCTTTTTAGCCTGGACTTTAATATCATTTGCTAACCAGGTTTCCCTGCCTTACCAGCTTCATTTTCATTTTTTTCACTAACTAAATATGTTGGCTGTGCCTTTAAAGAACTTTCTGATGCTTTCCTCAACATATAAGCCACTGTCAGCCATGCCCCTGCCCTCCGCCCCCCATGCTCCTCTCCATCTGTGTGGACACAGAGCACTCTATCTTTACAAAATCTGGTTCAGAACTCTCCTCTGTTGAAGGCCTGCCGTGATCAAGTTTTCCCATTATGGCTGTTACTGTAAAACAATTAGAAATTTCAAAAACAATTCAGTAAATCTGCTCTTCTACATATTCCTACCATTTAATCCAGCTTTTTGAATGTTAGAATAACTTGCAGATATTGTGGGAGCCATATGTAAATAGCAACCCACAGAAAATGATAAGACCATTAAATTACTCAGGGTTAATTAATTCTGACTTAGAATAATTGGAACAAAGGAATACACACTCAAGAGGGATTCAAATTGTTCTGTGCTTGAAAAAGTCCTAAAGCACAAAGGTCACACTGACGCCTTCTATTAGGTCCATATCTTTTGTTCTCTTCATGTAGCTTAAGTCAAAGTTATCATGTAACTTGTGTTATTTTAAGCCATCTTAAAAGTGCGCGAACAGTTTCATTTTATAATGCTCTAAATAAGCATTCTGCCTCAGATATGGTTGATCTAGGCATTGGTAGTATCTTTGCATATGGGAAGGCATCCAAAAATGGCCCTTAAACCACATTATCTGTCTAGAGATTTTAATTTTTTTCATTTTACATAAGTTGTTCAAGTTTAAAACCTTTAATATTATGTTCTATATAGACAGCCAACCATGAAGATTTGAATGCTGTATAAGAAAGTAAACACATTTGGTAGAATAATGGAAGCAGACTTCTGATAACTACAATTATAAACATAGTATGGCATATAGCTTTCAATGGCAGTTGAATAATTCAACCTTTCATCCTCTGGGTGCCAATTTAATTTGGATATAGATATCTAAATGCTAAATATTAATTAGCATTTGTGTGTTAGTCTACCGTCTATACCAAATCAGAAAGTAGTTTGGCCCTAATACAACATCACTATAAGCACTTTTCTCAATAAAACAGGAGCAACTGATAAGTGAAAAGCTTTGGAAAGAACAAACTACACCTTTAATCATTTCAACAATTACAAGTCAGAGCATAAGAGAGCCATCAATTTGGAAGTTCAATCAAAATGCATCAATTAAATTTCCTGCCAGAACAGAATAAGAGTCTGTGTGGAGAAGGTGTTGTACAGACCATCTGATCAGACCTACCTGAGACTCATTCTCAATTTTTCTCCTTCCCTCTGCCTCATGTCCAGTTGGCCACCAAAGTCTGTTGGTTCTGGTCATAGTAGACACCTCTCTAACCTGTCCACCCCTCTTCACCTTGCCTTCACTGTGCAAACAGCTAACTATCTGCCTTCCTGGATTCCTGTAAGAGCATCAGTACAGTTTCCAGCCTGCAGTCAATCACTCTAGTTCAATTTTCCCATCACTACCTTAATATCATATTTTTAAAAACATTAATTCCTGATACTCTGATTTAAATAATTTTCACAGCTTTCTATAACTTTTAGGAAAAAAGTACAAACTCCCTAGCAAAGCAAGCACAGTTCTTACAATTCTTACATCTCTAGTTCTCATGAGTTTTGCATCTTGGGACAGCTCACTCCTCCTCTACGGCTGAACTTGGGCTGCCCACTCCTATCCCCCTGAACTTAGGCTGTCACCCTTTCTCTTTCCCTGAACCTACAGTGCTCACCTACTCACCCTTGAACCTAGGTTTCCCACCCTATATCCCCCGACACTAGGCTGCCCATCCCACTCCCTAGATCCTGGGCTCCCCTGAACCTATGCTATCTATCCCCTCTTTCCCTGAACCTTGGCCTCTCGCCCCTCTCCCCCGAACCTAACCTGCCCAACCCCATTGCCCCCTGAACCTAGGCTGCCCAACCACTCTATGAACAACGGTTGCCCAAACCCTATCCCTTGAACCTAGGCTGCCTAACTGTCTCCTTCCTAAACCGAGGCTGCACATTCCTCTCTTTCCCTGAACCCAGGCTACATGACTCTCCTGAAACTAAGATGACCACTGCCTCTCCTCTGGAACCTAGAAAGCCCATCCATCTACCACTGAAGCTAGAATGCCCACTGCATCCCTTTCCCTAGGCTGCCCAACCCTCTCCCCCGAACCAAGGCTGCCTACCTCAATTCCCTGGACTTACGCTGCCCACCTCTCTCTCCCTTAGCCTGCTTTGCCCACCCCTCTCTCCATGAACCTAGGATGCCCATCCTTGTACTCCTGAATGTAGGCTTCCAGTCCCCTCTATCTCTGAATCCAGGGTACCCACCCCGCTCTTTCCTGAACCAAGGCTATCCTCCGTCCACTGAAACTAGGCTGCCCACCCCTCCTCCCCTGAACCTAGGCTGTTCACCCCTCCACCCCTGAATCTAGGCTTCCTACTCCCTCTCCTCCTGAACCTAGGCTGTCTACCGCTCTACCCCTGAATCTCGGCTACCCACCCCTCCCTGCAAAACCTTGGCTCCTTTCTCAACAAGGTAAGCGCTCTAACACTACCCTCTGTGCCATTACACAAACTCCTTGTTCCTTTTTGAAAACATTCTTCCCCTTCCCTCCCCCAGCCACCCCGCTAACATTTAATCATCCAATGTCTTCACAAACCAATTCAGGCATCATTTCTTGTAAGTGACCTCCCTGGGTCCCCTAGTCTGATTGCTTCTGCCTTCTATATACTTTTTTGCTTATTAACTGTAACCATCTCTCTACTTTCCTGTTTTCATGACTAACTGTAACTTCTTAAGGGAAGGATCTCTGTTTATTTATATGTATGTCCTCAGTGCCCAGTCAGTAACTTGCACACAAAATCTTTTACACATATGTTGCTTATTATAAAAAAATCAAATCTCCAAAGTATTTTTGGATCACTTTCTGTTTGCAGAGGTAGGTACAAGTTTGGAATGGGGTGGGGATGGGGTTGGAAGATGAATAAAACTGAGTCTCAATTTCTAAGAAATTTATAGTCTACTTGGTGAAAGACATGAACTCATGGAAAGTTAATTAGAATGTTACTTCAAATCAACAATTTAATAAGAATATGGGGTCAGTCTACTGTTTCTATTTCTCTCCAAAATAGACAATGGAAGTGATCTGGACACTAGATGTTTCTGGTACTCCTTTAAGCAAGACATTGACCTTGAAGAAGGGTAAAGAGAATAGGACAGATGACTCAAGCCTGTGAAGATGATGACAAAATTTAAATAGGTTAAAAGGAGGCTATTTGTTTTTAAGAGATACTGGAGAATCTTTGCTAACAAAGTTGAAAAAGTCTCTGGAGGGCAAGACTGAAGAAGCTGGAGAGAAAAAGTTTAACTGTTGAAATCTCTGAGGAAGCTTTAAAAATGGAAATCTAGGACTCATGAAGAGGGGCCACATTTGCAGACTGCTTATAGAGAAACAGGCTTTGGAGGAACTTAAACAGATGGCTCATTCAAACATTATTTTCCAGCTTTATAATTAAAAGTTATTTTTGTACATTTTTAATCATGTCAAAAATATTCCAAATATTTAACATGATTTTTATTTAAAATTAATAGACTATATGGAAGATTAATTTTTATTTATTTACTTTTAAGTTCAGGAGTACAAATTCAGGTCTGTTAAATATGTAAATTTGTATCATGGGGGTTTCTTGTATTCTATATATCGCTCAGATATTAAGCCTAGTACCTACTGTTGTTTTCCTGAATCCTTTCCCTCCTCCCACCCGCCAACCTCCAAAAGACTCCAGGATGTGTTTTTTTCCTTCTATGTAGTCACGTATTCTAATCCTTTAGCTCCAACTTAGAAGTGAGAACCTGTGGCATTTGGTTTTCTGTTCCTGTGTTAGTCTGCTCAGGATAATGGCCTCTAGCTCCATCCATGTCCCTGCAAAGGACATGATCTCACTCTTTTTTATGGCTGCATAGTATTCCATGGTGTATATGTATCACATTTTCTTTATCCAGTCTATCATCGATGGGCATTTTGGCTGATTCCATGTCTTTGCTATCGTGAATAGTGCTATAATGAATAAACTCAAGCATGCGTCTTTATAATAAAATGATTTATATTACTTTGGGTATATATTCAGTAATGGAATTGCTGAGTCAAATGGTATTTCTGTGTTTAGGTCTTTGAGAAATTGCCACACTGTCTTCCACAATGGCTGAACTCATTTACACCCCCATCAACAGTGTATAAGCATTCCTTTTTGTCCACAACCTCGCTAGGATCTGTTATTTCTTGACTTTTCAGTAATAGCCATTCTGACTGATGTTAGATGGTGTCTCACTGTGGTTTTGATTTACATTTCTCTAATGATCAGTGGTGTTGAACCTTTTTTCATATGATTATTGGCTGCATGTATGTCTTCTTTTTAGAAGTGTCTGTTCATGTTGGAAGGCTATTTTTAAATATAGTTTTATGACTAAAATTAAACCATTAATTTAATTAAATTTCAGGAAAGTTTCTTCTTTGTAATAGCGAGAATATGGGCAATATGTTTATAGCACTTTTAAGCTAATTTCCCCTATAGCATTAACTGTGATTGGGGCAATCATTAGGCATTGTATGATCTTTTCCAGACTATCAAGATACTATTTCTTTTGCTGAATAGATAAGTTGTTAATTAACGTTTCATAACTGGTTAGCTCAGGTATAGCCCTTTGCTAATGAAAACCATGATCTTTATTTGACTCTGTGGCCACATATCTAATATTTCCCCTACAGATTACAAGTTCTATACTTTGTTCACTATTTGTGTCCCCAGTACCAACATTGTGGGTACCCAATGAATGGTTGTTGAATAAATATAGGCATAAATGAATCAAATAATAAATGAATAAATGAGTGAGTGAGTGAAAAAGTGAATGAGTAAACGGTTATGTCCTCATCCACTATGGTTGTTATTTATTTGATTAGTCTGGGAAAATTCAATACATATACTGGAAAGCAAGGGCATAGTGCACTTCCAGCCAAAGGACAGCCTGTTCAATGACATCACTCATCATTTTGGTATGCACAGGACATTATTACAGTCAAATTTACTGCAGACACGTTTCCAAACAGGGTCAACAACAGATGAGGTCCCAGAGATACTAAAGGTGATGACCTCATAGTCCAAGCATTTTTTGGAGATGAGGTATTGAATAACCCACATAACTGAAATACACGTAATATTAAGTTTACACACTCGGTTTAGCTATTTGATTTGCACCAAGGTAATAGAAGTTTAGAAAATGAAAAGCAGAGAAGGCTACTTGAATAATGATTCTCAAATTTAATGTCTGCTAGAACCACTTGGAAAGTTTACCTTGCTAAAAAACAAAATAAAATAGAAAAACAAAAATTCATACAGTACTTACATAGTTCCAAGAGGTTGTTATTCTAAGTTGGGGACAAAAATTTGAATTTTCAACAAGTTCCCCTGTATCAGTGTTCTCCACCCAGGGTGATTTTGCCTCTCCCCACCCTCACGAACATTTGGTAATATCTGGAGACATGTTTGGTCATCACAACCAAGAGGGTCAGGAGAGTTATTGGCATCCAGTGGGTGGAAGTCAGGGATGCTGCTTAACACCCTGCAGTGCCAAGATTGAGAGACGCTGCTATTTGGTAGAGAGAGAACCAGAGCTCTAGGGCAGGAGCATTATCTCAGCCTGGACCATGCTCACAATACAGGAGGTGAAGTACTTCCTACAAAGATAAATTAAATGAGCAGAATTGTAAAGTGGCTATAAAAGAGATAAGCTCACTTAACTGGAAATCCCTTTATCAGCAATACGGTTTCAATCTTTTATTTTCCAGTGATGCTTGATAATGAGATATTAGTGAATAAATAATTTACTTAACTCTAACAACAGAGGCTAAGAAGTGTTCATGTATTTCTAGGTATCCTGTAAGGGAAAGATTAGCTCAGAAAAAAATGATATAAATGTTCACACATTCAAAAAATTTTCCTTTAATATACAATTAATGAACACCTAATTGTCATTCATCATGAAAACATCTGAAACAGTACACTTTCTTTATAAAGTCAATGATTATGCCTATGTTCAGAGTAGGTCTCAATACATATCTCATGTTAATATTTTTGACAAGTTTAATTATAGTTTGAACTGATTTCTGTCCTGCAGACACACTGCAATACAATTCATTAGAAAATACTGCTGTCTACTTCCAATAATAGTAGAAATCTGTAAACGACTTTACTGAGCATTTCAAATATCAGAAAGCAATAGTACTTCCTCTGTGGAGCTTCAAAGAACTTCCACTAATTAACCCTTTGTCTTCTTAAATTAAATTATCACTCTTTAGTATTTCAAGACAACGCAAACCTTCTTTTCTAAATCCGTAATATCAACACAGAAGAATTGCTTCCTTCACCAACTATGGCTGATTTACCATCTAGCAGAACAAATTAAGAACTTAGCAGTAATTATGAAAACAATTTCCTTCTTTTATTGAAATACTTTGCAGGCACTGCAGCTTAGCACATTATTATTCTGGGTGGCGTAGGTGTTGTTGAAAGGCAGTGTGAAAATAAGAACCTGAATTATGAATTCCTCCCATGAACACGGAATCACTTTGTATTTTCTGTGGCAAATGAACTTATTTCTCTCTTGAAAGAAAAGAAAAAGAGCAAGAACATTTTAACTTTCGGAAACACATAAGATTGACCAGGCACGGTGGCTCATGCCTGTAATCTCAGCACTTTGGGAGGCCAAGGCAGACAGATCACCTGAGGTCAGGAGTTTGAGACCAGACTGGCCAACATGGTGAAACCCCATCTCCACTAAGAATACAAAAAAATTAGCTGGGCATGGTGGCACGTGCCTGTAATCCCAGCTACTTGGGAGGCTGAGGCAGGAGAATAGCTTGAACCCGGGAGGCAGAGGTTGCAGTGAGCTGAGATCGCACCACTGCACTCCAGCCTGGGTGACAGAGTGAGACTCCGTCTCAAACACAACAACAACAACAAATAAACACATAAGATTGCTTTATTATATATATTGAACTAGATTACCTATCAACTCAGAAATTGTGTTTTATTTTTTATGTCTATTGATCCATAAAAGTTGACACGTTTTTATATAATATATGTGTCAATAAAAACAAGGACAAAACCTATTTAAATTTATCATAAACTTAAAAATTTCATTCCATTTCAATTCAGTAAATATTTATTACACAGCTACTCTCTTCAGAGGACTATACAGGTATTGGAAAAAGTGAAATGGGTCATATAGGGAGGATCCAAATAAATCCATGGAAGGGAGAGACCTCCCTGAGAAAACCAATTCCATTTAAGACAGTCTGTTCAGTTTTGCATGCCTGAAACTATAGAAGATATATTTTCTTGTCCTTTTAGTTTTTGAAGGAGATCACACATATTAGCAACTTGTGATCTGTACTCATGTCAGGCTGAAAAGATCTATTAACACAGGAAATACATTAAGCTAAGGCATGAAATATCTTTTAATTACAGTAATTACTAAAAGGATAGTTGCTCCCCTGTGACGTAGACTCGTGGGTAATCAAGCCTTTCTAAACAAAGGTATTGTATTTCTTTTAGCTGCAATACATGCTAGTTGTCTAAGATATTTTTTCATAAACAATTTTCTCTTGACTTTTCAACTGTCATGGTTCATTTGGGCTGCTATAACAAAATACCTCATATTGGGTAATTTGTAAACAACAGAAATTTATTGGATGATGGGAAGTCAAGATCAAGGGAATAGCAGATTCAGTGTTTGGTGAGTGCTTATTCCTCATAGATAGAACCTTCTGTGTTTCTTGACATGTCAGAAATGATAAGTGAGCTCTTTGGGGTCTTTTTTGTGAGAGCAAGAATACCAAGAGCTCATCACCTCTTAGATGCCCCCCTCCCTCATACTACTGCATTGGGTATTAAGTTTCAACATATGAATTTTGGGGTGACAGAAACATTCAGACCATAGCACTAACATCAGTTCAGTATGACGAAGCTGTTTGGATTATCAGATATTCTTCTATTTTCCATAAATTTCTAGATTAGGAGAGGTGAATGGTAATGAATTTAGAACAGCAATGTTAAACGTTTTACCTTTTAAATCTCAACTACTGGGTCCTGAGATTAGAAGTTCACAACAATGAAAGAAAATAAAGGTAATCCCTTTTGTAGGTAGCAGATACCGGGGCAGTCTTGGCTATTGCTCTGAATTCCAATTTTAGTGTAAGCTCAAGTTATAAAATGTAAAGTGTCAGGCCTCTGAGTCCAAGCCAAGCCATCGCATCCCCTGTGACTTGCACGTACACGCCCAGATGGCCTGAAGTAACTGGAGAATCACAAAAGAAGTGCAAATGCCCTGTTCCACCACAAAAGAAGTGAAAATGGCTGGTCTTTGCCTTAAGCGATGATATTATCTTGTGAAATTTCTTTTCCTGGCTCATCCTGGCTCAAAAAGCTCCCCAACTGAGCACCCTGTGACCCCTCCTCCTGCCCGCCAGAGAACAACCACCCTTTGACTGTAATTTTCCTTTACCTACCCAAATCCTATAAAACGGCCCCACCCTTATCTCCCTTTGCTGACTCTCTTTTTGGACTCAGCCCATCTGCACCCAGGTGAAATAAACAGCCATGTAGCTCACACAAAGCCTGTTTGGTGGTCTCTTCACACGGACGCGCATGACATAAAGGATCTATATGTGTGTATAATTCTGGAAAGGAAGCTGACAGGTTATAGACTTTAGCAAGTAGTACCTTGTTGGCCAGAATTCTCAGACTACATGGTATATTATTACAATTACATTTCTAACAAAAAAAGCCTAAGCCTCTTTGACTCAGCACACAGATATCCACATACAGCAATTCCTGGTGTGAAAAGGTTAAAAATGTACTTTTTAGAAATCTTTCTTCAGTGCTACTGCGATTTCCCTCTTCTCCTTCTCCAAAAGACCCAACCAACAAAACCAATAAAAAATCTGGCACTAACTTTCAAATCTTTGGCTGCAATAAGATCTCAATTTGACTCCAAATATAACTTTTAAAATATTATTGCTTGATTTACAACCCTCAAGTATACTCACTTATGTGCATTGTATCAAATGAAAATGATTAAACAGAAGGTTTCATTTTTTTTTCAATCAAAATCATTATCGACACATGCATTTTTATTCTATTACTTTTCCTCAATGGCCTCCAAAGTTGGATTGATAACAAATATATTTATTATCAAACCTTAAAATAATTTTCCTTATATTTGTTTTATCTTTACTGTTGTTCCTTCAAATCTATATTTTAAATAATTTAGATAAATGCATTAGTAAGAATTTTAGGAGATATTTGCAAATGCATAATAGATTGTTTGTTAATAATGTCCAAAAGAGTCAATGTTAGGTACTTTTAATTACTGAGGAACACCAAACCTGCAAAATGGTAATTAACAAGTGGGATTGTTAATTGTACAAGTGGGAAATTCTGAATTGGGGGTTTAAAATAAGAAAAGGAAATAACAAATTAAATATTAAGGAAAATGTCCAGTCTTTTGTTTATAAAGGCTAAAATAGAAAAAAAAATTAGCCTGAGTCATTCAAACGACTGGAAAAATACAGTGCTAAAATTACCTAATATAAATCCTCAGCAGTATAAACCTGCGTCTTTTCAAAATAGAACCACAGACATTAGAAAATTAAGAGAGGTTACCCAGGAGCTTATCCTTACCAGCCAGCTCTGCATTGCTCTTATTAATACTATACCCATTAATATATTAATAACATAATTTTAAAATTCTTGTCTAAAGTTTTCCTGAAATCATCCCAGTGTCCCTGACAATAGTCTAAATTGGTGAGAAATATTGGATGAATTCCAAGTTTTGCTAGTATTGATTTTTAGAGCATTTTGTTTAAGTAAATACTTTGAAAACTGACTTCAATAACTTTCTGAGAATAAGGAGAAATGAATGAGGCAAAATGTACACTTCACACAGTACAGACACTGATGAGAGCTTCCTATGACACCTAGGAATCTTCTGGTTGGCATCTTTTGGCAGTATTTTCACCGAGGGTATATTTTTTCCTTTCCACTCTGGAAATCCTTCCCAAAGTATACGATAACCTTTAAAAAATAACTTTTCCAGATACATAAGACTCATTGTTCAAACAAGAGAACAGGAATAACTATCCTTCCTTGGTAGATTCTTCCACTAACCACTCAATGATCCAGACAACTCATGCATACCCCAAACCTTTATTGAGCATTTCCCACACTTTAGTCACTGGACCAAGCATTGTTAGAGAACTTTTTCGTTGATTCTTATCATTCACCCCCATGCAATAGGCAATATTATGCCCACTATGATGTTTTCAGTAATCTGGAACTTAGAGTGATGAGATATATTGCAATTATTTTTATTATCATACCTTATTTCATATTATTAATTAAAAATTTGAAGCGAATTTTCAATTTCATGACCTCAAATAGATAGAAAATGTTTACTGACAAACTGAAAGCCCTTATTTCCTATAAGATTTTCAGTAAACTATAGAGAGGAATTTTGAACAATATTAATTATTTAAAAATTGTTATCTTTTCAGGTCATTATTCATATGCTGAATAATAGACTATAGGAAATAGTAATCTAGATATCACTGGCAATATTTTGGATTTAGAAACACCTATGAACAAAGCCAGGGAGTTTTCATTTCTGAAGTTTATTACCATGCTAGAAAATTAACATCAGAGAGTAGATTCTACACCTTTAGTAGTTTGCTTTGTTTTGTTTTAACACACATGGCTCCTTGGTTTTTCTTCCTTTTGTAATAAATAAGGATCTCTTTGGCCAGAATTCTTAGCTATCTTAATTTCAAAAATATTTAGTTTTCATTTCATAATTTATATCTACCACTTCTCAAGCATTACATAATTTAACTGGATAGTTGGGATAACAATCACTGTGGGGTCAGAGGGAAAGGCAGACAGCAGACAAAAGATGACAGACCAAACACTAGAGGAAAGCTAGCTGAAATGGACAGAGAACTCAATGACCAAATGTAACAGTTAATTAAAGCCAGGCATAATGGCTCATGCCTGTAATCCCAGCACCTTGGGAGGCCCAGGTGGGCGGGTCACTTGAGGTCAGGCGTTTGAGACCAGACCGGCCAACATGGTGAAATTACGTCTATACGAAAAATGCAAAAACCAGCTGGGTGTCATGGCGTGTACCTGTAATCTCAGCTAATCAGGAGGCTGAGGCAGGATAATCACTTGAATCTGGAAGGCAGAGATTGCAGTGAGCCGAGATCGCACCACTGCACTCCAGCCTTGGTAGCAGAGTGAGACTCTGTCTCAAAAAAAAAAAAAAAAAAATTAATTAATTAATTAATTTAAAAAGTTACAGTTAATTAGGTGGCTCATGAAGGCCAGAGATGAATCCTGGATCCTTTACACATTTTGGATGCTTGCTAAGTAAACATTAATTGTAAAAACGAATGGTGGAATCTTGGAGTAAGTCAGTCAAAGGAATATGAATAAGTCAATTGAATTAAATGGCATTACCTATTCTCACATTGATCTATCCACCCATGTAATTCTTACCCTTTAACACATTATATAATTTATATATCTATCAAGTTTATATCCTTATCTTCCCCCAGCCCCTCCCACATCTAAGTCTCATAAAAAAGTTATTTTTGTTTATTCACTGATATATGTGCCAGATATCTTAAACAGCAGAACAAATAATAGGTTCCCAAGAAACATTTCTCAAATGAATGAACACATTACTGATAACTAGTTGCAAATCTCTTCACTAAACACAGTATAATTTACAAAAATGAATGTGACACACTTCTAGTCCTCAAATACTTTAGTCTAAAAGGAGATATCAAATTGCTGCAAAATAAAGCAGAAAATATAAGGATTATAAAAGATACATACACAAAGTTTTTCAGGGCAGCACTCTCTACAGGTATACTGTGGGATGTGGGTATTATTCAAGAACTACATATATGAGGAGATATAGATTTAAATTTCCTATTTCCAGCAATGAGATTTTTTTTTTTCAGATCAAATTTCCCGTTTGAAAACTGCTATAAATTCTGAACTATATGTGGAAAAATGTGACAATGATTCAACCAGGATTTGCAGCCTGGGTTCACAACACTTGAGTGATTCAGGGAACCTCTAGACTCTATTTAGCTTAAGGGATCCTAGGTTAATGCAATATCAATAAGCATTAAGCAGAGGTAAATACAAATTGTTTTTGGAGGAATGTACTTTGATCCTTGGCTTGGCCTCAAAGAATTCTCACCAATAGTTTGTTAAGGACAATTAACATGACACAACCTAGCACACTAAGAGATAAAATAATACTGAGTGAGAACTGGAAGAAATAAAAGAGAGCAGAAACAAACCTCAAAAGTTTTCAAATATAAGGCATGTCAGCTACAGATTACAAAATAACTATGTTTAATACATTAAAAGAAACACAACAGATTACAAAAATCTGTAAGAAATAAAAACTTAGAAAGTAACCTAGCAGATCAAAAATAATTAAATGGAAACTCTAGAAATAAAAAATGACAATTAACCCAAACTTAAAACTCTATAGATAATTAAATAACAGGTTAGACAAAACTGAAGACAGAATTAATGAACTGAAAGTAAGTTAAAATAGATAACTGAGAGGGGAAAAAAGTAGAACTATGGAAGAGAGGTTATGAGATGAAAAGGATAGGAAACAATATTATTCAGTATTACAGATGAAGATGAAACAAATTATGGGTGAATCTATATTTCAAAAAGTGACAGAGAATTTCCAGAACTAATGGAGATATTGATCCTCTCTAGCCTTGGGCATCCTACCCTGACCCTGCTTGCAAATATTTTCATTCATTTACTTCAATATGATGTATAATCAATATTTTCTGTATGCCAAGATATAAAAAGTGCTGGAAAGCACTGTTTTGGGCAGGGGCTGGCAATTTTTTTTTTTTTTTTTTTTTTTTGTCTATAAAAGACTAAATAGTAAATATTTTAGAAGTTGCAGGGATTATGATTTCTGTTGTGACTCAACTTTGCAGTTGTAGTACAAAAGAAGAAATAGACAATACATAAACAAATATGAATGACTATGTCTGATAAAATTTTATTTACAAAAACGTGCAGCAGTCTGTATTTGTGCCACAGGTTGTAGTGTGCAAACCCCTATTAGATGGTCAAGGTGAGAATTACAATAAAAAGCACATGGTGCCATTTGATTCCCAATGTTAGCCCAAAGAACTTGTGTTGAGGGCATGATGCAGCATTTCTTGAACTTTATAGCTCATGCTAATGGACATAATGGGTTGCTAATAATATTAGAAGCATTTATGTAAACGTTATCAGTTTAAAAAGAATCACTTATGTGCTAATAAATTTAATAATACACCTTTAAGAAACTAAGCATTTAAGATTTAAAACCATTAAATCTAGGATGTAACTTAAAACATTCTAAGAAAATTTTTAAAATTTTGAGGAATTAAAAAGAAAAATTTACCTGAAGAAAGCTGAATTATAATGGCTTTATGAGAAAACACACAATTGCGAATGTGAAAAAGCTTCAAAAAGTAGTGTATAGTGTAAACAGAAAAACAAAAAGTAAAAGCTTCATTTAGTTTCACACCAATAAATCTTTAATTGTATTTCTATTTTTTTAGAAAATTAAATTTTTTCTATTGCTTTTTGTAATATTTTTAGAAGAGCAGGGTTGCTTTGCAAATAGAAGCAAACAGTTTATTCACAATACATCTGAAAACCAAGAACCATTCTAAAGTTTGGCATTATTATCTTTGATTATAATATAAATTTTCTTTTTTGGAGATCAGGTAAATTTTACTTTAATTTGTAAGGACTAGTATTTTGATAATGTAAAGGTCTAGTATTTTCAATTTTTTTCAGTGTAAATATAATCAAGGGACAAAAAGCATAACATAGTTTTATAATATTAGATAATTAATGATTGGACTTGAATGGATAATGGAAAGTTCTATGGCATTTTAACATCTTAGATGCAAATTCCAAAAATTTAACTTATCTCCTTCTGCAGTTTTGCAACATACTGACTGCGAATATACCAACTGAGGCAAGGTTACAAGTGTCAGCCAGAATTAGTTATTTTGTTTTACCCCGCTAATTACAGAAAAGAGCAACTACAATATCTTAGGAAATATCCAGTAAAATGGAACATGCTGGCACCTAGAATATATATTTGACATACAGGCTGCACATAACAATGTTAATTTAGAAGACTGAACATCATATGTTTGTCATACAATTGTGATTTCTTTCTAAAGTATTAACTGCAATAATGTAATCAGTTACATGTTAACATATAGTAAACAGACCAATCTTTGCTACAAAGGTAACATAATTTCTTGAAGTTAAATAGTTTTCAAATCCTATCTATGGTTAATTGAATCACCAGGAAATTCTAGAAATAGTTTTCTACTGGAATGATGGCTATACGTTGTTAAATATTTCTAATATACAGACTTTTTTTTTTCATTGTTGCTCACAAAAAGGCTTCAGTTAGGTAATTATGAGTCTGTAGAGGATGTTTCCACATTTCTTTCTAAACAATGAGACCATGGTATTGCTGTTTTACACGGTTACTATTCTTGGTTTATTTCTTAATTGCTTAAATGAAGTCTTCAACAAGACCTCTTTCTTGCTCTTTTTGCTCCTGTATCATACTTGTAGAAAATTATTTTCTGTTCATCTTAGTTTGGTCCAACTCTATCCCAGTTTGAACAAAGCCATATAAAAGAGCTTTATCATTTGGTTATTCCCTGCAGGGAAAGGTTGGCTATCCAATAATAGTAACACTTTATATACGTATTTAAAATTTCTAAGAGGAACATATTTTTCTTAAGGTATATAATATTGTGTGTTCCTAATGTATAGATATATCAACCATCCACAGAGCAAAGAAAATGATGTCAACTTCCCTGAAATAAGAAGATGAGGTTGAAGTGTTAGTTTTATGTTTGCTAGGATTTATACTGTGAGGTAAACAAAATTTTGACTCCCAGGATGAATGACAAAGGGAGAGAAAGATGTTCTGCTTATGAATAAATAAGGATAATGGAAGCAAAGGAGACAAATTGTTCAATTATTTAACTTTGAGAGAAAACAAGCCAGTAGCAGTCTCAGTCAAGATGTGACTATTGCTACTCCCAACTCCAATAAATCAATTTGAAATGAAGAAAAAATGGCGAAGTCTGGTCCTTAGAAGCTTTTGTTTTCAATGACAAGATAGGTAAGTAAATTGCAAATGGATTGATGAAACATTTTCTGAAAACACGTAGTCCTTCACAGACTGGACAGTATTAGATGGATAGTTACAAGATCCATAGAGAAAGACCACAGGCTAATTTAAGGGAGGGAGTATAGGTTTTCCAGGAAATATAGTCACCACACATGATCTAATACTCAAAATGCAAATTTAGAGTAGCCAAAGAATGTGCAAATTATCAATCACTCAAATGATAACTTTGTAAGCCACTTTAAAAGAACATTTAACTAGCTCTCTTCCTAGTCACATACTCTTTCTTTCTCTTGCCTGATTGCCCTTTCCAGAACTTCCAATACCATGTTGAATAGGAGTGGTGAGAGAGGGCATCCTTGTCTTGTGGCGGTTTTCAAAGGGAATGCTTTTAGCTTTCACCCATACAGTATGATATTGGCTGTAGGTTTGACATAAATAGCTCTTATTATTTTGAGATATGTTCCATCAATACTTAGTTTATTGAGAGTTTTTTGCATGAAGTGGTGTTGAAATTATCAAAGGTCTTTTCTGCATCTATTGAATAAAAAATATTCTCCTATTTAAAATAAGTCTGTGTCTGAAGTGAGAAAATTACTTTGAATTTATTTCGTGCGTCACATACAATGAAGCATTTTCAATATCTTGTTAATTAGTGAGTCAAAACCAAACAAACATATGTTTCTAAATTGTCTAAAGATGCTTTGTCTAATGATAGTAAAATAAAACACCTTTGTCTGAGATACTCTGGGTAATAGATTATCCTTGGAAATAAAATTAATTGTTTATAATGGATCTTACTACTGTAACAAGCTGAAACATTCTTCCATCAAACTTCCAATGTTAGGTTTAATAATTGCTAGAAATATTTATCATCTGATAAAATCAAATAGAGATGGGAATAATTCTTAGAAAATGTACTTAGGAAACATGCAAACATTCATTCTTTTACCAAAGTAGCCAATAAATATTTATCGAATGTATCCTACATCCAGGTATAGTAGGCACCAACAGTGCAGTGATGAATAAGAAAGACAAAGTATTTCTTTTATGGTGCTTATTTTCTAGTGAGGAAGACAGGTGGTAACCAAACAAAAATAAGAAAAAGGAATGCGTGCTGTGAAAGTATAAAATGGGGTGATATAAAGAGAACGACAGGGCAACATTTTGCATTAGGTGGGCAGAGATATCCTCAGGGAGAGATGTACAACGAGATACACAGAAGCACAGTTTATAGACTAAAATTAATGATAAATCATGCCAGTAGTCATCGACATAGAGAATAGTAAATCAACTTTGATATACCTATACAATGCAGCAGATACAAGGAATGAAATATAGGTAGTGTAAAATAAATTTTCCAAGATATTTGTTGAATTTCGAATTGGGATTGTCAAGTGTTCATACAATATGAAAACATTTATTTAAAAATAGTGTGAATGTCTATGAATGAATACATATGTAAATGTATAAATGGATATAGGAAATTAGGAACAACAAAATGTAAATAAGAATGATCTTAGAGATCTGGGTGGATGTGGAGGCCTAAGATGGCGATGATTAGTGGGGCTCTTTACATTAACAGTTCTACTTTAAAGTTTTACAAGTAAAAAATACTAGTGCATTGCTTTTGTAATGAAAAATCAATTTTTAAAATTAAAAATAACAGCAACTTGATAAACCAAAATTAAAGCACAACTTCTAATTTGAACTTTATTACTGCAATCTTGAAAATATTTAAGTCAGCCTTTTTCTGTAAAAAAGAAGTAGCACTATCTCTTCACTATTAACTATATTTACAGGACCTATACTCAAATTCAATATCATTACATCGATAAAACTATTGTGTATATATAAATATAGTCAAAATAGAAGAACAAATGTGAAGAAAGGAAACAAAGTTGTCTCAGCCTTCATTGTTTAAAGCTCACCCAGAAAAACACTTTTAATAATGAAACAATGTAGCGAAAACTGTGATGGGAAAGGAGTTCTGTCACAATGGGAAGGTTTTTGATCACTTTTCGGATACATCAAGAAAACATGAACTACACCAATCCCTTGAGATTATCTTCTTTGAAAGACAACTAAACACATTTCCTCTCCCTGGGTAGTTTTCTTCAAGGACAATTTAGAAGTTGAATTTTGTAAAGCTGAGACATTCTTCGTGATGGCTAACAGTCATGTTATCAGCAGATGTTTGGGAGGTGTGATTGATTCCTCAGGTGAATGCTGACCTCAGAAACCAATCGTTTTATACATTCAACTTAACACCTTATACTGTCTATGAAAAGTAGCCAACAGGAGGCACAAAATAAGGGACTATCTCTTGTAGTGTCCCTTTAATAGTCCTAAGGGACTTTTGGAATAACTAATACTTTCCCCTGTTTAGATCAACAAAGAAACAGATTTTACCCAGTAAAAATATAATAATAAAACTACATCAAAGTTGCTTCTTATTCACAGAGACATGGAAACTAAAATCAGGAGTGGCACATGTATACATATGTAACAAACCTGCATGTTGTGCACATGTACCCTAGAACTTAAATTATAATAAAAAATAAATTAATTAATAAAAAAGATAGCACATGTTTCTTGGGCAGAAAATATTCAACTAGATTTTTATAGCATTTTATTCTTCCCTTGGCTATATAACACACTAAGTACACCTTAGATTATACCACCAAATTCTTCTCTGGCTAATGGTAGAGAGAGAAAGCTTGCAAAAATTTTACTATCATGGATTTGTCTGTAAAGTTCCAAAAAGAAAAAAATAATAATGACATCAGTAAGGCTATCTAGCTCATGTTATCACCAGGGCAATTTGGAATTCTCTGTACTTAACTATTGTACCGGACTAGAAGTAGAGGATACCCAGAGTATCAGAACCTATAGCAAAAAGTGTGTTTAATATTAATTTTAATTTAAACTATATCAGCATCCTAGGACTGAGAAAATTGTCTGAGAGTTCAATCTTTTCCTAGAGATTCTAAGAATGTTCCTCTTCTAGACTCTCTGGTGAGAAACAAGTAGCATCACAAAACTTCAGATGTAGATCACATCAGGGGTGAAGAAAACCAGGAAAATTCTTAGAATACATAGAGTCCAACAATACGGTGCTTCATCTGACAGCATATATAGAGTGGTATTAGCTTTTGGGATTGATTGATACTTATCTCCCCTCATGCAAAATCAAACCAAATCAAAAAATAAAAGTTGTAACCTACATAAGTATTTAAAGTATAGGCGTCTAACCAAGACTTAACTACAGACTTTTCTGCTCTTTGAGATATCAAAATCTCATAAGATTATCAATAAAATAAAGGTGATTTTGATGAGCTATATTGTGATTACTTCTACAAACAAACAAACAAACAAAAAATCATGGAAGAATTACTCACACTTATTTAGTACAATTATTTTTTCTGCCTGAATTCAAAAATATACAAATAAAAAATTAAATGTTATTCAATGTTTTCATGACAAAACAATTTGGAAGGACCATATAAATATTGCATTACTCTGATAATAGATTCAAGGTCATGTGAGTAATATATTGGCTAAATGACCATAGAGCTTGCTATTTTATTCTGCAATGCTAAGCTGAATTACTAGGGCAAGATGTAAAGATGGCATTCGAGCCTCTATAAATCCTAAAATATCAGAGCTTTTAAAAATTCCTCATGGAATTCACATTGCAATGTGCCTCACACATTAGGTAATGCAATCCTATCTTGAGATGTAATCTGATGGCATCATTACACACAAACACATTCATCATGCTGTACTGAAGATTCAGAAAGAGAATTTTTTTTTTTCTCTGAATGTAACATCTCGCTGACTTATATTCCTGTTAACTAGCAGGCAGCTGAAATAACTTAATGGACTTTGAATATTTAACCCAAAGTAATATAGGAAAACATCTGTCACTTACGTTTTGGCGTCATCCCACAACACACAATAGGGATTCAAAGTACCCTAAAAAAAAGCAAAGAAAGAATGCATATGTCTTGAGTACATATTATAAAAAGATTGAAGGATTATGTGAAATAGAAACAGAATGGAAGATTTCTTATTTTGTGGTAAGAGATACTTTAATGGTTTATTTTCAATTATTTATAAGAAATTCGCATTTCCTTTCTCATAGATTTAGTGACCCATTTTATAAAGCTCTATGAAAACAGTATCTTTATTCCAAACACTCTAACTTGTATTTAGTTTTCCTGGAAATTAAAAGTGAAGCTTTCATATACCATAAGTCTATATTTTGATGATTTTGATTTTATCCTTATGTCTCCAAAACATTAGTTGCTAGATTACTTTCTTTAAGATTATAGTATTCATAATATTGAAATCACAGTGACATATCTTATAGTATGCACATGTATAATCATCACCACTACCTCCTCGTCAGCCTCTAGTTGATGTTTCCTAGAGACAAGAGGTGTCCATTTCTTGAGTTTGTTGACTTGCAATATCATCTTAATTAGCATATTATATTTGTATAGGATAATGTCTAATGAAATTTTAAGTGAAAATGCTAGATTTTAAATTTATTTCAATAATTGTGAATTGAGTACCTGCCGTGACCTTCAAGATAACACCATGGGTTTTTCACACTGGATTATTCAATGTACTTCTGTTTTGAAGAGTTCTAATATATTTAGATACATGTATCTACAGATTCTGTCATACGCCTGAAGAATCTTCTCTTATCCATTAAACATACACTGTTGGTTTGAAGTCCTCTCATCCTCCACATGACTAATTTCCTGGAGCATACACTTTTAAAGTGTATTTAGGCAAATCACTCACTTGAGTCTGACCTGTGCACAGCAAAGCACTACCACTGCGTCTCCAAATCAGGTGCCCTCTTCCTAATAATGAAAACTAAGATTGTATTAGACATTTGGGTAGACTCTTCCTGAGCTAGATAGGTATTACTCATACATGGCAATCTCTGCTGAGCTTTTAAAATCCTGATTTTGGCATCCCACACATCCAGTATTGCTTTTAAGCTTTGTGTCATTACAGGATTAAAAAACCAAACATGATTATCTATGTCTTTATCCAACTTAGTTACTGATAATAATAATTAACAGACCAAGGCAGTTAAGAGAGTCCTGAGGCCGGGCGCGGTGCCTCAAGCCTGTAATCCCAGCACTTTGGGAGACCGCGGCGGGAGGATCACGAGGTCAGGAGATGGAGACCATCCTGGCTAACACGGTGAAACCCCGTCTCTACTAAAAATACAAAAAACTAGCCGGGCGTAGTGGCGGCGCCTGTAGTCCCAGCTACTCCGAGGCTGAGGCAGGAGAATGGCGGGAACCCTGGAGGCGGAGCTTGCAGTGAGCTGAGATGACGTCACTGCACTCCAGCCTGGGCGACAGAGCGAGACTGTGTCTCAAAAAAAAAAAAAAAAAAATACAGTACTGAAACACGCCACTGCTTTCCTTCCACAGGTGGAAACAGTCCCTCATAGACAGTAAGCTATGACCCAGCCCTCAGGCTTCAGTGTTGTCTACAAATAGTTAATCACTGGAGTGTATCTGGGAAAGAAATATCTTTGAAAGTCCAGAGAAGCTCTTTTGGAGGTGTGCCTTTCTAAATGCTGTTTGATGGGTCTAAATTCTAAATTTTTGCTAGAAATAAATAGTAAGATCGCTGTTCTAAAACATATGAAATTAACTCAAACCTTACAAATTATTCATTTTAATTGGTACATGACTAACTCTAATATTGCAGCATCTCAGTTATTCTAAAAATTCCCTGAAAGACCACATATCTAAGGTATCTTGGATATTTTTTTTAAGCAATCAGAAAATGCATTTGGTTTTGTTTCCCATTCTTCCTTTAAAATTTATTTAGTAAAAAATGATCTTTTTCTTGCTTCTGGATGGAAATTTAGTCATAATTTGAAAACAAACAAACAAACAAAAAACCAAACTCCAAAGTTTTGAGTCACTCTTAAATAACAGGCTTTGGTTGTCACATTAAATCACGATCGTCATGTCATTAGCAATTGAAAATGATCTGTTACAAACAATAATCAAAACACAGAACCTGATTGAATGTCAGATCATCTTCCCTCCTCCAGATGAAGGCCTGGGCGGAGGTGGGGCATGACGCTGCCAGTGGCCAGGGTGGTAGAGGGATGAGGGAGGGGATGTAAAGGAAGCAAAAGGTTTTCACCTGCCTGCTAAGGTCCAAAGCCAGTTCTGAGCAATCTGGCCCTATTTGATGATTTATGTTGACTCTTCTCACTGAGACAGCCAGGTGGGAAGGGCTCCCTGACAGAACCTCCAAGGCCCGAGCACTGTGAGGAATGTGCAGTTGGGTGAGCCTTGGGAGGTTCACACCATTTGCAGGGGAGGAGCCTGGCCTCTCCTCTCCTGGGGTGGAAACTGGAATTCAATCAGCCAGGCAGGAAGCCAGCTAGCAGGACTCCGGCTTTGCGGAGGGTCCCTGTTTCATTTTTGCCCCTTCTTTTCCCAATAAATTCCTTTTTTTTTCCTCACCCTTCAAAGTGTCTGGAAGCCTAATCTCTTGTGACCATGTAATAAGAACCCGGCTCTTAGCTGAACTAAGGAAAAAGTCCTACAACATCGCCAGCACTTGGGTGGATTCTCAGGAGACTCCCTTGCTGAGCCCCATTGGTAGTCACACCTCTTGAGGCCTCTCCTGCCGGGTACTTCTTACCTCCCTGCAGCTTTTGCCCTTTGATGGGGGGGGATCTTATTACGAAATGCTCATATCTCCCTACACTATGCTCCTAAAGTATAATAACACTGTCTTTCCTGAAAAAAGGTCATAGTCCTATAGAAGTAGATGAGAAACATACACATGGAATATTCCTATAGCAATCCAAGCAAAATGTTTACATAAATATCACTAGCCATAGTTTACTGAGTAAAGAACAAATGAGGAAATGGAGCGTCATGGCCTATGCTAGTCAGCACAAGTTTCATAGATGAAATGGGTTATTATCTGGTTCCTACAGAAGGCATAGATCTAGATGTTCTAAGGAAGGAAAGGGGAATGGTGTATTAAATTGGTTTCTTATCTATCTTATAAGATCCTGTCTAGTCTTACCTGAATTTTTCATATAGCTTGTGACTTTCTGATAAATCCACAGCACCGCCAAAATGCTGTCATAAAGTTATGCTATATTTACCTAGGGCTTTGTTCAAAGGAGCTCAGATAACCTTATAGAAAACAAATTATCCTTGTAACATCACAGTGAAGAGTATGGGAGTATGCATTTCAAGGATACAGAAACCAAGTGCAGCTGAGGAACTTGTGATAACAGATCCATTAAATCTAATTGGCTAATTTTAACGAGGTATAATGTAGGATAAATCTTTATATAAACTAATATAAGATACTGACTATAGGCTTAATATTTCACAATGATTGTTCACAGTAGGGCCACAACAACAACAACAACAAAAATAGAAAAGAAACAACATGTAAACTTAATTGTTTGGATACTTCTTTCCTTTTTATCACCATAAAGAAACTGATTTATTCTTCAAAAAAGGTTTCAAAATGAGAAATGCTTCTTCTAATCTTTTTCCATGACTTTGTCAACATTCAGTTGTATTCTCCATGTTCTTCACCCCTTACTTCTTAGATCCTGCTGCATGCTTCTCTTTCTTTTTGTGCTTATGGAAATTTAAACACCATACATGTGAGCATTATTATAGGTTCCAAAATGCATCATTCAATCTTAGGTTTCACTACACATTCTGGGATACACACCATAAACATTTATTCTAGTATGGTCACCAATATGTGAGACTGTGAGCTAAGGTCAATAGTTGGAACATTTGAGGTTTAGAAAAATAAGCAGAACAAACAAATGAGAAAAAACTTAGTACCTGAAAACACTAGTCACTTAAGCAGTAAGAATGTGAGATGGAAAAAAAGTAACCTATGATGAATGGATTCTAAATATTAAAAAAAAGAAAGCTGGCTACAAGGTTTTGCTGAGTAAGTGCCTGTAAAATATTTGTTATAATTTTCATTTACTTTCCTCAAAGGGACTCTGTTACTAGATCTGTTATGAGGAATTTACAGAAAATCAATAACGGGAAATAGCCCAATATAAAAAAATGTAATGGCAGGGCTAGAGGAAAAGAGAGAAGCTAAGTACTAATCTGTAGAAGTAGATTTAACAAATGTAGTAAACTAAGAAAACAAAATTTCTCAGGTAAACAAGAGAGATGGGTTAAAGAAGATTAATTTACCAAACTATCAATAAATAGTATATATTGACCTACCAAATGGTAATACTGCACATATTTGGAAACTTTTGAAAAGGAAATGCTATTCTTGACAAACATATTTTTGGGAAAACAAACAAAAACTGCCACTCTTGGTTCCATTCAAAACAGCATAGCTGAATTCTACATGTTTCTACTTACTCATTTTTAAGCATTTAAAAAATTCACCACTGCCCAAATTTCTATTGCCGTAGATGTTCTACACACCACTCTCGAGTGTCTTCGCTATTTTCTTTTACTTCTCTCCTCTGTTCCATTATCAACCAAACAAATATATTAACTTAATAGTAGAATATATCACTAGCTTTGCCAATGTATTTCAATGGGTGTTACTCCCTTTTGTTGGACTGCATGACTGTTTTTTTCTTATTTATAAAATAGATGATCTGGACATCTTTTCTAGCCCTCACTCTCAATGATTCTAGAAATTCATTTTATTCTTTCAAAACTATCAGAGTCTTTTTAAGGAAATACTCAACTATGTTATATTACCCTCACAAAGTGCAGAAGTCAGAAGAGATAGCAGCAGGCAGATGATCACAACAAGTCTAACCATTCTGCAACCATTCTGAATTCATTTACTAAACATCTGTTACATTCCAAGAACCATTCAAGGCACTGTGATACAAGGATGAGCAAAACTAAGTCCCTGCCTCATGTATTTCACCATAGTGAAGGGCAGAGAGAGAGAGGTATGACTAGGTACGACTAGGAAAATGGAGTGAATAGTACTTTTGTTTATTAAGAAAGCTTCATCAGTAAGATTATCTTTGAGAAGAGATCTGAAACAAGTTGGTTACAGAAAAGATAACAGTAATATCACAATACAAATGACCAAGATTCTATAAATTTTCCCTGGTGTTTTAAATTTTAAATATATTCAATGCATATGTTACCTTAATCACACTCTTGCTATCTTAATGATGCTTTCAAAGTGTTTCTCTGGACCTACTTCAGAATAAACTGGGATGAATACTAAAAATGTGGATTCATTGGCAATAGGAATGTTAAGGTTGAGGCTAAACATAGAAATCTCCATTTTAATAATGACAATCTTGCCTCTTCGTAATTTTTTCACATCAAATTTAGAGAATCATTGCTCATAATACACATGGCAGAAATAACATGCTGAAAACATTTAAACCTACTCAGTAATTTTGAAATATACAATGCATTACTATTTATCATAGTCACCATTCTGTGCAATAGATCATTAAAGCGTGTTCCTCCCGTCTACTGAAACCTTGTGAGGTGATGGATTTGTTCATTACCCTGATTTAAGCATCCTGTATTGTAAACATATATCAAAACCTCTCATTGTACCCCACAGGTCAATACAATTATTATTTGTAAATTACAAATACAATTGCTTAAAAAAAGAAATAACGTGGTTACTCTATTTTTACTCAGATGTTTGAATGCTTGGTGGTCATATGCCATAATAAACTACTAATCTTGAAACTTCAGAACTTTTTTGTACCTTCACAGCCTCCTTGAAACAAAAATAATCTCTTTTCTGTGGAGGCAAAGCAAGTAAATAGGCAAAGCAGCTAAGTGCAGGATGAAGGGCAGTGACTTCATCATAACTATTTGACATTTCCAGTGGTCTGAGTTAGATGTTACAGAATGAATTTTTCTGTCACATTGTTCAGTGAGTTGGACATTGGTCTCTTGAGTGAAGGGGAGAAAGACTCTTCAACTGACACTGTATTGTCTGTCTTTAATTTCCTAAATCTTAGATAGCAAGGCATTACTTTAAAATGACCTGGATTTTGCTAAGTTTATCCACTCTTTCTCCACTAAAGATTAATTGTTATTATTGTATATAACTACCCAAATAGATTTTGGAGATTCCTCAAGAATATTTCCAGTTTGCATAACTGGATCTGCAAAAGACCAATTCATATCTTGTGCATTTTATTTATTTATTTATTTATTTATTTATTTATTTATTTTGAGAGAGTCTCACTCTGTAGCCCAGGCTGGAGTGCAGTGGAGTGATCTTGGCTTACTGCAACCTCTGTCCTCCGAGTGCAAGCCATTCTCCTGCCTCAGCCTTCTGAATAGCTGGGATTACAGGCGCCTGCCACTGAGGCTGGCTAATTTTTTTTTCTTTCTTTTTTTTTTGTATTTTTAGTAGAGATGGGGTTTCACCATCTTGGCCAGGCTGGTCTTGAACTCCTGACCTCATGATCCACCCGCCTCGGCCTCCCCATAATTTTAATGATATTTTAGAAGGACACATTCAAAAAATCTCAGGAATTGCTAAGGGAAGCAAGACATTAGTAGATGTAAATTTTTCCACAGTCAAATCTATCACAGGTCACTAACAGTTGATCAGTAAGAGGGACCCATTTCAGGGTCATGTCTTTTAACATATGAACAGTTCTACAGGGCCTTAAAGAGTAAAACACCACACAAGGGGATGCAGCAGTGAAAAAATACAATATAAAACTCAACAGGAAGTAATCTCCTGGATGTTCTTCTCTAATATTTTCTCAAAGTTATGATAAGTACTGTTCCATATTTTAGTATTTTAAATGATACTTAGAAGGAGCTAAATCTGGGTCTTATGTTCAGTTTTTAAGGGATAGCTGTTGTGTACCTAAAGCCTAAAAAAATACATTGAGAATACAATACTGTACTCTTACTTGTTAGGAAGTTGGAAATGTAGATAATTTGGATGGATTTTATGAGGATTCTCATCACATTGAAAACCAGATAAACTAAGATGGAATGGGAAAAAAATGGCTTTAGCTAAAGCAGAATTACATGAAGGCCACTGAAGTGAGAAATGTAGAATACTGTTTTTATCAGGACGAGTCCCATCCATGTTACATAGCTATTCACAGAAAGTTGGCAGCTATTTGATTGGAATACAAGGGGAGGACACATATTTAATATCACTTCTGCTATATAGTTAGTAGCCTACATTAACCAGATGACACTATTTTTATAGATAGGATAACAGCTTGCTTCTCTAATTTCTGAGATATATCACTAACCTGTGTTATTTCCAGAGGAATACTTTCCTCTTGTCATATGGGAAGCAGTAAAAAGTAGAACTATCATGAGGACATTTTTACACGTGTATCCTTCAAAGAAAATCATTGCCTCCACATATATGTCTCAGAGTGCCCTACCTGTATGTGATTACACCATTTCCAGTAATGGCTGCATAGAGTCTGGTGTACCTCTCAGCAAACAAATGGGTCTTCTAGAGTTAAAAATGTTCAAGTATTTAATATTAATTAATGTGGCAAATAACTTTAATAAATAAAAAAATTAAATAACTAGATTTTATATAGGTACAACATATAGCCTATGTCCTTTTCTTTTACATCCAAAAGGACTATAATAATATGCCCTAATAATAGTTATATAGGGCTATAGCAGAGACAAGGGCAGTCACACAGAAGTTCCTCTTGACATGTAACACACATATGCCTTTTGACATGTACTTACACAAACATCCTTTCTGACTTGTAACACAACACAGCCATAGGTTCTGGGGATTAGGATGTAGATATTTTTGGAGGAGTCACTATTCTGCTTATTACACAGGCATTGACAAACAATAGCCCATGAGCCAAATCTGACCTGCCATCTGTTGGAAATTACTTTTTATTGAAATACAGCCACACCATAGTTCAGTGGATGTGACAGAAGCCATTATGACTCTCATGCCTGAAATTCTTTACCATCAGACTCTTAACTAAAAAAGTTTGCCGACCCCCTGCTCCAACAATAGCACAATCATACTGAAATGTTTTTAAAGAATATAAATTATGTATTATAAATATAAATAAACTAAATTTGAAACATGAGAAGGATGTCTACTCAAGTTAAGAAATTTAGGCTATAACCAAAAAATGTAGCTAGAGAGCAATTTCTATCTCAATTTCAGTTGTTGGAAGGGCCTTCAATCTACTTGCCTAGTAGCATTTCAAGACTCTCTAGAAAAGTTACCAAGAACTGTAAACAGACAAAATATCAGAAACCACTTCCAAATGGATAAAGCTAGGGCAGAAAAGTAATTCAAAAAGTAAAGGCATATCAAACAACCCTTTGTGAAAATTACAGATGCACACACTGAACTTTTTAAAGTTTTGCCAAGTAATTTTTAAATCCTTAGGTTATTAACCTTTATATTCATGAAAATACCCACTGATGAATGTTGGAATTTCTTTTCATTGTTTCTCATGTTTATAATGAAGATACAGTTGTCACTGTGTTTTTCACTATGATTTACAAAGGTCATAGGGTCATGGTTAATTTTCATTTAAAATTACTTTATACACATAAAACAAATTTCTTTAATTTGTCAGCTTCATACTATTAGGATGCATGCAAATATGGCAAAGAAAACAAAACCTATAAGCCCAAATTATCATTAGATCAATTTGAGAACTACAAACATAATGTATTATTTATGTCAACCCTGAAAGACAGCAGCAGCACCCTACCTACATCATTTGGAGTTGATGCCCAGAGGAAAAAAAAAATTTAAAGTCAAGATGAGACTGCAGGCTGGTGTGGTCCACTCTATCTTTCCATTTGAAATGGAACTACATAAAAACTTCATTTGGGAAAAGTATGCATTTGCAGGCTTGCAAAGTTTATAGAGCATGAGATAACTAAAATGCATTTACCTTCTTTTTCTTCTAACTCATCTTTAAATATAAAGATGTTATTCACCTTGGAAAGTCACAGTAGGCCTAGACCTGTCGGACACAAGGGATCCTAATAGTATATGTGTTTGTGTACATAGGGATCTATTCTATTGCACTCATTGGGCCTCAAGAATTATTTTCAATAAGATGATTAACTTTCCTTATGCATTATAGTATCTAAAAATTTGACGAGTATAAATGTCACTCTTAAGTGATATAAAAAACAAATTTTTTGGTGGGGAGGAGAAAAATTTGATATTTCTTAAAAGCCATTAATTGTTATTGCTTAAGCACTAAATACCATATACCCTGACTTTATAAGTCATGACAATGAAGCCATCAGCCTGAAAAACTGAACTAAGAATAGTGTCTTACTAATTAATGACATAATCTGGTTAACGCTGCAATTGGCTTTGCTAAACACAATTTGGAATTGCTAGGTTCCATATTTTATTACCTATTCCTATCAGTTTCCAGGAGCCTTATTATATTTAACATATTGTAAATGCTATTTGTTAAAAAGTTTTCTGAGACACACTTTTAAAAGAAAATGTTAACAGGCTTTTCCTGTTAACTCACTATAACTCACTATAACTACTAATTCCCATCTTCCTTTCTTTTTTCACAAGACATTTTAATAAAATGTAACTTTCAAGTTATTCTTTCCTGAAAGTACAATGGATACTTTTGATATAAGAAAATAGGTGAAAGTAGACAGACTTGATATTAGAGATACGTCATTTCTAAAAAATTTTGAAGGCAACAAAAATGGGCATGCATATGTATATACATGCATATATACATAATTGTATATATTAATATATATGTAGGTGTATATGTGTGGAGGTTGGAGGTGGGGGGATGGGTGTGTGTATATTAGTTGTCTCTTGTTATCCATAGGGGGTTGGTTCCAGAACCCCTTGCAGATACCAAAATCCATGTATGCTCAAGAATCTTATATATATTTGCATATAACCTATCCACATTCTTTCATATACTTGAAATCATCTCTAAATTCCTTAAAAGACCTAATACCGCCGGGCGCGGTGGCTCACGCTTGTAATCCCAGCACTTTGGGAGGACGAGGCAGGTGGATCACCTGAGGTCGGGAATTCAAGACCAGCCTGACCAACATGGAGAAACCCCGTCTCTACTAAAAAATACAAAATTAGCCGGGGTGGTGGCACATGCCTGTAATCCCAGCTACTCGGGAGGCTGAGGTAGGAGAATCGCTTGAACTCGGGAGGCGGAGGTTGCGGTGAGCCGAGATCGCGCCATTGCACTCCAGCCTGGGCAAAAAGAGCGAAACTCTGTCTCAAAAAAAAAAAAAAAAAAAAAAAAAAAGACCTAATACCATAAGACAGTGTAAACACTATGTAAATAGTTTTTATACTATATTTTTACCTTTGTATTATTTTTATTGTTGTACTGTTATTTTTAATTTTTTTCCATATATTTTTCATCTGTGGTTGGTTGAATCCACAGATGCAGATACTGAGGGCCAACTGTATATATGTATGTGTGTGTGTGTATAAATATATATGTGTGAAAAAATATATATACATACACATATATATATGAAGTTCAGGATTTTTCTAATAAATTTCAGTCTGCATATTTAAGATCTATTTTTTCTTCACATTTCAGCTAACATTGTATTTCAAAATGAACCTTTTTTGTCTTCTCTTCAATGGAAATAAACTAATCTCAGTACATAGAATATATTTTTATAAGATTGGCAATAATATTATGATATTCAATTAATAAACAACATATTCCCTCCCTTAGTGAACAGTAATACTTCCCAAAGTATTTCACAAAACCTAATTTTAGCAATAAAATAAATGTAAATACAATAAGCTTTAGAAATTCAAAACAGTAAAGTAGAAGGGTTGTATGCATTGTACAGACAACAGTGAGATGGACATTTTAAATAAGAGTCCAGAGAAGCCCAGAGAGGCTCAGTTGTGTGGTCAGTAACTGGAGGAGCCTCTGAGGAGAGGCACGATGTGCACGGCGGAGAGTCTAAACAAGACGTCTAGAGACTTTTTCTTCTCTAGCATAAATTGTTCCTCTTTCTATTCTCCTCTCCCTATCCACTTTTTGTAACACATTCGTCTACATGTATACATACATTTTAAATACGGGCTTTCTAGAGTGGAGATAGTATTCTTGTGGGAACCTGGTCAATTCACTTACTCAAAATACTGAAAGACACAATTAATTCTAAGTGACTTGGGATAATTATCTCATCATTCTTACATGTTGACTTTCATTGTCATTCCAGTACTAGCTGGTGCTTAATAAAATTTGTTGACTATGTCCTTTGTTTTCCATATGTAGAAAATATTTTTTGTACATGGTTTATATCTTTTGTAAATCAGCTGACAAAATACATTTCCAGAAGATAAAAGACAGACTCAAAGCTTAAATACGTTCATTTCAAAAAGTTTTATTATACTCAGATAGTGAGACTATTTCAACACTATTTTTGAGACTACTCTTTTTTAATTTATCAAAAAAAGCTTCCTTTAACATGTTCTTTAAGTTCTAAATAATGTTTTAATCTTTATGAAAGTCTTGTGATTCATTTGCACAAATGTTCTCTGCATAAGAAACAGAGTACACATTCTGACACTGGGTGCTTTTTCAGTAATTCTGTAATCTGATACAGGGAATTAATATCTCTTACTACTTTCTCCCAAAGCTTTTAACTGTAGATAAACAACAAAAACATATATTTTCATAAAAAATTTTGAATGCACAAATTTTTTATTCAAAAGCAAATGTTGAAAAGTTAAAAATGTCTCCCAGTTTTCAGGGCAGTGAAGAGATGAGGGCTATACTAAGGTATAAGGAGGTAGATATCGTAGAACTAAAACACGTTCTTAAGGTTAGATGGAAGTAGTATTTTGGCAAAAGTAGTAAAACATCTAATAGTTTAAATATTAACCGCAATCTTTGAAAGTTATTGCAGAGAGATTTGAAATTTTTATTAAATAATCTAGGAAGTCTGGGGCATCTTAGTAAAAAGTGATTCACAGGAAAGATGATTATCATTTTTCTATAAAACTAAGGCTGATTTTTTCAGGAAATCAGAAACTACACAATAGTAGAAAATACACAAGTTTTATAGCCAAAAGAATGTGAGTATAAATTATGCTATGTCATTCACTCACTATATGAGCTTGGGAAAATGACTTAATCACTTTTTGCTTTGTTTTTTTTTTTTTTTTTTTTTTTCAGTGTAAAGAAAGGTCAACTTCATAAAAACTTTGCAAGGAATAAAAATAAGTACATGTAAATCATGAGATGGGCTTATTTTAATACAGGAATTATGAAAGTACAATAAGGAAGACTTTCATAGGAATCACTTTCCTTGCTCCTGTCCTTCAATGATTTAAGTATTCGATTATTTAAATAATAAGTAGACACTGAAAATTTGTATAGAGGACTGAACAAAATCTGAAGTATTTCAGTTGTAGTTGGATAGATTTAAGAATGGGTTATTTTCATTCTGACATGAAAGACTTTGATTTAGACAATGGGAGCACCTAAGTAGTTATAATAAGCCTTCCCTGATCCTTGACTTAGTATTTCTCTCTTTCTTTCTTTTTTTTTGAGACGGAGTCTCGCACTGTCGCCCAGGCTGGAGTGCCGTGGCCGGATCTCCACTCACTGCAAGCTCCGCTTCCCGGGTTTACGCCATTCTCCTGCCTCAGCCTCCCGTGTACCTGGGACTACAGGCGCCCGCCACCTCGCCCGGCTAATTTTTGTATTTTTAGTAGAGACGGGGTTTTACCGTGTTAGCCAGGATAGTCTCGATCTCCTGACCTCGTCATCCACCCGTCTCGGTCTCCCAAAGTGCTGGGATTACAAGCGTGAGCCACCGCGCCCGGCCTTGACTTAGTATTTCTACATGCCACCCACCCCACCCAGCACCCCCTTCCTCTGAATTAATCGTTCCCCTTTGCACTGTTTATAACTTTTACTGCGGCATGCAACTTAAATTTTTTCTTTCCTACCACATAGTGAGATCGAGTTTTATTTACAGATAAAACTCACCAATTTTAAGTATATAGTTTAATGCTTTGGATAGTTGTATACTACCATGTAAGCACCCTCACAGTTAATAGGCTCTTACTCACCTCACCTTCTCCAGTGCCTAGCACAAAGCTTGGTAAAGATGTGTGCACTGATAAATTATTTATTAACTATTATTTGGATAAATTGAAGAGAATTTTATCATGAAAAAAGCATAGAATAATCATTATTTGTTTCTTTATAATACATATACTCATAGTAAGTTAATTCATTTGCAACTATAAAAGTCTAGAAAATGTATTCTGGTGTTATCAGTCAAAGAATGACTGTTAAAAAGGTAATTCTACAAGCAAGTCAATGCTCAGTGGATGGTACTTACATTCGCCAAATGAGCTAGTTCTATCTCCAGAAACGAATCGGTTGTTTTGGGTTCAGGCCTTATTGTGACCACGATGATTTTGGAATTAACGACAGTATAATTTCTGAAACAGAGTAATTATAATTAAAAGGAGAAATGATTGATGAAAAGTATAAATTGCTACTACTCAATACATTTTGGGATGGTTTCAAATAAATGCATCCAAAGCACAAACATAAATTGTGGTATTATTCATGGAAAGACACATTTTGCTGCTGTAAAGAAACCTTATGTGGAACAGAAAACTTAGGGAGAAAAGGCCGTTTTACCATTTTAGATGCAGAAAATATGAAAAAGCAACAGCACTAACAAGCTTTTGATTACTTAAATCTGATTCACCTACAAGAGTTATGGATTGTAAATTCAAATCTTCAGACAATATTTAAATGAATATAATTCATTTATATCAAGGAGGACCTAAGACTTTTGTTCTCTCGGAGATCAAATACTCTTATTGCAATGTGCTGTCTTGGTGTTTCTTTGATTATCCCAAAACATATTACAATAAATAATTGGAATGTGGAGTAACATTAGAGCAAATAGAGTTTAAATAGAAATAAATGCTCTTGCTAATTATTAACCATAATCTATTTCAACAATAGAGATTGATAGGCCACTGCTTGATCTCAATATTCTTAATCTAAGAAACACATTTTCCCTGAAATATCTTACCAAGATATTTCATTTACAGAGAAGTTTAAGTTATTTAAATAAAATCATATCTATAGTTTACAAGAAATTATCCATCAATATAAACAAAAAACTGAACCAACCTTTTCTTGTATATGTAAGTTTTCACACAAAATATGTGAAATACGTAAAATGCTGCAGATCATGTAGTATTTAGAGATTTAAAGATGAGTGTGTGCATATGTGTGAATATATCCCTGTTTGGAATTTTGAAATAATAAACCACTTGCTCTTCCACTGGGCATGTACTATTCTGGGGAATTCACATTAGGTATCAACGACAAAATCATTTAATTTTTTTCCCTCTTTTTTGTTTTTTAAGGAGTATTTACAGATAAAACTCACCAATTTTAAATATATAGTTTAATTCTTTGGATAATTGTATACTACCATGTAAGCACTAACACAGTTAACACAGACAAACAATCCCTTACCCTAAATAATTTCCTCAAGTCCCTCTTTATTTAATCCCTTACCCTTCCATGCTCCCAGGCAACCATGGACATGCTGTTGTTATAATTCTGCCTTTTCTAAGATTTCACTTTAATAGAAGCATACAGTACATAGACTTCTAATTTTAACTTAATTCATTTAGCATAAAGTTTTTGAGATTCATCTATTTTGTTTCTTTCTACAATTGAGTAATATTCTATAGTACAAATACAAATTCTATGGTACAAATACAAAAAAAAAATGATTGATGTACTTACCAATTAGGGTAAAACCTTTAGGTTATTTCTGGTTTTTAGCCTTTAGAAATAATAATTACCATACATATTTTATGTATGGATATGTATTTTCATATGTCTAAGGTGAATATCTCGGAGTGGAATTCCTTGATCATGCTGTAAAGGCATACTTAGTTTTATAGTACTGCCATATTGTTTTCTAAAGTGGTTATACCATTTAAGTCATATAGTTCTGATATGGTGGAACCATGCTGAACCTTGCATTTTTTGAGATTTGTTTTTCTCTAATGAGATGGTTTTTGGCACAAGATTTCATCAGAAAAAAATGCGGAGTTATTCTGTGGTTGGGGGAATTTACTACATTTACTAGCAGAGGAACTATACACCTATTTCACATAGGTTAACATTTTTAAGTGCATTTCTCATGTATGCAGTAATGTCAAATAACACTTTTTTAAACACTCAGGAAGCTCAGAGAGAAAGCCTAAGAGTAAAGAGTAAAAAACAACAAAGCATAAATCTATTTTATTTTTGTTAAGAGGAAGATTGTTGCAGACAGAGAGAGCTGGTTAACTGTTCTTTTTTTCATTAAATGCTAAATGAGTCAATTGAAGGTATAGTACATTTTGAAGGACAGAAAACTCAGCTCTAAATGCTGAGCTTCCTTTGCCAAATTATTCTTCCCTGTTTCTCTGTGAGTAAAAGCGATCAGGGAACCAAGTGAGAATAGAGAAAATTGACAAAGTTGAGAGGTGATCCTGGGTGGTTGATCATATTAGCACAGCTGACAGGTCTCCCAGAGAATGGTGCATACAGCTTAGAGTCAGGGGAAATACCCACCTGTCATTACCAGAGAAATTATGAACATTTCTCCTAGAGAACAATCAGTCCTCAACAAACAGATGTAAGTTCCTTTTTGGATTAGCCTGAATGTGTTTAAGTTCTGGTTTGGTTTTGTGAAACAAAAATATTGATACTTCACTCAAATTCCATTTGTCTCTTTATTCTGATTCCGTTTATAATCCTAGTTACCAGCTTTTAATAAAACCCAATGACTGCTAATTTTAATTATTATTAGATAATTATTATATTAGAACATACGGTATCTCTATTATATTTAAATTCCATAAGTGAATACATTACTAGGAAACACAGATGTGGGTATTCTATAAAGAAGATTGCAATTTTGTTAAGATGTTTATGAAGCTCCCTGTGTGTCTGGGAATGTGGAGACTTTGGCCCTGAATGGCTGGTCTGTAAGGAGTAAAGTAGCTACAATAAGTTGTCTTCTGCAGGGTATATTACACTGTGTTAGGTTCATCAGCTGCTCAACTGGTCTGGTGGAGAAGTTCCCTAGAGGGCAGAATCAACCCTATGGCTTTTGCTGAAAGAGAAGGAGAGACGGAGAGAGAGAGAGAGGAACAAAGAAAGAGAGAGAGAGAGAGAAAATGTGTGTATGTTTTAATATATTTAGAATATATTTGAGAAGAGATATGTGTCAATGTATTCATGCATATCAGTGTGCTAATATCATTCATGCGAGTCCCTGCCACCTTGTGCCCCAATACAGTAACGTGCACCTACCTCTACCAAAGCTTTCATCGATACTACGCATGTCTTCTTCCACATGATAATAAGCTCGATGAGAGCAAGATTTTTATCTATCATTTATATGTCCTCATTTGTATTATTCTTTGGAACATTTTAATACTCAAAACATGTTTGAGCGTTTTGTTTAATAAGCAAATACTAAACAAAAATACCAAAAGTTTAACAAGTTGATTTAAAATGCCAATATCATGGTATTAAATGCCTAATAAAGGGGAAATAAGCAAGCAAATTTACATTATGCAATGGCTTCCTTTTTAAAAAGTGTATAGTGTACAAATTTGTCTTTAATTTATTCCGTCAATTTATTCTAATTTGCACAAGTGAATAGCTGGCTGCTGATGTGCCATGTCAGGCTTTGTGATCTGCTAATGCTCCCTGGCTGGCTGCATGTTTGAATTCACTGCTAGAAAAGCAGATCTGACAGCCAAATGGATTTCATGACTAAAATAATAAAATTATTTTCTGTCCTTGAGATTTGTGCTATATAAAACAATTTAAAATGTATAGAGTTAATCATTCAGAGGCAACCTAACTTAATCGTCACATTTTTCTGCAGAGTCTTAAGATGTTTAAGGCACATGAACCATATCTTAAAGTGAGTATAAAAAGTGATTAAAAATACAATTCAGTTGTCTACAACAGACTCATTTTGTATATAAGGGCATGCATGACTGAAAGTAAAAGTTTGGAAAAAACATCCCATGTAAAAGATAATCAAAAAAGAATGAGGTTGGCTACACTTATATCAAACAAAATAGACTTTAAGTCAAAAACTGTCTCAAGAGACAAAAAAGGACACAATGTAATGATAAAAAGGTTGATTCACTTGGGAGATACAACAATTATAAATATATGTGCACCTAATGTCATAGCACCCAAACATATGAAGCAAACCTTGAAATAATGGAAGAAAGAAATAAATAGTAACAATATAATAGGATATTTTAATACCCCATTTTAATAACTAGACAGATTAACTAGATAGATTACCTAGACAGAAAATTAATAAGAAATCAGGTGATATGAGTAACATTATAGATGAATTGGACCTAACAGGCACATGCAGAACTCCATACAACACTCCATACAACAACAGCAGAATATACATTCTTCTCAAGGGCAGACAGAAAGCTTTCCAGTATATACCACATGTTAAGCCACAAAACAAACCTTAACAAATTCAAGAAGAGTGAAATCTCACCAAGTATCTTTTCTGACTACAATGGAACAAAACTAGAACTCAACACCAAGAGAAACACTGAAAAATTCAGAAATATGTAGAAATCAAACAGCACACTCTTAAACAACCAGTGGATCAAAGAAGAAATCACAAGAAATATTGGAAAATATCTTGAGACAAGTGAACATGAAAATACAACATACCATACAACATATGCGAGGCAGCATAAAGGTACTAAGAGGGAAGTTTATAGCAGTAAACACCTACATTAAAAAAAGAAAGATCTCAAATCAAAACCTGACTTTATACTTCAGAGAACTTGAAAAAGAGGCATAAACTAAACCCAAACTTAGTGAAGAAAGATAATAATACAGATTGAGCTGAAATATACAGAATAGAAAATAACAAACCCATGTAAAAATCAACAAAACTAAGAGTTGATTTTTGGAGAAAAAATATACAAAATTGGCAAACCCTTTTTAAAAAGAGTAAGTAAAAAGAAAGAGAGAAGACTCAAATAACAAAAACCAGATAAAAAGGAGACATCACAACTTACGGCACTGAAGTAAATAGTATCATAAGAGACAGCTATGAACAATTAATTCTATGCCAACATACAAGATAGGCTAAAAGAAATAGACAAATTCTAAGGAAAATATAACGTATCAAGACTGAATCATGCAGAAATTTTATTTCTGAATAGACTCATAACTAGTAAAGAGATTGGATCAATAATCAAAAACCTCTCAATAAACAAAAGCCTAGGGGACCAGAAGTCTTCACTAGAGAATTCTATGATACGTTTAAAGAAGAATAAACACAACTCATTCTAAAAGTCTTCCAAAATATTAAAGCGGAGAGCACTTCCAAATCCATTATAAGAGGCCAGTATTACCTGGATGCTGAAATCAGACAAAGATACTATTTAAAAAAAAAAAGAAAACTACAGACAAATATCCTTAATAAATATTGACACAAAAATCCTCAACAAAATGCTAGCAAACCAAATTCAGCAGCATGTTACAAAGTTTATATATCATGACCAACAGAGATTTATTTCTGAAATGCAAAGATGTTTCCAAAAATGAGAATCAATCGGTGTAATACATCACATTTACAGGATCAAGGTCAAAAACTACATGATCATCTCAATTGATTTTTATTTTATTTTATTTTATTTTATTTTACTTTTTTGAGACGGAATCTCGCTCTGTCGCCCAGGCTGGAGCGCAGTGGCGCGATCTCAGCTCACTGCAAGCTCCGCCTCCCGGGTTCTCGCCATTCTCCTGCCTCAGCCTCCTGAGTAGCTGCGACTACAGGTGCCCGCCACCACGCCCAGCTAATTTTTTTGTATTTGTAGTACAGATGGGGTTTCACCGTGTTAGCCAGGATGGTCTCAGTCTCCTGACCTCGTGATCCACCTGCCTCGGCTCAATTGATTTTAAAAAAGCATGTGACAAAAAACACCCTTTCATGATAAAATCGCTTAATGAACCAGGAATATGAAGAAACTATCTCAACATAGCAAAGGTCTTATATGCAAAGCCCGCATCTAATATCACACTTTATGGTAAAACAAACAAACAAAACAAAACAAAACAGAAAAACCTGAAAGTTTTTCCCCTAAGATCAGAAATAAGACAAAATGCCCTCTCTTGCCAGTTTCATTCAACATAGTACTAGAAGTCCTACCAACAGCGATTAGGTCAGAAAAAGAAATAAAAGGCATCCAAATGGGAAAGGAAGAAGTAAAATTACCTCTGTTCATAGATGACATGACCTTATATGTAGTAAATTCTGAAGATCACATACAGATACACATTAAAAATCTTGTTATAATTAATGAACAAATTCAGTGAAGTTGCAGAATGCAAAAAAATTAACACACAAAAATCAATTGGGTTTCCATACATTATCAATGAACAATCTAAAAGGAAATTAATAAAAGAATCCCATTTAAAAAGCATCAAAATAAATAAAATACGAGTAAACTGAAGGAGGAAAAAGAGTTATACATTGAAAAGTATAAAATATTTCGGAAAAAATTGAAGGGAGAGACAGATAAATGGAAGGAAATCCTGTGTCCATGAATTAGATGACTTAATATTGCTAAAATGTCCATATTACCCAAAGCAATCTATCCAAATGGTATTTTTGCAGAAATGGAAAAAAAATATAAAATTCATACAAAATCTCAAAGAATTCTTGACAGCTGGAGCAGTCTTAAGAAAGAAAAACAAAATATTCTCTATTTTCAAGCTATATTACAAAGTCACAGCAATGATTTTTTTAAAAGTATGGTACTGGTGTCAAGACAGACATATAGACCAACAGAACAGAATAGAGTGCCCAGAAATAAATCTTCTTGTATATGGTCAAATGACACTCGACAAGGGTGCTAAGGCTACAGAATGGGAAAAGGACAATCTCTTAAACAAATAGTGTTGGAAAAACTGGATATCCGTGTGCCTACACCATATAAAAAACTTAACATAAAATGGATTAAGATGTAAACATAAGACTAGAAACTATAAAACTTTTAAAAGAAAACACAGAGAAACACATTCAAATCATTGAACTTGGAGATGACACCAAAAGTACAGGGAAGAAAAGCTAAAATAAGCAAATAGGACTTCATCAAATTAAAAAACAAAACAAAGTAACTTTTGTGCAGGAAAGAAAACAATGAGCAGAATGAAAAGGCAACCTATGAAAAGGGAGAAAATATTTGCAACTATGTATCTGGTAAGAGGTTAACATCCTGAATATATAAGTAATTCCAAAACTTGACAACAAAAACCCAAACCAAATCATCAAATTAAAAAACGGGCAAAAGACTTGAATAGATATTTTTCCAAAGAAGGTACATAAATGGACAACAAGGATATAAAAAGATGCTCTACATCACTAATTGTAGAGAAATGCAAATCGAAACTACAATGGGTTATCACCTCACATCCACTAGGATAATCATTATTAAAAAACAAAAGACAGGCTGGGTGGGGTGGTTCATGTCTGTAATCTCAGCACTTTGAGAGGCCAAGGGTGGCGATCTCATGAGGCCAGGAGTTTAAGACCAACCAGGGGAAACCTCATCTCTATTAAAAATACAAAAATTAGCCAGGCATGGTAGCACACATCTGTAATCTCAGCTACTTGGGAGGCTGAGGTAGGAGAATCGCTTGAACTGGAGAGGCAGAGGTTGCAGTGAGCTGAGATCTCTGCACTCCAGTCTGTGCAAGAGAGTGAGACTCTGTCTCAAAAACACAACACAACACAACAAAGCAAAACAAAAAAAACAAAAACAAAAACAACATAACAAATGTTTACAAGGATGTGGGAAAATTGGAACCCTAATGCAATGTTGGTGGGAATGTGAAATGGTGCAGCTGCATTGGAATACGGTAGGCAGTTTCTGAAAAAATAAATAAAAAATAATCCAATGTTCTCTCTTCTGAGTATATATCCAAAAGAATTGAAAGAAAGATCTCAAAGAGGTACTTGAACACCCATGTTCATGATGTATAATTAACAATTGCCAAGAGGTGGAAGCAAGCTGATTGTCCATCAATGGAAGAATGGATGAAGAAAATGTGGTATATACATAAACAATGAAATATTCTTCAGCCGTATAAAAAGAAAAAAATCTTATCATATGCTACAAGACAGATGAACCCAAATGATATGCTAATTGAAATATATCAATCACAAAAAGATGAATACTGCATGATTCACTTAGATAAGGTATTAAAAGTGGTCAAACTAAGAATCAGAAAATAGAATGACTGTTGCTAAGGGTCAGAGGGAGTGGGAAAAGGGGAGTTGTGCTTTAATGTGTATAGTCTTAATTTTTCAAGATAAAAGTTTCTAGAGATCTGTTACACAAGTGCATATAGTTAACACTGTACTGTACACTAAAAGTAGTTATGGTAAATTTTATGTTTTGTAACACAATAAAAAATGTAATGCAATTAAAGAAAAAGCCCCAGTGGAGGAGATGGCAGAACCAATAGCACACATACAGGATTGCCAGATAAGTTATAACAAAAGATGTTAAGGGTTTAATGGAAGTTAATAAAGTTACTATAGCCCTTTTCCATTTTTACATTTATAGTTCATACAGTTTCAAAAATGAAACTTGCATAAATGTTTTAAATGAATAGACCAATTTAAATAAGACCAAAATAAAATAGATGATTTCATACAGTATGGGAATTTGGGTACTTTACTATAATTTTAAAGCTAAATATCTTTGTTTTTAAAACCCAAATCAGCTGACAGCTGCTAAAAAGTAGGATTGGGTTTACTTAAAGTTGAAATGAGTTAGAATTTCACTGTAGGTTGCTAAGATATGTAGAATCTAGAATTTTAAAAATGCCAAATGATCAGAGATTTACATCCACTTTAAAAATATCTGACCAAACTAAACCCAGATTTTAAAAAATAATGCACTAATACCACAATATTTTATACTATAATCTATGCCAATTTGTAATTTCCATAGATAATTTAAATGTCTAATGTTTTCATGAGAGGACAATCCAAAAAGGTACAGAACGTCACAAAATCAGAATATTTCATTGCACAGTGAGAATTAAAAAGGAAGACTCAAAGTTTAGGTCCTAAACCTAAGGCATGAGCTCTTGAGAGAGCTGACTGCTTCAGGGTGATTGCCTTCAGCGTGCATTGGTGTAAAAGTGATTACGTCTTCGATTTTCTATTATTTCCAATATTATTTTTCTATTCAGTTTTAATTTTTATAGCACTAGGAATTCAAATGAGTTCCATTTCCTGAATATATAAAAATTTCAGCCTCATTTACCTTAATTAGGTTAGTGTATTTGACAAGAAATTCATGTGATATTTGCATTACTGAAATTTGTTCCTTTCTTTAAAAATAATTTTGTAATGACTTTTGATTTGAGGACACTTTAGTTTTCATTCATCTGTATTTTTCTTTATTCCACTATAGTGAAATTTACATATAATTTTATTAGTTCTTTTATAATTCTTTTAATGTTAATCATTACATAAAATGCATTTTTTTACAGGACTACATTTTTCATGTCTTAACAGAATAACGACATACTGCTCACGTACTCAGAACTTTCGTGGCTATCCCACAAAATTGGAAACTGAACTTATTAAATGAATCAGATGAATGATTGTTTATAACCAGTTATTGATATCTTGGCTTGAGGGTATACTTGGATATACTTTTCTATTTCCTTAGAGATTATTTCCTTAAAATAAATTCTTCGAAGTAGAATTGCTATATCAATGACAAAGCACTTTTAAGTCTCTTGGTATTGCTAAATTGGCCTCAAAAAATGCTATAAAAGTAAGTTAAAATTCTCAGAGCAGTTTATGAGCTTGCCAAGATATGCAAGTTTTCTAATTCCTTAATGTGAGTGGGGTCTGTGTGTCAATATCTCACTCCCTCAAAGGACCCTCTGAACTGAGTTGGACATGCACATAAGTGATCATGGGGGTATGGGAGGTGTGACAAATTCAAGTCTTGGCATTGACAGCCTGGGCTGGGTCCACCAGGCCAGCCCCAGTGCTCCCTGAAGCTGCCCACGTATAGCCACCTGTTCTGGCTCTTACAAGATTTTCTGCAAAGGATACAGGTATACTCACGAACTATCATAGAAGTCTATGGTTTGTATTGCTTAAAATAATAAATAGTAGCAGAATAGAGGGAATGAGATATAGTAGAAGAGTCCTGGTTTTAGCGAACAAGATAAGTTGGATTATAATTCAGTTACCTACTGGACATATAATCTTAAGTCACTTAAGCGATAAGGATCTCAGGTTTCTTATCTATAAAATGAGAGTTCTAGCTCACACTAAACCCTAAAAGACCTTACAGCATTAATATCCTGTAGTTCTATACTTCTTTAAAATTTTTTATTTTTCTATTTTTTTTGAGACAGAGTCTTGCTCTGTCACCCAGGCTGGAGGGCAGTGGTGCAATCTCTGCTCACTGCAACCTCCACCTCCCAGGTTCGAGTGATTCTACCACCTCAGCCTCCCAAGTATCTGGGACTAACAGGCATGCACCACCACGCACGGCTAATTTTTGTATTTTTAGTAAAGATGGGGTTTCACCATGTTGGCCAGGCTGGTGTTGAACTCATGACCTCAAGTCATCCACCACCTCGGCCTCCCAAAGTGCTGATTACAGGCGTGAGCCACCATGCCTGGCCCATCTGTACTTTTTATCTATAAGAAATTATTCTGAAGAAGGAAGTTGAGAGGCTGAGAATAGCACATAGTTTGGACTTCACCTGAAGCATATTTCCTTCAGTTGAAGTAACAATCTGAATCTACTTAACTTTAAAAGGGAAGACAACTGAATAGTAAAATAAAAATTGCAGCTTGAAGGACAGTTGAATGTATATTAGGGCTAAGAGAAGAAGAGAAATATCTCAATAAAGAGACAGTCAACTTGCAAAATTATTTTTGTCTTTGTATGAAGGACAATTTCTAAACTATATTTATTCAAAGCATACATCAAGTCCTGCTTTATAGTCTCTATGAGAAAAATTATGAAAATAATTATACCAAAATATACCATTTCTGGAAACATAACAAATCTACTATTACTATTTCTGTGTATAACAAACGTGGCTTCACATATTTCAACATATAATTAGTAAAATCATCAATAAGGAATACATTTTATAAAAATGTGTAAATAATAACTGAACATATAGAATGAATTTGTACGTTTTATGTTGAATAAGAAGATGTTTCCCTTCCTATTGAGCTCAATTCACACAGTCACACTTATACAGTAAAATTGCAAAATACACATATTTTAATCCTCTGTTCCTAAAATATTTTCATAGTACAAACATTAAACTTGTACTTATTGTAACATTGTAACATTAAACTTGTAAATATTGTGCCTTATTTTTAAAGATGTCTTATATATTTTATCAGATAGAAAAATTAATTATTACCACGGTGGCTCACGCCTGTAATCCCAGCACTTTGGGAGGCCGAGGCGGGCAGATCACAAGGTCAGGAGATCGAGACCATCCTGGCTAACATGGTGAAACCCCATCTCTACTAAAAATACAAAAAAATTAGCTGGGCGTGGTGGTAGGCGCCTGTAGTACCAGCTACTCAGGAGGCTGAGGCAGGAGAATGGCGAGAACCTGGGAGGCGGAGGTTGCACTGAGCCGAGATCACGCCACTGCACTCCAGCCTGAGCGACAGAGCGAGGCTCTGTCTCAAAAGTAATAATAATAATAAAAATAATAAATAAATAAAAATAAAAATAAATTAATTATTACAGAAAAAAATCCTTGACCCTTTATCAAGAACTGTTCTGAGAGTTGCGATAGCAGGGGAAGTTTAAAAGAATTCATACAGTACTGTTAGCAGGGACGCTGTTCAGTAAATGTTTGCTGAGTGACTGTGGAAAAAAGAATCACCCTTGTTCAATAAAAAGTATATTTTCATTTAGCAGACCTATAATTCATGCAGTTACTCATTAGACTTTCTGGAAGAATGTTTTGAAACGGAGAAAAACAAGTTCAAGGGTACTTAGTGGTTACATTATATTACTACAAGAGATAAAAGAAAATGAGAAGTAAACACTAGTACTTCACCTTTCTAAGAGTACTTAACAAATATTTCATCCTGAGCATTCTATTGTCCTTATATCTGGTCAGTGATCTAAGTACTATTTAGTTGTCCTATAGACATTTACTAAATTACTTTATGGATACAAAGAATGTATAGGTAAATGAATTCATGATTTTTATACAGAGGTTATTAAGGACTTCAATCTAAAGAATATGTAGGAACTTTCTGCAATGAAAATATAATTTCTGAAGGTGAAAAAAATTTTAAGTTCAATTACCACATTTTACTTATAAAAAAAGTCAGAGACTTGCCCAGTGGCCTGTCTGAATCCCTTTGTGTTACAGGCGGTATCAGGGGAGCCAGTCTGTCAGACTGGTCTCTACTGTATCCATTAAATCACCCATAATGAAGCCATTAATCTACCCATAAGCTTTAAGAAACAAACTGCCTCTGTCATGATATTTTTTTTTAAAGTTCAAACACTAATTAAATGCTTCTTTTTTCATTTTACAAAAAAGGCTGGGATCCCTTGGGAAATTTCCTGAAGAAATTTCCAATTATATTGACTGCATAAATTTATAAAACTTGGAATAACCTGACTTCATTTGTGTAGGTGAGTGAGTGCTATGAGATTATATGGAACAAGATTAATCATAATGCAACACTGCTGGACATCTAGGAGGGAAACTAATCTTAAAATTTTTAGGTTGAATATTTCATTTGTATTCACTATGTATCTTAGGAGCAAATAGGGAGAATGTTGCACATAAATATGTTTCTATTTTAAAGTTGAATTGAACGCACACAAATACTGAGCGACTAGACAAGTTTATAAAACTCTCGACACGTTTAATTGAAATGAAAACACAAGTCACCTGATTTTAAGTTAGTGTCTAGTCTAGAGTTGTTAAAATATAAGCTTTATATAAGTGAATTTCCTGTGGAAATAAATGTCTAACTTTGATTATCTGGGCATTTTTAACTTTAGCATATATCTCATCAACATCAAACATAAAGATATAGGCAGTGTAACTATGAATAAATTTTATCTGCGAGTAACTGTATATACCAATGAGTTTTAATAAAACCACTGGAAAAGTTGAGAGTAGACTTTTTTGTTTTCAAACTTTTTTTGTTAGCAAAACACAAACACAGACTGATCCAAATTGAGGAAATCTGAATTCTATTCAGAGGAGAAGGGAGGTAAATAAATTTCAACTTCCCATGGTTGTCTCTATGGTTGAAGGAGACCCTGCATGGCATCTACAGGGGCTCTGGATGACTCTCTACGTATATTAATAATGTGCTTCACATAGAAAGGTTCTCTCTAAAGATTCATGACTAATCACTGCTGCTTCCTTGGGTGATATTTTTTTCACCTGCACTGAACTCTAATTGTTTTTATTTATTAGACTATTTGTTTTGTCCACAGTATAACTGCACACATCATTTATATTCTTTCCTCTCCAAAAATGTAAAGCTTTATTTATGAGGGTATAAGAAAGAAGTCCTACTGTGATCATATTTAACTAAAACAACTTTATCTCTCTCTTCCAAAATGAGGTGATGTGGAGAAACAGGTCACTATGAGTGATAACATCACAACCCAATTAGATGTGAATGATGTTTTCTGTGAGATTTGGTATAGTAGATAAGACAGTAAAGCAAATAAGTTAGTTTTGGTAGAATTACTATTTGTAATTGTTTTTAATATCTGGGAGGAAAGAAATTAATAGCTTTCTTCCAGAAATAGTCCTCTAAATAAACAGCAGCATTTTGAAAAAGTGTAGCTGTAACTGAAAATTTATTTCAAAGCAAACTAAGATCTTGTGCAAATAAACAATACCATGTTTTCCCAGTCATCATGACACTCCTTTAATTTCATGTCATGTTGATGAACAGTACCATTAAGCACAACTAAAGGGAGAAGACAGATTAACTTTACAGTGACCCATTCTATTATATACACTTGTGATTTTTCTTTTCTTTTCTTTTCCTTTTTCAGAATCCAGGCAAGGTATTATTAGTCACAAAAGTATTTGCAGGGCTACAATCAGACACCAAAATTATCTTTCCTAGTTGTTTTGAAATGCATAATTGCTAATAGCCTGTTCATTAAATTTGTATTTTCTATTTCATTTAAGAAAAATCCCTTTGTATTACCACAGCTTGTTTGACTATTTTTATAGAATGAGCTCTAATCACATTCTGGAATAATTTACAAAATTACAACAGTTTATTACTTTGTAGCTTACCTCAAAGTGGGCAAAATTAGATCTAAGTTTTTGTATAGTACCGCTCCAAGAACAAATACAGATGATTCATCTAATTCTAGAAAGAATAAAATTTGAAGTATTAGCAAACGGCAAGAAAATACTATGTCTTATAAAACTTTAATCTGCTAATTACAAGATAATTCCAGTACTTCCTTATGCAAAGATAAAGCCTGGTAAAAAGAAATGCATTCCTAACCATGCACGTTAATGATAGCTCTTGAAGATGTGTTTTCTATAGTTTTGCATCATGAAGGAAACTTCCTTTACCAGGTTGAGACAAGAAGCTGCCTGCGTCTCCATTTAAGAGTTTAATTTCCCAAGGATATCAGAAAAGAGAACCAATTCTCTTTTGGATTTTTACCTTTTAAGGTCGAAATCTGCAAAAGTGACCACGATGTCACTTTTGAAAAGAGCCATTAATTCTAAAGGCTATTATAAATGTTCTAAAAACTTAACTTTTTCTCAAATTTGTTTTCTTTTAAACTTTATAAGTTCAGGAGAACATGTGCTGGTTTGTTACACAGGTAAACTTGTGTTGTGGGGGCTTGTTGTACTGATTATTTTATCACCCAGGTATTAAATTTGTTTTTGTATGCCAAAATAATATCTTTAAATCAAGGCAAATTTTAATGAGGCAGAAATAAAAATGACATTGCATGGAAAATACAACACATTTCAATACCTAAAGGTAAAATATTAGTCCACATGCTTTATACGGGGATAAAACCATGAATATTGAAACTTGACCATGGCAAGCTCAGGTCGATAATTTGCACTTGTATAGTTTTTACACTGTAATAGACTGTTTTATTCAGTAAATTCAGAGACTTTTGAACCGAGAATAAGTTGTCTATATTTAGAAAATTAGTTTAACATAATGATTACAGACTATTTCTAAACTGTTTAATGTGTGAAGATTTATACCTAATTTCTAACTAAATGACCTTATCAAAAATGTCTTGTTCAAGTTCACATTATTTCAGATATTTACCTTTTGATGACACCGGAGTGAAAATGCTTTTTGGAATTACTACTCTATCTTCTGAGTTTCTTGCCCAGTCAACCATTCCCTTCCGTCCTTTCATTGGAAAGTTGATGTCTGTTAGAACAGAGGCTGCAGGAAGCTTCTGAATACTAGCCACTATTAGAAAAGAAATAATAATTTCAACTAAACTTGCTTTACATTTTAGTGTAATCAATATTGATCAAGGTAAATCTTGCAGTATATTCAAAATAAAATTTCAAGTCAAAATTATATTTATCAGAGCAACAAAATAACTGTCTTCTTATTAGACAAAATTTTTCATTAAGGTTGCTGACTTTTACTTATCAGTCTTAGTTTTTGTTGCTTTCAGTGGGAATCATACAATCTTGGTCAATAATGGAGTGGACATTCTGAGAATATTAACAGGCACTGCTATACTGATTGTTCATGGTTGGTCTCTATTTTAATTGTCAGAAACTCATACTGTATTTTTAAAAAACATTTTGATTAACACACTTGACTAATGGATTGAAATTTGCATTTAAATCTGAATTTTATCTTAAGAAGAAATTTTCTGCATTTTCATCTGAACATTGTCTTTGGAACAAATTTTCATGGATTAGATAGGGTACCCTGAAGAAATGGGGAACAAAGCCATATTACTTTTGGAGATAGAACTATCAGAATCTATATAACAATGTCAGAATTGCAAAAGCAAAATAATATGTAGGAATAGTGATTAAATAGATTAATAATAATTCTTAAAACTTCTCTCTAAAATTGAAAGTAAAAATGTGTGTGTATAAATATATATATGTAAACAGAGAATTGTGTCCTTAATACCAATAAATATTATAATGCATATCAGAAAATGTATGAATAAGTTTAGTAATATTTTAATATATTTTATTATATTTAAGTTATATACAAATGTATATTACATATACATTTATAATGTATAAAACTATGATGATAAATACTCCAGAACTTCTAGATTATAAGAATTTTCAATTATGCAGTGTAATTTGTAAAACTTTTGGATAGGTCCACACTTGTTCTACATCATATTTTCAAGTGTCCCTTGGAGAATTTATACACAAATATGATGCAGACAATTGTAAAAGCTATTGCAACTGAAAAGCTAAAGTAAAAATTCATTACACTCCTCATAAGTGAATTTCATTTAAAGGAATTTGTAATTTAAATAAGGAGGATGAAAATTAAGAATTTAACAATATTAGTTGTATAAATATATTACTGCACTACTAACTTAGTTTCAAATTAAATTGGTTATTATTAGTACATCACATTAGTGAAATTGTGCTTTACTAAAGTTCTTTCAGGTGATTAGTCAATCCATTATCAGCATAGGATGGAATTTCATTTATTCTCTAATATGACATACTAAGCTTTAAAAAGTATTGTGTAAGTAATGTTAAAGGAAAGAGGGTACCGGGTGACATATAAATAAATTACAGATGTCAAATGCTGTTATGGGATACCAGTTCTAATATAGTTTCTTTAAATTTTAAAACAATATACTTTTTGCTATCCATAAATAAGCCAGTTCATCTTTCCTACAGGGTCCAAATCCCTGCTGTATATAGATAAGCAGGTCAGCAAGTTAGTAGGACATTCTTTAAGCATTATTCAATGTTTAGAATTAAGTGTATCTACTGTTACATGCCTTAACTTTAACTTTCGATATCTTGGGGTTTAGAGGAAATTTATTTCACTTCTTTGCTCCAAGAACTGCTGAAAAGAAAAAAAGGCTTTCTGATTGTCATACAGCTAGTTTCTATTAAAAAAGAGAATAAAATATATATTATTGGACCCTGAGATCTAATAATTTCTCTGTCTCCATATACATTAGATGGAAAACAAAAAACAAACAGAAAAGCATAACCAATGGATGATATTCTGTAAAGGAATGGAAAAGTCAATTAGGATCACTAATTTATGCAGTAAATCCCTTAAATTGCATAGCTTTCAGTGTGAGAAGTGCACAAACATAAACACGTATTTATTAATTATAGTTGGAATGTAATGGAAGTTTTTACTGTTATAAGTATATACACATTCTAAGTGGTTTGAGATGTTTGCATGGATGGTAACTAACATCCTGAAATATGTCTCTGTTTCTTAAGGTATTTTATTTCATTTCATTTTTAATTAGCAAATCAAAATTATATATAATTATCATGTAAAGCATGTTGTTTTAAGTAAAGCATGTTGTTTAAAAATACGTATACATTGTGGAATAGCTAATTTGAGCTAATAGTATAAGTACTACCTAACACTTTTCATTTTTTTGTGAGGTGAGAACACTTAAAATCTACTCTCTTCGCAAAATAGTTCTTAAAGTAGTATGAATCTTTCAATAAATCCATTATGAAAAGGATATACTTTCATACACTGATGAGATTCAAATTATACCTGTGATATTATCACCATACATGTTTTTACAAATACGAAATTTAAAGTTATACATATTTACCTCTAGACTAGATAGGCAGACGTCTAAAATAGCAATGTGGTTCTTTATGACCCCTTAATAATAGATAAGAAAACCTATTTCCATGTAGCAAAGGTAATTTACAGATGACTTTTACTTCTTTCTTTTTCCAGTTCCTGTACCAGACACTAGATCAATCCAACCTTCAATCCCTTTCCTTCTTCAGAGTTTAACTGTCAAACACTCAGGTAAAATTTTGATGCAGTTAACATCTTTAGGGAAATAGGAAGCTCATATGTTAAGTGAATACAAAAAGAGGTAAGATTTAAAAATGTAATGCTTAAACTACGTGTAAGTAAATATGTGCCTCATGCTGATAAAGGGACATAAATACAAAGCATAAGTGCATAATCTACATATCTTGCTTCTGTAACAATTCTTGAATTAAAACCAGTCATTGTGGGTGTTTAGAAGATGGGGCAGCTTTCCTCTAACACTGAAAAAACAAACAAACAAACAAACAAAACAAAAGTCTTTCTTACAGAATATTAAAGTACTTAAAATAAATCTCAAAGGACTCAGTGTCCCTGAACAAATAGGCACATCTTGAGTGCTCCAAGAATTATCCTAAATTTACTGTATCATGTTTTCATTACAACACTAGATTTGATTTCTTATGCAATAAAAATAGGTGACTCATCACTGATAAACCTTAGAGAAAAACCAGCTGCACTTCCATTTTGCGATTTAATACTTTCATTTTGAATTTGGATAGGCAACATAATTCTTTTGAGAGCATCATGTCCTTTATTGGCCAAACTTTCAAACAATTCAGGTTCAGTATAGATTTCTGTTCATCAGAAAGCATAGGGAATTTTTGCAGATGGGTTTAAAAGCACATGAGCTGTTTTTCTTGGTAACCAGTGAGCACTCCTTTGATACACCAAAGCAGGATAATAACCTTTTCCCTGAGGGAACTAATGAAGTTTTGGCTGTATTGAGGTCCTGGAGGATGAGGATTCCGTCTTATTCATCCTTGTTGGGAGTGGTTCACATACAAATTGGAGGTAATATGATGCATCAGTTGTATTACGGACAAGAATGGAAGGCATGTGAAAGAAAAAGTCTAGGAGCAAGAATGGAAGAGTGGAGGGATGAAGGCTGTAGGGATGAGCAAAATGGACAAAAGCCAAAATGTGAGAACAGTGGTCACTACAGTAGCTCACACAGACTTATGATCTGGATCCAATATCCAAATCCCTGATTTTTTAGGGTAACTATTTATCCTAGATTTTACAGATCTGTCTGGTTTATTCCTGCTGCTTTGTATACTTATTTATAGCATCCTCTATCAGTCTCAAAAGTTTCGGTTTGAAAGATAAATTCCATGTTCATCTTATAAGTTGTATGATTGAGCAAATTGCCTAAACTCTCTGTGTCTCAAAGTCTTTTTCTGCAACATGAGAATAATATTATCCATCTACCTCACGGCACTGTTGGAGGAGCAAAAAAGTTACTATCAAGAGCTAAGAATAGTTCACCTAGAACAGGGTTTGGTGCTTGAATGGTCCCATGTCACTGTTGTCTATTATTAATGGAGCAGGTTTTCCATTATCAAATCCAAGAGAACTACCCCATAGTGTGCCCATATCATTATAACATATTTGACTATGTAGCTTATATTATTTTTTGGTTGTCCTTCAGTGATCCTAGGCATGAGATTATATATTCAAAACTTATGTTGATTATATTCATATAACAAAAGGCAGGAACTACACTAAAAATAAATAGAGCTTCTCCTTTAGCACTTAAATATACCACCTGGGAGTTACATAAGGGTTCCTCTTTACTTAATCTTCTTTCTTTTTCCCTTCATCTTTTCTTTCTTTCCCTTCCTTCCTTCCTTCCTTCCTTCCTTCCTTCCTTCCTTCCTTCCTTCCTTCCTTCCTTCTTTCTCTCTCTCCCTTTCTTTCTTTCTTCCTCTTTTCTTTCTTTCTTTTTCTTTCTTTCTTTCTTTCTTTCTTTCTTTCTTTCTTTCTTTCTTTCTTTCTTTCTTTCTTTCTTTCTTTCTTTCTTTCTTTCTTTCTTTCTTTTTCTCTTTCTTTTTTTCCTTTCTTTCATTCCTTTCTTTTTTCTTTCCTCTCTCTCCTTCCTTCCTTCCCTCTCTCCCTCCCTCCCTTCTTTGCTCCTCTCCTCTCCTCTCTTCTCCTCTCTTCTCCTTTCCTTTTTTTCTTTTTGAATCTGCCAGAGGGAAGGGGTTGCCTTATTTGGGTACACAAGATCAGCCAGGTTTAAAAAAAAACTTGCCTCAATAGATGAGAGAATCACTGCATCAAGAATGTCAAATTCAGTATTTCCACTGCAGTCAAGACTATAAACTGCAAAGAGCATTTCAAAAGCATTGCATTTAAGCATCAACCTAAGTGCTTAATGCAGTAACTCAAGTTCCATACACTCAGTTGATTAAAGAAAACACTCATGCAATGGCACCTCATCACCATAAACAAATGTTTCAGGGGATACAAAATAACTTTAAGGACTGTCTTAAAGACCATCCTTTTTTATTGTTGCCTTATACTGATATTTCCAGTATATTTGAAGTTTGCATCATTTTTCATGTTGATTCAGAGGGAACAACTTACAAACGGAAACTTGACTCATCAATAGTAGAAAATTGCCCAGTTATCAAAATGGAATTGTTTGTGGAAAACATCACTCAATATCCCTAGATGGTCACCTGTACTGTTTTGAAATTCTGTAAGAAAAATACAAGGTCAAGAGAGAATGATGCATTGCCTCAGTGTGTTAGAAAAGCATCTATTTGTTTTGTTAGTGTATCCATAGCAAGCACACAGGAACTGAACTGAGTCTACATGTAGTATCACCCACTTGGCATTAACAGTTTTTTAAAAAACATGACTTATATATTTACATAGCAATGCTAAGTACCTTGTAAAATACTAAAGGCATATGGGAGGGAAGGGAAGGATAGCTAACATTTATTGAATACTTGTATGACTCTGGTAATCTTCATTCATTTCTTACTTCATTCAACAGTATTTACCAAATGCCTCCTCTGTGTTAGGCACTGTTCCTAGCACAGCATTTGGCCAAATGCTTTACACACGATACCTTAGTGTATTAGGCTGTTCCCGTGTTACAATAAAGAACTGCCCGAGACTGGGTAATTTATAAAGGAAAGAGGTTTAATTGACCCTCAGTTTTGCAGGGCCACAGAAACTTCAGGAAACTTACAATCATGGCAGAAAGGGAAGCAAACATGTCCTTCTTCACACGGCAGCAGAGAGAGAAATGAGTGCCCAGTGAAGCGGGAAGTCCCTTACAAAATCATCAGATCTCATGAGAACTAATTAATTATCACAAGAATAAGATGGGGCAAACCACCACCATGCTACAATTATCTCCACCTGGTCCCTCCCACGACACGTGGGGATTATGGGAACTACAATTCAAAATGAGATTTGGGTGGGGACACGGCCAAACCATATCACTTAGTTAACATTTAAAACATCATGGCCAGGCATGGTGGCTCACATCTGTAATCCTCACACATTGGGAGGCCAAGGCAGGATCCCTTGAGCCCAGGAGTTCAAGTCCAGCCTGGGCAATATAGTGAGACCCCATATGTTTTAAAAAATATATATATATACACACACACACACACACACACATATATATATGTATATATGTCAGGCATAGCATTGCACACACAGCTAGGGAGGCTGAGGTGGGAGGATCCCTTGAGCCCTGGAGGTCAACGCTGCTGTGATTGCACCACTGTACTCCAGCCTGGGCTACAGAGTGAGACTCTCAAAAAAAAAAAAAAAAAAAAAAAAATTCCTACAAGCTATCTTTATTAGCAACATCCTTATCATTACTATCAAGATGCTCATTTTACAAATGAGGAGGCACACTGTGATTTTGCAATGTGTGGTGCAATGTGATTTTATGTATCAAATTGACAGCAAATTAATTTTGCCTCATTGTAATATGTTCTACTATGTATAAAAGACAGACATACTGATTTCATTTGAGAAAATAAAATTCTCACTGATCAGTCAGGAGATCATAATTAGATACCAGTAAAGAGTGGTGGTTATCAAAAGGGGAAATGCATATATGCTCACTTTAATTTGCCTACTACAATCTTTATGTTCTAACATTTCTATGAAAAATCGTATTTTAGGATTTTGCAACAGTGGTCTGTAAGAAACTTTCAGTTATTTATACAGACATTTCTTCTTCTTGTCCTCTGCACTCTACTCTCCTCATCTATTATTATTTCTGTCCCAAAAGGCTGGGATTGAAATGTTCAGGACGTAGAAAAAGAATAGGATTGCTGGAGAGTAACATGTAGCCATCACTTCCCTGGAAACAAAGCAGCTAGGAGGGCATCTGCAAGGACCACAGTGCCCGAGAGAGTTCTAACAGCTTGACCTCCACCATCACCATTACATAGGTTAAGATCTCTAAGTCCCAGAAGTATCCTCACACAGAGATTTAGATGGGAAACATTCTTCACCTTAGGAGTTTATAATTAATTTTTAAAGAGAAAGAGCATGATTCTTTGATACTCAAAAGTAGACAAACTAAAAGGCCAGTCAAGAAAGTAACTATGTAGCCTTTTATGGGTTCATTTTTCAACTTGTTAGTTTTTAATAATGTAATATATATATAGAAACCTTAAATAATTAGATATTTTGCATATCCCTTTTCAACACAGGAAAATAAACTTGTAAATTATTTATGACTTATCTACTTCGAATTCTTGTGTGTGTGGTTTTTTTCTTTTTCTTTTTTGTCCATTAGTCATTTCAAAGCCTGGGCATCTCTGGGCAGTGGGGCACATTTTTGCCTTTTGCTCAAGGGCTCCCTGCCAGACTTCAGCGCTCTCCATTGAGGACTCCCTCAGCTTCCTCTCAGGCCACTCCTACTTTCTCAGCATTTAATAATGTTGGTGTACAGGGTGCACCCAGAGCCATGTACACAACTCTTGTAAGTTTTCTTGGCACGCAGCCACACCCATTCACTTACATATTGTGAAAGTTGTCTGAATCAAAATGGAGTTGCCTGTGTGAAAGAAAGAGAAAGAAAGAAAGAAAGAAAGAAAGAAAGAAAGAAAGAAAGAAAGAAAGAAAGAAAGAAAGAAAGAAAGAAAGAAAGAGAAAAGAAAAGAAAAGAAAAGGAGAAAAGAAAAGAAAGAAAAGAAAAGAAAAGAAAAGAAAAAAAAGAAAAGGCAAAAACCTGACAATAGAGTGGGGGAAAGCGATGAAGACAGGATTCTGATGCATAAATGCCTGATAACAAGAAGAATCACAAAAGCCTACAAAACCCACAACCTTACACAAAGGTCACTGAGACTTTACACAAAAATATACTGCTGCAACAATAGCTACCCAGCAACTGTCTGTCCAGCCTCAGACTGGCACCACTCTCATTATTGATTCCCATATACAAATATAATTATCTAAAAACAATTATGTAATCGTCCTCATTTTTCCTTTAAAAACCCTTATCTTCCTTTAACATTCTGAATATGCACATAGTTTACTATGGCATGCTAATTCTCATTGCAATGCCCATTCTTGAATAAATATTCTTCTTGTAGAGAGGCTCTCTCTTTTTGTTATTTAGGTTGACAATGTTGTCCCTGTCTGCTTTCATGTTACAATGGCAGAGTTGAGTAGTTGCAATGGGGACTATGTGGCCCATAAATCTTAAGATATTTACTATCTGTCCCTTTACAGAAAATGCTTGTCTACATCATCTTAGACATACAGTAACCCTCGCCTTATCCACAGAGGGTATGTTCCAAGATCTTCAGTGGATCTCCAAAACCATGGTTAGTACCAAACTCTGTATGTATGTGTGTGTGTGTATGTGTGTGTGTATATATATATATAAAATAAATTTCTTTTTCCTCATTCACAACCTCAAGGATAAAATAGTCATTCCTATCATAGATCTTAGCAAACTAAACATATGTTTTCTCTTCTTTCCTTCTTACCTTGGAAACTAACCTTTTTCCTTAAAGTAAGTACTTTGTTCTTTTTCTTTGGCATATCCAATTGCCAGCATCACTACTCTTTGGAGCCATTATTAAGTAAAATAAGGGTTTTACACAAGTACTGCCATACCTTGACAGTCAATCTGATAAACAGGCTAGCTACTAAGTGACTAATGGGTACATAGAATAGACAGTGTGGACATGCCAATCAAAGGGATGATTCACATTTGGGGCAGGATAGAGTGAGATGACATGAAATTTCATCATGCTACTCAATGACACACAACTTAAAACTTATAAATTGTTTATGGAATTTTTTCATTCAATATTTTCAAATTACAGTTGACAGTGGGTAACTGAAACCAGGTAAAGCAAAACCTTACATAAGAAGGAACTACTAGCCGGGCGCGGTAGCTCAAGCCTGTAATCCCAGCACTTTGGGAGGCCGAGATGAGTGGATCACGAGGTCAGGAGATCGAGACCATCCTGGCTAACACGGTGAAACCCCGTCTCTACTAAAAAAAAAATGCAGAAAACTAGCCGGGCGAGGTGGTGGTGAGTCCCAGCTACTCAGGAGGCTGAGGCAGGAGAATGGCGTAAACCCGGGAGGCGGAGCTTGCAGTGAGCTGAGATCCAGCCACTGCACTCCAGCCTGGGCGACAGAGCGAGACTCCGTCTCAAAAAAAAAAAAAAAAAAAAAAGGAACTACTGAAACTTTAACAGGCTATTTTTGAAGATGATAATTATTCTTTAAAGAGAAATAAATTTAAAACTTCCCAGGTTTGTCACTTATTTTGTTATCTATTGAATGCTTATTCTTTCTATGCTACACATAATATAATGGAGAAATTTTAGGTGATCATAGCACCTTCCTTTTAGTTTTCAAGAAGAGTATGTTTTATGGACTTTTAGAAACAGATACTTATAAATGTTCATCTTCTTTACACAAGTAATTCATGATTTCGATCCACACATGAACACAAAATAAAATGTGATAGAAGTAATTTTTGCATGATTCTCTGAAGATTAAAAACAAATCAATATGGAAAATGCCTTAGGAAATAAATCCCCCCGCTTTCCTCAACAAGTAAGATTACGAACAGCACTCCTGCAGAGGAAAGAGCATTAGATGGTAATCAACCAAGTACAAAACAATGAGAGCTTGTGTATATACAGCATTATTAACTCACTGTGTGTGTGTGTGCATGTGTGTGTGTGTATTCATCATATGTTATTTGATACTCAAGGGTGTTCAAACCTTATTAGAGAAATAAGTCAGGAATCTAAGAGGAGTTAGGCACCAATGCAGGCAAAAAACAACAACAAGAGGCAACAATGCAACGACTTCCCAAGACAGCAAATCACTCATTCCCAGAAGAGCAGTGACATTGAAAAGTGTTATAACTTAACAAAGGAAAAAGAGATCATTGTAGACAGAAGAATTCATTGTATACGTTTATTATCCAACAAACCTCTATTGAGCCCCTATAGTATTCTTTGGACTATCCTAGCAATGAAGAATTTAACAAATGAACAAATACACCTGTAAAAAAAGTCCCTATCCTCATGGGACTGGCATAGTATTTGGGGAGAGACAGACAAGGAACAACTAAACGAAATGAGATAGAAGGTCAGTAATGAAAAATGAAATATGATGTATTAGGCTTGGCAAGCTATACTAAATAGAGAAAGCTTCTCATGTAAGCTGACATTTGTGCAGACACCTAAAAGAAGTCAGGTGGGAAGCTATGAAGATCTTGAGAAAATGACACAATAGAGCAAGAACTTAGGAAAGACTCGCTTTTAGAGGATAAAGAGAAACAAATAGGGAAAGATACCATCAAAATCAGTGGCGACAGAAAGAAAGAGAGACAGGAAGGCAGAGAGAGAGAGAGAGAGAGAGAGAGAGAGAGAACAACAACAGTGCATTAACTTAGAAAGGGATAGTTTAATAATGAGAGGATGGTTTTATAAGGAGTCAAAGGCTTTATAAGGATTATGTAGAATAAAGAACAGCCTTTGGATTCAAAAAATGAAAACTATACTCTAAAATTTGTTTTACATTTAAACCATGTTCTATAACAGGAGTTGACAAACTTCTTTCTACAACGAACTAAAACGTAAATATTTTCAGTTCTGCGGGCTATCAGGCCTCTGTTGCAACTACCTAACTCTGCAATTATGATGTGAAAGCAGCCACAGATAATTCATAAATAAATGATCATGCAAGGAAATATGGTATTTAGTCATATAAACAAAGCCAATATTGAGATTCTTTAATTCAACAAATGTTTATTAATTAGAACCCTTTATTTTCCACTACCAAAGCACTTTCTTCCACAGTCTTTCCCATCTTACTAGAAGGTGCCACCGTGTACTCAGACATTCAAACCATACATTTGGGGATCATTCTTTATTTCTGATTTTTGTCGCCCCCTACATCCCACCCATCAACATGTCTTCTTGGTGTTATTTCTGGAACGTGTCTTCAATCACTGCATTTCCCTCTGTCTCCATTCCATAACCTGCCAAAAGCCACCAGAATCTCTCAACTGAATTAATTCAAGAGCTGTCTGACTGGCTTTCTTTATTTTACTCCTGCCCCTAAATTCTTTCTCTCATAAACCAGAGTTATCATTTTTAAATATAAAGCAGATTATGACTTTTTCTTACTTGAAATATTTCAGTGCTCCTAGAAAAAAACCCAAATCCTAGCTTGAACTACAAAGCTCTGCATTGCTTGGCTCTGTACGTCTCTGCAGTCACATTGTGCATGGCTGTCTTGTTTGGTGATCATGACTAAGATGCACAGATCTTTTCTACCACAGGGCTTTTCTTTCTAACTAGAACATTCTTTCCTCGTACTTATTCATGGGTCTCTGCTAAATTATTTTTCCCTTAGCTTGGTCTGTCCTAACTGCCCCATATAAAGATATCCAAGCCCCAATTTCTCTCTATTATGTAATTCTGTTTTTTACATAGACTTACTCATTTTCTGCCTCCCACACTAGATTTTAAATTCCAAAAGGATGGGCATTTTTCTGTATATTGTTATGTGCTAACATCTTAGCATATAGTGAGTTTGGTGCAATAACCATCCACATGTTTTTAATAGATGAAGTTTACCAAGGGCTTAATTAGAAGCAGTGAGTTTAATATGATCAACTTGTGCCCTGGAGTCAACCAGGCCTAGTTTTCCATTTACTTTGTGAACTTTGGCAAGCCATTTAATTGCTGTTCACTTCGACCATCTGTAAAAATCAATAACCTTTCATTAGGATTAAGTTGGAGGCAGTTAACTCACTCCTTGTACACAGATTCAATTCATGACAACTCTTTTTTATTCTTCACTTTAACCATTCTCTGCCTTGTATAAAATGCTGTGGAAGATCCGAAATTAAGAAAGAAAGAGTCCTTGCATTTAAAGAGACTACAATGTAGTGAAAGACATACTTCACACAGTATCTTAAGTATGGGAAGAATAGGTATAAGACATTTTCTTCTTAACTCCAGACCTAATACTAAACTGTCTACTTGGACTTTTTCATTGAATTTCTTCAGGCATCTCAAATGTGATGTATCCAAAGCTCAACTTTGGATTTCCACCCAGTATTCATCAAAATATGCATTCCCTATGTAATCTTTCCCAATTCTGTAAATAGCACCTCCATCGACCCTTTACTCAAGCCAGAAATCCATAAGTTACCCTTGACACATCTATGTCCTCACTTCTTGAATCCAGTTCATCATTGTACTTACTGTTTCACTTCTAAAACACAGCTTAAAATTGTCTTCTCATGCCCATCTTGACTGTCACACATTAGTCCATCAGACCCTATCTAAATTAAAACAACTCACTATGTTCCCTGCTTCCATTGTTGTGCCTTTCCCATTCATTCTCCACACTGCAGCCAGCATAGGTTTTAAGTATAAATTGAATCATGTTGTTCCCAGGTTTCCGGTTATATTTGTATAAGATACGAAATCCTTTTCAGGGTCTCCCCAGCCTGGTCTCTAACTTCTTCCTCTATGTTAGCTCATGACTTTTTCCATTAAAAATTACTCTTCAGTCATACTTTCAGTCTTTCATTTCAACCAGCTCCTCTCTTGGCTAATTATTATATTGGGTCCTGGCTTGTTTATGGATCTGTAGATACTTAATCTTATAAAAAAAAAAACCCAAAAAACATAAGTCCTATACCTTTTTTCGAAATAGGGAGAACTGAAGTATGTGTGCCTAATCAAATAAATTTTTTGAAGAGAGAAAAGGGGTAATAACAGCAATAGAAGACACCATTTACTAAGCAGTTAAATGCTCGTACCAGCGTATTCCCTCATTTGATCCCACAACGCACTCTGAACCAAGCACAATTAATTATATTTTATAGACTAATTTTGGATCATAAAGAAGCAAAAACATATCTTAGTGGTATTATAGTAGAGATTCATGAGTTTATAGTTGGAATTATGAACAAACTAAAGAATGATGATTAATAAAATTAATACATCAACTCTATATTTGAAAACATCATGTCTTTCCCATATGAAGCAATAGACTATTAAGGACACTAAAGTTCAGAAAATAATTTTGGTCTCTGGATTATTAAACAAACAGTCCCCAAACAAACAATATCTCACTCTCCAACCCCATAAACACACACTCTATGATCAAACTGAGTGTTCTATTTCACTTTATATAGCTATGATCTTTTTAACTATATAAAATTTACCAGTGAACACTAATTGAGTTCCACAAACACTAACTGAGTGCTCATTAGTAAATTCTATATAGCTAAAAAGAGCATATCAACCAATTATAAATTTGTTTCACCTATGTAGTCTAAATTATATCACAAAATAGTATATTTGCTTCTTGGTTAAGAAATTATTTAAAAATAAATATTCCATATTTCTAAAATTCTGTGATTTTAAAGATATTTTAGATTTTCAGAACACATTTTAAATATAACAGATGTTATTTTGGGGCAATAAGGTAAGTGTTTGGAGTTAGGGAAAATTAAAAGATAAATAATCAGGGAATTAATTTGGAAAAAGCAAAAGGTGACTATATAAAAAGTAGAGAGGAAGGTCAGACTCCGTAATAAAAAGTACAGATTCTTCAAAAGGAGGAAGGTTCATATTTCAAAGAGGGAAACTATAGCTAAATGGAGATTGAAGATGCTTACTAAATATTTTATAGTAATAAAGAAAAGGCTTTAGTATCCTAGTCTCAATATGTATTCCTACTTCACTTGAGAACCCTGTTAATAAATTCAATGAATCAGGTTTTGTCTGAATTCAGAATATATATTTGGGAATATAACCTACCATCCATTATAAATCACTCCCTTATGAACAGTTTGCTTCTACTTTGTAGTCATCAGCTATGCCTTCAATACAATACCGTCCAGTATAGACAAGTATATACCCTTTAAATCTTGCTATTGTAGGATTCTCAATTCAGTTTAACTTTCATTAAAAGGTATCTTCATTCTTTAATGTAACTTTGAAAAAAAACACCTAATTTTTCCTTAAGCTTGTAGTATGAATTTTAATGATATCCAAAACAACTGCATATCTGGTTCAAACACTGATAAGTATTTTAGAAGATACACACACAAACACACATTCATACCTGCTCTCTTGTGTACATATGCCATAGATCCAAACAAAAGACCAAATTAAAAATATATGCTAAACTAGTCATATAAGAAATTATTTATATTTCTAAAGTTAAAGCTGTTCATACGGAAAATTTAATTGCAATGCAAAGAACAAAAATATGTTTGACTATTCAAAAGACTTCTGTTAAGGATAAAAATGAACTAATTCATTTATAAATTTCAGAGAATGTAGCAATACTACAGAATTATTTGATGCATTTATAGCGATAATTGGCAAAATTTTGCAGACCACAGTTGATGGAGTATATGTTAAGGAAAGAATATAAAATTAAAGCAGAAACTATTTATTTGTATGAATCATTCAAGAGAGCTAGTATCTGACTAATGACAAATAACTGCATAGAAGAATCGCTTTTTAAGATAGTAAAACGCCAAATGCCATTGAAATCTTCATGGACCCTAACTGCCATTACACCAGAGAAGGCAACCATAAAACAGTTAGACAGCACATATGGTTTTCTAGATTGGTCATAATATCTGCCTAGAAGTCTGGGATCTGGGTCTTCCTTGTAAAGTACACAATAAGTATAATATTTAGATTATTTTTAAAATGTAGAATACTAAATTTAAGTAGAAACTTTAGAAGCTCCCTAGAGGAGTGGACTGTGGCTGCAAGGGACTGAACAGCTTAACCAAAGTCACATAACAAATCAGTAGCACAGCCCATATTTGGTCTTGTGTTTGTACATGCTAAATATATGTTACCTTTACTCTTGACAACTATACAGGCGAGATAACTTCCAGAAGGCTAGTTAGTCATGGTACAGTCAAGGTTTGCAGCCAGATATCTAACTCCAAAGCTAGCATGTTTTAAAAGACACAAAACTGCATCCCTACTTGCACTGACATAAAAGCACCAGTCTTCAATCTGAGCCAGAATTTTTAGTTTTCAATTCACACGAGTATTTATTTATTTGGAATTCAGTGAAGGAAGCAAAGGAGAAAAGGAATAATTTAGTCCAGATTTCTTGGTATAATAAACAAATTAAGACCTTTGAAAAGGTGAACTGAAATAGAAAAAAAATGAAAAATTGTTAAAAGGGAGTCAATACCTCTTTTCTCTTCACTGGTTATTGTTAAATAGGCAGACCACTATTTCCATAGAGATGAGCAATTATTACCATAGAAACAGTTAAACTGGCATTGTTTTTTATATTCACACAAACTCACAGTAGCATCCTTTTAGTTCATTTGAAGAGCAAAGTTGAAAAGAAGGCATATACATAACTTTACTAATTTCAAATCATTGCAATATAAAACCAATAAAAATCAGAAGTAATATTTTATAAAATTCAAAATTTGTTTTCAATTGACTTTAGATTTCACTTTCCCATTTATGTTCTTGGTGTGAATCTACCAGATTTTGAAGGAGTTTATCTCAAAAATAACAATGAAGTCAACCAGGGAAGATATATAATTCCAGGATCTTTCATATATGAGGTCTCCAGGGAAACAGAAAGCCACTTGCTGCTTAGTTTCCCATATGGTCTTCTTGCTCAATCCTATCTTTAAAAACATTTTCCTAATTAAAGTCCTCTGAAGATCTCTTGAACTAAGGCAAAGCACCATCCCCTTGATGCAACACTTCTCTTTATACCTTCCCTAGGGCACACAGGTCATCAAAAACTTTTTTGTAGAAACTCATGTTCTTCATAGAAAATAAAGAAAACTGCCAGAACAGTGGCTCACATTCTTAACCCTAACACTTTTGGAGGCCAAGGTGGGAGGATCTCTTAAGCCCAGGAGTTCAAGACTAACTTGGGCAACATGGCAACCCAGTCTCCACTAAAAATACAAAAATTAGCCTGGTGTGATGGTGCATGACTACAGTCCCAGCTACTCAAAAAGCTGAGGCAAGAGGATCACTTGAGCCCAGGAGGTGGAGGTTGTAGTGAGTCTAAGTCATGCCAGTGCACTCCAGCCTGAGTGGCAAATTAATAACCTGTCTCAAAATGAAAAAAAAAGAAAAAGGAAAGAAAAGAAAGAAAGAGAGACAGAGACAGACAGAAAGAGGGAGAGGAAGAAAGAAAGAAGAAAAAGAAAGAAAGAAAGAGAAAGAAAGAAAGAAAGAAAGAAAGAAAGAAAGAAAGAAAGAAAGAAAGAAAGAAAGAAAGAAAGAAAGAAAGTCAAACCCAAAATATTTGTGGCCAGGTGTACATGTTAACATGTAAGAAACTCTAGAACTCTTGAGCGAAAGAGACAGAGAGAGAAAAGAGAGAGGAGAAGAGAAGAGAAGGAAGAGAAGAGAAGAGAAGAGAAAAGAAGAGAGGAGAGGAGAGGAGAAAGAAAAGAAAAGAAAAGAAAATTCAAACTCAAAATGTTTGTGGCTAGGTCTATATGTTAACATGTAAGAAACTCTAGAATTCTCGAGAGAGAGAGAAGAGAAGGGAAGAGAAGAGGAGAAGAGAAGAGAAGAGAGAGAAAAAAAGAAAGACAAGAAAAGAAGAAAAAGGAAGGAAAAGAAAAAGAAAATTCAAACCCAAAATGTTTGTGGCTATGTCTACATGTTTTGTTTTATTTTATTTTGTTTTGTTTTACTATACTTTAAGTTCTGGGATACATATGCAGAACATGCAGGTTTGTTACATAGGTATACACGTGCCATGGTGGTTTGCTGCACCCATCAACCTGTCATCTACATTATGTATTTTTCCTAATGCTATCCCTCCCCAACCCCTGACCCCCCAGACAGGCCCTGGTGTATGATGTTCCCCTCCCTGTGTCCATGTGTTTTCATTGTTCAACTGCTACTTATGAGTGAGAACATGCAGTGTTTGGTTTTCTGTTCTTGTTTTAGTTTGCTGAGAATGATGGTTTACAGCTTCATCTATGTCCCTGCAAAATACATGAACTGACACTTTTTATGGCTGCATAGTATTCCATGGCATATATGTGCCACCTTTTCTTTGTCCAGCCTATCATTGATGGGCATTTGGGTTGGTTCCAAGTCTTTGCTATTGGGAATAGTGCCGCAATAAACATACGTGTGCATGTGTCTTTATAGTAGAATGATTTATAATCCTTTGGGTATATATCCAGCAATGGGATTGCTGGGTCAAATGGTATTTCTAGTTCTAGATTCTTGAGGAATCACCACACTGTCTTCCACAATGGTTGAACTAATTTACACTCCCATCAACAGTGTAAAGCATTCCTATTTCTCCACGTCCTCTCCAGCATATGTTGTTTCCTGACTTTTTAGTGATCACCATTCTAACTGGCATGAGATAGTATCTTACTATGGTTTTGATTTGCATTTCTCTAATGACCAGTGATGATGAGCTTTTTTTTTTTACATATGTTTGTTGGCTTCATAAAGGTCTTCTTTTGAGAAGTGTCTGTTCATATCCTCCACCCACTTTTTGATGGAGTTGTGTGTTTTTTTCTTGTAAATTTGTTTAAGTTCTACATGTTAACACAGAAGAAACTCAAGAATTCTTGGCCTGTATCCTTATTGGAAATCTTAATTTTTGTAGTCATGTTTTCTATTTGAGGACAGCTTTCACAATTCATGTCTGGTATAGCAAGATATACTATTCAAGCATACTCCTTCACCATCACTATTTCTGTTACAGTCATTTCACTCTTTGGTCCATAAGCTCTTTTCTCATACATTGTACAGCTACAGCAGAAGTCAGCTTTTCCTCTACTTTTCCTATTCATGTTCCCAATGCTGCTGCACATTAATGTGCATTCTCTATATCATACATTTGCAACCTAATTCTGTGTGACCTCCTTTGGTTTCTTTAGACCATGAGCATTTTCTTAGTAAATAAAAAATTCAAAAGAAATTTTGTGCCTTAGAATGAAAGGTTTGGCCCTCTATTTATGCCTTCTTTCCTAAACAGTTGCTGGAGGGATGGAGACTGAAGGAGTAACAAGCAAATTCACATTTTCATGATCTAAGATATGGTATAAAAGATTTACGAAAGCTAAATTAGCCAGAAAAATAATTTCAAAATTTTTAACAAAGTAGATACATACGAAGATTATTAGCAGAAAAGAAAACAAATGGTCAGGAGTTATTTTACCTTGATGCAGAAATATAGAACAGATGAGTATGGTTTCCCCAGAGTCACATAATAAAAAATTACACTGAAGTTAATTATATAACAGAAGTAGGTTAGAGTGTGGTTGGCTGAGCAAGATAATGAAACAAATCTTTAACTTTGAATTACCAAGATGCAAAGGGGAAAAAAATACACCCACTCTGAATGGGAGGCACTGATGTAGGACAAATTATGTGGGTACCCCTCTCACCCAGTCTGAAAGGTTGTGAAGAGTAAATAGGATCATGAATATTTGTGAAAACATTAATTTGGGGCATGTTATGAAATATTAAGGATGCCATAACTTTTCTTAGAAAGCTTGAGGAATAAACGGGGAAAAACAAATAAAAATACCTTTCTTTATATTGCACTCAAATGGTACTTGTGAAGGAAGTTCAGAAGTTTAAGGCTAGAAATTGGCATAATATCTGATAATATAGAAAGTTTACAGCATTTGGGTTACTCAAAACAAAAAAGTATTAACAATGTTTTCAAGTTTCTCAGGGAAAAGAAGCATTATTTAATAATGACACCATGAATAATTGTGTCTTTGAGCATGGCTGTATAAAACAGATAAGATAAATTTAAAAATGTTATGTTACTATTTTTTTCACACCAGTTAACTTCTAAAAGAATGCAGGCCTACTAATAAATTGAAACATCATAACATGATCAGTGTTTTCGACATTAAGGTCCAGGGTTATAACTATAAGAGTAGTTCTATTACAAATAACATTTGTAAAGCTGTAGAGATGAAGATGTTTTGCAAATATATTTCCAACTTAGAAAACAGACTTCTATGGTATCCTTATTTTTAAGTTTTTATTAAAACAAAACAAAACAGAAAACAGCTTTCAAAAGAATGGAGCTGACTAGTTTCTTGCTGGACTTCGTTGAGACCTAAGAATTCTATTCTAAAGCCTCCATGGCGTTCCAATTAAAAAAGAAATACAAAAACGGTAGGGAAAGTAGGATTTATTTCATTTGTTAGCTGGCGACTCAATATGAGTTACAAAGTCATTTTAATGAACAATTTCATTCTGGCTTTTGCCCAAGGATTTGTATGGTGGGATGATGACAGAATGCTGATGGCTTCTGAGGATAAAATTGCTCAGTCTCCTTGAGAACAGTAAAAATGAAATGGGCTTAAACCACAGCAGCAAGGATTTGGGTTGGAGTTAGGAAGGATAACATATTTTTAAAAAACCAAAATAAAACTGCTTTGAATTCTAAACTTTACAGGCATTCGAATTGCTGCCAAAGTAAATTTTTGATATAAATCTGTCTTGCTTCTGTAGTTGGGTTCTTGGAGATGCAGTGGAGACATTTCCTTGAGTGCTCTCCTTCTTCCACACTCTATTTCTAACTATTAGCAAGCTCTTTCAGATCAACAACTAAAGTATCTTCAGCATCTGACTCCTTTTCACTATTTCCACTGTCACTTGACCCAAACCTCTGCTCTCCCACCTGAGTAAGCACAGCACTGCCCTTCCTATTTTCACTCGAGCGCCAAATAGTCTATTATAATATCTCCACTTCATAGTCAGAATGAGTCTTTTATACCTAAATCAGATCATAATCATGTGCCACATGATGTCTTGGTCACCTATGGACCCAATACATGATGGCAGTCACATAAAATTATAATGCACCCGAAAAATTTCTGTTGCTTAGTATTTACTACGCTATACATTTTACCATTATTTTAGGGTGTACTCCTATTTAAGAAAAAAAGTTAACTGTAGAACAGCTTCAGGCAAATCCCTCAGGAGGTATTCCGGAAGAAAATAGTGTTATCCTAGGAGATGCCAGCTCCATGTATGTTATTTCCCCTGAGGGCCTTTCAGGTGGACATGATCTGAAGGGGAAGATAGTGACATTGATGATCTTGACCCTGTGTAGGGCCTAGGCTAATGTGTGAATTCATGTCTTGGGTTTAACAAAAAAAACTAAAAATCTAAAATTTAAAAGTTAAAAATAGAAAAAAGTTTTATAGAATAAAGACGTAAAGAAAGAAAATAATTTTACAGCTGTACAATATGTTTGTGCTTTAGGCAATGTATTATTACAAGAGTCCAAAAGTTAAAAAACTAAAAGTTTATAAAGTAAAAGAGTTGCAGTTAGCTAAGGTTAATTTATTATTGGAAAATATATATTTTTATAAATTTAGTGTAGCTTATGTGTACAGTGTTGATAAAGTCTACAGTAGTGAATGGTAATTTCCTAGGCCCTCACAGTCACTCCCTACTCACTCACTGACTCATGCAGAGCAACATGGAGCTGTAGGCTCCATTAATTGTAAGTGCCCTATGCAAGTGTACCATTTTTAATATTTGATACCAAATTTGTACTACAGCTTATCTGTATTTAGGCACACAAATATTTACCCTTGTGTTACAGTTGCCTACAGTATTCAATACAGTAACATGTTGTATAGATTTGTAGCCTGGGAGCAATAGGCTATCCCCTGTAGCCTAGATGTGTAGTAGGCTCTACCATTTAGGTTTGTGGAAGTACATTCTATGATGTTCGCACAACAAAATAATCTAAGGATGAATTTCTTAGGCTGTATCCCCTTAGGTAAATGACAAATACTTGTTAAGCATTTTGTATTCCTTTCACACCTCAGACAAATACCTTTTAGTTTCTCTTCCCACTCCTTTTCTGACTTCATTTCCTCCCACTGCTCTTCCCTCAGCTATTCCAGCACTAGTTGTTTTCCCCAGTTCCTCCAATATATGAAGCACATGAGTGCATCATGGTCTTTGTACTTACTGTTTCTTCTGTCCGGAGTGTTCTGCCCCTGCATATCACTGCATCTCATGCTCTAAAGGTTCAGTACTACATTCAAACATCACTTTGAAAATGAAAGGCCCTTCCTGGTCATCCTCCTTGAAATGACACTGCTCTCTTGACTCATTAACTGCTCACTCTGTCGACTGCTTTATTCCACTTTGTAACAATTACAACCACTGGACATGTTTGATGGCATTGGTTTGACACCTGTATCTCTACTACAAGACATAAATTCCGTGAGAGCAAGAGGTTTGTCTAATTCGTTCACTGAGAAATCTTCTAGGGCAAAATATGGCACATATTTACTGAATGACTGTCTGAGACCTCTTAAAGCCGGTTAAATCCATGAATCATTACCAATCTATCACACTAGTACTAGGGAGCACCTTAGCCTGGGGTTCAGTTGTGTGCAAGAAAGTCTATCCCACACCTGGGCAGTTTGTCTTGTTTGCTTCTAACAGGGTCTGGTATAGCCTTTCACAATGTCAACCTCCCCAGTGCTTCCACCCCAACCATGTGGAGTTAGAGGATCCTAGTAAATACCATGAGATAATTTCTATTAAATGAGAAGCAATCAAAGAACTCTACGGCTGCATATCAAAGTTTAAAACTATGTTTGAACTGCTTGTTTTCTCAGGAAACCAGTATGTTAGCACAATAAAGAAACAGATATTTTTAGTTGTATTTTTTTTCCTGACCTACAGAAAAACACCCACTAGATTCAGGTGTTTAGCAAGGGTGGTAAAGAGCCAGAAGACAGAGATAGAACTTAACACATTTAGACTCAAATCTAGCTGAGTGAACCAACATCAGGTGCTACAAATAAAAATACCAAAAAAAAAAAAAAAGTTAAATTGTGTATTTTTCAGGCATGGTGTCAACAGACTACAAATGTCACATTTTTAAAGAAAGCTAGTCAAACAAGAGATGGGGATGTGTGAATCACGAAACTAAGCAGCGACACAAAGGAAAATAAGCCTAGAAAGAAAAGCCACTATATTTTAGAATAATATTGTCAGACTGAAAGTTGGTTTCTCTATTAAAGAACAAGATTTTATACCAAAGGAATGATTAAGTTTGCCAGTGAATATAAGAAAGAACACAGGTTCGGTGTTGATGAAAAGGCATTGCACAGAGAAAGGAGATGTCAACATTGTATCACACCATTTTTCGGGTTGAATTTGGATTCAATTTCAGAAAACATCAACTATGGATTTTCATTCTGACAAACCTAATATTTAATATTTTCTAAACCAACAAGACACAGGAATATTTACCTTTTCAAAGAAAAATATCTTACTATAATGCTTTCAAGGCACTAGCCTTATTAGATTTCTGGATAACTAAATTGATACGTTTTAGATTCTTATATCTGTTAGGGCTTATATATCAGAAGAACTTTTGAAATTCCTTACAACTAATAATTATAGCATTCTGTATTTGAAGATCTTATTTAGCCTAAAACCATTCCCTTCTTATTTGATATTTTCAGCATCAATTAATTCCTAAGGAACAGTTGTGAAATAGCTGTAAGTGAGTGTAGCAACATTCATCTATCTAAAGTAAATTCATAAAGATTACTGTATCAAAATGTTAAGGGTGTAATGCATTGAAACCACATAAATAGCTTGAAAATTTAGGTCCTGTTCACTGTGCTGCACTTTTCCTTAATAATTTTCATGTTATAGAATTGATAATTCCATAATATTTATCTTAATTCTTAAGATACTGAACTTTATTTGCAATTGATATTAAGTATAGCAATCAATTTGAAACGTTCTTTCCATTTTATTAATTATAGGACACTGATTTTACTCTGTATTGTTCTGGAACTCCTTATACCTACTACCTCTAACCATTATTACTCTGACACCAACTTTGATTCTTTGTTTTTAATGTAGATATCACCTTACGTCTCTTCTATCTTATTATTGTATTGATAATTGAAAAAAACTTTCATGGCTTCAACTATCACTTTTATGCAGTTGATCACCAAATGTGTATTTATAGATTTGACTCCTCTAATAAAATCCAAGTTCTCATTTTATTTTTTCCACTTGAGGGCTATACTTGTCTAAATATTAATATGTCAAAAATACTCACAAATGTGTGTTGAATAAACCTAATCTCAATCCCTCCATTCTCTCTCACATCCCAGTCAGTTATGGAATCCTATCAATTCTAGCCTCAGACAGAGTCTCAAATTCATACCCACATGTCAGTTCCTATTCTTACCACCAGCAATTCCTGTCTTCATTGTCTCCCACATGAATTACTATTAAAAGCCTTCTTTCTACATTTGGACTCACTATGTTGATGGTGCTTCCCAATTTCAATCAATTCCATTTTCTCATCTTACACATGTTCTCCCAAAGCACAACTCTTATCAGGTAAAGATTCAGTGACTGCCTATTATCTTTAGAATTCAGAACCATGTATCGACCTGCCTTTCCAATTTTATTTTACTTCCTTCACTTCTATACATATGTGCTTTTATTAAAATAGACCACTTTTCCCCCAAGCACAATTTCAACTTTGACATCTCTATATCATCTTTGCTAACAGAATGTTCTGGACTGTAACCATCTATTTGCTACCTGCTCTTCTTTATGTTGACTTATCAACAATTCAGTCATTCTTCAAAGTCTACATTGAATTCTTCCTTCTCTAAGAAGTTTTTCTTGATCCTTACACAGAACAACATCTCCGGGAATAAAGTACTAACATTTGGCTTATATGACACATATCAAAGTGTATTTGATGTTTATTTATTGATGTAATTCTTTTCTGTCTACAACTAGACTGCAATTTACTTGCAGGCTAGAAGATTAGTCATTTATTTTAATGACCTGAATCACTTAGCAAAGGCTTTGCTTATAGTAAGAGAAAAATTCTTTTTGTTTGTACTTGAACGTAGTCAATGGGTGAGTAACATTGACACATCACTGATCTTCCTTGAATTCAGTTCAATGAATGCAATTCTAGTTCTAGGTTCTAAACTAACACAATTTCTAAAGAATAGGATATTCTTATCAATAAAAGGAAATGTAACATGCTACCTGAAGCTATTGTGAAAAATATTTAAAAAACTGAAAATGTAACAAAAACTATAAATCATCACTGTAACTTTGGACAAATCGTTAGAACAATATAGTCCCATTCCCTTGCCTTGTCATTCTAATTATGTCAGATCTCATACACTCCATTTTGTATTTGGAACTGCAAACAGCTAGACCTCAAAATAATGTACTTTATCCTTTTCAGGGCTTCACGTTATTTGTTTTATGCTACTATCTCAAAAGAAATCCAAATACTTTGAAGCCATGAGTTTAAATTTATCATATGAGTATATTTTATACTGTATTTAATGTAAAAATGTTAAAGGAATGAACAGTATCAAGAAAGAGAGTGGTTAGCAAAGCACAGAGGATGTGAAGGGTGAAAAATGGGAGGAGATTTATTCAGCAATTAGAGTTTCCTTTCAAATAGGAGTTTCAGGAAAATAATAAGAGAAATAGGACTGCAACGTACTTAAGGAAAAATGTTTAGAGGAAAAGTATAGAAAGCAAGTTGAAGTAAATCTTCAAATAATATTTTCACTGAAAAATTACTTTGTCTTGTTGAAAAAATAACCTTTTAAAAATGTTTCATATTAAATAATATAAAGATATGGCCCTCCAGACCTAATTGATACTTATACATTTTTTAAATTATTGATATATTGAAAAAGTCACATGCTTTTCCTAAAACAAAAACCACTTACCTATGCAGACAGTTAAAACATTTCAAATATAATTTTTTTAAAAAGAGGCATATTGAAAATTGAAATCTTTCATAGACATTCATTCATTCATTTACACAGTAATTATATAAACTAGTAGAGCGTTTAGTCTTTAGTAAATGTTCATTAACTCATGTGTTACAACTTTCATGTGTCTATTTTAAATGTCATATATGTATTTAAAAATGAAAACTAAATATTCTATTGAAGCTTTATTATTTTATAAATTCATTGGTTTGAAATCCTTATTTGTAGATTATTTTCTTCCAAACCTCTGTTAAACATTTTGAGATCATAAATCTTTTAAGAAACAGATCAAAGCTATGAACATTCTCCCTACAAAAATGTACATGCACGCATATATATCAAAATGTTCATAGACTTTTTTTTATCATATAAGAGCACTTCCCTTATCAAAAGCTGATACAGATGGGGACATTTTTCAGAAAAAAAGAAGCTTCAAACTTTTTCATTTGAACTATTTTTGAAGAAAGTCTTTCTAAAATATGTCACTCCTTTTTCTGAGATTTTAATCAGATTCTAGGAACTTTTATCTTGATGAATTAAGGCCATGCTTTTAAATATGAATTATTGTCCTAAGTCTTAGAACTAATGCTCTCAAACGTGAGACATGAGTTGTCATTTCTATAGGAAATGACAATAAGGAAAAAGTATTTCTTTGTTATTATTGTTCCAGCATTTCATCTTTTCTATTTGCTATATATGTGCCTCTAATAGCACTGCTTCTGCTTCAAACTCATTCTATTTAATCCAGTAACTAGAAAACAGAAATGTTAAAACTATATTTAAAGTTGAAATAAAATAATCTATTGGTTCTGAGAGTCTTTTATTAAATTGCATGGTTTTTTTGGCATTTATATTGGACTGTTCAACTCTTTCTTCCTTCAGGAGTTTACTATCTATAGTCCAGAAAAGTGACTATATATCTATAGTCCAGAAAAGTAGCTATACATATAGACTTTATGAAAAAATAATTTATAATCTCTCTAAAATACATTATGATTTTTGAAGTTCTTTAAGTAATCTTAATCCAACACATTCTAAAGAAAATGGCCATAAGGAATAAACTTTCTTAGTTATTTAGTCTCTATTGATTTCTCACATGCTGTGTACATGCCTGTGTTCCTGCATACATGTCTGCTCAGTATAATGAGCAGACTGTTGGATAATTAATCTTTGGACTTAGAATGTAAGACAGAATGAGGGCCAACTCACATGTTTCACAACTTTCTACTGTAAAATAGTCTCTATTCATGTCCATGCTCAAAAACACTGGAAATATGAGACATAACATTATAATGTTTTACATATATAGTATCAAATTGGGTAACATAAAAAGTATTAATAGTAAGAGATCATTATTCATATTACTTAATTTGATACTAGTGTATGCAATTTGGAAAACTCCTGAATACTATGGAGCATAACCCTCAGTTCTAGTCACCAAACTACAGTGTCAATCAGTCCCTGAGCTAACATTTGAGGAAATCAACAATAAATAAGATGTCTTTTGGGTAGTCAGTATAAACAATGTTTATAATTTTTACTCACAGAACATAACTTTTAATATGGATAAGTGTTGCTATATAAACAATCAGAAGGCAGAACAATCACACTATCCTCAGGCAAGATGGACAACAATATAGGACGATATTGACTTTATTTGCAGCATTCGATTGCTTTGAGTTATGCTTAATATACCTCTTAAAGTTTAATCACATTTAAGGGAAGAAGGCAAACCTAGATAACATAATCTTACTGTGAAAAAAATACACAATATTTTCAAATATACAAACTTTGTAAGTCAAAGAAAAGTAAAGATGAATAAATGATTGCAATTTATGGACATTTGTGAAATTTTTATATCCAGTAATACTAGTGCTATAGAGAATGTGATATGCTGTGATTCTGAAACATAAATCCAAATTTAAGTTTAAATCCAATTTAAGTTTGCTAGACTCTGTGATTGGCTTTTTTACAGTTTTCTTATTTTCTAAACACATTCTGCACAAATGCCATGTATTGATCTGATCATCCTTTTAATTAGCAATACCTTTTAGAAGTAGACATTAACATTTACAAAAAGAAGCAGAAAACAATAGTTCTTTGTTTTTCTATCTCATTTTAACTCAGAAACTACTTTACCAATTGTCCAATCTGCCCCAAGACCCTTCATAACTCATTTCCTTCCCTTGGGAAAGTGGTTCTGATTTGGGTGACTAGCATCCCTGGAATCTTGCTAGGTTCCTTCCATGTGCCTTAAAACTCATAGCTGTGATTGCTAAACCTTTTCCACGGACATGATATACCTTTCCAACAAACTTTCTTTCCTTTATCTGCCCAGTCATTTTTATAATGGACATTTAATTGGGAATTTCTCTGATTTCTGAATTTATCTTTCAACAAAGATACCACCTTTGGTCTCTTTTTACTCTAATTGTCCATAAGAAGGGACAGCTTCCTCCATTACTGAACTGGCACAAGCTGCTGGACACCCACTCTGGAGAAAAGTGTAGGCCCTCCAACAGGCTCAGAAGATACATTAAGATGTTAAACTCACTGATAAGGCCTGTGCTGGATGAAGAGGATACATGGGCTCCAAAACGTCTCCAGACCTTTGAAGTATCCATTACATAGACTTTCCTCAAATGAAGAATATTATCAGTAGTTAACTGTAACCTATTGTAATCTGAGGTCACCCTGGTGAAGATATCCCAGGATAAAATGAGTCCCTGCAGGACTTAGGTACCTTCTGAAGAAATTAAGTATAAAATGAACCACCAAAAGTCTTAATCATAAAAAAAAAAATATGTTCTCTACCAGTTGAACTTCCCTAGTTAATTGCCCCACCAAAGTCAGTCTCTTCCTAATCCAGAAACTAAAGCATAGTTATCTGTGAATATGAATATAGGGCAACATATGTTTATTTAAACACATTACTATGTATAGTTCAGTGGTTTTTATGTTAAGAGTATTAAAGTATGACAAATGAAAGAAAATAATTCTGAATCACAGTAACATTATCAGAAGAAGCTTTAAAGAAATGAGAAAACTGTAAGCCTATGTCAATTCAATGTGTATCATTAAGAAGACTATTTCTTGGCGCTTGTTAATTTTTAACCACAAAGAGAAATGTGTCATTTGGTTAATATAATGGTTGTTGCATTACAGAGTCCACTACAGAGGGACCTGAGAGATCCACTGTGTACTGGAAGATATTCAGAAAAACTGCAGTGGCAGCAGTTGCACCATCATCCTAACCCTGGAAGGTATTCTCAATGTTCTACCACACACAGATTCAGCACCTGCCTGGGACAACCAGTGAGAAAGTAACTCGGCATCCTCAAGAACAATGTATGGAAGAGCATAAAGACTAACATGTTGTTTTCAAAATTACTAGTGTGTATACATACACATACACATTCTTAACTAGATTGGATAGCAATGAGCATTTGGCAGAATGAAAAAATAAATACATATTATCCTGCATATACACGTGAAGACACACGCAAATAGGCCTACAAGCAGTCATACAAATGCATGAAGATAAATAGAAATATGTGTGTGTGTGTGTGTATGTATGTGTGTATATATATATAATGCAATGTGTTTAGGCCTATCTAAAAGTCAGACACCAAGTATTCGAAATATATTTGCTCACATGTACTTAAACATATGAATAATGAATATTATACTTGGAAACGTATGGTGCAGATACTTGCAAATTTATTTCAGAAAGTTTTTTGGGGAAAATCCTATTTCTTACCTACATTTCCAGTCATTAAGTATGAATTCTGAAAGTCCATCATCCCCATTCCAACAATGTGTATAAAATCTTCAATCACCTGCATTAACTCTATTGACCCTGGATAAATCTAGAAAAAATAAGCAAAGGTTACATGGAATAAAAAATCGATACATACAATGGCATATATAATTGAAATTTTTAAAACCTACATGAAATCACAAATGAGCTTTGTTTTACTTCAGAAAAATCTACAGCTGCCTATAGTTGTATTTTTTAAATTAACAGTTGAGAATGACATCAGATGTCACATGGGAAGAACTTTGGAAGTAAGATGATGTAGTGATTAATCCCTCATAAATCTAAGGGAACTCAAAATATCTAACAGACTGTCTCCTCAGAAAATACATGACTTTTCTTTTGATGAACTCTTTCCATCACTAAAATATAACAAAAGCATAGAACACTGAAATTGGGCTCTTTACATGTTTAACTTGGCAACTACATGAGGAACACAAGAGGAAAAACAGTTAATATTGCCACCATGAAGATATTTACAAACTATTAAGTTATTGCATAATAATAAATATCTTGAGAGAAACATTTATTGTTTAATGATTATAATGTCCACTGTAAGAATAATGGTAATAATTTTAATATTACAATAATATTAATAGCTCTAGTGAATGTGCTTTACATGAACAAATACAAAACACACCTGTGGGATTATTATTCCTATTTTAGGAAAGAAGAAGAAAGACCTCAAGAAGGTTAAACAGCATACCTAAGGCTATACTGTATCTTTAATAGTGGCTGAGCAATACCTACCTATCTAACTGTCCATCTATGCATCTATCCATTTATCCATCTACCTACCTATCTACCTACCTACCTACAGGACCATCTGCCTCCATGGTCCATGTGTTTCTTTCAACATCATGGAACCTCACACAGTACAAATGGACGAGTGGTTTTTTTTATTTGGCAACCATGATTGTGGCAATAGTTCATAGTGTTTGGAACAAAAAGGCTATTGAAAATGTCACATGAATTTTCACGTGTATAACCCATAAAGCTTATAAAGTCAGCCTGCATTACATAACCACTTTAGAGGAGAAAATCTTTTGAAGTCAAGTTAATTTCTCGTGTCCATTCAGCACCACTGCATTTTCTAGCCATGAAAATTAAGTGGATTAGAGAGTTCTAGCTGCTTTGTAATCGCAAAGACTAGTGCAGAAGATGAAAAGGCATTCTGAATAGCAGAAAAGCATATAGTCAGAGCTGAAAGTGACAGCAGGCATATGTGTATTTCAAAGGGGCTTGCGGTTGTGCCTGTCGAAAAATCAGACAGTATCCACAGTATATTTACTCACATATACTTGAAGACATGAATGATGGATATTAACTTAAACATGTATAGCTGAGTTAGTTCCAACTTTTAATTTTAGAAAGATTTGGGGGATAAAACCTATCGCTTAGCTTCACTTTCAGTCATTAAACACATATTTCGAAAGTCCATCATCCCACTTCCAAGAATGTGCCTAAGATTTTTGTTATCGCCAAGGCTTCCTGCTACTGCTGCATTTTCCCCTTATCTTTGTATAGGTATGTATGTATATGAGTATGTGTAGTGGAAGTATGAATACAAATTAAAATAAGAGGCTTATTTTTTTCTGTTGAAAATATGGGAAGAGGCTCTCTCTCCCTCAACCCCACTCTCTTCCCCCTTTTCTTAGAGCATTTACTTTTGGAAATCTAGTAACTGTAAGCACTTTTTCTCTTTGAAATGCATATCAATTTATTTAAAAGCTAAACAGTCTCCTACAGCTTAAAGATCCAGGAATGTCTCTCTTTGCAAGGTCAACATACAGAAAGATAGTGCCCCTCTTTCTCAGTTTCTGTGAAAGGTAGAAGCCTAACTTCAGAGGCCTCTTGAATTTTGCTTCAAGTGGCAAAATTGCTTCTAGTCATAAAGACATAAGGAGGTTATTTTCTTCTTTGAATAAGGCCAATTAAGTAACAAGATGGTCACCGCCAATGACCAAGTGAATTTAGGATGAACTGTGTGTGACAAAGGGCGCTCTTAAGTCCTCTCCAGAACTAGTTACTATTTACCTTGAGGACACTGCTAGGCTGTGTCATAGGGTCTTTGTAATGTCAGCGGATTGCCTGTGATACACATTACATTCTGGTTTACTGCTTATTCAATAATGAATGTGTTTTCTTTCTGTTCTGCCTTGGTGGAGAGGTTTTTTAGGTTGACTAAATATTCTGTTTATATTTCTCCAAGTGTTGTCAAAAAATGTTATAGAGCAGGTTATAAAAGGTTGCCAAACTTTTTCTGTTTGCATATAGTAAATATTTTAGGCTTTGCAGGACATGAAGTTTCTGTTGTAAACTCAACTCTTTCCTTGTTGTACCAAAACAGCCATATATAGGTTATATGTAAATGAATGGGTGTGGCTATATTCCAAAACATGATTAACAAAATAAGCCTCAAGCTGGATTTGGCTCACTGGCTGCAGTTTGCTCACTCTCGCTCTAGAGACATACGAATTTTCAATGTAATAAAGAAATGTCAAACATAATACATGACTAAAATGACTTGTCTTGACTAAACTGGACTTGTCAACTCCAGCCATATGGGTAGAGTGTAAAGCAGTGCTATATAGAAAGTAGTTTTTGTGTGTGTGTGTTTGTTTTTTTACTTTAGTATGCTACGTTTTTAGTAGAATGATTTATCTAAACATAGTTTTATCCTTCGTAACTGGAACTGATGGGTAACAAATTCCGAAATGACCGTTCAAAAGAGTAAATTTTGTTTGCAAAAATCTTCCGATGTCAATAGCCACCATTTTACTCAGCTCATTTTCCAAACGTACACAGAGTTCTGTTTTATATTTACTTTTGTTAAGGCTATTACTCAAAAATAAGGAGACCCACAAAGATTATCTTTGATAGATTTTAAACAGTACCTATTTCCACAAAGTTCACCCTTTGTGCCACAAACTCAACAGACCCATTCACCACCTGGCTGCATTTATGACACCACCTTTTAGTAAAAGCTACAGAACAGGGTTGTTTTTGTGTTTTCAGTTTCAAATCGTTATTTCAAAAACAGTATTAAGGATATTATTGGGAAAAATACTTTAAATATAAGAATATAGCTAACTCAAAATCTCAAGGAAATAGATGGTTTATGGATTCAGGATTTTTCATTGACAAGAAGTTCTGCCACCATTCATTATTCGTTAAAGTTAGGACCTCACAGTAAACAACAGCATCTGATGAACTGCACTCTTGTTTTAAATAGGATATTATATATTTCTTCTAAATATATCCATAATTAATAGTCTCTAGCATTCTAGAAAGATGTACTTAGCCTCTGCAGCTGTATTCTAAGGAAAGACACCATCTTCTTACAGTGAGTGAATGAGGCTGTCCTCTAGAAGAAAGTCAAGGACAAATATGTAACTCGAATTGGTAGAAAAAAATAGATTTAAAGTATTAAAATAAATTTTTTTTTCTGGCTATGTCCAGATGCATGAAATTTATACCTAATGATGAGGTAGACCCACACTGGATTATTTTTAGAGCTCCTGTCATAATAGGATAAAGGGCATACTTTACTCCTGAAGACCCAGAATATGATTATAAAGGGAAAACCTGAACCTCAGGAAATGTTCATTCTTTTTTTTTTTTTCAAGATTACCTTATTTTTAACAAGAGTCAAGTAGAAAAACTAAAGAAGTTTGACATCCAGTTAAATTACATTTACATTGAATTTTTAGAACCATATTTTTTCCCTCTTTCTAGACTTCTAACCCACTTTTCCTGTAATTCAGAGGAAAAAAAATTAGTCACTGTATACCAGTTAGGATACCACAAATGGTATTGCAAAGCATTTATAAACAATACCAAACCAATAAGGCCACTTGCTACACTGATAAAGCATAGCAGGAAGATTTTTTAAAATCATAACATAATTTTTGATGAGACCTGATTTTAACAGTTCTTGGCTTTGAATAAAAATTAATCTCTCTCTCTATGATCCATATTATATGCAACATTATAGTAAATGCAAATGGTTTTACTAGTCAAAGCTCTATAGTTTCATTTGAAATATGTACTTTTAGATGTGCTGTTTTTCTCACGGTCTACAGACAAAAAAGGAACTTATTGGTTAGGCATATAATTATTACACAATAAATCCTTAAAGTTTTAAGTTGCTTAAACTTGCTCAGCTTTTTTTCACATGTATAGACGTTCCTTCCAGACTGATAAGGTAAAGATCATTTGTTTCCTCAAAAATTACTAGGATATAACCTAGACTGACTTAAAAATATCTTGTTTTCCTGAAATAGCAAGCCATTAATTTAGTCACATATTTTATACACTTCGTTTCGCCAACTTCATTTTAAGTTCTGAAATAACCCCAACCTTACCTGTTGTGCATCTTCCCATTTTTCCTTGTTTTCTTCATCTAGAAGGTTGCTAACTATTTGAAAGAAGTTCTGTAAATTAAATTAGATAAAAGATTTAATATTACATGAGAGAATTATACTTTCTAATAACATCCATTTGGGTTGACTACATGGTAAAGGTATAAGAACTTTGCAATATCGCTTTATGACCCTAACATAGTATTCTAGAAGATCTCTGAGGATCCTTTTTCAGCACCATAATTCCAGGATTTTCATATACCTTCATTTTTTTGTACTCTCAGAGGAGGTCAGTATAGGGAAAACACTTCCACTCACAATTATTTGTTCCATTATGGTTTCTATATTCCACTCTGTAATGTCATTGTGTAATTATTCCATACAAATAAGTTTGATCCTGTCTGTAATGAAAGTCATCTGTGACCAGGCATGGTGGCTCACACCTGTAATCCCAGCACTTTGGGAGGCCGAGGTGGGCGGATCACGAAGTCAGGAGATCGAGACCATCCTGGCTAACACAGTGAAACCCCGTCTCTACTAAAAATCCAAAATAAATAAATAAATAAGTTAGCTGGGTGTGGTGGTGGGCACCTCTAGTCCCAGCTACTCAGGAGGCTGAGGCAGGAGAATGGTGTGAACCCAGGAGGTGGAGCTTGCAGTGAGCCAAGATTGCTCCACTGGACTCCAGCCTGGGCTATAGAGCGAGATTCCGTCTCAAAAAAAAAAGAAAAGAAAAGAAAAGAAAGTAATCTGTATTTGTTTCATTACAAGTTATCCTGTTAATTGTGAGTCGTGGTTGTTACTTGCAATGTTGTTTCAAAGAACACCCTAGTAAAAGTATAGGCAAAGTGGAGGAAAGACAAGCTCCCTCAGTTGAAATCTTGACTCTGCCCTTCCTGGTCATTGTACTTTTACAACTACCAATTGCAAATATTAAATGAAATTTTTTAAGTTCCTGGAATATCACATATGCTAAGAGCACAATAAATCTTGGCTATTTTCAAATTATTACTCTTTACTCCTCTGCCTTTTGCCAGCAAGCCAACATGGGAGAATGAATACACATGTAACATCCTTGCCATCATTCTTGTCTCTAACTGTTGAAGACCTATTGGCTTTATCTTCACCTAGCAGTGCCCAGTGGTTTTTGGTTTTTCCCTTTCCTTGCAGGAAGGTCATTTTGATGTTCATATTCCATTCACACTGACAGAGAGCCGGGCTCTGTTCAGTTCTGTTTTGCAAGTGCGCATTTCACATGTGAAGGATTTTTACCAGAGAGAGACTTTTCTGTCCTTTCACACTATACTGTGCCATCAAGACACAGGAACTAGGAGAGAACAACCAGTGTGCCTTTGAAGGCGAGCTGTGACTTGGGGTCACAGGAGACCTAGAAGTGTAAAGGGAAGGCATGGTGTTTATCTTAAGTTGCATAGGCAGTGGTGGCTTGGCTGTGTTCTCAGAAGCCATCTCTTCTGACTGTGTGTAGGTTAGCAGTAGCACTGCTTCATACTGATACATTAACTTGGACCAGGACCAGGACTCCCTTGAGGGCAGAAATAATCATAACCTGTTAGTCTCATCAGTCTTCCTCCCTATCCAGCTTTTCAAAACAGACATTTGCACTAATTTCAGAGAAACTCACCTGGGTGTTATTATATTAAAAACAAAGCTGCCTCATTTCCTCTTGTGGTTTGAAGCTGTTAGTATCTATATTTAATTGCCCTATTTGTGCTATTTATTTTAATAGTTCCTGGCAATCACATGGTTGAAACACGGTTTGAGTCATAACCTCTATAAAAGTTACAGACTATTTTATGCAACTCTTAAAAAACCTGCAAGTCTGTTTTAGACCTGTTTTTCAATTCATTTAACCTTTTTGTACTACCAGCCATTTTTTTTTCCACTTAAAATTTCCTGCTTGGAGTGTTAACATTTGAAGGGCTTAGTCCATTGAGCTGTAACTCTACCTATGGTCAGAAAGAATTAACCTTCAGAGTTCTCCAATTCCCTATGGCTGGTGAACTCAGTAGGGGACATGGTGCTAATGAGGCAAAAGTTGCAGGTTTGATCCCTGTACATGCCAGTCAGCTGTGCTGAGGTCCATGACCTCGGTCTGCATTCTAACCCCTGCCAGCTTTCATACAAAATGCATGCTGCTGCTAACAACAGACACCAAGAGAACAGGAAGCAATTTGTGCAACTGCATCTCCATTTCTGGGAAAAAAAAAAAAAATTCACAAAGCATGTTTTGCTGACAGTGGGTCGGTGACTCCTTGCTGTACATGAAGGCCATTGCATACACAAAATTCCTTGATGAAAACAATAAATTCAGAGCTCAGTTCTTTTTTTAAATCACCGAAGGGCACACATAAAAAACACAAATTATTAAAATATATGTTGAGCCAACCAAACATAGCATTTTGTACTACTGTTCAAGCATTTTGTACTATTCTTCAAGGCCAACAAATGTGGCTTTACTAAATCGGAGTGGGAAGGCAGTACAGAATAAAGTTATTTGTTCTCACTATTGATTAGACTTTGGAATAATCAGTAGTAGCGCCCTGACTAATGAAATCCATGTAGGGGTACAGTGAGCTAAGTCTGAATATCTCAATCAGTGGGGCAACATTTATGGGAAGACTAAATCTTTCTTGTTCATCAGTGTATCCTCAGTGCATATCACTTGCTCATAGCAGATATTTAATAAAGTCCTACATTTAAAACAAAATTTAAGTTGCAAAGTCAGTACATCTCAGCTTGTTTCTTTTTTCTTTATTTTTCCAACTTTACTTTTAGATTCAGGGGATACATGTACAGGTGTGTTACCTGGTTTTATTATGTGATGCTGAGGTTTGGAGTATGAATGATTCCATCACCTAGGTACTAAGCACAGTACCCACTAGTTAGGTTTGTAGCCCCTTCTCTTCTCCTTCCCTCCCTCCCCACTCTATTAGTCCCCAGTATCTATTTTTGCCATTTTTATGTGCATGAGTACACAATATTTAGCTCCCACTTATAAGTGAGAACATGCAGTATTTGGTTTTCTGTTCCTGCATTAATTTGCTTAGGATAATGGCCTCCAGCTGCATCCATGTTGCTGCACAGGGCATGATTTCATTCTTTTTAATGGCTGCATAATATTCCATAGTGTACATGTACCACATTTTGCACCTCAGCTTTCCTAAAGATATTTAGCACCATTTCTTTCAGCTGGCCTTGCTCTAACATGTCTCACACATATATAATATATTACATATATATATACACACACACATTATATATATACACACATACTAATACATACTGAATATATATTCACTTTGACATTTACTAAACTATCAGACGGATAAATAGAACCAAATCTAACAGAACAGCTCTTTGAAGAGGCGACTCATGACATTTCAGGCTGCATGACTGAATTTTTCAAAGTATGAAGCTCCTTCTGTGGTAGCAGAGCCACTACTTGCTAGTGTTCTTTTAAAACTCCATTAATGGTGATAATCACTCTTTTGATGATTTACAGATTAGGTCACTTATGTCAATCCCTAAAATAAAAAAGTCAACATCTTACAGTAGGTTTTGCCTCATTTTTTTGCTTTTTTTGTTTTTTTTTTTTTTGCTTTTTTTGTTTTTTTTTTTTTCAGTCACCCCTGATCTCCATGACCTAGACTGATTTGAAAAACTGAGTGTCCTTGGCAGAATCTGAGCTGTTTGGAGTTTGAATGAGGCAGACCCTGTTTAACATTTTCCCCATCAATTATTAACTGTATTGTTATGGACAGATGTTGCCCACCTATGCTTTATTTCTTGAATCTGTAATACAGGAGTAATAATAGCTACCTAGCAGAGCTATTGTGAACCTTGGAGTTAATTCTTAACACAGTATCTGATGCATGGCAAGTGGTCGATATATGGTAACTTTATGATTTTATTACCTTTATGTTATATATTTTTTATGACTCGCTGCATGATTTGTATTCATTGCCACATTATGGCAAATATGCACCTATAATTCTGAGATAGACTTTCACAACCAGTAGCATTCTCCTCTATTCTCTTTAATGTCTCTGCCTCTCTCAGCAATATGTACAGAACAGAACTGATTCACCACTAACTCTGGGGAACAGGAACATAATTTGTTCAGCAGAAGTCTCTTCTTTCTAAAAATGTGCTCTGTGGGGAGGGGGTTTCATGATAGCTAATATTAGATACCTACTATATGAGAGGCACTACGGTGAATGGTTGTGGTACACAAAGGTCAAAGAGGCATGATAATTCTTTCTTTGCAGGAAGTATTACAAAAATCAGGGCAATAAATGTATGCTATAAAGAAAAGCATAAATCCTTCTGTGGCATTCAAAGTAGAGGCCCTAGATTTGGCTATACAAGACAAAAAGGACACTTTATTTTATGGAAAGGAGTAAAACATTCTGTTTTTGCTTCTGATTGGCTTCCACTTGGCAGATTTCTTATGGATTATACACAATTTTTTATAAATATACTAAAATATGTCTTAGCATTTTGCTTTCGCTGAATTCCTATTTCCATGGAAATAGAGTTGTAGATTAGGCTAGTAATTTCAGCCACAGGAAATGTGCTCTCCTCCATCTTAACCAGTAGCAAAATGGTTGGACACCAAGGGACAAAGACAAGCCCTAAGATTCGAATTTAGTAAGGTAGATCTGAAGTTTTGAAAGAATTACAGTGACTCTGACTAGAAGTATAGAGGGAACTATTAGAAAGGCTTAACAGCAAACAAGGAAGCAAGGATAAGCCATTAGGATAAGGATGCATAACACAGGATAGATCATTGATCCCCAACCTAGAGATCAACTAGTTGACGGCTGCAAGGCCATGTGTGATCCAGCCGCTTCCCGACTCTCCAACTTTATCTCATGCTATACTGCCCCATGCTATATTTGTACTCCAAGTTCCTTAGACTTCTTCATGCATCCCACACTATTTTTCTGCCCTGCCTGTAGGCCTGTTTACATGCTGTTTGCTTTCTTGGACTGCTATTCGTTCTGTTCTTTACTCAGATAACATTTTCTTATCCTTTATGTCCAGATTTACATGCAATTTCCTCAAAAAGGCCTTATGAGATCATCACCCCACCCCCTCCCCCAATTATACAGAGTCGGATATTTTCTTTTTCTCTTGGTACTGTGTGACCTTTTCTGGAAGTATATAGGATTTTGAAGTTATGATTTATTTGTATGACAATTGGTTTAGGGCTTTTCCCTCTACTAGCTTATAATCGAGTTATTTCTATTTCTTCACTCTTGTGCCCCCAGTGCACAACATCAGGCACAGTAGCATGTAAGTACTCAACTATTTAACTATTTAAAACTGATGCATTACATGTCCACTGTGTGTAAGGAAATGGGCTAAGCATTCATGGGTTTTTTTTTTTTTTAATCGAAAACAATAAAAAGTTTTTACCTAATTTACTGCCTCTTTTTCGATTCAACACCCTCCTCTTCCAGTGATGTTTTTAATGCTACCGGGGCTCTCCTTATGGTCCAGGGAATGAGAGAGGACACTTATTTTTACAGATAAGAAAACTAGTTATCTTGAACAAGCATGGGATCGACCTCTTCTTATTTTCAACAGCATTTGAAGACTCAACATCATCCTTGAGCACAAATATATACTTTTGAGAAGCTGTAGGACTATAGGAAGTGGCTGTGGATATTCAACCCTGGTCCTTAAACTCACATGTAGCAACAAGCAAGGAATGGGACTCCTCTTCCATAAACCCACGAACTTCATAAACCCAGTTCATCCTATGCCAAACACAGGGAACCCTCCCTATGCATCACTACCCTTACCCTGATCCTGGCAAGATGCATTTGGTAGTAAAAGTTCTTCTTTGTTCAGCAAAGGAATGGCATGAAGAAAGTTATAAACATATCAGCCAGAGAGTAAAGTCAGGGGGCTTTGGCAAGAAAAAAGAATGAAGAAAAGAACATCACTAGAAAGCATTATCAATAGCTCAAAATAGTGATTATTAAGGCCTAAAGGAGAACAGTGGATGTGCAAATGAAAAAGCAAGGAAAGGTATACTAAATACTTAAACAGAAATGTATTTCCTTATTCAAGTAGTAGTTATTGAATGCCTTCTCTATATTTGGCTGTTCTGTTCTAAGTGCTGTGAATATGATAGTGAACAAGACATATGGGGGTTACTTCCCTCATTGAATTTATGCTCTAGTGGGTAAAGAGAACAAAAAGTAAGCAAATACATTTAAAAGGATGATTTCAGACAGTGATTGCAACAGTTTGAATATGATGCCTCCAAAATTCAGCTGTTGCCAATGTGATGTTATTAAGAGTTGGGGCCTTTAAAAGGTAATTATGCCATGAGGACTCCTCTCTTGTGAAAGGAATTACTGCACTTATAAAAGAAGCTTACTGCAGTGTTTGGCTAACATACCCTTCTGTTTTCCACTATGTTAGGACCCAGAGTTCCTCACCTCTAAAGGATGCAGCAACAAGGCATCAGCTTGGAAGCAGAGAGCAGCTATCACCAGACAACTGAACCTGCCACCCGTACCTTGATGTTGGACTTTCCAATCTCCAGAACTGTGGGAAATACATTTTTATTCGTTATCAATTACTCAGTCTCAGTATTTCATTATAGCATCACAAATGGACTGAGACAGTGACACAAAAACAAAATAGGTTATAGGAATAGACTGAATAGGTCAGCAAGGGGTGTGTGTGTGTGACAGAGAGAGAGAGAGAGAGAGAGAGAGAGAGAGAAAGAGAGAGAGAGATTACTTTAGATTAGATGGTCATCAGGAAAGACCTTTCTAAGAAGGTTACATTTGAACTGAGACCAGAATAATAAAAAAGAGACAGCCACACGAAGACCTGAGGAAGAGAGTTCCAGAAAAAAAGGGAAGAGGATGTTCAAATTCCCTGGGTAAATGACAGTCTGAACAAGTTTGAGAAACAGAAAGAAAGATAACATAACTAGAGTTGAAGAGGGGGCTGGGTGAGGTGAAGGGATGAAAATATTAATAGAGAATGAAAATCATACACAGGGGTCAGGTAAAGTAGGCTTTGGTCCCACAGTGGTTCTGTTACATGAATTGTACTAAAAATCAAGGTCTAGCTTTGGCCACTGAGTGGAAAATAAAGTATAGGAGAGTAAGAGTAAAAACAGGAAGATTAGAATGCAGTTTGTCGTAATTATTGAGGCCAGAGATGACAGCAGCTTGGTTTAGAGAAACGACATGATGACAGATTGCACGGGAGGAGAAGCACAGATTCAAAGGTAAGGCTTTGGTTCTTAGCTCAGGTAGCTGAGGGTGATGAGTTAGCCATGCTACCACATAAGAAGCAGCAGTGTTGAGAAGAGAAAGTGACCTTTGTTTTGTTCAAGTTGAGTATAAGGGATCTAAAACATAGCTAAGAAAAGAGACCCAGTGGACAGGTTTAACTACAAGCCTACAGTTCAAGAGGAAAAAATTTGTGAACAATTAAACTGGAGGCTTTTGAGACAAAATAAAATAAAATAAAATAAAATAAGATTATCATGACTAGAGCTGAGTGGCATGAAGTCATAGTTAAAATATAGAAGGTAAATTCATAAGAAGAGAAATAAATTAAAAAATGATGAGGAAGTAAGAAAGAAAGCAGGACAGACAGGTCACAGAATAACATGAATTTTAAATCCCAGCTCTTTGGGAGGTCTAGGTGGGTGGATCACCCGAGGTCAAGAGTTCGAAACCAGCCTGGCCAACATGGTTAAACCCTGTCTCTACTAAAAATAAAATAAAATTAGCCAAGCATGGTGGTGCACGCCTGTAATCCTAGCTACTCAGGAGGCTGAGGCAGGAGAATCGCTTGAGCCCGGGAAGCAGAGGTTGCAGTGAGCCAAGATCACGCCACTGCACTCCAGCCTGGGCGACAGAGCGAGACTCCATCTTAAGAAAAAAAAAAAAAAGAAGAAGACTCTCCACTGCTGAGATTAATTCAGAGGAGACAGACCATTCCTTTAACTGGGTAAAAATCCAAAGAGTGTTCAAAATATAGTGTATAGGTTGGTGCAAAAGTAAATGCGGGTTTTTTTTGTTTTCCATTAAAAACTGCAATTACTTTCGCATCAACCTAATAGTAGATCTCATTTTTTGTTTTGCCCTAACGCACTTGGCTGATAACATTTGCATGTGTGATACATAAAACCATGAATACATCCATATTATAGATTAAAGAAGGGATCACAGGTTCCCTGTGTTATGGCTGCGACTTTACCTCATAGCATCCTATTCTATTCAAGAAAGTATACTGAAATGAAATTAAGTAAGAACAAGATTATTATGGAAATCATCTTGAGTTTACTCTTTTCAAAAAAATACTAAGTAATCTCTAAAGAGTGCTCTAGGTACTTTTTTGGTAATAGGTGAATAGGCAAAATAACTCCTAATCAAGCAAGACCAAGAGGCCCAAAACCATGGTTTAGACCTTTTATCCAGAATGTCTATCAAAGCAGCACATCAATTGAGCATTAGTAACTGAAAACTAACAAGGATTCAGAAAGGCAGAATATTATAATATAGGATGTCATCTAGCAGGTTTCAGAAACCAAGGCATAAGAAGAATATAATCTAGAGTCAAAAATCTGAGCCACTGGAAAACTGGGAGACAAAAGATAGGGGGACATCTGAAGGACAAGGATATCAAGGTCAGCAGTGGGATCTGCAGCAGACCAGATGGCCTGACCTTATAGTGGTGTTCAGAGGGCTTCTGATGGCAGGGCTGGACTGACTCTGCTCTCCCACTGCAACCTGCCAGACCAAAAGGAATGTGAGAACAGATAATTGAAACTAATATCTCCTAATAGTCACTAGGTTGGGGAAAGAAGTCTTTAAGAACACCCTTTATATATATATATACACACACACACACACACACACACACACACACACACTTCTTTTAGCGCTGACTCATTTGAAAACTGCATAAGAACAATGTTCCAGGAATCACTGTCTTTCACACTAATCTCATTACCTTGCCATGATGTAAGAGAGTTTCACCTGTGGAGTTCCAGAATGGCTCAGATGGGGAATTTTTTATACAATGCTCTCAGTATCTCTGAGTTATCTTTAGGATCAAGGATTCCAACAAAAGGTAACAAAGTAATTCTGCTGTGAGGTATACTAGATGGAATGAGGCTAAGTGGAAAGAATAAGCCATCCAATCTTTAGTGCTTTGAGGCATGAGCTCAGTATTGCCTACAGTCCTCTTTTAAAAATGAAAGGTAAAAATAGTTAGTGATACTAATACCATTATATATGATTTTTCCTCAGACATAGCCTGAGAGAACAGCCAATGTTATAAAAACATCATAATTCAGTGTGACAAAATCATCATCATATTCAGACAGGAGATGCTTCTTAAGTGAGGAAGAAGGTAAGGAGTGATTCCTCAAGTTTGGTAGACCTGGCTGATACACCTAAGGGCCACCATGTGAGAGAAGCCTGCACACATCTCAAGTTTAGACCCTTACAAGACTACAGGCAGTAGTCACAGCTGGTCCAGTCCTGAAGAAAGATGACTGACACAGACCCCTTCAATAAAAGAAAATTCTCATAGTCCTTCAAGATTCCTTGTTATAGGCTCACTGTATCTCAGCACCCCGCAACCCACTCCAAAATCTTTATGTTAAAGTCCTAGTACCCAGTAGCTCAGATGTGATTGTCTTTGGACATAGGGTTGTTAAAAAGGAAATTAAGTTAGAAAGAGTGAATCAGGGTGGGCCCTAATCTAATCTGACTGGTGTCCTTTAAGAAGAGGAGATAGAACACACAGAGAGACACCAGGGATGCAAGTGTGTAGAGAAAAAGACCATGTGAAAAAGACAGAGAGAGAAGGCAGCCATCTACAAGCCAAAGAGAGGGGCCTCATGAGAAACTCAACCTGCCGAGACCTTGATCTTGGAGATCTAGCCTCCAGAACTGTGAGAAAATAAATGTTGTTGTTTAAGTCACTCAGTTTGTGGTATTTGTTATAGTAGCCCTAATACACCAAAACACTCTTCAATAAAAACTTTTTAAAACAGAAAAATATTTGATAATAAATGGAATCACAATATAAACTTTTGTAACACATTTACATTTGTAAATTAACACATTTGTAACTTTTGCTAATGCAAATCTCAATATTTTCTTGACTCTGAAGAAAATTATAGGAGCTTTGGAAAGGGTAAAACTAGCAGTCTCATGTTTTATTGTATTTTTTAAGAACTTGATCAAACTAATGTATTTACTCCACATGGCATTTACCAATTGATACACTGCACTTTATACATTCTTCAAACTACTTTACCTCTCTTCCTCCTCCCACATGGCTGTGGTGCATACTCCGGGCTCTTCTATGGAGCTTGTTAGTTTCCCTCAGTCACCAGCTATCTTCTAGATTCGTTCATGGTAGGATTTAACCATGTTGGGTTGTGAAGCAAGATCTGTTGCTTCATATTTCACCCACTTAAGAAAGTTATTTCCCATTAAATTTCTTATTTTCATGTTTACAATAAGGGTGGGGTTTAAATACTATCTAGAAAGTGATGCTAGTTACGTTAGGCTCTCTCTACCACAGAGAAATGATAGTAAATCTTCTCAGGCTGTTAAGCATTGAAAACAGCAGCCATTTAGATGACTTGGAGTGATTGTTGACTAGGAGCTACTGTCCTGTACCTGGCTTATTTTCTACTGAGCCAGGCATCCTGGCTATTGATTGAAGCAATTTTTTCTCATCCCCTTGCTCTCTAACTACAAAATGGCCCTTCAGTGTTGACCTTAAAGAAGAGTGCTGCTTTTTTGTTTCCATTTTCCCTGATACATTTCCTGCTCTTTTCTTCCATAATAAGTGGGGAAAAAAACAAAAGCAGTGCCCACACTCCCTTAGGTGGTTCCATGAGAAACATTCAACCTTTCTTTCTTGGCAGGAGAAATACCAAATATACATCTGCATTGGCAGTAGCTACCCGTGCTCCAAGGACTGTAAATTTTTGCTCCATTTTTGTCTTGTTGGATGATGATAATAGTCACATTTCTTGAGACTTACCAGGTGTCAGGTACTGAGTAAGCATTTCACACAGTAAGTTTAACCTTCACATGAATCCCATAAGGTGGGTACTATTATCCCATATTGTTTAATAGAAAACGGAAGCATAGAGTGGTTGAATAACTTGTCTCGGATCACAGAGCTAACAAGTGTTAAAGCCACATCCGGAAGCTCAGAGCAAGTACTCTTAGCCATCACACCCTACTCCCCTGCTTCCATTCCCTATCACCCTTACTCATGTTTGAGAAAATTATTAGCCTTTCTGGTTACATAATGCCTGTCGAGCAGAGGATCTCAAGGTATCAGGTTGTGTCTTGAAGGCTAGAGTTGTACTGTAATTCAAAACCAGAAAAGCCTTCCCAGATCTTGCTCAGTCAACAAAATTGTACTACCTCTACAGATGAGGTCTATCATTATATGAGGGTATTATATTATCATATTAATAGCTGCTTCCATATTTATCAGCCCAATCTTTAATATAAAAAAGCGAATAGTGTCTGGCATTAAAACCAATGGAGAAATCATACTCCAAGGTCTTCACCAAGTGACTTAAACTATTGATAATCAGCACGGGAGTAATCCACGGTGCAACATATCTGCTTGCTCATCAAGTGTTTTAAGATAAAAGATGTGGCCAGGCACAGTGGCTCACATCTATAATCCCAGCACTTTGGGAGGCCAAGGTGGGTGGATCACGAGGTTGAGAGATCAAGACCATCCTGGCCAACATGGTGAAACCCCGCCTCTACTAAAAATACAAAAATTAGCCAGGCATGGTGGCGTGCGCCTGTAGTCCCAGCTATTCAAAAGCCTGAGGCAGGAGAATCGCTTGAACCAGGGAGGTGGAGGTTGCAGTGAGCCGAGATCGTCCCACTGTACTCCAGCCTGGTGACAGAGCAAAACTCTGTCAATAAATAAATAAATAAATAAATAAATAAATAAATAAATATGCTTGGTTTTGTTGAAATTACTACTTCTGCTTTCAATTTAATTCCTTGATCACCTATCTCTGAATCATTTGTTTAGAATATAGTCTGAACTTAAAAAAGAAATCAGAAAACCAAGGTTAGAGCTTCCTATTTAATCTAGGCTATTGAGAAATAAATTTCTTAAACCTAGGGGATGTATCAGATAAACAAGTGGCATTCCAATGTTGAGTAATGACCTGTTTCAAGGTCATGATTAATTTTTCTTAATGAAATAGAAAATAATGGAGAATACCAGAGTGTATTATTACATATAGTGAGGTAAACATTATTTTGGAAAACTCTACTTTTCACCTGTATGTTAATGTAACTGTGTGTTCTACAGCAGGTCACAATAAAAAAACATTGGGAAAATACTGATCTTCTGTTAGGTCCACAGAGGTAGGAACATGCCTGGGTAGAAACTGGTCCTTGCATTCAGATGAGTTTTAGGAACACAGTACACTGTGAGGGTCTGTGGACATTTCTATGTGTGTATTTTTTCCAATATTTTCTTTCTTCATCTCCCAAATCTAAACTGTTTCAAGGGCCTTTCTTTTCTTCCATGAAGATGTTTCTTTCCTCTTTTCTGAGCCACTGTCACTAAGACATGTTCTCTTCTTTTCTCATATCTAGGTCACTGCCACAGCAACTCCATGGCTTATTCCCCCTCCTTCCCTACTCTTTCTCTACTCACCAATCCATGTTATTTACCTTTTCAGACCATCTTTCCAAAAACTGTCTTTATGTTTAGTAAATCTATTTATAGTGAACCAAGTTCAAACTCTTTTATGTGGCCTCAACTTTCCTGCCTTTATGATCTGCATTTTCCACCATGCATCCTATTTTCCAAAATATTTTCCAAAGTAGGATGCATGGTGGAAAATGCAGATCATAAAGACAGGAAAGTTTTTCTAATGGATGTGCCATTCTTACACTACTTCTATGCTTTTGAGTGCATAGTTTAATTACTGAGTGTTTCTGTACCTAACTTGCTTCTCCAAATTCTATCTTAAGTCCTAACTCTCCCATGACTTCTTTTTTTTTTTTTTTGAGACGGAGTCTCGCTCTGTGGCCCAGGCTGGAGTGCAGTGGCCGGATCTCAGCTCACTGCAAGCTCCGCCTCCCGGGTTTACGCCATTCTCCTGCCTCAGCCTCCAGAGTAGCTGGGTCTACAGGCACCCGCCACCTCGCCCGGCTAGATTTTTTTTGTATTTTTAGTAGAGACAGGGTTTCACCATGTTAGCCAGGATGGTCTCGATCTCCTGACCTCGTGATCCGCCCGTCTCGGCCTCCCAAAGTGCTGGGATTACAGGCTTGAGCCACCGCACCCGGCCTTTTCCCATGACTTCTTTACTTACTGCTGTTGTTCAGACCTCTTTCGAAAATTCATAGAAGTGGAATATGCTATACTTATATCAGTGTAGCCTCACTCAAGTTATTTTTTTCTTCTATATAACTTCTATATAACTCAAGTTATTATAAGCAGTGAGGGCAAGACCCACGTTTTTCTTCTATGCTGGTAATTAAAATACTAGCAATAATGGCATTATGTAGTACCTACTATGTGCCAAGTAATTAATAAATATTATGTATGGACTCATATATTTCTGAGCCTCACCTTATCCCTGGAAAATAGATAACAGTTAACCTTCTGATTAAATATTTATATTTCTGAATTCACCTATGTGTTAAAATTTATTTGTAATATTGAAACTAAAATGCACAGCACCATCATAGCCAACAGTGGACATGCACAAAGTGGTAGAAATTTTGAGTTGGCCAATGTGCATGTTTCTAGCTGGGGTCTAGCATGATGATGCTCTGCCTTTTTGTTTTAACCCTTATCTTATAACCAAGTATCCATTTCAGATCTTTTTACTGCCTCATGCTTCACACTTTTGGGGCTTTTTTATGTTGTTGATTTCACTGCTTAAAATGAGCCCAGAATGGTGCTGAAGTAGTAACTAGTGATCTTAAGCACAACAAAGGAATGCTATACTTTACACAGAAAATAAGTATGTTAGCTAAATCTTCTTTAGGCATGAGATAAAGTGCTGTCGGCTATGAGTCCAATGTTAGTGCATCAATAACATACATTAAATAAGGTGCATTTTAAGTGAAACACACATAAAACAAAGTCATTTTGATTGGAGATGAAAATGTTGTGACCAGATTCTCAAAGGAACTTAATCCTGTATTTCCCTTTGGAGCAATGATTCAGTATTTGTTAATTCAGAGTTTGCTGTAATGTTATAGACTACACCTATCACAAATAATGAATTGACTATTATCTCTTCTTTATTTCTTTTTTTACAGAAACTAAGAAATAAGGTAGACAAAGATTAAGTAATGTGCCTGAAGATAACAAGATAGTTGGACAGGATGAAATTTGATTTTAAATATGTCTGATTAAATTTTATCAAGTCTTAAAGTTTCTGGAGCAAGCAGTGCAAACTCAATCCTCTATTGATAGAGTAAGACTGAGAATGAATTATTTCAGTGGTCAAAAAAAAGTAAACGAACAAGTTTTCTTTTTCTTTTTTTTTCTCTGAATTAGATATTCAGAGTATTTTTCTAATATTTTGTGAAACAATGTAAGTTCCTCAAACATTATTATATTACCTTTAGTTATTCATTTATCGTATCAACAAATATTTGAATGTCTACATGCTTCAAGTACCAGGGTAAGCCCTAGGGACAAAATAATCTCTCAACAAGCTTAAAAGATATTGCTGAAGGCAGACCTAGCAACAATAATTATGATGTTGTGTATGAAAGTGCTATAGTATGGATGTTTACAAGATTTCAAAAGTCCACAGAAGTCGAAAAAATCTAACCTGCCTGGGATTGGGTGAGAAGACTTTTGAGACCAACAACAACAAAAACAACCTTTAAGCTGGATCTTAAAGAAACACATGTCAGATTAGAAAAGGGAGAGCTACAACACAGAGCTTTAATGAATAGTCTTGGAGTTATGGCAGTCCAAAGGTTTGGAAAAGAATATGCTTGAAGGGAAAAGTTTTTGAAATATGTTCTAGTAGTTTTCTAAAATAAAATTATTACTGTGGCTTATCATTTCAAAACATATAAGCACATTTTCATTACATGAGGTTTTTACAATGTTAACATCTCATAAATCAGGATGGGGCTTAAAATGAAAGGCAGATTAGTATTGTCACAGGTATACACACAGCAGCTTTTCTTACTTACAGGGCATAAAATTACGGTGTATATTATAGTTAATATTGTCCAAACCAGGATAAAATATAGTTTTATACTCATATCCAAAGATGGGTACTTTCAGGAAAGAATAAGATCTTAGAGGGAGCTTCACCTTATGACTCAGTGGCTGACCAGGCAAAGCCTCTGCAGCCACCTCTTTAGGGAACAGCTGCATATGCTGCATTCACTTCTCCTCTTAGAAATCTGGTGAGTGACTAGTTGGAAAATAGTGATAACGTCATAAATTACTTTCTTTGTTTCTTCTCTTTTACTGATCTATTTCAGTTTTGGTATCAACAATAAATAATGGGTATCATATATATGCTTTGATATGGACTTAATCATAATATGCAACAGCTGCCAAAGAGTTAAATGGCTACATGCAGACAGAGTAATGAATGAAGGGAAACAGCTCTGCTGGTAGTTAACCCATGTTTCTTATGGAAGTAATTGTGCCCATTTTAATGGAATGCGGTGTTGATTTAGTAACGTGATACTTTTGGGATTTAGCCATGCATTTTTCTGTGAAATAAATAGCAGTAATACTTTTTTACTTTGATAAGTTCTAATTATCTTCACTGGATAATCACGACGGAATAAGGAAAAGCTAAACACTTTTTTGGTTTAAGAAAAATGTAGGGGTTATAGATGTTGTTTCTTCTTTTCTCCATTGTCAATGGCAGCAAATTATTGCTCTTAGTAAAAGAGGACATTAACTCCAAGAACTTAAACTGCAGTGGCCCATGTGATTGTAATGCTGTCCTTCAGTAAGGTGAATAATCTGGGAAAAGATTAACTTCACAATTTTATTAATTTCTTAAGGTGAATACACTGTTCTAACTTGTGAAGTTGTCAAGTTTCATGTTAAAGTAACGAAAGAAGATAACTGTACTAACGTTAAAAAATAGATTTGTTGTGAATTCATTTGGGGATGATAACAATAATAACTTATAGAGTTTGAAATTTTAAGGATAAACATATAATTCTATGGATTTGTTAGTTAAAATACTTACATAAGTCTCTCACATCCTGAATTACTATTATCGAACAGAGATAGATAATATAAAAACAAATACAAGAACAAAGTTTCTTAGTGGTATTTAGAAACCCTGCTGAATTAATTTTTTCATGAACAAGTTTCCCCCATAGGCCAAAAAAAATAAGTTACCTTTTAGAAATAATAATAATAATTAAAAACAGGAGTCATTTTAACCAAAGGACTTCATGAGTTGGGAGGAATCAGAAAGACTTATCAGAGTTGAGCTAGAATTATGACAGGCAGATATGGAAGAGGAAGGAATTTAAGATGAGGAGGGCATTCCAGATCCTCCAAAAGACACCAGTAAAGTTAACGACATAGGAAAATGCAGCTGACATTTGTGAGGCAATGACGAGGACACCAATGAGCTTAGGACTTTTTGTATAATTCCTTTGATGAAGTGGGATGGAAAGAGAGAAACCTATTTCTGACTACACTAAAATGAAACAAGATAATTAGCCAAATTGCTCTATTTAATCAAACCAGCTAATGTCCATGACTAAGCAACTAGTTAATAGAATTGTTCATTGAATTTATGCACACAAATAAGTAGCTCAGTCAAAATATGTTCTAAATATAATCTGGTCATCTTAATTTCTTGAACTTCCACACATAAAAATTTTGAAGCCCTACACTTCTGAGAGTTAGAGATTCTTTCATGGAGTACTTTGCCTAATGTTTCAACTGTGAACAGAGTTTATGAGAATTTTTTTGAAATCACAACCTGTATTTTGTGTCAAAGACTGTAAATACTATTTTTAATGTACATATTAATAGAAGCATTTCAGAACTACAGAGAAAAGTACTTGGTTATATTATTAACATTTAAAACTTAGGAAAAAGCCTGTTTCATCTTTGTAAGAGAAAAAGCATCTTTGAAATGCTCAAATGATAATAATCTTCCATCCACTCCAGGAAATGTACTTTTACAATTACAATTTTAAATACGGACAATGGGGATATAATATAGAATTCAGCACCAATAATTCTCATAGCAGTTTCTTTCAGCAGTATATGCATATGATTTTAGCAATATATGTACCCTAATACAAATTAGGGTGTCAGTATTATTTATGAATGATTCCACAATTCCAAAAGCCTTCTTTTCCTCTTTCCCTCAATAGCTAATTAAAACAAAACAAAACAACAAAACAAAAAAATCCTGTATTTTCCAAGTGAAATACAAATAAACTTACAAATTTAGAGTAGGCTGAAGGAACACAATATCTAATCTGGGAGTTTTGCCAAACCTTTATTTTAATGAACTTTACGCAGAGATACAGTAAGAACATTATGCTGAAAATGCAGAAATCAACTCAACATTCTTTGTAGGAGGACCTTTTAATCTACACCATAAAAAGAGTTAATCTGAAATGCAAACTGTAGTTGCATTAAAGATGCTTTGCTTGCCATTCAATAAGCTTTGTTTTAATGGCAAAGGCAATACTGACATTGGGTGAGTACCTAAACTTTATTGTGGAAATAAATGACATTGTTCTAAAAGTCTTCCAAGACAAGAAAAATATGCATGAGAAGTTACTGAATTTCTTATTTTCTTAGCTAGAACAATTTTCTATTTGCCTTATATTTTCAGGGAATAGTTTGATAAAATTAAATATGTTTTCCCCCCACTAATAGCAAAATCCTAAACAATCTTTCAACTATTTTTTTTGCATGTTATAGTTAATGTATTTTCATTATGCTTAATGCACTTTTAATAGTCTCCTATGGCAAGATGGTATATTAAATGTGGGAATAAAAGATCCGTGATACCACCTTGAATTTTCTACAGTGCCTTTTATCTGGGGGCTCAAAGCACTTCACACATGTTCTCATTCAGTATCTCCTTGAGGTGTAATATATGCATTTTATGGGCGAGGACACTGAGGTGGAGAATGACTGAGGGAATTGAGGTCATTTCCAGAGCTCACACTAAGCACAACCTGGATGAGCATTCGCTCCCTCTAGCCTGCCTCCAAGATGGCTGCACTGGCTTCATGGGACCAAACACTGATGGCATCTCCATTAGCCTTTTCCTTCATGAACTTGTCTCCCTTACCTGGACACCATCAGATGCAGGGATGTAACTTGCCCTTTTAAATGTGTCTGTCACATTTCTCAGGATCTCCACAGACATCAGAAGATCGCCTGCATAGAAATTTTTTCTCTGAGTTAAATCCAATAGTATCTTGGTCACCTGGGACATTCCATCACCTGCCAGCATTCGCTGTCCCTTAGCAAGGTGCTCTTTAATCTGTGATGGTCAAAAGAACAGAGCAAACATCAGAATCTTCATTAACATTTATCTGAATAACTTCATCAAACAACTTTATTTAAAATTGCTCGGTCAACTTAAAATAGCCTTGCAATGCTTGGGAGGATTTGAAAACTGTAAATTGTGTGTATCCCATACTCAGATGGATAAACATCCAGCATGCAAGAATTAATGAGTGTATACTCTTCGTCAGGCTTGACAAACTTGCCGTTTCTAGTTAGAACACACAATTCAACACATTCGGGAAAATGTGTATTAATTTAGGTTCTTAATTGGAGTAAAAATCAAAAATACTTTAGCATGTGGTAAACATGGGGGACTGTTTAGTAAGGTGTGATCAGAGATGGGAGATTATAAACACTTCAAAAATAGCCATTTTTACTTACAAGCTGAGCTTATTAACTTTTGCCTTGCCTCTTAAAATGAACACATTATAGAGCAGCAAAGAAAGTTATTAGCAGTACAATTTTACTTAAAATATCTTTAAACTTTGGAGATTTACTATGACATGATGGAAAACCAGATTGCTTTAGCTTTATTAAAAAAAAACAAACAAACAAAAAAACCAGCAAAAACAATTAAAAACTCTCTGCTGGGTCTTCAGCAACAGAATGAACTATTAAAATGCAAAGCTTAAACTAGTTTGATGGCCAGAGAAATGTGCTGCCAATTCTCACATTTGCTTGTTGTATAGTTCAAGGGAGGAAAAATATCTTAAAATGCGAAAGAATAGTAAAGTAAGAGAGGGTAAAGAAAGAGCAAGAATCCATTATACTTTTACTTGTTTACTGAAAGTTTAATCTGTACCTTTTCTTTGCTAAATTTGTTATAAAATTAACTAAAAAAATCATGACATAATAATGAACAGGTCAGAGAAATGTTAAAGTACATTAATTGTAATTATCAATTTCCCAACAAGAACTGTGCCAACAAATCTTTTAAAGTAGGGCAATCAATCTGAACTAATCAAAAAAGTATAAATTTTCTAAGTATTATATTTCAAAAAGTGTTGAAATCTCAGATATTTTCCTTTTCTTTTTCTGTAAAGATGTCTAAAACAATTTTGGTAAAATAAAATTTTCAGAGACATGCTTTATTTCCATTGTGTTATGCTAAAAGCCATAACATATTTAGGTGCTTTACTTTTCCCTATTTTCTTCTTTCATTTCCTTTCATCTCTCTTTGGTAGCTGCCATCAACCATGAACTAAAACCCAAATGATTGACGCGGCATCAGTAATTCAGCTCTTGCCTATCTCTATAGTGTCAATGCTAATTGCTTGGTAATGGAGCGGTATTCACGAATTTATTCATGAAAGAGACACAGCACTGGCCAATAAGAAGGACATGAACCCTCAAAGTAGAAGCCAGCTGGTTTCTACTTTGTACCAGGCTGTACCACCAGGCTGAACTCCAGTCCTGCTTCTAAACTGCTGGTAATTATTTGTAATTTTCTGTTCAGGTCATGTGTTTCATGACTTCAGATTTTTGCAATAGATATCCTACCCTCTTTTCTTCCATGGTCTCTTGTTTAAAAACCACTCATATTTAGTTCTTGTTCTTCTAAATAACTAAACAGAGTTAATCAAAGCCTTCTCTTGTTATCTCTTAAACAGACATGACTTTTATCACAGAAAATGGTAATTATTTGCTTAAATATTTTTCTGTCCCAATAGTCTTTCTGACACTTGAGGGTAGGCTCCCTGCCTTATTCACAGTCTTAGCAAACAGCATAGCAAAATTTTGTTGCAGTGAATTCAGTTGTTATGCCCTAAGTACACCTTTGTGGTGCAATACAATGGAATGGATTTTAGAGCCAGGGGTGCCTAGGTTTGTGTTTCAACTTTGCAGCTTATTATTCATGTAATTGAGTTCATTGGAGACTCAGTTTACCATGTCTCCTCTAAGATTTGAAAAATGGATCTATATATTAAAAATGTTTTAAAAGTCATTTTCTTAACACAATTAAACCCACACAAGCCTAAGATAATTAGCAGAAGCTAGAGCATACAGGAAAGCATATTGCTCTCCCACGGTCTCTGTGCCCTACATGATCTAGTTCCTGTGGACTTCTTCCCCCTTCCCCGCCATTTGCTGTGCTTTAGTGGCACTTATCTTTTTGCTCTTCCTCAATAACATTAGGTACATGCATATCTCAGGGCCCTTGTCTTGCTTTTTTTTTTTTTTTTTTTTTTTGCGCGAGTGGGGGCGGGGTGGGTGTGGGTGGTGGGGACCTTGAATAGTCTTTCCACAAGCATTCATATGCTTTTTGTCACCTTCTCAGAAAGGTCTTACCTGACTTCCTACCTAAAATGGAATCCTTGTCATTCTCAGTCATCTCGTCAGACTTCATCGTGCTCAACCTTACCTGCCATTGTGCCATCTATGTCTTGGTTTATTCATTTTTCTTCCTGTGCCATTAAGATATTAATGTAAGCCTTCTGGAGGAGGAGGTTTTGTTTATTATTTTATTCCCATTATCTAGAAGTTTATTCAATATACTGAATGAATGAGTTAAAGGAATGAATGGGTTAATGAATCAACTTCCATTTATGCTTACATTGTTAGGTCATAGGATTAAGTTAGGCACACTTGAAAGACGTAACTCACTCATGGACATAGTCCATAGGAAACACTGGTAACAAATAGCATGAGACAAACACACTATGTAACTTAAAGAGGTAGTGCTGCTTTTGAGCTGAAAAATGTCTGGTGCTCTAGCTGCACTTGTCCTTTTGCTCTTCCTCAATGGCATTAGGTACAGGCATGTCTCAGGATATACAAGAAGTATGAGGAAGGTTTTGAAGAGAAATGAAGCTAATAGAGTCTAACCTAAAAAAAGTCATAAAATTCAGTCCTCAGTTTTGTGCTGGCAATGCAAATCACAGCTGTGATACTCAAAGCTGCAGAAGATTAAATTGTTCTCCATTAGGAATAGAATGTAGCAATTGTTGCCACGGTAAATAATTAATGTCTGACTGCCTCAAATCGGTCCTTTCTCTATTATTTTGGCAACCCATACCTGTGCCTGTGAGGGATTTAACCTGTACAGATCTAATGTATGCTTCTCCTCAAACAAAAACATCACAACATAGAATTGAATCTTGAGGAATAAAACATTTAGACATGCTTTCTGTTTGCATTAAAAATAGTTACAGAAGGCACTGGATGGCTCAACTAATATGAAAGCCAGTCTGTCACGTCTAGGTCAGCATCAAATCTGGCCCAAGTCAGTAGTAAATAAACGTCATTGCCATCTGACAGCTGCTTAGAAGGCTTATGTAGAATGAGTTGTTGTCAGTCCAGCTCTTAGCAAACAGGTGCCCAGATGACAACACCAGCTCTAACAATTGACACTGATTAGCATCCTTCCTGGCATTGTCAGTGAAAAGCACTCGGGACAAATACCTTGTAATATTTTCACACACTGGTGAGACTATTCATTGCCTTTATACAGGGTATAAAGAATGTTTGAATAAGATACGTTTCTGTCCAGAATGTATTTAGTTGAAAGACAATTTCCTAGTTCTTGATCTTCTATACACAACACATACATACTGTGAAGAGCTCTCTCTCTCTCTCTTTTTTTTTTTTTTCCTTATGTCTACCCTTTCACCACCTATTTCCTAGAATGGCATATCCAAGTTTATCTGCTAGATTGTTTTCCATTTTTTCTTTCTGGATTATGAAATTGAGAATCAATGGGTTTGCTCATCTTACCTCTTCTCTGTTTCAAACTGTCCTTTATTTGCATTCTACTTCTCCTCCTTTGTTGTTGTCTCTATGGTTTAATTATACGGTTATTCCTAAGATTTTGAATCCCATCCAATCCCTTCTTCAATATTTCTCTCTCAAAAAAAAAAAAATGGCCTGATATCATATATCTTATTTAAATACCAACTTCTCTTATTGCTACTTCCTTTCAACTACTGTCTTCTCCCCAGTTCTCTTCAAAATCAATTTATCAGAGGTACAAAATTTGGTTTGAGCCCAACAACTTTTTAAGTTGTAAACTAAAATTTCCAGTTACCTACAAAGTATGCTTTCTGGAAATCTTGCTAGTATGCCATGTTTATGCAGCAGTTGTAATCATAAAACCTAGATTTAAATTGTGGTTCTACTACGTATTACAAAGAACCACTGGAAAAATTATTTAACTCTCTCCTAGGATGATTTATATGTAAAAAGGAGAAAATAATCACATTGTTATTATGATGGGTTAATATAAAAATAGAGGTTAAAGGTGGACATTCAATTACTGTTTCTTCTTCTCCCAAATTCAAGATCCAGTTTCTCTAAATACTAGCTTATGCAGTGTTTCTCTTCTCCATCCTTTTCCTATAGACACGAGATGGATCCTGGTATAGGTCTTCAGTACTTAACTTCCAGAACGTTAATTCTTTCTTCAACTGAATCTAATTGGCTATTTATTCTATTCATTAATTTCAATGACAATATTTCACTTACAGAAGTTCTGTTTAAAGTTTTTCTTTCTTTTTTTTTTTTTTTTTTGATACAGAGTCTGGCTCTGTTGCCCAGGCTGGAGTGCAGTGGCGGGATCTCAGCTCACTGCAAGCTCCGCCTCTCCGGTTCCCGCCATTCTCCTGCCTCAGCCTCCCAAGTAGCTGGGACTACAGGCGCCCGCCACTGCGCCCGAATAAGTTTTTGTATTTTTAGTACAGACGGGGTTTCGCCGTGGTCTTGATCTCCTGACCTCGTGATCTGCCCGCCTCGGCCTCCCAAAGTGCTGAGATTACGGGCGCGAGCCACCGCGCCCGGCCCTTAAAGTTTTTCATATTCTTTAATTATTTAACTGTGATTTCTGTTCTTTCACATCTTAATGATTTTAAACAATATATTATAGTTTCTAAAATATTTTCTATTCTTTTAAATTTCTTGTTTTGCTAAGTCTCTTGATTTCTGCATTTGCTGATTCTTCCTCATAATGTTTTGCTTTGTGACATTTATAATTATTGTAAACATATTCAGTGGGATATATTTATCTTTTGGGAGCCCCGAGTGCCTGGTTTGTAAAACAGTTGTTAGAGATGCTTTTGAGTGCATTTCTCTGGGAGTGGAACCTTCAGGCAGTTCATTGGTCCTGAATCAATTTATGCAAATTTTCATGTTAATTCCATCTGTTCTTGGTTTAGACTAGGAGTTTCCATTTCTGAAAGGCAATTTACTTCCTCTTCTCCAAGAAACTCTGTATGAATTACAAATTTCTTAGACATATTGCAGGCCTGAGAATGCATAAGGTTTTTCTACTTCATGAGGCTAGAGCAGCAATACAGTGCTGGGTCATTGCTGGAGGCTTGGAAGGGCATCACTGCTTGCGTGAGAAGTGTTGTTAGCATCTTCACGAAGGCTTTAGGACCTCAGTTCCTAGCACGCAGGGCTTATATATGATCTAACATTGCAATAGCTTTTTCCTATAGTTCTGGCTTTGATATCCTCCTGCGTTAATTTCCAATACCACAAGATCTTTCTTTTGAAAATCCTAGGTCTTTCTTTTGAGAGAAGCTATAAGTCAATATTTGAAAATATATACTTCCTATAGTTTATGCAGAAGTCATTATGATCTATAATGGTCAGCTTGGTTCACCCCACTGCTTTATTATGACTACTACAGGTACTTTAGTAACAATCTGTTTAAATTTCTCACCATTTCTCCCTGCAATAATCATGGATTCTGTCTTTGCTCCCTGACTCATGCTATTCTATTACTTTAAATGCTCTCCCAAAATCCGCTCCTTAAATCGTTCTCTCTCTTTTCTCCTTCATGAATTCTTTTCGGATAACTGCAGTCATGATATGATCTCTATTTTCAGGCTCACAGAAGTAATCTTGCGTATCTTATATCACTATAGTGTTTGTCCTGTTATCCATTCCACTAGAACATAAACTCTTAAAGAGCCTGTAGTTTCTTCTTCATCTTTGTTTCCCCTATAATCTCTAAAACACTATGTGACACACAAAAGTACCTGTTCAAAGGGCTTGCTGAATTGAACTAAAACTACAGGAGGATTTTTTTACTTTCAGCAACTATAATCCACAAATGTTGGCAAGGTAAAAGCAAGAATCCATAATTATTCAAAACAAAGAAATACATAATAATTGGAGAACTTTTACATTTCCTGACAGAATTGTCTTGTAAACTATATCCAATTAATATAAGTAGGCAAATGAATTCAGAAATTTTAGAAATCTACAGTTATATACTTGCTACCTTTAGAAAATGATAACAACAATAATATATCATTCTGACTATATGGCAAGCATGAGAATACATGTTTTAAAGGGGTACCTCACTTGAGCTTTAAAATGATCCTTGGAGGTGCCATAATGATTCACATTTACAGATGAAGGTGTGGAGACTTAGTAAGGTTAACTGCATTCTCCAGGATTGCATAGCTCCTAAGTAGTGACTGTAGAGATCTGAGCCCAGGCAGTCTGATCCGTAGTCCATGTGCTTAGCTAATACTATATGCTTCACTCAGGTTTGATATGGTGCTTTCATTAGAAATTGTCAAAATGCTTATTTTGACAATATTTAAGTGTATTCATATGTTTAATATGTTCAGAATATTTAAAAATCATTATCAACCACGTTTATGTTAAGGAGAAATTCAATATTTTTCATATGAAGAAACAAAAGACATGAAGCAACTCACTGGACTCTTGAGGTATTGAAAATTATTTGAGTAGTAGTTGTTATTTTGGAATATAATGTGTAAGCATTTCTAAAGCCATTTACCAATACCTATAGAAGATTTTGTAGGTAGATTTACTCAAGTAGAGGTTGAATAAAAACCTAAGGATACCTTAAAGACTCCATTTCCTTTGGGTAGCGTGTTTTTATTATTGCAATTTAATCATGGAAATAATTCAGAAAGGTTTATTTCCTTTTACAATGATAATTATCAGCAATTATGCTTGCTCACATTGCAACACTGTGAGCATCACTGCTCCAAAGAACAAGTCTTAAAAGTTTCTGTGTCGTTCATATTTACTACTATTGAGAAGATCAACAGTGAAAGGGGGAAAAATGAGTCTAAAAATAGTTGCTCTTCAGAGTTCTAGATTAAGCTTCCTTGTTCTTTATATAGAGAGATGTGGAGAGGGTCACGGTTTAAAGAGTAGGTGTGTTTCTGAAATAACCTTATTCTTTTCTTTTCAAGCCTCCCACTGCCAGCCACAGTTGCCGCTATTGTGTGAATCTTAAAAAAAGGTTTATCACGGTTGCTCTGTGCAAATGACACATTTTAAACATCATATATTTATATATTATTTTCAGCATCAACTCCTCCAGTCCATCTGTAAGGTGTATTAAAGGCTTTCACAGCTCTAAGTGGCTCCAATTAAAATATAATTATACATAGAGCTTTTTCATACAGCAACAATCTAACTATACATTTTTTAATTTTGTTCATAATCTGTCATATCCTAAGACCAAAGTCACTCATTAGACAATGGTATTTGATTATTTACAAATCTACCTGAAGTCTCCACAAGATATAGAGATTATTCTATATGAAAAAGAAGATATACCCTTAGTTCTGGTAAGTGAATATTTCTTAATTTTCCCTATGTCTGATATGAAGAGTTTGTGTTCATCTCAGGGTTGCCCTAAAGTGAAAAGATCAAGTCTGAAAATAAAATCATTGTCTGGAGACAATATGATAGGGCAGATCTGGTCCAGAATTTCACTGCATAAATCATATATGTATCACACAGAACTCAGAATTGTGGGTTGAACAGCATTTGGCCAAAAGTGCTTTGCATATCCCAGTTTCTTGTCTGAGGAATCTCTGAAGTAAGAGATTGGACGGCATGGATTTGAGAACTGTAAATTATTGTTATGGGAATAAACTGAGCCATGGAGAAAACTGAGTCTGGTATTTACTGTGCATATTTTACTGTAAAACCTGAAGCTTCCAAAATAAGAATGAGAGCATAGTAAATTTGCCTACCCAATATAAACAATGGATAGCTTTAATTTCAGAGTTTTTGGCTAGAATTTGACAAAACTACAATCCTGAGCAAAGGACATATGTAGGTGAGACTTCTTGTCTAAACGTCAAACAAATCTAGATGTTCTCATAAATATTTTGAGCCAGCAGATGGAACTAGAGCATGCTCTATGAGCTTAAAACAGTATGGTGGCCACAAACTGGCGCCCAAGCTTTTAGGAACCTCCCTCAATCTGAAGCAGAGCACTAAGTAACATGATGTTTCTCTATGGGTTTCTCAATTCTATTTCCGTTACTTGACTTTTCTGGTTCTAGGGATTGTATATCAGTCAGAACAGGATAGATTATGCTGTGCTAACTACTTCAAAATCTCAGTACCTGAAAGCAACAAAGGAATATTTATCACACTGCATATGCAACCCACATCATCAGGGAGGCTCTGTTTATTATAGTCCTTCAAGGGCTTGAGATGATGGAGGATAAAAGACCTTGCAATGGCGATGAATGACACTCTCAGGCCTGACACGGCAATAGTCACCTCCATGCACAACCAATTGACCAGAACTAGCCACACAGGTACCTAACATCAAGGGGGTGAGGAAGTACAATCCTCCCATATGCCCAGAAAAGGAAAATCAGGTATCATCTAATATGATATGTTTTGTGATGGTATGATGCTAACTAACTGTCATTTTACTTCTTTGCCTCTCTCTAGTGCCAATGGATTCATTCATCAAAATATCAACGCTGGATAAAACCTACCACAGTGCTTCTCAAACTTTAATGTGCAGTGAATTACAAAGAGCACTTTTCAAAGTTGCTGATTCTGATAAAGTAGGTCTGGGGCAGAGTCTGAGATGCTACATTTCTAACAAGCTCTCAGGTGCTGCTGATACTTCTGGTCCTCAGAAAACATTCTGAATAGCAAGGCTTTAACAAATGCCTTCCCTGCACCTGCATTCAAGTAGCTCAACTTTGTTGCAGAAAAATCATAACCAAACTGACAGCTATACTCTAAATTCTGTATTTCAGACTTCAGGTTGTATGCAATGCAGCCTGCTAATCCTATTATATTTCTTGAATGGGCTTATTTTCAACCTTCTGGAAATTACTGTTTTATACCTTTGCATCTCTCTTGAAAAGACACACGTTTCCTCCTAAATCCTCACTCTTAGCTAATGATCCTGCCTCATACTAAATGGAGAAAAAAGAATCCATCAGATGAAAACCCCATAATCTCTCCCACACAAAACCCACTAAGCTCTTTTCACTGTATTCATCTTTCCCATCTGCTTTCCTCTGGTTATAATGGAGAAAGTATCTTTTCTCCTAACAAAGTCAATTTTTTGACATTTGCTATGGCTAACATATCTTTTTGCCTTGTTGGGTTTTCTTGAATTTTTCATGTTTCTCTTCTAAATTTTTACTGGATAATTTCTTTTAACATATAAAAATGTTATAATATTTCTCATTTAAAACAAAACAAAATAATACAAAACCCTTTTTTGGCCTTACATATCCTCCTAACTACTACCCTGTTCTGCTCTCATTCATCATCAAAATTTAGAAAGGGATGAATACACACCTTTTTTACTTCCTAATCTCCTGTTCTTTGTGCTGATGACTTCCAAAATTATTTCCTGTCCAAAAATTAGAATCTGAGTTTCCGACTCCCATATCCAATTACATTCTCCAGATTTAATAGAAACAACCTTTGACAACCCCCAACCTCATCTGTCCCAAATTATTCCTCGTGGTCCTGCCTTCCCTGCCTCAGAAAAATGACATTATAACCAGCCAAATGTGATTACTAACCTTAATAAAGGACACCATCATCTCTCGTCTGGATTACTGCAGCAGGTTTCAAAGCTTCCAGTCCTGCCACCCTATGGTCTATCCCCCATAGAAACCTCATATGACCCTCTTTAATTAGATTTAATCAAACCATCCCTCTTCTCAATGCATTGCCATTGCACTTATTATTAAATCCAAACTCCTAGCAAAGGCCTTAAGGCACAGCTCTCCAGCCTCATCTCATGATACTCTGTTTCTGCTTACTACCTCTGGCCAGTAGATCTTTTTGCTTTCTTAAAGACCTCAAGGTATTTCCGAATGTCATTTTCACTACATGGAATGTGCTGTCATTTCCTGACATAGTCATTCTCTCCACCCTTTACATGTTCATCTCATGCATTCATCTCATCTTTCAGGTCACAGTATTAAATGTTATTTCTAAGAAGAAATAGAGAGACCTCACTGTTTGTTTGTTTGTTTGTTTTTTATCTGAAATCATTTCCAAACATTATTCTGTATGTTGGCACCCTGCTAATTTCCTTTAACATATAAAAATTTGAAGTTATTTTTAATCTCATCTCCTGTCTATTTATATTTATATTGAATTTACTGTGTATTACATTCAAGTTGCTTCCCCAGGTCCTTTAGCTCTACTTGGCACATAGTTAAAGGGCAATGATTATTTGTATAATGAATTAATGGGTAGATGAATGGATAAATGATTGAATAACACAGTGTAGTTTCTTTTGTAATTTTTTTCCCATTGGTATTAGTCTGAATATACTTCTCTATATAATTATATTCGATTACCATTATACTATACAATTATATATACTCTATATATATATATATAAAATATAATATACAATTATATTTCATCCTATAAATAAGTTTCACTTCAAAAAGTTTCAGACGAGATCGGGCCCACTCAGTGTTGTATGGCCGTAGACATTTCAAAAAGTTTCAATGCCTAAAACTGACTCTAACATTTATCCTCCAAGTCACACTAAAAGCATACTTTGGGAGAAGCTTAACACTCTCCTTGGCTTTTGTTGATATAATCAGTAATAAGTTATAAGGTTAAAAATAGAAAAAATAGTATATCTATTAGAGATATTTCATATATATACATATATGTATGTATCTCTATATGTATGTATATCTATACTATAGTATATCTAGATATACTAAAAAATAGTATATCTATTAGAGATATTTCTCATATATACATATATGAAATATACATTTGAAATATACATATGTGTGTATATATGAAATATCTCTAATAGATATACTATTTTTTCTATTTTTAACCTTATAACTTATTACTGATTATATCAACAAAAGCCAAGGAGAGTTTTTATATGTATATGTTTGTATATGTATGTATACGTATATGAGATATATATATATATCTCATTGGCTTCCTTAAAATTTCAAAGGGAACACAATCATATGTGACTAAAGATTATTTTTCTTTTTTATAATACAATTTAAATCTACTGGTTTGGGATAATGTCTCACTTATGTAAGACTAGTGATTTTTGTCATTGCAACTAGAAAAACTCACATAAATTACAAAAATGACACTTTCAAGGACATCAGAGAGCTATGTAAGTAGTGAGAATCAGATGAACTAAACTGCCAGAAAGTAGAGATCTTTTCTGAGGTAAGCCAAATATTTCATTCATTTTTTTTTTCTCCTGTGAAAGTTTGTTAATTCTGGGTAAGAACTGAGGGTCAAGCATGGGTCAGGCAGATTACCTCTGGGGTAGAAAGAGAAATTAATGTAATTTGGTTGGCCAGAGATGGAAAAATACAGTGAAAATTTCAGGGGCCCTAAAAATCCTGCTCATATATATATATATTTTTTTCCTCATGAGAGATTCACCGAGCTTTTGACCTGTGTAAAAAGCTGAGGAGATAGGATGAAAAATTATTAAATGCAAAACTGCAATTTTCCCTTTCCTTTAAGAGCTTTGGGAACTGAGGGAAGAGTCCAGTGTTAAGCACCCAGTTGGCCTCACCCTCAAGACAGTTGACAGATTTGAAGTTGCTTGGGCAGAAAGTTAGAACATGGAAGTAGCAACTACTGAAGGCTGAGCTGAATCTCCCTCGGTCTCTCAGAGCTGACAGGATGGGCACATGTAGGCTCTAGAAACATCATGGAGAAAGGCAGCCTAAGCAGATGTAGTCTTATTAAAAGTGCAAAATAGTCCTGACCCAGATCAATTTCTGATTGAATGAAAGTATTAACTCCTCATTGTATTTGAATAGCTAAGGAAAGGAAGGATATTTTCTGGGATACATTAGCCAGTATGATTTGAAGACCATACGTTTATTTTATGCAATGTCTGACATTCAATAAAATATTACTGGATATGAAAAGTGGCCAGGAGATACGACAGACAAAAATCAAAGCAAAGTAGACTCACAGATTATGCAGATGTTACAGTTATAAATGTACTTTGGGAGGCTGAGGCGGGCGGATCACGAGGTCAGGAGTTCCAGACCAGCCTGGCCAACATGATGAAACCCCATTTCTACTTAAAATACAAAATTAGCTGGACATGGTGATGGGTGCCTGTAATCCCAGCTACTCAGGAGGCTGAGGCAGGAGAATCGCTTGAACCCCGGAGGCAGAGGTTGCAGTGAACCGAGATCACAGCATTGTGCTCCAGCCTGGGTAACACAGCGAAACTCTGTCTAAAACAAATAAATAAATAAATTACAAAATAGACATTGTCCATTCTTTGGAGAGTCCCAAAAGTGTTCTGATATTAAAAACAGAAACAAAGTGTATTCTAGACTAGGAGTCAGTAAACTATAGCCTGCAGGCCAAATCCAACCCATTGCCTGTTTTTGTATAAAGTTTTGCTGAAACACAGCCATGCCCATTTGTTTATTTATTGTCTGTAGCTGTGCTCTTGTACTACAAAGCAAAGTTGAAGAGTTGCAACAGAAGCCATATGGCATGTAAAGTCTAAAATATTGACTATCTTGTTCTTATAGAAACAGTTCACCAGCCCTGTTCTAGACTTATAATACAATACATAAAGTTACTACAATTGAAAGCTTTCTTACAGGCATAATGGAAAACTCATCAGGAATCTGTGAAATATGTTGTAAACTCTGACATATGAATTGCTTAGAAAAGAAAGATTTAAGTAACACCTCCCTTCCAAGTTTGTTTGTTTCCCATCAGTGTCAATAAATGTTAGCTATTATTATTTGCTGAAAACACAGGGAACACATAATTTTATTCAGGACCACATGTTAAAAACTCCATAACTGTGGAGCTGAACTCAGATCTCAAAACTCTAGCAGGTGGTTCTGAATAAAATAAAGAGGCTTCTGCCCATTTTAGAGAAAGCAATGTCCTTTAATTTTCCTTGTTATTGTTGGGTTCTGCAATGATTGTTTGAATTCCTAAATGAGTACTCACAACATTTTGGAGTGTGGCGACAATAATTAAAAGGCAGTCAAATGCTATGTCTTGAGTACTAAGAACAAAGTTGTCCACATGATTTCATGAGAGGACTATGTAGTTAGAAATACGAGGTCAGGAGATCGAGACCAGCCTGGCTAACATGGTGAAACCCCGTCTCTACTAAAAAATACAAAAAAACTAGCCGGGCGAGGTGGCAGGCGCCTGTAGTCCCAGCTACTCGGGAGGCTGAGGCAGGAGAATGGCGTAAACCCGGGAGGCGGAGCTTGCAGTGAGCTGAGATCCGGCCACTGCACCCCAGCCTGGGCCACAGAGCCAGACTCAGACTCCCTCTCAAAAAAAAAAAAAAAAAAAAAAAAAAAAAAAAAAAAAAAAAAAGAAATACATGTATATGGACGCAAAATCAAAGTAAAAATTAGTAATAATAATAACTCACAGTTACGGAATGTGTACTACGGCCTGGTAACAATCCTGTTCAATTTGTCTGGAGCGACTTCCTTATTGATTCAGGGTTAAGAACTTCCACGTGATTATAATGTTGTCAGGATTAAGAACTACTGATTTAGGTGCTCCTGGCTTTCCATTACTTGCCGTGTTCCTGCCTTATTTTATTACATAGAACTTGCAGAACAGGTAACTCCTGTCTCGCAGGCTTACTCACCCTCACCTAATTGGTTAATACTTGAAAATTAAAACCATCTGCTAGTTCCTATGACCAGCTGAACCTCGGCATTCATTTATTGGTTTCTTAATTGCTCATTAAAGAAACAGTAAGACTAGCATACTTTTTAGCTCAATACATACTTGTTGTAAACAAGACCTATGATGGTATTGTTTTGTTTTCTTCCCCCAAATAAGCTGCAGTAATAAAATGTGTTATCGTCTTTTAGGCAATGTGCTGAGCATTTGTGCAATGAGATGGTGACCAAAAAAGTGTGATATGTGAGGAGTTTTGTTGCATTAACTTGAGAGAAACTCGGGAGAAAAAAGGAAAGCAAATATTCACCTTTCTGTCTCTTTGTCTCAGTTTCTTTATCTCTCTTGGTCTCTCTGTCTCTCTTGGTCTCTCTGTCTCTCTGTAGCTCCAGCTATCTGTTCTAATAAACTACCCATAAGAGTAGAGGAAAATAAGAGGAATAAAGTCCTTAAACAGGATTCAAGCTCTTTAATATCTGTAAAATATGTTAGGTAAAGATAACTAAATAATCACTCCAACATTTGTATTTGTTTGTTTAATGAAGATTTGAATCATAGAAACAGAGTTTTAAGGAATAATAACCTAACACAGGACATTTATACCTAATTCTTCATATTTTCCTATGGAAGAGCTTCCATTAGAGTAGTATCTTTAGCCTTTCTCCATCTGCATCACTCACTCATCTCCAGGGAAGGAGGAGTGATATACCTGTCCAATACATTTGGGAGAAAGCATTGGTATGCTTGGACCACCTCCCTTTGCTTTAGATTTGTCTACCTAAAGGGGCATACATTCTGCCAGTTACACACAGCTTGTCTCCCCAGGTGTCTGTCTGTATGTATGCAAAAGAGAGGAAGAGGAAGAAGAGGAAAAAAGAGAGAGAGAAAGAGAATGTTGCCTGTGATTGTTCGCATACACCAAAGACAAAATAAGTCTATTTGTTCAAGTGTAGGCTGGCCCACTGGACCACAATATTTAGCCATGTTCTCCAAATAGCTTTATAAGTAATAAGAAACGATATTGTTAACTTATTTGACTCCTGTGCGTATTTTTCAAGAGTTCTGCAATTATGTTTGCTTTGTCTGGTATACAATTCAAAACATACTCCACAGTATGAAATGAAACATTAACATATTAAAAATTTAAAATTTCCAAGAATCTCACTACATTTAGCACTTTGTTCTTATATTCTCAATTTTATTTAATTGGGTATGTGTATTTGTGTCTTGTCTTTTAAAAAACAACAACATTGGTATGATAGTGTTTAACTTTGTATCTTATAAGGTTTCCAAATAAACTTAATAAGTATTAACATATTGACATCATCATGCAATGGCTGAATAATTTCATAAAGTGATTTCACCAATCACTACACATTTCCAGATATTTCGGGGCTAGAAAAATTGCACATGAAGGCTAATACTCGTTACTTTCATGTGGTTAATATGCATAAACATTAAGTCTGGCGTATCACCTTCTCAGAACTCTCCAGCTACCAGTATCCTTCTACTGATAAGAAAAGTAGCAAAGTCATACTTTACTCAAAAATCTATGAAATATTTATTAATAGTATACGCTTAGTATTGTATTAGGAACTATAGCAATGGAGGTTTGCAAAAAAAGAAAAAAAAGGTTCTTGACCTCAAATAATTCAAACCAAATGTCCAACATGACAGATTAGTGATTTTATATCTTAAACTTATTAATGGCCCTTTTGTTTACCTCAACTGATTTATAATTGAGAGTTCATAGAACATACACAACTAATGTTTATTAATGATAAAATTTCATTTCAAATTTAGGTGATTGCTATATATTTATAAAGTAGGTATACACATATATTGTAATCTATGTTTCAAATATTTGGAAAACATAGATCTACCTATTTTAAATATTTTTCTACAGTAGATTATAATTAATTATTATTGAATGAAATTTTTGAATATAGAGGGGTAAGACAATGAAATCTCTTAAGGATTAAATGTTGAAATGATAAACTACTAAAAGAGAAAAAAGCATAGTCTCCAAACTAACTTAAGAATTTGAGGAAGTCTCAAATGTTCTATATCACAAATACTATCTAGTTTTGCTACTTAGACAAAGCATGACTTAGCAAAACCTCAGAATGAGTAAGACTATGCAGAAACATTGATCTCATTTCTGTTTCCAATTGAGTATGCAGAGTATGGATGATGAGGCTGATGTGTGACATAAGCATTATTTAAAGTATAGATTCATTCATCCTATACTTTACTGAACATGTAAAAAGATCATGCTCTTTTCTTGTGTATGCATACATACACAAGCCCTAGATTTGTATATGTATGCATGTATAAATGTGTGTGTATATTTCATACATGTATTTGAGCATAATTCATATGCCAAAATATATGCAACGTCTATCTTGTCTCTATCTATCTATGTAACTACCAACTATCTATCTATCTATCTACTTACCTATCCAGCCATCTGTCCATATCTAATTTATCTATATTTTTCTACAGATACAGCTCAAATTAACAATATGTTGAGTTCTATAATTGTATTCTTATTGAAACAATTCTTTAAACTCAAAATCAATTTTCTGTACCCAGAAATATTAATGCCCATTGTTACACAACTCTTTCACAATGGTATGATTATTTCATATATCTCATTTGTTCCATTCCAAAACTTCCACAGGTGCTAAGATGATGGAACCAATTCCATTTTGTAAATAGCAAGATAAGACTTGAGTGTGATCATGTGACTTTTCCTAAGAACATGTACGCAGAAAATACTGCTCCCGGCAATAGAGTGTAGGACAGATGATTTCATATCAAAAGTCGAAAAGATTAAATGGCCTAAAGAAAAGAAACTAGGTTTTGGAACAATTGTGCCTAGGGCATACCTTTCACTCTTTACCTCACTGAAGTGGACTGCTCCCCTACAGATATTCAGTTTCTTTTTATGTAAACTGCAGCATGGACACCCATCTTGCAGATTCTTGTGAGGACTGGGATTCATTTATGAAAGTTTCCAGCCAAGTGCCTGGCACTATGTAGGAGCCGAATAAACAGAGGCAGCTTTTTACTATACAAGATCATGCACCTGATAATTGCAACCAAGTCAACAAGGGCATATTCATATCTGCTGTCAATTATTGACTGAATAATTTCAACAGGATTCACACTTTGAGAGTTCATTTCTTCTATTTCACTGAGTGTATCTATCTCATCCATCATCAGATGGCCTGCACTCAAGAATGAAACCTCATTTAAATATTGCAGTACAAAACAGTACATTTGGAAAGTGAAAATTTTCTGCAACAAAAGTGATACTATTCATTCTTAGCAAATTTGTAAAGATTGCTCTATTATTTACTTAATCCATGCAATTATTCCCATTCATCACCATGACTAAACAAGAACTGAATATGGATATAATTAAAGTAAACAAAGTCTAGTGACTAAAATCAGAAAAAAAAATCCATTAAAATTTAATCTATATGTTTTCACTTATACCTAATTTTGAAATATAATGGTCTGAGTTATTGAAAGCTATTAATAAAAGAAGCTTTATATTTCATATTCTTAAATTTTATATTATGAAACTAAGCTATATGTTATATTATCTCACATATATATTTTTGTCTCTAAATATAAACAAAAATGACTATAAAAATACATGTGTATATTTATATATCTGCATATAATATATAAATATAAAACCTTATTTATATTTCTATTTTTACATTTATATCAATATAATACATATTATATGATATATAAATATAAAACTTTGTATAATAAATATGTAAAAATAATTATGTATTTTTCTATATTATAAGTATATATAGAAATTAGCCAAGTAATCATCAATTACTGCTATACACATATCTGTAGCAATGGCCCTTGAACAACACAGGTTTGAACTGTGCAGTCCACTTATGTGCAGATTTTGTACTGCCTGTGCCACTCCTGAGCCTGCAAGACGAACCCCTCCTCTTTCTCCTTCTCAGCCTAAAGATAACGAGGATGAAGACTTTTATGATAATCTACTTCCACTATTCAAGCAAATATATCTTCTTTATGATTTTCTTAATAACATTTTCTTTTCTTTAGCTTACTTTATTGTAAAAATATGGTACAAAATATATGTAACATATGAAATATGTATTAATAAACTGTTTTTGTTATCAGTGAGCCTTCCTTACTGGTCAAGAACAGGCTATTAGTAAATTTGAAGGGAGTCAAAAGTTACATACAGATTTTCGACTGCCCTGGGGGTTGGCGCCCCTAACTGCCACATTATTTAAGGGTCAACTGCATATAGCTATACATAAGTATATATAATGACAAAATAATGCTCTAGAGAGTTAAACAATGATAAATTTAACTCCAAGTTTCGTAAGTAAACATGCTGTGCAGAATTTGACTTTCAGATTTTAAAAAATGCATTTCTTTGGTTTTCTGATAATGAAACAAATACTCATTCTATTTAGTTGATAGGGGTTGTTACTGTATAAGCTATTTCTTCATCCACAAGAATACTCTTTAGGATTCTTAAAAAAGTTTTGTATATTTTTGAGTGACAGTAAGAACCGTAAAAGAAAACATACGCACAACTAAACATAAAGGCATTTAAGTAAACATCACTCCTGCCAAGATTCAACTTCCCAGTTGGCTCATGTTCATATTTTGTTCTACACCCCACAGTGTTTACTCATGTATGGAGACCCTTTTGCCTGTCAGTATGAAATGACAACAGTCTGCAGTAATGACAATGACTTGTACTTGTAAAATAGCAGGCAAAATGTAACTGTGCTCAAAATATTCATGCATCATACTCTGTGAATAAGTCAATGATATGTGGGAAAAGAAGAGCTATTTTCGGAAAATTTGGCCCATGTAATCTTTTGGGAGTAATTAAGTTTCTCTGGTGCAATAACACTGTCATTTATTTTAATGTCTTAATCTCAAACTGCAGTGAACAATTTGATAGCTAAGTGACATAGCTTTACTATTGTCCAACTACTGAAAATTTAAATAATTTAATTTTAAAATGTATGATATTTTAAAATAAGTATTTAACACAGACTTAAGCCAATCACAATGCATATGTTTAATTTTTATAGGTAAAACTGAATAACAGATTTTGCTCAGGCCTTTCCCCCACTAGACAAGGGATTCTTTCATTTAAACAGCAGAATCCATAAAAACCCATGTCCTAGGAACAAAACAATTTAGCACCGACTTATAAAAATTAGCTTTCTTTCACATGGCTTTCTCCTTCAGGCATTTCTTTCTTAGAGATGTTACTGATTTGATTGTATCAGAAGGTTAAATTCTCACACCATGATCACTAGCAAAAAATAAACAGAGCAAGTACTAAAGCTGGCTTTGCACCTACTGAATGCTGCAAGTGTCTGTACTCATTTGATATGCATCTTGCAAAGCTCGGCTGTTCCCAGAAGGCCACTCCATGAAGACTGAGAGAGCAGCGTCTGCTAGTGGTGCCTGCGTGTCACAAAGAACAGAGAGAAGCTTTATAATAGGGATGCTTGAAGGCATCACACATAGTTGGGAATCAGGCTAAAAATTAAGTTTGTACTTTTTTTTCTTTAAAAAACATGCACATGAAATTGATATTTTGATTATTTCTTATAATGCATATTAGTCACACTGAGAAACAATTACACTAGCAATATTTTCTACATCTTTTCATTGGCTTCATTTATGAAGCACTTCACCAAAATTGTTTCATTATTTGCTTATCGGACAGACTTATTTATGGATATAAGACAAAAACATGACTTCATAAACCAACACCGCACGCTGTTCTTGGATGGGGATTATCATTAGGGTCGGGGTGGATCATCCTACTGTACCTGTGGCATTCAGGGGACATTGATTGAATGCCAAGTCGCCTGCTGGAGTCCTTTTCCACACCATGGACATCAGATAATCCTCAGGGCATATTTCATAAGGTGCTGCAATTTTAAACAAAGGGACTTGAATGTCAGTAGTGTTTAAAAAATTTTGGCAATAAACAATTTTCAAAGGCACCTCTCTAACTTTTTTTTTTTTAAGAGATGGGGTCTCACTCTGTTGCCCAGACTGGAGTGGACTGGCATGATCCTAGCTCACTGTGTAGCCTCAAACTACTGGGCTCAAGCCATCCTCCCTCCTGAGCCTCTTGAGTAACTAGGACTACAGGCATGTGTTGCCACATCTGGTTGATTTTTTCTTTTAATTCTATGTAGAGACAGGGTCTCCTTATGCTGCCAGGCTCATCTTGAGCTTCTCCCAAAGCACTCGGATTATAGAAGTGAGCCACCATGCACGTCCTCTTTCATTTTCTTTAATGTATGTTGTTTACTGAAATGTTAGTGGCATAAACATAGACAAAAACCCATCAGATTTCCTTTTTGTATCTACAAAATATTTACAGAATTGTAATTTCTTTTTAAACTGTTTACTGTGCAGACTATTTATAGAGGTCATTTGGATTTGCCTACAAGTTGAACATATTCAGGCATATCAATAAAAATATTTATAATACTTTAGGATGTTACACAAAAAAGTGACTTCCAACACATCAAAAGGCATATGAAAATTATTAACTATTAAATGTCAAAAATAAATAAGCATAAAGAGTAAAAATAAATAACTTTTTACTTCTTCAACTAAAAGCAATGATAGCAGTAAAAATATACCAATTTAATCTTTTTGTCATATTATATTCAAAATCTCAATTTAATTATTGAACAAGAAAATTAAAAATAACATCAAAAATAACAAATGTATAACTGAAATATAATGAAATGCAAAATAGTAGTGAAAGAATGACGTCTATCTATATTGTGTTAAAAGTGACATCTTGTTCCCATATGAAAGAATATTAGTCCCTTCTTTAGACACACACAATGTTGTGCTTTTTATACAACGTTGCCACTTACAGGTTCATATATCATTCTTCACTATTTGCTAGGGATCTCGTTTAGGTCTACTCTCCTCTGGATCACTTGTACCTAACGGTGTGTTTGCTGCATGAAGTTGCTCAAAATTGAATAAATAAATAAATGAATATATGCTTTATAAATACCTTGATAAATAAGTGAGGATCTTAAAATACTAAGTACATAAATAAATACAGGAGTGTGATTTCCTGGGAGAAACATCTTCTTTGCCAAATAATATAATATTTAATCCATGATCATCATTGTTCTACTGATGCCAATTCCACTCCAGAATTTACGAACTCATTAAATTACCTTATAGTTACTAGTAGGGGGAAGATGCAAGTTGACAAATTAAATCTTGAAATAATATTTTAAAAAATAATTACCCAAGATAAGATGAATGGTTTGAACCCATGGGGATTACAAAGCTGACAGTGTCACTGAAGATCACCTATTCCATCTCCTTCCTTTTTACAGATGAAGGCACCAAGCCCCAAAAAGAGGCAGCTTGTCTAAGGTGACAGAGCTGGTGGAGGTGTCAGCAGGACTGGATCCTAGAATCCACACTCCTCAGTCATCTTCCTTTTCTGTTTCCCACATATCCTCTTCACGACCTTGAATTATCTAAGATAGTCCTCTCCCTCTGAGTATATATAAATATATATTCATTTATTTATTCTAGGTTCCCATTAAAACACATAGGTGATGTTTTCAATTTGTGTCTTCTTTGCTTGGTGGAGGGTTTAGCAGTCAATTCAACCTTCAGCAGTCCCATTTTCATTAGCTGTCTCCTCCTAACCTTACCAATGATCTGCCAACAAACCTCATCTTAGTCTCACACAGTCTGGGCCTTGTCTGTACCACTATATTTTGACTTTTCTCACCTTCGTGGAAATACTTTCTTCAGCATCTTAAGCCTTTCTCCAACACTCCTCCACCAATCCCTCAGAGCATTCTTTCTTTGTCTCCTTCTCTGTGTACTTCTCAGAGTCATTCATAACTTACTTTTTCCTTATGTTAAATGTTTTTCTTGGATAATTTAAAACATATTAATAATAGTAATATAATCAAATTAGTATTCATTGAGCCCTTTTGGAGAGCTTTACATGCATGGACACATTTGCTCTCTCCCAACTACATACAAGTTAGCACCTATGAGTTAGAGGTGACTCTTATCCTTCTTTATCACATGGGGAAACAGAAGCAGAGAGAAGCAAATGAACTATTTTTCTTCCTCAAATTCCAAAGTTTTTTTTTTATTTTTTATTTTTTTTTTTTGAGACGGAGTCTCGCTCTGTCACCCAGGCTGGAGTGCACTGGCGCAATCTCGGCTCACTGCAAGCTCTGCCTCCCGGGTTCACGCCATTCTCCTACCTCAGCCTCCCGAGTAGCTGGGACTACAGGCGCCCGCCACTGCGCCCGGCTAATTTTTTTCTATTTTTTAGTAGAGACGGGGTTTCACCATGGTCTCGATCTCCTGACCTTGTGATCCGCCTGCCTCGGCCTCCCAAAGTGCTGGGATTCCAAAGTTTATTACATATTGAATCCAGGGGAGAAACTGAATGTAGGAGGGGGAGGTTGGATGGGGAGGAGTCATTTTGCCAGGTGCTCCAAACCTTCCCCACTGGGGAGTCTAGCCATGCCCTCCTGGCTCCATCAAATCACCTGGGCTGTTAAATAGGGTAGGAGAACTTTGCTGAGGTTGGAAAGGCCCTTTCCTAGGACACAAGAACTGGATTTGTCACAGTTTAGCTTGGGAATGGTGGTGATGAATAGGAAAGGACTCATTATAAATCAAAAATATAAAATAATAAAACTAATCACAAAAAAATCTACAACTCAAGTGAAGGTAGGGGCGGCCTCCAGTTAGGACTAACTCCCTCAATATCTTGGGAATAGAAACAACAGGAAAATAAGTTAAGAGATACAGCAGCCACCAGTAGCGAAGCACCAGTAACCACCCATTCCCACACTGGTCCCGAAGGTTAGCAAGCCAGAGCTACTTCACTGCCTGTTGCATCTGTGCCCCACCCTTTGGAAAGCACATGCTACTGGCCCTGCTGCCTCATCCCGCTTCCCACCAGCGGGCTCACGGAGGTCCTTGGAAGTGCCGGAGAGCAGCAGCAATGTCAGGAAGCAAAGGCAAGGCCCAGAGACCAGACAGTGGTGAGGGAAGGTACTGCTACAAAACTCGTGGTGTCCAGATTAATGCCAATGAAGGGGAATCAGTGGGAAAGAAGAAAAGTTAGTAAATGTTGGAGCCTCAATAAGTACGTAACCAATTGGTTTCTGATCCCACACTTTGCTTGTTATATGGCAGTCATGCCTGGACACATGCCCTCTACTTCCACTATGTATTAGGAACATATACAGTCATCCCTGTCATCTATGGGGGATTTGTTCCAGGATCTCCTGCAGATACCAACATTCACTGATGCTCAACTCCCTGATATAAAATGGTATAGTATTTGCATGTAACCGACGCTGTTCCTCCTGTATACAGTTAATCCTTGAACAACACAGGTTTGAGCTGCATAGGTCCACCTATATGTGGATTTTTTTTTCAACTAAACACTTATTAAAAATACGATATTGGCAGGATGCGAGACCTGCATCTAAGAAGGGCAGACTTTTCCAACACACAGGTTCTGCAGGGTGATCTGCAAGACTTGAGTAGACAGGATTTTAGTAGACACAGGGTCCTGGAACCAAGGTATGACTGTACCATAAGACATCTCTATACTATTTATAATACTTAATCCAATGTAAATGCTATATAAATAGTTGCTATAATGTATTGCTTAGGAAATAATAACAAGAAAAAATTTGTACATGTTCAATATAGACATCATTTTTTTTCTGAATATTTTTGATTTGTGGTTGGTTCAATCCACAGAGATGAAACCCATGAATACTGACAACCAACTATTTGTGTTTCTTTGGTTCAGATATCTTTCTTGGGTTTTGGCTGGCATAGCCAGTTTTTGAGAGGCATTTTTTACTTGGCTATTCCAAAGAAATCTCAAGTGAAGCTGCTCACACTTCAATTCCCAACATTATTCTCCACAATGCTGCTTGTTTCCTCTCCTTGCATTTCCTAACATTGCTAATGGTACTACAATCTTGTCCCCATAACTAAAACAATCAGATCCATCTTCTAGTCATCCTTATCTTACTTTTAACCTTCCCTGATTTTACATTCACCATTCACCCAGGCATTCATTCTGTCCTGGTTAAATTAGGGGAACAACCTCATTGGTTATTTCACGCACTTACCTGACATGTGCTGGGCCCACGTGCTAGGCTACATTTTTACCTAATACATGCTGTTAATGTAATATGTGCTAGGCCCTGCTTTAGAAAGAACCAATGGTGAATAAGAAAAGCAGTCTGGGCTGGGCACAGTGGCTCACGCCTCTAATCCCAGAAGTTTGGGAGGCTGAAGTGGGCGGATCATGAGGTCAGGAGTTCGAGACCAGCCTGGCGAAACCCCGTCTCTACTAAAGATACAACAATTAGCTGGGTGTGGTGGCATACACCTGTAGTCCCAGCAACTCTGGAGGCTGAGGCAGAAGAATCGCTTGAACCCAGGAAGCAGGGTTTGCAGTGAGCCAAGATCGCGTCACTGCACTCCTGCCTGGACGACAGAGTGAGACTCTTTCAAAAAAAAAAAGAAAGAAAGAAAGAATAAAGGAAAAGTAGTCTATCTAGTCATTCTTTTAGTCAAAGGGAGGAGGCAGAGGTGAAACAAACAATTATTTGAGTGCAATTGGGATGAGCACTTCAAACAGTAAGTACAGGGTGCTGTTTTAATCTAAAAACTGAAGAATTAAGGAAGGCTTCCTGGAGAAAGTGACATATAATTAAAACTGGCAGTGTGAGGTACAATAAATGCTCCAGGAAGAGAAAACAGTTTGTGCAAAGTCCTTGAAGCAAGGAAGAGCTTGGGGCATCGAGTTCAGCAGGGCTGGAAAGAGAAGAGTAAGGCCAAGTGTAATGGTCTGGTGAGACAGGCCATGATTAGAGCCTATAAGGCCCCATGGGCAGCCATTGCAGGGTTCTAAACAAGTGACATCATTCAATTTAAAATTTTAAGATCAGTGTGCCTTCTGTGGGTAGAACAGATGGCCAACGCCGTGGAGGAGACCAATGCAGTGCTTCAACCCTGAAACACTGATGGCTTTAGGTAGGATGATTAGACTAAAGATGAGAAAAATTGGTGGATACAAGGTAAATTGAGGAGGTAGACAAAACTATGCAGGAATTTAGGAAAACAAATGGGTCAAGGATGATGCTTGCTTTCTGAGCTGAGGAGCTGGGTAGTAAGTGGTGCTAATCTCCTCCATCTGCCCCCTTAATTCAATTTTCATGCCACATCAAAAGAGTAATCTCTAAGATAAAGTTTAATCCCATAATTTTCTGCTTAAAAACCTCCCATGCTTCTCCAGTACTGATAGGATAACATGGAAAGAACTGAGATAGCTGTGCTCAGTGTGATGCAAAGGCCCTGCTCGTAAGGGGCCTAGCCTACCATTCCCATCATGGCTCATATTTACTCTCCTATGCAGCAGCCACACAGTTAATTTTTCTGAATATTTTTGATCTGTGTTTGGTTCAATCCACAGAGGTGAAACCCATGGATACTCTTCTTATTTTGAGGGGTAAAATTCCTATTTATCCTTAAAATTCTGCTTAAATGATGTATTCCCCAATAACCCTTTCCTAATAGCTCAGTCATTGAATATATGAATATTATAGCTCTTCTCAGAACAGATTGAAAATACTTGGATACATCTGTGAATCTCCCTGATTCCCCAATGTTGCTTTTTAGGAGACTAGCCATGTTTTAATTTATCTTTTTAATCTGTTGTAATGAACTCCAGTGGTATCTAGTGTATAGTAGGTGTTGAAAACACTTTCATTAAATACATCACTTTTACTGGTGAAATAACATACCAGTGCTGTCCAATAAAACTTTTTGCAATGATAGAAATGTTTTCTATTTTCACTGTCCAGTATGGTAGGTGCTAGGAAAATGTGCCTCGTGCAATTGAGAAGTGAATTTTGGATTTTAATTTTAATTAATGTACATTTAAATTAAAATAACTACTATGTTGGACCGTACTGTAATAAATGATATTTATGTTTCTATAAATGCCAACCAAAAACTACTACAGAATACTAAAAGAAGGAAAATTAGAACAAATGTTAAAGTTCAAAAAATACATCATGAATAGGTTATTACATAATTGAATTCTAGATACAATGACTAGTCCGTTTTTAATAACGACATGGCAGTAGTTAATCTAATCTGACTGCCACATTTGATTATTCTTTTTGTTCCATCTATATATCCCACTTCTGTTCATTATCTCCTTCATTATCTCTTCATTTATAATCTTTCACTTTCATTTCACTTGTACTGTCTTTTTGGTTTTCAATGCTTTGAAATTCAAATTTCCTTTAGTTCCATTGGTGATCTTTGAAATACATTTCATAAAACCTGTTGCTATAGCTGAATACTAGATTTCCTGATTCAGTCGTGACATAAGAAAACTAAGATTCAATTTGTATCATGAACTTTTTCATTTTCCTGTGGGGGTATCAGAAAGTTTTTCACATTTAGTATTATTCTGGCAGAAGGTACTTCGTTGCTCCCTGCCCCTCCCCCATGGTCAATTGCGTGGTCAGAAAATGTGGTCATTGCAAATCTTAGCCACTAGATGGCACTGGTGAGCCAGTAGGGTGAAACGTTTACTGGGCCGACTGCGGAATTTGATGGGTTCAAAATTAAGGTGGGGAGTAACAGTAAATATGTGAAATAAGTCAACGCTTGATTTTTTTTTTTTTTTAAGGCAACTAGTTGGGGAAAAATAAAACGTCCTCTTTTCATGTAAGTACAATGTTTAATGATTAAACTAGCGTCAGTTACAGCTTGCCTCTCCTCTCCCCTGCTCCACTTTCACAGCTTCCCACCAGCTGCGCAGCCTTCTCCACCCTTCTTCAATATTACAGGCTGACTGCAACCTCAGAACTTGTGCGCAGGTTCTTTCTGCCTAGACCATCCCCTGCCTCCTCCCCCTCAAACATGTCTGCATGACTCATGTCTTTCTAGCCTTCAATCTTTTCTCAAACCTCACATTCTTAGACCCCACTGACTGCCCCTCAAACACTCTCTTCCCTTTCTCTGTTTTATCTTTCTCCAAAGCACTTGCCTGTCACCTTGTAACATCTATACATGTTTTCAGCTGATTTATTTTTCTCTTTTGGCTAGATATGTTTTTGAATTATCCTATTTTTTAAGATCACAGAGAATGAAGATGATTTTGCAAAAATACTGTAGACATTGTGTGTGGGGCGGGGGTGAAGGTGGGGGTGGATCTTCTAGCAGTAGATAGCCCGTGTCCAGTTAGGAGCAAAAAGACAGGGAGGTTAGCTACTACAGTTACCTTAAAAATTAGTCAAAAGAGGTTTCCAGGGTCTCATGTAATGACTAAGTTTGGCCTTGGAGGGCTATATCTGACTTAGTAAGAGCCTATAGGACCTTTTTTTAGAATCCCCCAATGTGCCCTACACACATCCTCACTCTGGTTAAGGAAGAAGCCGATTAAATAGTTGTTTTCCTTTGACCAACCACATCTTTCAATTACTGAATTTTACCTTCTTAGTGACTAACAGTTTGGTCTACCTACAAACAGACAAACAAAATGAAAAGCAAAAATCAATAATTTTTTAAACCTAAATATGCCAACAACTTTTCGTTTTGTTCCATAGTAAATTTACGAAGCCTTGGAGTCATTGTGCTTCTTGGAGACGGAAACACACTATGCAAATTATTATTATTATTATTATTATTAATTTTTTTAAAAGGAAGATAGCAGGGGAATCATAGATTCACAGTTGCAAACTGGTCCAGGGTTTTCAGCTTTTTAGTAGTAATGTCAAATAACTCAGCTGCGCTAAATATTTTATCAAAGGTGACTTGGCATTCTTTGAAGGGTCTATCTCAGAAAATAGGTCCATTTATGCTTATAACAAAAGAAATATAGCTTAGACATTAAAATAACAATTTATTTTCTCTCACCTCATCTTTATGAATTTCCCAGTAGTGGGATCTTTGTAGGTGCTTCTCAGTGCCACTTACAGAATTCATTCATTCAACAAATATTTGCTGGGTACCCATCATATCCCAGTTACCTTGTTAAATACTACACATAGAAAAGGCTAAGTAAGAATAGTCAATGTCTCTTGACTCCTAAAATTGTCATAAAGATAATAATTTGAGAAATTACAGTACACAGGATGCCCACTCTAAGATGGGAAGCCCTGACTGCTCTGGGAGTACCTTAGGGAAGAGTGTGTCAGTGGAAGATTTCCAGAGGGATGTCCAGGTTAAGGTGTAAAGGAGAAGCAGGAGTTCACCAATGAAGAAGGGGAGAATGTGTCATGGGACCCACAAGTGGGAAAATCCAGGGAGCAAATTGACCTGGGAATAACCAAGAAGGTGATCGTTTCAGAAAGGGTAAAGTGTAAAGTTGGGGATAAGTAGAGGTGGGCGATTGCAGGAGGAGGAGGGGTAATATATGATGAGGTAAGCAAGGATCTTGACTTCATATTAGGGGCAAGGGAAATTTATGACAATGTTTTAAATGCTTGCTATGCCTGCAGTTTGGAGAAAGGATTGAAGGACAGAGAGTTGAAGATAGGGAAGCCTACCACAATCTAAATGATGTAACTAGGGAAGGGATGAAGAATCATAGGATGTAGATTAATTCAAAATTTAGGAGGTAGAATGGGCTCAGCACTATGGCTGATTGTATGTAAGAGGTGAGGAGGATAAAGAAATAAAAGACAGAACTCAGGTTTCCAGGAAGGATATCTTATGGCTAGCTAGACCCTGAACTACAACATATGAGCAAGAGATGACTTGGGAGAGGATATGCTGAAAATAGTTTTGAGTTTGACATATCTAGGCACATATAGGTATTATAAAAAAGTTAATTGATACATATGATGGAATCAAATCTCCAGAAGGAAACAAGCTAGAGATAGAGATTTGTTTTGATTATTTTTCTGTTTATTGGCACCTCTGTGCGTTTTGTAAATTAGAAAATAAATAACTAGCTGAGGTTACTCTCTGGACTCAACATAAAAACATATGATTGTGCAGCAATAGGAAGGATTCTCTTTTTATGCCTTAGCTAAAAGGAATAGTAACTGTGTTCATCAGCTCAAAGGTCTCACTGTTTGCTATTACTAGTGCAAAGATACAAAAATCCATTTGTAAGATACAACGGTACTTGACGTCACAAGTATGTAGTTAGCATGCCTCCTTAAAGTAAGGTAGCAATTACCTAGTGATTCGTTGTTAATCTGTCTATTCAAACTGATTTTCTGACTCTTAAAAATAGCAGAAATGATATAGGGCTTAAATCAATTTGGTGTGGAAAATGAGTTTTCACCCCATATGCTAGAATTTCAGCATTAAAAAGAAATTGATTCTAAACTATAGAGTTGACATACACACATAAAAGAAAAACATGTACTACTCAAGACCCCACATTTCAAAATTCGCTTGTTGGCAATTCATGAATTCTTGTGTTTGGGGAATTCCCTGTGCTGGAGGATGCAGAGGAAAATAAGACGGATCCAGTGTCTATGCTCAATGACTTACAGCTCTAATTTCCAAGGTGGAACCTATTGCTGCTGCTAAGGTCTGTGGGAAAAAGAAGAGTGTTTATGAAGTGTGTTTCATAACAGCATTCCTCATATAGAAAATGTTTTTAATCTGTCTCACATTGAAACAACATACAATTATATCAGCAATATTTACATAACATTATGAGTTAGTTTTCTTACTGTGTTATAGATTTTAATTCACGGGATTCTTATAACCTTGTGAAGTGAACAGAATTGTTATTCTCATTTTAAACATGAGGAAGTCAAGACAGCAAAGTGTTTAGTGTTTAGCCTGAGGCCACTAAGCTAGGAGATCATGGACCTACGGTCAAATAGCTGACTCCATTCTCAGGGAAGTTTACCTCTTCTTTAAGCAGAGGAGTTTTTTTTATTGTTATGGTGGTAAACAAGTTATTTATACATTTTGGAAAAATTTGTTTTTAAGTCTGGAAGTTAGCAAACCACGAACTTTCAATTTATTAGCAAGTACCTGGTGAACAGTGTTTTATATACATATTCATAAGCAGATTCTGTATTATTATTGTGTAATTTTATATTTAAACTTAGCAGACAAGATCACTCTAGTGTCAACCTGAAAACAAAGTTAATTTAAAAATTAGCTAACTAACTTTGAGGAATAACTCTAAAAAGCTATTTACTAACTTTTAGTTATACTGAGTTTTATACTGGGGTAGGCTCAACATTTTACTGGAAAGTTGTGTTTACTAAGTGTCTGTGTTACCTTAGGGACAGCCAAAGATGACAGTGAGTATTAGCCTTCTCTAGGTCATAGCATATGTAGAAATGATAGTATCTGGAGGCACACTGGGAGAAGCAGGCAAGGCTACTGAACACTGGAGACCACCAGCCACAGTCTCCTGCCTTGTCAGTTGCTCTGAGGCTTTAGGAACCACTGTTCGGGCGCAGTTGGGACCAATCCTCCCATGACACGGTAGAACTGCCTTGAGAAGCTCTGGCTTAAAATAATAAGCTGGGCTGAGATTTGGGGAAACTGAACAACTTGCTACAGAAACATATATTTTTCCTACCTCCCACATCTCAATTACTTATTTCCAAAGAAAGAGGAATCATACCACAATTTATAACTACAAAATAAAAAATCATATATGTGATAGAAATGCTCTTCCAGTAAATTAGTCCATTGAACAGACTTTTGAAAGACTGAAAAGTCATGAAGTATAAGGCATTAACATCAGAGTCATCGCAAACTTTTTATTCATATGCTTTTATATAAATGTTTTCATTAGTTATAGCTTTTATGATATGAAATAAAAATATTCAAAAGGGCTTGACCTATTATATTTAACTAGGCTCAGTGAAGAACCAGGAATTCAGAAGACTGAGAACAGATAGTTCATCTGCAGTGAGCTGGAATTTCAACAGATATCATCATATAATAATAATAATAATAATATATAATCAGGAAATATCAAACAAATGTATAGGGGTTCAAAGAAGAAAGAACACTTATGAGATTGTGGGAGAAAGAATTATTAAGAGAGCAGACATCTCTTAATGGATGGGCTCCCAAATTCTCCCATATCAACAGATGAGGATAAGGGAGGGGACAGAGACATTAGGGGAGCCCAAGTGAGTAACAGTGCAAACAGCACCATAAGGGGAGAATATGTACCCCTGCATCCAGAAACCAGAGGCTGCATCTGCTTGATCCTATTACATATGAACAAACGTATATTAAAATATGTATCATAAATGAGTAGAATGAGATAACATTGGAAAGCTAGTGAAGCTGATAGAAGTATTAGAATCTCAGGGATCCCAGTAGGATGACATTTGGCCAGTAATGAAAAGCCACGGAAGTTTTTTGAGCAAGCGAGTCATAAGAACAAGGCTATAAAGAAGAGAGAATAATCAGATAAATCTGTGTAGAAGAGATTAGAGAAGGCAGGTGTTGTAATAATATGAGTAACAGACAGAGTACATGAACTGCCGCTTGATGATCCTAATTAGCTCCAGCATTACATCCTGGAAATGATCTTCTGCAGCACATATTACTATCCCTATTTTATAAATGAGGACACCAAGGCCCAAGTCGGTACTTTGTTGGACTCCATAGTTTAGGCTCTTTCTGCTGCACTGCTCCTTCCTTCCTGGAAGCTGGTGGCGCAGGAAGTGAAAGCAGGGCCACTGAGAGAAATACCATGACGGACTCCACCTAGAACAGGGATTGCTAGAATAAGGAATCACTCCAGGTAACACCGAGGATCTGGTGGTCAGAGAAGAAGTTTCCCCAGTCACCTAGAGTCTGAATGGAGTCCCAGGTAGGAAAGGAATATCCGGTTTTGTGAGTGATCGGGCATAAAGGTAGATTCGTGGGCATTGCTCACAGAGGCTACAGTTGGTGAGAAAGAGATCAACCAAAGAGGAGAGTGCTGGGGCAGAGTCTTAGGTAATTCATATGTCAGAATACACAAGGTGAGAAAAGTGTTGATGAGAAACATCAAAGACCAATATTCAGATTTAGTGTCTTGGTAAACATTAAGCTCAAAAAAGGTTTAAAAATAATTTTAAAGCTCTTAATTTAAAATAATTGTTAAACAGTTCCTAAAGTTTATTTTTTCCCAGAAAAAATGGTGTGGGATGAAAAATAAATAAAAATACAGTAAAAGGTGGTTCTTAAATTTTTCTTTTCAATTTGAGAATGATCAGCATGCTGTTAAATATTCCTAAATTGAACAAGGTAGGGTAATATAAGATTACAGAAAATCGCTTTTTAAGCAATTCATGGCAGAAACTGTGAGAGTTTTATCAAAGTCTCATCTGAAGAATATCTGATAAAATGAATTGTGACAATAAGTATCTCCATAGCAACAGGTTTGAATAATAGACATCTGGTATACATAGTACTATCTGTTATTAATTCTTTTAGATCTCAGCAGTTCTTCCCCAAGTCTGCCCATAAAACTCAGCTTGCTTTGCTGCAGAACTGTAGACGAAAATAGGTGGTAAAACTCATCCTTTTTGAGAGGATTGGATACTATTTTAGGTATTTATTAAAAGCAACAGGTGGTCTCTCTCACCTGTGGGGTATCTTTAAGTTCTAATTCATTTTCCTACTTTTTACTATTTATCTGAAGTGACTTGGCAAGAACAAATAGAGCATTTAATATTAAAGAAGTCAATAACTAGTGCCACCTACTGTCACCATTAAACTCAGTGGTTGGTTTTAGGTGAACAACTGGTGTGGACACTTGCGTAGGACCTAATTTGCTATTCCCCAAAATATACAGTCAAAACACTAGCTTTAACCTTTTGAAGAACGCAACAGATAACATAATTCCTTAAAGAATATACAGATAACATCTGAAAGCAGAAAATAGTATAAATTCCAACGGAACAGGAGCTTTAAAAAGTACTATTTGTGCTTAATTAAACTTGGTTTGAAATGAAAAAGGTAAAGCAGGTGTCAATTTGTATGCAAATATTTCATTATACAGTAGTGTATTTTCTCTTTAGAAAAGAAATGCAAATTTTATACTGACATATTTGGGTTTCTAATAATGATTATATTCAGTCTTAAAGTTGAGTGGTTCAATAGTTTAGAAAAGTCTAACTTATCAAACTTGTTAAACTTGTCTCAAAGACAAAAATATTTGTATCAATAGTGATTAGTTCACTATTCTACTAACTGGGACTTGAGGAGAAAATAAGTCAAAGTGAGCTAAGAACTCATCTTCTTCCATGACACCATCCCCACACCAAGTATTTTATACCTGTATGTGTAAATATTAGCTAATTAGCTAATACCCATGGAGGATAAGAGGCAGGGGAAATATACTACTCAGGAAGAGAGATGCGGGGGCTGGCAATGTCAGGACTGCAGATCTGTGTCTTGGCAGTGCCTGGTTTTACATCAGACTTATTCAAATGATACCCAAGTTGTTTCTCCTGCTCTTCATAGTACAGGAAAAATGAGGATTGGAGAACTGAGAGTTGGAGAATGACTAAACCATCTTTCTTTTTTTGTGCACAACAGCTAGTTAATAGTCCTATTTTTCTTTAAATGACTGCTGTAAAGAGATCTTATTTTGGCTGAAACATGAGGTGGCTAGAGGCACTCAAAATGAATTGTGTTTTCATTATCAACCAATTCCAGAAAGAATCCCTCATTATTTATGAAAAAGGATGACAAAAATAAAATTTTGCAATTTTGTTGAAGTGATATTTCAACTTTCTCCCATGGAACAGAGGTAGAGGACTGTATTCCACTTCTTTGTTAATTTTATCACCTTATCATTATTATTTTTACTAGAAGTTAGTGCAACCCAAAGATAATGATTTGCAGACCAGCGTCTTCAGCATCACTTGAGACCTTCATAGAAATGCAAATTCTCAGGCTCATTCAAGACCTACTGAGTCAGAATACCTGGGGGGTCTGGCTCAGGAATCTGTGTTTTAACAAGCTCACTGCGTGATTCCTATGTACACTGAGGTTTGGGAAGCACTGCTTTGGACAATGAAGGAGGCACTCAAAATAAGACAGGAGTGCAAAGTAGTCAAGCTTTGTGCTTCTTCTTTGCTACTGAAGCTAAGTTAAAAGACAATTACTCAGAAACCAAAGGAAGACTCTCCTGGTCTCCTGAGAAGACATAATCCTATCGGAGAGCAAACTGACAGAAATAAGGAACTGTCACTTCCAGATGACATTTCTCCTCGGCAGGGTGGGGATGGGGATCACATTCGCTCTATTATAGGGCACCAAATCCCAATACAAATGTATTACAGTGTTCAAGACAAATTTTGCATTACCAACACTACTGCTGCCCTCCTTTAGTATGAATATTTATAAATAAACATCACAATAATTCCTACATTTCTGGTCTAAGTTGCTAATACTGTATACACTTATGATATGGCTGTCTTACTTCACAAGTGTTTATCAGCACATTCAACCTGGAGGCTTCACCCACCATTTACAGACAAAGCAACTGTGGTTCCGAGAAGGAAATTTTATGTATAAATAAAGTGTAACTTTTACTCATAAATGGTAGGTTCCAACTTAGCAGTTAATGACTAAAGAGTAATGATCCTAGAATTGGAGTTATAGAAGTAGCAAGCCCTTCTCCTAAGAACAGGGCAAAGTGCTTCCTAGGAAGCTAGAACGTAAACTTAGGACAATCCAGCAGTAACACTTGCTTTCTGAATATTATTAACCAGGAGAATATTGGGGTGAAAATCAAATTAAAAACCTAAAAAATACTATGTATGACATTGTAACAATTAAAAAAATTAAGGGAGCTATTACCATCCTACCATTTAAACCTTCAAAAGCCTGAGGATATACAATGAGACTGAGATAAATGAAACCATTATCTGGTGAATCTGACCAATTTAAAAATTGGACCACTTATTATCTCCCCTGTAGCTATTCTATTTCCCAACTATCATTATTTAAAAAAAAAATATTTTTTCATTTCTACAATTATTTTTTATGAAAACAAAAGAAATATTTTTTTGTGGTCAATGATGAGATTTTTAATACTTATTTTATCTATCTACCAGCAAAGAAATATCCTAATCTTGAGGGGAAAATAGTTTTATTTTTCATTTTTAGTAGACATCATAACAGCTTTTGATTAAATCCAGATGATTAATCATTATTTTCATTAATTATTCAGACAAAGATGTTCATATATTATATTTCTCCTTCCTGACAACAAAGGACCTCTTAGCAAACTTGATTAATTTGTTTTGACTCCAAATTAAGTGAAGTATAAAATAAATAGTAGTTGTTTTCAGCAACTTGAAGAAAAATTAAGAATGAATAGACTAAAAATAATACTAGAAAAGCATATTGTTTAAAAAAATTGTTGAAACTTTGTTGTTAACACAAAGACAAAGATGCCTTAGAAAATGTTATGGTAATTTGAAAGTTTTCTCAATGTATATTGTCAATCTGCACATAAAAAAGTTAAATAATTAATATAAAAGAAAAACCCCTTTTGTAAATTAAAAAAATTCTCTAAGCAAAGCAGAGGTATTTTTGAAATTAACAGTCATACACAATTTCTGATGAACAATGCAATTTTTGTTTATATAAATGCACCAGACTAGGATATATTCAAAAGCTTGGTGTATACATATATATTTATTTATATTTATTTGCCCCTGTAAAAGTAGTGATGTTTAAATTATTCAGCTGATTCAAGAATTCTTTTTAATCATGAAAATGGTATCTATATGCTTGTAAGTAATTTGTGGTTCTTTTCATATCATATAATTGACAAGCATAAAATGAAAATGTTAATAATACCAAAAATGTATAGTGTTTAAACTTTTTTTTTTTTTTTAGTTTTATGTGATTTTTTTTAACCTGCCTTAAGTCATGAAAGCTAGCAAACAAGCCCAGCAAATAAGGTACACTGTCTTTTCATAAATAGATCTGTAAAATGTTTTTCAAACAGCAGGTGGCAATCTCTGTAAATTTGATTGCAGCAGCACTATCTTGGCTCTATATATGCAGATGAAAGACAGTTTTAAAAGACCAGTTAAGAACTGTGGCATGCTTAGACTGATTTAGATAACATCAAATATTGAAGGGGTTGATTTAATTATGCTTACTATTCTGTGAAATTTCTCCCTAGGCAAAATAAATGTTTTTGTTTAATACATCTTAATTCCTCTTACGCAACACTGGAGGAATTTCACAGTGCTAATCTGAATAGGTATTATCCTCTTAATAATCCTGCATGCTGGTTACTTCTTATATTGAATTCATATGGCCTTAAGAATTAGCAAACCTAATTTTAGGTTTTTGTTTTTGTTTTTTTTTTTTTTTTTTTTTGAGATGGAGTCTTGCTCTGTCGCCCAGGCTGAAGTGCAGTAGTGCAATCGCAGCTCACTGCAACCTCTGCCTCCTGGGTTCAAGCTACTCTCCTTCCTCAGCCCCCTGGGTAGCTGGGATTATAGGTGCACGCCACCACAGCTGGCTCATTTTTGTATTTTTAGTAGAGACGGGGTTTCACCACATTGGCAAGTCTGTTCTCGAACTCCTGACCTCAGGTAATTCATCCGCCTCGGTCTCCCAAAGTGCTGGAATTACAGATGTGAGCCACCATGACTGGCCCTAATTTTAGATCTTTTTAAAGCCCCCCCAAAACTCCAACTGACATATTGTTATTACTAAAATCCAGTTCCGTTGTTATTCTCAGTGTTGTACTGTGAGAAGTCTTTATAATTCTAACTATGGAAAAATACAAAGCTTTGACTCCTGGATAGCTCTTAGAATACCTTGGTTTTTCTAAGTTGAAACAATCATGTGAGACAAAGGCAGAAATTCATAGCATTCTGAACTGAAAAGGAACCTCAAAGATCCCACAACCAGCTGTACTCACTACCCCCAGGAGTCAGACAGCCGGAGCGATCAGTTAGCTTGCTCACAGAGTTACTAGCAGCAACACGACTCTAAGTGGGTCTTCAAATTCTCTAGGTTCAGCACGTTGACACTGTATTGTCAAGTTTGAAAATTCTGTCCTATCACATCTTTGGTATGTTTATAGTATTTTTCTTAGGATATCATTATAAAATCCTGACTTTCACTTACTTATTGAGTCCTCAGTGTGTCAATAATATTTTAATGGAATGTACCATGATTAGGAAGGAGTTTTTGTTCTAAATGATCCTGTAAAATATGTGCTGTATAATCTGGGCAGTTTCTGGCCTTTCATTATTTTCTCTGCTTATATGTAAAATCTTTTAATGTAGCAGAACTTTCATTTTTTCATTAGCATTAAGACTTTATACTTTCATTTTTTTAAAATGCATTCCTCATAGGAATTTCCTTTACCAATGAAAAACGGGGCAAAGGCAAATAAATGTAGATAACCAAGGTCACACATCAAGGTGAGAGTAATTAGCAACAGAACTTAAAAGCATCTGAATGTCAGCGACACTTCTCTATCTTCTCATTCATTTCTTATGTCTTTACATTTCCAGTACATATATCCCAAGGCAACTTATTTTGTATTCTCCACAAACAAATATTTCACACGGAACAATTCTGTGACACATAAACAGGGAATGCCCCACATAGTAGAGAAAAAAGTAAATTGCCACCTATCATTAGTAGTCCTTTAGTTGAGGAAGTATGACCCTTAACCAATGACAATATTTTTAAATCCTTTTTTTTTTCAGGTTACAAAATGTTTCTTTTGAGATAATTTGGGTTCATTCTCACCAGGGCATCGCTGCTCACTGCATCTTCTCACTTCTTCACCCGTTCCTTCACATTGCTGCCCTGTTATCACTGCACCCTGACAGGTCCTTATTCGCCTTTCCCAGCCACCATCACAGGACTTGGAACAACCACTCCAATGGCCCCACTGATTCCACTGACCATTGGCTGAAAGAAATGTTTCATGGTCAGTGTCAGTCGTCTACCACACACTGCTTTAAAAATTTTAAAATCTGAGAATGTTACTACCCCTTTCCATTTTTGTTAATCTACCACTGTGAATAAATTTTATTCAAATATTTAACTTACAGGTCATATATAGAGCATTGAGATGAACAGTGTAAAAAAGTGTAAAAAGTGCAAGCTCAGTGCTAAACTTCCTCAAATGTATTCATAGTTCATCTCCTGAATTTTACTACTTTACTAGCACGGCATACAGTAGAATAAATTCTGGTATAATTGGCTTCATTAATAAACACACACACACATATGTGTATATATACTGATTATCTTATTTCATAGTTCTGGCATAGTTCTGACACATTTTATAATGTGCCCTTTATATGGTACGAGTGCCCATTATATGCAGGAATCAAGCCCTACCTGTACATTCAGGGTTGTAGCACTCTCTGCTTTCTGCCCATGGCCCTCTGCATTCAGAGCCTCCATGGGCAGCTGCAGTGCACTGCCGGCTTCTCTGCTGAGTCCCATTCGAGCACGTTACTGAGCACTGGCTCCATGAACTCCACTCTTGCCACTGTCCATCAACTACCAAAGCAGAAAAAGAGACAGTATAAGGATATCTTCCAATAGGAGAGGCTGTACAGAAAGTACCTGGTGAAACCACCCTTGAAGACGAACCCCTATCAATGGACTATGAATTAATACAATGGAAGGTCACACCAGCATGAGATTTTATTAACTCCCCAAATATTATTACCTTATTTTCCCACTTTTATTTTCTTTTATATATCCAGCATATCTTTTTTGTTTTGTTTTGTTTTGGAGATGGAGTCTTGCTCTGTTGCCCAGGCTGGAGTATCATGGCACGATCTCAGCTCACTGCAACCTCTGCCTCCGGGTTCCAGCAATTCTCCTGCCTCAGCCTCCCAAGTAGCTGGAATTACAGGTGGCCACCACCACATCCCAGAATAATTTTTGTATTTTTAGTAGAGATGGGGTTTTACCATGTTGTTGGTCAGGCTGGTCTCAAACTCCTAACGTTAGGTGATCCACCCACCTTGGCCTCCCAAAGTGCTGGAATTACAGGCGTGAGCCACTATGCCAGACCTCCAATATATCTTTTGATTCACTTATTTCTTCAAAAATATGTATTGATCACTCAAACATGCAATACATTGTGTTAGGAGACGGGGTACACAAAACAGTGAACAAACTAAATACTGAGCAAGACCTTATCGAGCTCATGTTTTAGAGAAAGAACCCCTAGAAATAAACCAGAAATTGCATGCTAGATAAATCAATTACATGGCAGTGTTGCAAGGGATAGTTTCAGGACATTGTGAGATAAGATTTTGGAAGGTCCAGAGAGTCTTCCTTGACAAACTGAAGCTTCAGGCAAGCCTTGAAGGATAATGAGAAAATACTTAGGATAAAGGTATGTTCCATGCAGGGGAATATACAAAGGTCTTTGGAAGAAGAATCATGGGCATTTCCAGGAACTGGAAGAAGGTCATTGTGAAAGGCATCTAGAGTGCTGGGTGAAGAGAGATTGCAGAAGTTTTAAAAAAGAGAGAGGCTAGATTTTGCAAAACTTTCATCAGCTGTGTTAAGGATTTTGAGTATTATTCTCAGATGTTTAAGAAGCCATTGAACAATTTAAATAATAAATTATATTATCAGATCTAGCGTAGGATTGAGGCCAAATTACAGAAGTTGGGAAGGATCTGAGTTGTGATGATGAGGCAGTGCAGATGCAATGTCTGGGAGAGATTAGAAAGTTACTAGGAATGGGTGGTGAGAAGAAACTGAAGAACTGGCCATGGGAGCTGAAGCAAAGAGAGGATCCAGGTGACTCTTAGATGGCTGTTTTCTGGTGACTGGAATTTAATATAGACTGCTGAGCTTGATTTATCTTTGGGAGATTCAAATTGAGATTCATGTATTCATTCATTCAAATAACTTTTGAGAATATATTAGTCATCAGACACTGTGATAGAAGATACACAGAAATAAAAGAATATAAATCCTAACCTCAAAAATTTTATAACTTAGGACATTCTGCATGCAAGCAAATAAATAAATACATAAATAAAAGTTTAAAGACAATACCATGTTAACATGAAACATGAAGTATTTAGGCTTCAGAGGACATACTGCATCTGTTGGGGATGTAATTATAATAGACATAGAGTGCTGAGTTATGGATAATTTAGACCACGTCAGCATTGACAAAGGCATAATCCCATATGCCACAAAATAGAAATGAGCAAAGGATTTAACCAAAAATACTTTCCGGATTAGAATGTGCAAACTAGCATGTAAATATTATAAATGCATCAGTTTATGGATGTCTGCTTTTTTCCAATATCAGTTCATGGTTCTTAGTCAATTTGATCACACGTGAAAGAGAATTCACCACAAATCCAAAGTTTCAAAATAAGCTAATCTTGCTATGAAAATCCATCCAAATAAACAAGAAAGCCTGGCAGAATATAATAAGTACCTTTAACCTAACTTCAAGCCTTACATGTAGGTATTAAAAAGAGGTTGTTTAATAGGTATCTAGCTGTACTTAATAAACCCTTTATGAGGTTTTATAAAAATCACAAAATGTCAATTTAATCATTCCATTAATGTAATTTTAGCATCTCACTTTATTAAAAGTACCTGATACAATCATATTGGCTATGTAGTCCATTTTCCAGACTAAAAAGAAAATTCTAGTGAAGCAATAGGATATTATAAATTATCTATTTCTCCTCTATTTTAGCTTTAAACATGAGTGCATTTTTCATTTCAGAATTTTTCTATTCAAAGATAACATTTATTGAGCTTGCAGTATGAAGCCTCACCATCCTAAGCATTCTGAGAAGGGTTTATAAAAAGAGATTCATGCCCTACGCCTTACAATCTATTTGGCAAAAGGATGTAGTTATGCACACTATTGAGAACATTTAGAAAGAAAGCAGCACATTAACAAAGGTGAATTAGGTGCTGCTAAGCTAATCTTAGTGCTTAGTGACTAGAATAAAGGACTTTGTGATGTCCTTAAGTATTCTGGCTTAAGGTAAATTTTGATTATGATTTATTATGAAAGCAATAGTTATATGCTTTCTGGCAAAGAGAGGAAAAGACTGTCTGGCAAAGATGTGATGTCTAGAATGAGCAAGTCAAATGTGGAAATCAGAGAGAAAACAATTTGGCAGGGGACTGTATTTCTATGAAGAATTAGGAAGGACCTTGCTGAGATGATATTAGGAAGAACAAGAACATCTATTTGTGAGGTGTTTTGCTCATTAGGCTTTTACTGAAATAAGACTGCATCAATAATAAAAAAATGTTTTGAGACTTTAAATTCATATATTTATAGTTATAGTTGTTCAATCCCTTCTGACCATGTACATATTCTGTGTTAATGTTAAAGCTTAAGAGTGAGTTAATATTAGAAATCTGAGGACAATTTGAGGTTCAGTGCTACTATAAACATCCACAAAACATGTATTTTAGATAGGGTCAGTTTTGTTCACAAAGTCAGTAACAGAGAAAAATAATACAATTGAAGATGTATCAAGTGGACATTTTTTGCGATTTTATTTTAACACTGAGAACCGAAATATCCTTTTATTGAAAATCAATGGCACTTTTTTTCTGCAAGCTTTTAAAATTATTTTAAATTATACTTTAAGTTCTAGGGTACATGTGCACAACATGCAGGTTTGTTACATATGTATGCGTGTACCATGTTGGTGTAATTGCACTGTTATGAAGGAATTGGCTTGACAAAATAACTCATTGGATATAAAAAACAAAGGAGGAAAGGCCTAATATTTCTTTAGTGTGTCAAGTCCAAATCATTGAGAAAACAGATAATTGAAAAGTCAGGTAGGAGAGGAATATATAAATTTAACTTAAAAAACTAGACAACAGACTATATATATACACACACATATATATACATATAATATATACACACATATATACACAGACAACAGACATTTTATATATATATGTTTTTATATATATGATTTTTAGTGTCAAATATGAAACATTGTTTTATTTTTAAGTTTTTCTTTTCAGTGATATTCTGGATTTAAAAAAATATTAATAAATTTGTTTTACGGGTCATAGCCCCATAGCACTTCTGGAAACAGCAGTGTCATTTTACTGAATGAGAAACAAATAGAGAACAGGGAGGCTTTGTGGAGGTGGAAATTAAGAGTTCTGTTTTGGATATTTAAGCATTTCCAGATAGAATCTGTGCATTATCTTTTAGGGATAAATGTAGAGAAATGTAAAAATAAAACCAATTTATCATATAATATATCTCTATTTCTTTTTTTATAACCACTCATCTAGGTTCTCCAAGATGTGAAGGAACAGCTTTTTTCTTGTTACCTGATATTTAACTGGGGAGCTAAAGTGGGGAGGAAGCTGCTTCTCCTTCAACCCTGCATGCAGGATTGGCTTTTTAAATTTTATTTTATTTTATTTTATTTTATTTTATTTTATTTTATTTTATTTTATTTTATTAATTTTTTAATTATACTTTAAGTTCTAGGGTACATGTGCATGGATTTTTACCTGGCTCAGCAGCGAGGTAGGAGAGACAATCAATGCCTCTACCCACTCAATGCCTGTTCCTTGGAAGTAAGTGTACGGCTTGCTTCCAATATTTGTAAGAGGGACCTCTCAGGGTCATTGTAAACCTACGAATTTAAAAACACCTCAAAGCTTTCTTTCTGAAACTGTATTTCTATCAAAAACGGATTCACATCTCAGCATTCTGTCAGAAAAGACTTCCCTGGTAAGTTGGGAAAACGTAAACACTCCACAATCCCTCTCAGAGTCTCATAACACACACAGGAGTAAAGATTTATAGAGAATTTAGTCTGTGATTGGCATTGCTCCACTGCGCCACGGGGGAGCTGTGGTGATTAGGACTGGCTGAGCTCTGCTCTTATGAACGTATAGTCTGGAGGCTGTAGTGGGGGCAGAGGATAAACGAGCAAAATGAATAAACCAGAGCGTTTCACTAGAGGTGTTATGAAGACAACGTGCTAAAGAGGGCGATGTGACAGGGAGTGCTCAGGAGAGGACAATATTAAAGCTGAGTCTGAATCACTGCACAGAGCTAACTCTTAATTTCCACTTCGCCAAAGCCTCCCTGTCCTCAATTTTTTTCTTATTCAGTAAAATGACACTAGGGTTTCCAGAAATGTTATGGGGCTGAGAACTGTAAAATAAATTAACTAATTTTTTTAAAAGCCAGAATATCACTGAAAACAAAAATTAAAAATGAAACAATGTCTCCTATTTGGCACTAAAAATTATTTTACATGTAAAATATCTGTTGTCATGTGAAGGTCTGTGTTCAGGAACAGAGAGAAGGCTGGGGCTTGTGGGGATCCCGGAAAAGGAGAGGTGGCAAGAGATGGGTTCAGATGCTGCGCAGAAGCCAGATCTTATAGGGCCCTATAGGCCACGCAGCCAGGGAAGATGCAAAGTATAAGAAGATTTTAAAGTAAGGAAGTGATAAGATATAATTAACATTTCAAAACTTAATATTGTGGTTTTGTGTAGAACGGATAGTACAGGGGCAAGAATGGGTACTGTGAAATATTGGGGGACTATACTGTATGTAGTCCAGAGAGAGCTGACGGTGGCTTGAATCATGGTGGCATCAGTGGGCATAGAAAAAATGTGGATGAATTTACAATGTTTTCTGGATACAGAGCTGGCAGGTTTGTGGTAGGGTATAGAAAAGTAGAAAATCAAGGTTGACTTTTAGGATTTTAGCTTAGTCAAACAGGTAAAAGGTTGATCATTTTATTGAACTGGGTTAGATTAGTGTTCAACAATTTGGGTGTATATAGCTCTTAAATCAAAATTTCTGTTTTTTTTATGTTAAATTTGGAATGCCATTTTAGACAAGAGGCAGCAAGTACTGCAATGAATAACCTTTGTTTACAAATTTACTTCTCAAATTTAATTGAAATGTAATCCCCTAACTCCTTCTTTTTTTAATTCATAGAACACCATTTAATAAACACGGAACTAGAATACATAATTTCTTCTCTCATATGTAGCCAGGTGAGAATCAACACTTTCTTAGGCTGTTTCAATTTCTCTTCTTTCTCCTCAGGAGCACTTGCAGTTGGATTCTTTTTTCTTAATGCTAGTTTTCAATTTAAAAACTCCAAAAGTCTATTTCTTTCTGAGCCATTCTACAAAAGTGACTAAGCATCAAGAACAATAAGGCTGTGTTTTGAAGCTGGGAGAATGCTGAGAGATCAGCCTGCCTTACCATACCAAAGTCATACTGGGGACAGTTAGAGTTTCGCTTCAGCAGTGTGACAAATGATCATATTTTCTAAAACTAGAAGAGTTAAAACTGCAAAGATTAAATTGCTAGGTTCCTGGGGTTGACTTTGTTATATGAACCTCTTCCTGCCATACATATGGAGTTGCAATTGGGCTCACTTTGAAGACAAAATTGCCTTCTTTATACAAGAGCCAAATTAAATTCCATAATACATTTTAATAAACATATTGTTTTCAGTCTATTTTTACAACCTTACCAGTAAATGTTGACAACTTAGAACACGTTAGATAAAAAGAACCACAAATTAGATTATGTTGTGAATATTTTGGATAATAAAACTAGCATTTCAGCAACTGTTCTGGGTTGAGTATTCTTGATTAATTAAGTCATAGGTAGGAAATAATTAAGGGGAAGACAAATTTTGGATGCTGGCTTTAAAGTTATTTCATTTTGTGATGGCAAATTTGGAGAGGTCAGATTTGCAGTAAGTTGGGAGTTACCCAGGGATCTGTAAAGACTCTTTCGGTACACAAGACTGAAATGTACAAGAGTCCAGCTTCTGCCCAGCATAGTAGCTCATGCCTGTTATCCCAGAGCTCTGAGAGGCTGAGATGGAGGGATTGTTTAAGGTATAAGTTTAAGATCACCTTGGGAAATATAGTGGGACCATGTGTCTACAAAAATAAAAAATAAAGTTAGCGGGGTGTGGTATTGCACACCTGTAGTCTCAGATTCTCAGGAGGCTGAGGTGGGAGGATGCTTGAGCCCAGGATTCCCAGGTACAATGAGATATAATCATGCCACTGCACTCCAGCCTGGGCAACAGTGCAAGACCCTGTCTCTAAAAAAACAGAGTACAACCTCTTGCTTTGGGCATATGTTGAAAAGCAAAAATCTGTCTTCCATTTGCCATTTTAAACTAAACTACATAGGAGGAAAATAAAAATGCAACATTGCTTTTTTTTTTTTTTTTTTTTTTGAGATGGAGTCTCGCTCTGTCCCCCAGGCTGGAGTGCACTGGCGCGATCTCGGCTCACTGCAAGCTCCGCCTCCCGGGTTCACGCCATTCTCCTGCCTCCGCCTCCAGAGTAGCTGGGCTATAGGCGCCCGCCACCACTCCCGGCTAATTTTTTGTATTTTTAGTAGAGACGGGGTTTCACCGTGTTAGCCAGGATGGTCTTGATCTCCTGACCTCTTGATCCACCCGCCTCCGCCGCCCAAAGTGCTGGGATTGCAGGCGTGAGCCCCCGCGCCTGGTCCAAATGCAACATCATTTTAAAAAATTAGAATTAAAATATAACCAAATGATAATAGTAAGGCTAAGAAGGATAAAAAAAAGTAGGTAAGTTAAAGTTTGAATGAGAAAAAATACTAAATAGTAAAAGAAAGCAAGCCAAGATTAATAAAGACACAATTAATTTAAAAATCTTGTACGTTAAGAACGGAAAAAAACACTGGAATAATGCCCAAAATCTAAAACGACATAAAACAAATATAATTGTCGTACAACTGGCTAGAAGGCTAAGAAGATAAAATCCATATCAATTAAAGAACAGGTTAATGAGGCAGCATTTGACTTACAAATTATAACAACCTCATGCAAACACAATCAGGGACCTTTGAACCAAATTCCAGCAAATGTTTAGAATCTTCCCACTCACTGTCTTCACCAGAAGGGCTCCCTGCAGAGAGATGAGGGCAAGGCACCCTCCCATAGATGCTGCAGACCAGAATTTTAGGTTCATAGGAGACTGAAGCCTTTTTCTCTACATGACAGAAACATCTGGGTCCATCTGTTTCTAAGGCCCTACTCTTAGGTGATTCTTTCTCTCTTCTTAGGGTTTGTAAGAGTATGAAATGTATCTGGAAACTGCAACATGGCAGCACCCCTCTGGTAGGGTTTAGGCTCCCAGTAAAGCATTTCTCAAACGCAGCTTGATGGATGTGACACTGCTCAGCCCAACAGACTGCCACAGCCTGTATGAAAGTACTTCTTCCTAGCACAAACCTGGGAGAAGAATCCCTTTGAGTCTATGACTAAGACAGTAGAGCCCAGTAATTATCATAATATCCCTGGTTTATTTGACCTATTTCTTCCAAAATCCATTCATTTTAATGTAATATCTTCATATAAATCATTAAAATATTCTCTACTTTACATTGATTTTTATACTATACAAAGTATTTCTACCTAATTATAATAATATGTCAATTCTGTAATATAGAGGGGTAATTAATATTGACTCCATTTTACAAAAAAGGAAATTGAAAAATAGAGTATATAAATTGCCCATGTATTTTAATTAAGGATTGGGACTGAATTTTAACACATGTCTTCTGAATCACAGACCACTCTTTGTCCCACTGAATCATATAATTAAATCCATATATATATATATATATTTCAGTATATAAGTGAAGACTTATTTACCAACAGAACTTTCATTTATTTTAGTCTTTAATCTGTCACACAATTATTATTTATCCTTGTACCTTATATTATTTATACTCTATTGCATGGAAACATATCAGATGGAGAAATGTCCACACTGAAAACAGTAAGAACTAAACTTAAATCATTAGCTTCTCTAATATTCAATTACTGACTAGGGGAAAATATTACGATAAAGTAAAAAGCTATAAAGAAAATTAGTATAAAACTTCAGGCTTTTAACTAAGCTTTTTATGTTCCCCGAAGTGTTTAATTTTGGAAATAGTTATATAAATTTTATTTTGGGTATATATATCTATATAATTTTAATGGCAGTCATACTGGAAAATGCAACTTTCCATTATGTGCGACACTTTTCTCCTGTTAAATATTATTAAAAATCAAGACCATTAAGGACAGAGGGTTCTAAAGTGATCAAATCACCCTAGAGGGGGAATCACCATAAAAAGACACTTACAGTTAGACCTGATTAGCAGCTTGCCTGATGCCCACAGAAAAACTGTTATCGCTAGTTAGACCTAACCCATGTCAGAAAACATCAATAACATACAATGACACTTAAGAGACAAAAACAAGGTCATAGTACAACTCACAAAGTACCAACATTCTTCTTTCTCAGCTAATATGAGTGACTGCTATTTCTTTACCAATTATGGCTGATCTTCCAGCCACAATTTATTAAGGTATCCAGATAATTTATTATCTGGATAATTTATTAAGGTATCCAACCATAGAATTGTCACACCTTCCAAACAGCATCCAGTTCAGAACAAAGGCTGCTCATTTCCTCAAACCCTCTGCCAAATCACTTAACACAAGCTCAGATCCCTTAAGTATTTCAAACGCTCCACTGCTGAGATCCCCACAGTTCCCTATGTTAGTTTCCCCTCACTCTCGAGAGTAACACATTCAGCTAGGTCAACTGCAGGTGTGATTCTGATGAACTTTGGTTGAAGGGCGTTAACATACTACTACTAATACTTTCACAGTATTTACTCCCTATCAGGTTCTCTACCTTACAGCATCTCACAAAGTCTTATGAAGTGGGTATTACTATTGTCCCCATTTTACAGATGAATAAACTAAAGATTAGATGAGTGACATAATTATATTGAAAGGTAAAAATCTACATTTAAATATGTGATCTCTTGCAAAAGTCCAAGATCACTCTGCTTCATCACATCAATGTATCATGAAACAGATATAGAAAATGTCCTTTAAATATTGGGATATTAGAAATTTGGATATGTTAATGTCAAGAAAATCCACTTAATTGTAATTTTTTGGTTTCCACCAGGTATAGAGTTGCATGGAGAGAAAAACAGGAAATAAAAGAAAATTTATTTATCCTCAAATATGTAAATTATTGAGACTTGACCATTATTAAGTCAATTCTCAATTAACGACTACAATGAAAATCAGAGAAAACAGAAAACATATTGGACCACCAGAACTTTGGTGAGATAAGTAAAACAGACCACAAAGACCATTGAACACACATATACACACACAAATACACACCTTTCCATAATATTTTAATTATTAGTAGAGATTACAAAAGAAAGAATAGGCCACATTATGCTTATGAGCCAGGGAATTCCTTTTGTTGCTCTATGCCTCTTGCCCGTCTTGTTTCGTCAGTATCAGCCCCCTGTTCTCAGACATGGAATGCAAATCAGTAACTAACAACTCAGACTAGGAAACACTATATCTTCTTTTCCTTTCTCCTTATATGGATCCCAGGGCAATGGTTTTCTCTCACCTCAAAAGAAGTGGGAGGAAGTTGTACATTGACTCAACAAGGAATCTGATAGCAAATTATCTACTTATAGGTATATATCAAACTCTGAATACATAAAAGTATTTCATTATTTGATATAAACAATGCATGTCATTCCTACATAGTGTCTATTTCATTCGGGTGGTTTCATACAGTTTCTTAAAAGTAGGAAGCTTTAAGACTGTAATGCTGTTTTAACATTATCCCACACAAAAATCCCACTGCCCATTATTACCACAGCCCATCCCATCAAATCCTGCAAAAGTAGTGAGTAGCAGGAGACAGTTTGTGGTTTTGCCTGTTTCTTCTGCCCTCCTCTTATCCATACTCTAGTGTAGGTCCTGATCTACATTCTTCGCTACCGATGTACTACCTATCATAGGTTTCTTCTTAATATGATAGCTTAAGGATATCATGTAGGATGGTTAGAAAAAATGTTGCCTGAAACCACTGAATCCTCAAGTTACCATCTTTCATCGAAGCTAGCATATTTACATGAGTTTTTCAGAACTGCATTCAACTTTACACATGCTTATGTCTGAATCTTCTGAATGGAAAGTAAAACTTTTGAAATCAGGGACTATATATACTTTTCAGCAGTGCCTTACATCTAGTTGACAGTTAATAATGCTTTCATATCCAGTGAAGGTGCCTGAGTTTAGCTATAAGATGATGAGTTCTAAAGTTAATTTCAAATGTTTCTATCAAATAAACCTACATATTTTAAAATCATAACGTCATTTTTTTGGCACAGCCTAGAAACTTAAAAAGAATCCTAGTTAGTTATTAGAGTTCGCTTTCAGATACTAAGTTCATAGGGATACAATGTGATAAGAATTTTACATCTTTTACAATGCAACTAAATTCAAGAATGAAAATAACGGAAGTCAGAAATGGCACATGATACGTTTAAGTACTCAAGGATATGCCCATATGCTCACTGATGAGAGAATATGAGCAAGGCCACATTTAAAAATAATATAGTAATAATGCACAAAAATAAAGGACCTACATGAAAGAAAGCCATCTGATTTTGTTGGACTAAGAGTGCTTCCAATGATAAGATAATGCCACTAATATCCAAGTAGCTTAAAAACTTGGTTACTACTTGAGTGATAAAGTTCCACAACTGTATCAACTTAAAAAAATGAGTTTTCACATCTGAACTCTAACATAGCCTCTCTGCTGACATCTAAGGATTTTGCTCCTAGAAAAGCTAATGGAGAGCAGAATATGAGAAACTTGGTTCACAATATTTTAACCGATCAATGCCATTTTTATGTTTGTATTTATGGAGTCCAGCTGACATAAAAGAAGTAACAAAAAAGTATTTAAAAAGTTTCTATAGTTAGTTCTTGTCTTTTATTTCCCCATATTGTCTATTTCTTTGCACTCCATGGACAAATAAGAGTAAACTATATTTGATTCTATGTAAATGTTACAGCTCAGCATTGAAAAAAATTGAAAAATATAAAAAATAAATAAACTTTTCCAAATCTTTGTTGAAAGCATAAGGCATGACTACATGTGTGTGTGTCTGCCTGCCTGTGTGTTTATAGAGAGAGAAATAAGACAGGATATTACTGATCTCATAAATAGATTTTCTAGTACTGCTTAACAAATAACTAATTATGGTTTTGACCCTCTAATATTCATAATTGCATGAATATTAACTCATAAGTTATATTCATAATTCACAGAATTCATAAAATTTTAGAAAATATATTAGTCAGTAAAATAATATAATTATAATTATTTACCTTCATCTTTAATTCTATGTCATTAAGTACAGGAACCTAGTAGTCTTTCTCTGAAGGGAACAATTAATCTTGTTAGATGACTTTTGCATATCTACACATTGGATTGTTTTCATATTCTTAACATTTTATATATTTAAAACTTCCAGAAGGACTTTGAAGTATTGTTTCATAGTTCACGACATTAACTTGGGGGTATTCAAAGAGTCAGTGGGATTGAGGGTGTGTTGCAGGATTTATTTGGAGGACAACAGTACTGGGATCCCAACTATGTTGCTTGCATGCAGCATATGTAACTAAATGGGCTAATGAGAAAATCTCCCCAAGAAGAGAGTGATTACTTATATTGATCTTTGCCATCTTAGCCTTTGCAATTCTCCATTCATGTCTCTTTCTTTAAAATGTGTCTTTGCTGGCCCTGAGAGATTATATAATCTATGTGTGTGTATTTTCTCCCATAACTTGTAAGTCCTTTGAAGCTGGACATTATTCTTATTTATTTTGAAGGAATTTGTTTGATGTTTGAATAAACTAAATGACAGCATTCTGAAGGCTTCCCTCTAGCATAATGGGTGAAATTAATTATCAAGGATAGATAAAATAGAATAGAAACATTTTAAAGGAAAGAAAAATTTAAGATAACATAAATATACTCTAAGAACAGACTGTATAGTCTCCATAATCCCATAAAGATTGTAAATTGTTTATAATTTAGCCATTTTATGCATCTAGCAAGAGATCTAGAAAGTCTGATTCCCTAGCAAATATTTTTATACATGGTCAGTGGTACATTGCCACTCCCTAATTTGAATGCATGTAAGAGAATACCATAGGAAGGACTGGCTCTAAATCAGATCTCTCTCGTTTCAGTGTGAAGGCAATAATTAATCTCAAGTCTTTAGGATTCCTCGTGATTTTCCCAGAAGGAAAAAGCAAGTGCGGATAAAAATCTTGGTGGAAAACATTAATATACACATTTGTAGAAATATAATAAAGATTAATGTTGATTGACACTAAAGGACATATTCTATACCACTACATATGATAGAATCAAGAAAAGTACCCAGTTTTAGGCAAGATACAATGAAAAGGACACATTTTCCAATGTGACTGAATGAAGGTTGTACTCTTAATATTTCTTGTGTACAATAGGAATTTTATAAAAAGCACATAATGCAAAGATAACCAAATGCAGAATAGGCTCACCTGGGCAAAGAGCAATATTACAAGGCTTATGATGTGTTTCAGGTCCTTCACACGGCCTTCCTCCATACTGAGGAGGTGTGCATGACCTTGTTCTTGTTCTTTGGCCTCGACCACATGTAAATGAACATAAACTCCATGGTGACCATTCCTCCCATACTCCGTGTACTGTAATAAAGCAAAGAAGCTTCAACAACAAAAGCAGAGAAGTAAAATCAAAGATTATTTTCTTTATAATTAAAAACAAAACTCATTAAATAGACAAATATGAAGATATTTTAAAACACAGTTGAGATAACATTCTTGTCATAAAATATAATTATTAATTTAAAAATTCATTAAAATAATGAAAAATTGCATGTGCTTTTTTCTGCATTTTAACAGTTATTCATGTCATAAATTTTAAACCATTCCTTATATTTAATGGAAATACACCTCTCTCCCTCATGGTAAAACAGTCACAAATTATTTTTAAGTTAAAGTAATATCAGCTAGTAATATAGGAAACTAAATCTCTTATAACAGAGATAATCTCCTAGAGTTAAGTTTTCATTTAGATAGCCAAAGCCCAACATAATTCTCCTAACATTTATAAAATTTTGGGATTAATGATTTTTATTATGTTAGAAAATTTAAAAAAATCTGAAAATTGAGGGTGCATTTAACTTTTAACATCACATTTTAAAAAATATATTTTTTTGCCATTTAAAAATTTGTGTTTAAAGTTACCATATTTTGAATAAAAAGAATTTCAAACAGAGTATCTACTCACATAAAATATTCCTCTTATCCCTGTTTCAAAATGAATGGAAAATACGATAATCTCTTTTTAATGACCATGAAACCAAACCAGAAGATGCTTTTTCTCCTCTAACAACTTGATAGAACTGGAAATCTACCTAATTTATATAAATTTCTAAAGAAAATAATTATGCTTAACATAAATATGAATATATCAATTCTTCAAACATACTACTACAAGGAATTCACAATTGATCTTAAATAACATAATTTGTGTTCTTTCATAATAACCACTGTGAATAAATATTGTTATATTTTGCAAAAGACCATCAAGATTCAGTGTTTAGTCCAGGTGTGGTGGCTCATGCATGTAATCCCAGTGCTTTCAGAGGCCAAGGTGGGCAGATCACCTGAGGTTAGGAGTTCGCGGCCAGCCTGGCCAACATAGTGAAACCCCGTCTCTACTAAAACTACAAAAATTAGCTGGACATGGTGTTGTGTGCCTGTAGTCCCAGCTACTCAGGAGGCTGAGGCAGGAGAATCACTTGAACCTGGAAGGCAGAGGTTGCAGTGAACTGAGATCAGGCCACTGCACTCCAGCCTGGGCAACACAGTGAGACTCCATCTTCCAAAAAAAAAAAAGAAAAAAGATTCAGTGTTTGATCCCTTCCCTGCATGGTAAAATCACCACTCTCATCCTAATTCTTAATACTTGAGACAATATGTTATAGCACCCTAATAGACAATATCAATAAAAAGGCACGAGAAAAAAATGTGCTTTTTGTTCAAAAGCTCTTTTCTTGATGTTGAACCTCTAATCTTGCTATACTCTTAGAAGTTCAAGAGGCCAGATGTTTGATATGACACCCACAGATATGATTAAGGGGGGTAGAAATTTATAGAGGAAAATGACCCCCCCATTTTTTTCTTTAACATTGGTAAGGGTAAGCACAGGCCCATAAAAAGTGGCAGAGGAAATATGTGAGTAAATATAATATATCTAGAATCTCCTTCATATGTATGCTTACCAAGTTGTTACTTTAGAAACATGTATAGGATACCTTAATTGTGAGATATCTCTTCCCCTTCTATTGGTGTTATTTATTTGCCTAAATTGGTTGTGATAGGATGTTTAAACATTGAAAAAACAGCCATAGAAATATCCAATGTAAAGCTCTTTAATATTCTGAGAACCTTGTTGGGAAATATAGTTTTAAAATAATATGTAGGAAAAAAAAAAGAGAGTGAGAAAAAATAAGATGTTTTACTTTTTCCAATAAAATTTTGGGAAAACCAAAGCCAATTTATATCCATTGAGATAAAAAAGTTAAGTCTATATCTAGCTCTAATAAAACTACATATATATAAGATGTATATACTACCTATATATATAAATATTAATATATGTATATATGATCAATTATGGCAAAATAGTTTAAAAGTAATTACATTAATGTATTTTGGTATATTAAATGAATATTTTTATAAACTATTACATTTATTTCCAATTATCAATATTTCTCCTAAAACAACCTTTTCTCCTCCTACTTTAAAAAACTTTTCTCCTCCTATTTTAAAAACCTTTTCTCTTCCTATTTTCTCCTCCTATATAAAAAGTTAATGATGCTATATAAAATTCATATTGCTGCTTCTGTTCATTTTTTTTTCTGTCAAATCATACTGTTCTATATGCATTGCACAATCCCAGAGAAAAAGGAAGGTGCTAAATTGGCATATTTTCCTCCATGAATCTCAAAAAATGTTGATTAACCTTGATGGCTTAAATTATGAAACTGGAATCTTCAGAAAATTAATGTTACTTAATACTTTCTAACAGTCTTTATGGCTACATGGTAAAATTTCATGACTCATTCACATCATTTTTAAAAAGTTTTTTTTTTCATTTGAAAAGGATACAAATCATTAATGTTATTTTAGATACTATTGAGTTAGTAGAAAATTACAGCACATACTGTATTATGTTTATAGATGCTATTCATAAGATTAATGTTAAAGATTAGACATTTTTATTTTAACGGCAAATTGTTATTTTTTTATTTTGCAGTAAAACATGAGAATCTGTAAATGATCTAGTTCATTTAAAATGATCCTAATAAAACAAATATATTTAAATGAAATTCATTCATTTTTACAGTTTTCCTCCTTAGCTTAGGCACTAGCTATATTATGATGTCTCTTTTTGTGATAATTAGAGATGAAATGAAGAACATGCAATACCTGAAATATATTACAACCATATTTTGAAATAAACATATATGCATTTTCTTATGATTTAGATTGAGCTGTACATAAAATAAATGAAAGGTTTTATTTTATTCTATTTTATTTATTTTATTTTGAGACAGAGTCTCACTCTGTCACCCAGGCTGGAGTACAGTGGCACAATGTCAGCTCACTGCAACCTCTGCCTCCCAGGTTCAAGTGATTTTCGTGCCTCAGCCTCCTGAGTAGCTGCTATTACAGGCGAGCACCACTGTGTCTGGCTAATTTTTGTATTTTTAGTGGAGACAGCGTTTCACCATGTTAGCCAGGCTGGTCTCGACCTCAGGTGATCCGCCTGCCTCGGCCTCCCAAAGTGCTGGGATTACAGGCGTGAGCCACCACGTCTGGCCAGGTTTTATCTTTTAAGAAATAAATGAATATAAGAACTGTAACATTTACAAAAAATAAAATTCAAAAGCATTCATTAGCCTGCAGAAACTTCTTCTACAGGATTAAAACACATAGAGAGTACACCAGTGGCTCTCAGCCAGTGGCAATTTTGCTTCCCATGTGACATTCGGCAATGGCTAGAGACATAGTTTGTTGTCACAACTTGGGGGAAAGTGGGGGGCTACTGGCATCTAGTGAGTAAAGGCCAGGTATGCTGTTAAACATTTAAAAATACACAGGATGGACTCCCCCCAACCAAGACTTACTGGGGTCAAAATGTCAGTAGTAATGAAGTTGAGAAGCCCTGGAATAAACCATAAAATTGTAATTCAACTAGGGCAATAAATTGTGCTGTTGAATGTAGAGCTCTATTTTTATCAATTTACTTTCTGTTTATGTCCATTGTTTTTTACTTTGAGTAATAAAGACTTTTGAAGAGAGTACAATGTCAAAGTAAAAATTCTGCTAAAGGTCAAATATCTTAGGATCCATATTGAAGTAACATATTGCATAATTTAACTAAGGCAGACTTCTGAAATTTGAATATGGGTGAATGATCAATAATTTATAACACTATTGATTCGCTTTTTATAGTACAAATAAATATAACCTCTAATTCTATAATTCCACACGTTTTGTGGAAAGTGACTTTAATATTCAATTTGTTCATTTATTGTGCCATTTTCATTAATTAAATGCCAAATACATTTGAGTGTCCAAAGTGTGACAAATCAGTTACTGATTTCTGAGTTAATTTTCTTTTTGGGAATTTATTATTTTAGGAAGATATTTCTACTGTTTGAAACATTAAATTTTAAAAATTTACTTTTTATCACGATTTTCAGGATCTATTAGACTGCAAAGTAAGTACATATTTACCAGCACAACAAATAATAAAACATTTCGGCACAAAATATTTCATAACAGATATCACAACCAGATGAAAAAGATTCCAGTTTCTTATAGTGGGGAACTTATTCTGTATTTCTAGTTTGCTAAATTGTCCTTTATGCTTGGAAAATTAAAAATAAATCAACAAAACTGTTTTCATTTTCTTTACTTCAACATTCTGAACTAAAACAATGATTAAAAGATAAACTTGTTGTCAATGGTACTATTTAATCAAATTTAGAAAGAAAAAGACTTCATGCATATAAATGTGAAGAGGAGCTAGTAATTGGTATGTCGTTCTATAAGTGTAAGGGTAAAAGGGTTTTTGAGGAATTTATGCCTAGTGTTCCATTATTGGAACACAGCATCTGGGAGTTATTTATATTCTACTGCTCAAGGTCGTCACCAAGATCTGATTTTTCAAATTCAAAAAATTGCAACCTCAGGCATAAATGGGGAAGACAAACTTTAAATTAAAAATCTTTAAATTATGGAATATTAGATAGCCTTCTGGACATCAGACACAGTGAAAAAGTGGGTTTGGCAGTTCTGTGTGGGAGGAGCGCTCTGATCCCACCACAGATGTTCTCTGTGAAGGCGTTAATAAGTAGTCTCTGGTAGAAGGATGGCAACTTGCATATGTCATCCTTATGAATGTGCATAACTAGTGGCTGGGAAGTAGGCTGTGAATGGAAAATTTGAGAACACTTTCCAATCCACTCAGACTCACATTTGAAAATCCATTTGCCATAATACTATCCTTGTGTGTTGAAAGCATCTTGGCTATTCAAACACATGCTGATTAGATAAATTTATATTTCAAGTACAGCATAATTCTTTATTGACATTTTTCTCATTATCAAGGACAGAAAACTTGATCCTGGATCTCCTTAAGTCAATACTGTAAGTAGGGAACAGCTTTTAAGTATTCTTCCCAGAAAACCCACTCTACCCACACCCAAATGAAAATAAGTATCTACCCTTGTGGGATGAAGATTTCATTTCTAAAACATGTTGGTCAAATGATATATAATCACAGTTAGATAGGAGGAAGAAATTCAAGAGATCTATTATACCGCATGGTGACTATGGTTAATGACTATATATTGTATTCTTAAAAAATGTAAAGAGAGTGGATGTTAAATGCTCTCAGCATAAAAATAATAACTATACGTAGTAAGACACTTGTTAGTTAGATTTAACCAGTTCACAACATTTGATATATATATATATAAAATGTATATGTCATATACAACATGACCTCAAAATATCATGTTGTACAAGATAAAAACATACATGTTACCTGTCAGTTTAAAAAATAAAATAAAATAAAATCCCCAGATCCTTACTTCTACTTGTTTTCTTTGTGTTGTCGAATGTACCTAGAATCTGTCTGCTCTATGAACCCTGTTTTTAATCATGGTTTTCATCTTCTTCCCCCTCACAAACTCCTTAAACATTTTTTCTTATGAATCTTTTTAGTTTTTACTTCATGTTTTTTTCTTGCTCTAGTTTAATTCCCACTGAGCCTCACTGATTTTTCTTGTTCTTAGTGGCAATTATTGCTCTTTTCCAGTTAATTCTGCCTTTCTTTCATCATAGGTTTCAGTTCTCTGCCCTGCTTAACTTTTAATTCTACCTTCATCTACTGCTTTGTTACCTCCCAATTCTATTCTAAAGGGATCGCCCACCTCATTGCATCATTCCTCCATCTTGTGCCCACCACTTTCTTTACCTTTTATTTCCTCCACACTGTCCTTTTTTTATGATGATAAAAAGCACATAATGTAAAATTTACCATCTAACCAATTTTTAGTCTACAACTTAGTAGTATTACCTATATTCATAATGTGAAACAGATATTCAGACTTTTTCATTTTGCAAATCTGAAACTCTACAACCATTAACAACTCTCTCAGACTGTCTTTTAATGGATCCCCTTTGCATATTCTGCTGGAAAACTGACATTATTCCTGCCCTTACTCCATGCCACCCACTCTCTACTCTTGCTTTTAGCAACTGTGGAGTCAGCCATCTCTAGAAATGGAACTTAATGAGAAACTTCTAAGCACAAGCTAGCAGATGAAAGGCTGCTGCAGTATAAGTCATTTTCTTTACACCTGTCCCCTTTTGGAGGTCCCTGGAAAGGCTGTGAATGCAAGTCCAGTGTCAACTGTAGCTGTCAGTATGTTTATAGTCATTCATCCACCACATAAATGGTTAGACAAAAAGATAAATCTGGAGATTCGTAACATCATGTGCTTTGAACTTTAGGAAACAAAGTCCAGAGTCCTATTGTTACTTATTTTTACATGAAAGTCAGTGGTCTGGGAGGGAGAAATGTCTATAATATGCATGTGTGCATCAACTGAAGAACAAAATTGTGAGGTAACATGGAAAATCTGACACTAAGTGGGCATGCTATTGTTAATGCTTCATTTAACATTAAAGATCTCTCTCTCTCCCCCTCTCTGTCTCTCTTTTCATTAAGTTTCATTTAAGTTTACAAAGCAGTGGATACCTCTGATGACGAAAGTTACTTGAATGAAATAAAATAACAAAAAGTTATTTGGTCAGGGACACTCTTTTCTTTGATAGGGTCAGATAAGTGATATAAAAACTGCTGACTGTCTGACAGACTATGTCAACCACTGCCTTAAGACATGAATATACATCATATTTTTAGTATGTAGGCAGATTACATTTTTCCTCAAGAATTCAATTGAACATTTTCACCATCTAAAACACAGAAAAGATATTTGAACCTTAAATACTCTTAGAAGTAGATACACAGATTAGAAACTGATATTTGCAGTGAAGAGGGGACTCATTTACCTAATTTTGTGACTGGTTTAAAAGCAGAAATAATCACACACATCTTAAAATATTACAGTTGAATAATAATTACACTTATCCACTCCAATCAAAATGCCTATACCCATTTCATATGAAAATAACAAATCGTTCCAAATGCGTAGCATGACACAATTCAATCACATCCACAGTTGTAGTTGCTGCTAACACTACCTGGACAGAGGGCAGTGTTATTGCAAACCCTTGATTCTCTTAATGGGCCGCTGCAGTGTGTCCCGTAAGGTGATACACAAGTTCTGGTTCGCACCTGCGACCCTTGACCACAAGTAACTGAACATGTGCTCCACTGGGACCACTCTTCCACACCAGATTCACCTGCGTGCAAGACAACAAATAAACATGAAATACTGTCTTAAATATTCATCTAGTAAGCATTATACCAAACTGACATTATGACATGCAAGAATAATTTAAATGTAAAAATATGACCAGACATCAAAAGGTACATGAAAACATTTCAGAGAAAAATGAAGTTTAAAGAGGCATGCCTATAATGCTGATGCAAACACCAACTTTTGCCATAACCTTATTAGCAAAATACTCTTCACAAATTACACTGTACCATGGACACTATGAAGGAACTAATCAGCATTTTTCAATATGACTAATTGTTGAAGTGATTCTCTTCAAATTAATCTAAGACTTTGTATTTTGATGGAAAAGGAAGCAAAATATATTTCTAAGCTTATTCTATGGCTTTGGTGAGCAAAAATATATTGAGGTGTTCCTCCTTAGTCCTTTATTGCGTAACACCCTTTCTAATGCTAGATGATGTGGAAACCTGGGAGCTTGGACACTTCTAATTTATATTGTATTGAGCACTGACATTTATAGTTTATTACTAGTGCAATTTCTACTTTTTCATACTATGATAGCTATTTATTTTGTGGTAATTTATTTAAATCCTTCTGCTAACAATTTCACCTATGATCTAGAGTAGTGATTTTTTAACTCAAAATAAAGACATATTTGTTGATAATTTTCATTAATTTGATATGGAACTAAAATTTATTTAAAATGGAGCTCTAAAAAGCCAATGAATATCTAAATTCATTAATTTTCTTGGCGTTAGCATCTCAATGAAACTATGTCGAATTGCTATTATTATGTCCCAAGGAGACTCAAAAGTCAAACATTTCTATGACCAACAAAATAGGCTTCTAATTCTACCATGGCATCATGTTCAGGATGAATTTTTAAAATTGATTTGAAAATTTGCAGTCGTTTTTCTCCAGATTCACACTGGATTATTTAGCTGCTGGCAGTTAACTACTTAAGTTAACAATTTAGTCATTGAAAAGTTTGTAGGTGAAATGTTTCTCAAAACTTTGTATTACTGATTAGTAGATCAAAGGGAAAATTAATAAAATTTAATGTTTCTGTTTATAATTTGCCTTTGGAATAGAATTCAAAGGGTAGAATATGATCATGTATTTGTCCATCGTTTTCTAGAGAGTTAGTAAATGACTTGAAAATTATTTGCAGGGCTACTCAAGGCAGCTGGTCCACAGACTAGTACTCTAGGAAAGAAGGAGTTTGGGCCAGAATGTAATTCAACACACAGGTTTTCTCAGTGAGAAGTTTGTTCTAAAAATAAAACGTCAGCTGAAATAAAACCTGTGCTTGAGGAAGTAGTTGGTTTTACATTCTGATATAAACTGCTTATTCCTTTGAGAGACATAATGGTCAGTTTGTGGACAAACACTCTTCTACTAACCACACTTTGAGTAGTACCATTATGACGCATTTGCTCTTATATTGTTCTGCATCATGCACCCAGAGGCATAGATGACCATCTGCTTATAACTGGACATATATTGTAAGGGCACAGACAATGGTAACTGGGATGACAGATTACATCAAATGGGACTGCTTTTCAGTGTTGTGATCAGTGTGAATTGAAAATACTGTATAGATAATCCTTCATCATTTCAGAATTTTTTTCTTCACAAATTTATATATTGCTAATTTCATAAAAATGTCCTTGGATGACTATCTGAGTAACAGTTAAAGCCATGCTTCATAATTTGTTCTTTTACATTAAAGAATACTCTATCAAGATTGAAAATCATTATTCTATAAACCAAATAGAAGGATAATAGTTAAAAAAATCCACATATATGAATATATGTGCATATAAATTTAGCAATATAAAATTTAAGCTGAAGTTAGGAAAAATATAATCTACTTTTTAAAATGATGTTCCAAACTGTGATGAGATTAAGTGAGGTATAAATATTATGGTTGCATGTTATTAATTAAAAGAAAATTATGAACAATGTGGATTCTATAAGTGAAATGATAAAGGTTATGAATAAAATTAGTTCTATTTTACCACAAAAGCAGCCTTTTTCCTCTTGCATTGTCATAATGACAGAAAAACATAATTTAACTAAACTTAGCAGTGAATCCAGATCAAGTCCTATATTTAAATTACTTTTGTACAAGTATTTAAACATTTGGGTTGCTTCTGAATGTATGATACTGCAATGATGCTGAACAGGCTAAGCAGTGGTGCCTGGATCATGAAAGTTTGATAATGAATGCTCAGAATTGGCCTCATCACTCTTCCTCTTTCTTCATTGATCAAAAATAAAGTAAATAAATAAATAAATAAAACATATTGGCTTTCAGATTTTGAATTAAATTTTTGCCAGTGAAATAGTGGCCTACCTATCAAAAAATCTTGTTATAACTCAAATCCTATAGTTTCAATGACATTTCCACTAAATACTTCTTTTTTCCATGCTACCCCTTCCTTATTTATAAAAGTATGAGGAACATTCTAGGCAAGAACATTAGGCCATTGTGAGAACAGCTAATATACATTATAAGAAAGATGTTAAAAATATTTAATGACATTAAAATAGTAAAGTATAAGACAAAGTATACTGTTTTTAATATATGGGTCTTTGGAGATAGTATGAACTAAAAGCTCTTTAGCCTAGCATGAAACACAAAAGGAAACTGGAAAAGCATTGCAATTAAAGTCAGAAGACCTGTGATTGATGGAAATCTACTGAATAATAGCTCTGTGACCTTGAGAAAGTCATTTTAGTTCTTTGAATGTCTTTGATAAAATGAATATTATATTTACTTCAAAATCTGGGAAGATTGAGTGAGATAATGTGTGAGAATGCATTTTAAATTATTAACAAAATATTAATATAAACTTTTGCTAGTATCTTAAAGTCATGAAATTAGAAGTGTACTTTTAATTGTATTTATTTATTTATTTATTTACTTATTGAGACGAAGTCTCACTCTATAGCCCAGGCTGAAGTGCAATGGTGTGATCTCGGCTCACCGCAACCTCTGCCTCCTGGGTTCAAGAGATTCTCCTGCCTTAGCCTCCCGAGTAGTTGAGATCACAGGTGTGCACCATCATGTCTGGCTAATGTTTTGTATTTTTAGTAGAGACAGGGTTTCACCATGTTGATCAGGCTGATCTTGAAGTCCCAACTTCAGGTGAACCACCCACCTTGGCCTCACAAAGTGCTAGGATGGCAGGCATGAGTCACCACGCCCAGTCTAATTTTATTTTTTTTTAATTTTAGATAACATGTTACATAGTCCAAATTTAGGCTATTTTCCTCACTGTAATAAAAGACTACTTTTGTAAACATGTTTATAAATTAATTGATGACTGTGATACTTAAGCATAAGCAAATGTAACTAGGATATCTCAAGTCATCTTATTGGCATTTAATTTAGATGTCTATATTAAATACATGTATTTTTATGATATCATTGTATTTTATACTCCTTAACGATAAATAAAGATTGCATGATAGGCTATTACAGCATCATCATTTATGTTCAAACTATGCTACTTTATCAAACGTTACTCTTTTTAAAACCTGTTACACTCACTTTATCACTCTATAGAAAGATTGCTTTTAATTACAATCTTTTACTGATCATATTGATTGAAGAGGCCAGGTTACTCATTTGGAGAAGTAATTCTTAAATATTAAAGTGTGATAACTTTTGCTTTTTTCTCTATGATTAATATGAAAATATATTGTCTTTTGTTATTGTTTAAATTTATGTTTTTGCCTTATTCTTTGTTCTCAAATTACTGTTAACAAATTTTATACTATTTATATGCAACAGTCTTTTTTTGGCTTAAAGACAAATACAGGGAAATATTTTATAAGTAAAGTTGAATTTTTATAAAATTTCATTGTGTGACACTTACCTGCATTTATTCACACTACCTTAACACCTAAAGAAAGTATAATTTAGGAAAATATTTAAGGAAAACCTTCTTCTCTTTTTCATATTATAATTGTCTTCTGTTAAATTATAAATTTTTAAAATTACTTAAAATAATGTAGTTTCCCAGTTTTACATCAGAACTGAAATAGTTTAATTTTAAAGTCTTATACATGTCTTTATGTTTGTCTATACTATATTTGGTTAAAATAAAATAATAAATATTCATTACTCATCATTTTGAAATGAGTAATTCCTTACTAGGAAAACACAATGTTCCTTGAAATTTGAATTTACCAAAAGGGTATTGGCTGAAAATTGTGAACTGAACTAGGTCACAGACAAATAAAAAAAATTGTACAAAACCTTTTGGCCAAATTGCATAATATTCATGCATAAACTAATCATGTTACGCTATTGGAAATGTAAAACTATCATTTTCCATTTCACTTCCTATTGGCTCCAGTTTTTAGGAACTTCAGTAAACCAGTGTCTGCCATGTCTTTTGCACAAATAAAATACACCTTTTTTAATCTTGCAGAAATGCCCCCACGAGATGGTGCTGACAAAGATGAGTAGTCAGCCCATGCCCGTGTGCCTTGACTTAATGTCTCTAATCTCTGCTCAGTGGTTGAAACTTTTTGCTCCCTATAAAGAAGAGAAATACATTTAGAAATTTGGAAATTTGCCTAAACCTGTTAATACACTTTTAGACTTGTTCAAACAAATAGTAAAAATGAAAATCAATTTTTCTTAAACAAGAAGGTACACAAAAAGGGATCCAGATAAGCAAGTTTCTACATTTCTGTATTTGGTTGCAATATATATCTCAAAAAAACTAAAAGTGAATCTTTGTAGAATTTATTTTAAACTTCCTGTTCTGAAAATTTGACCTCCTTACAACTAATGTATCAAAATCTTCTACTCACCCATTATTGAGAGCAAAACTCTTTAACAATATTTGCATTTTTATATTGCAGATTCAGATCTAGTGTTCTAAAAAATATTATCCTAAGAATATGTGAACTGAAGGAAATATCCATTTCTTGGGGGAATTTCATCACTGTCAATCTAAATGTCATGTCAGGAAATTGGTCATGTACTTGAAACTTCTGTATTAATGGCAAAACATCGAGACGTATACAGTTTTTTAAGACATAGATAAAACTGTTAGCTTTCAATTTCCCAAAATAAAGGTAACAATTGAAAATTTACAAAACAAAGTTTAAACACTTTTTCTTTTAAGGATGTACTACATGCAATGTACTCAGATGGAATTAGATCGTTTATTATGATAAGAAAAAATATGAATACATATATTAGTTCAAATTCTGTAACTAAATAATAGGCATAAATTATACATATTCCAAATATTTACAGATATATTTGGAGAGAGGTTTTAAAAGTAATCTAATTAATTTAGAATTAATCATTTTATAAAATAGAAAGTCATTTTAGTTGATATTTAATTAGTTGGAATGTGCTACAGCTTACTTAACACTGTCAACTTGTTATTATTTAGCTTATATAACACAACTCTTTTCAAATAAAAATTATTAAAATTTTAAAAAGTTTATATTTTCTGTGATTTTAACAATAATTAATACTTATAAGTAGGACCACACTTGAAAAAATTCAATGTATTCAATATTATTAAAATAAATTTGTCTAAAGTTTCATTTAAAGTTATAATTTTTGAAAGTCTTATGTCAATCAATTATTGAAGAAATAACTTTGCTGTCTTTCTTTAAACATTTAATGATACATTTTAAGTAGTTAATTAGCATAAATGCTACTATGCAAATCCTAAATGTCCCATACTGAAAGCAAAATAATTCTTACATAATTTTTGTGCACTTTTCAATTCACAGCTACTTGATTTATGGACTTTAACTGGTGACAAAAAAAAAAAAAATGGCTCAAAAAAAATATCAGCTCCAAAAACTGACACATGTGCAGCAAAAGGTTATGGAAACATGCAGTGGCTTCATTAAATTAACAACAATAAATATACAAATGTAACTAACGTATTACCAGTTTGTGCCATAAATTTAGCAGCATCAGCTTGTTCCTGAGGGACCCTTTTTTCATGAACAGATCGAGGTCGCTGACTTTTAATTGTATGATCTCCCATCATTCCAAATTCTAAAGACAGAATAAAGGTATATGAAAGCTTGTGTGTAGACATTTCTCAGAAATTACATTACTGTCTCATGCAATATGTTCCTACACATACCTAGAAGATAATTATTAAATTCACAGTTCTAAACTTGCTAGGCTAATCTGCTTGGAATATCTCAAAACTCAAGTCAGAAAACCTATAAACATGAACAAGATTTCAAAAAACAATAACAACAGTCAATAAAATGACACATCAGATTTTTAGTCAACTTAACAGAGATACTGTACTCTTTTCTGATAATGTTTTGAAGCAATACATAAGAAAAAATACAACCACAGTGTTAACTGTTGTTTTTTTAGACAAAGAATCCTGACTTGGTAGCATCTGCTTCTTTGCTCAACAATGATCACCCCCAGAAGTTTGTCAGCAGTTTCCTTGTTACTAGATTACTCAGTCCTGTAACTTAACTTTTCTAAGGTAAACCCAGTCACTTAACAGACTACTTTTTTTTTTTTTTTCCATCCAAAGATGAGGTTGCCCTTGGTGTCTTCAAAGGCTCATGGAATATAGTGGCCTTGGTCATTCTCATTATTCCCTTCCCTGCCCCAATAAATTCCTCCCCCTTTTTCTAATCACATGTAAAGGAATAGTTTCTATTTTAAAGTTATATTTATAAAATTTATTGTTTCCAGCCTTCTGTTATTTGATTATTTGATAGCAGAACTTTCAAGAAAGGCAGAAAAAAAATTATCTGGGAGTAACTCAGGAACAAATGGAAGAAAGAAAAAAAATAATTGAGTAAAAGAACAGCTTCTATGTAGCATACTTTTAAAAATTCATAGTCTTAGAATTCTGCAAGAGATCTGTGCTTATTGAACTGTGACTGAAAAGTGGTTCTACTAAAATCAGAGCCTAATGTATGGAATAGTTGTTGGTTCTGTCTCATAGGAGTTTAGATAGGGGAAGGGAATACTGAGGGGCAAGAAATTGTGCTGCTATCTTTTACATCAAGAAAATTACTAGGCCCTTAAGACCAGGTGTCTTAAACATGACAAAGATGACTGGGTGAAATGTGTTCCACTGACACTGCAGATAGTGTAATTAAGCAGTGTATTTTGTAAGCAGTAATTCTGCCAATTCTTATATGTAAGGAGAAAAGACTAGCATACATTTTCATCTGTCCTAGCAAATCCTCACATAAAAATTAAACCATGGCACCTGACTGATGTGTCATAAAATTTTTTACAGATAATCTACTCAAAAGAACATCCCCTGAGAAATCTGAGAAATCTAAATGTGTGTTTGTTTTTGTCAGGTGAGAAAATATCCAAAGCAGAAAATATAAAAGAATAGCTTCTATTTAATATATTTTTAAAAATTCATTTGCTTAGATTTCGGCAATATCCTACACTGTAGCTATTTCTACTTATCAATAATAAAATGTCAGTGGGTTTGACCTTGTAAAATCCATCACTATTTTCCATTACTGTTAACATCCTTTCATTCCATTCATTTATGTGTGCTGTAAGTGGTGCCTAAACCATGTTTTGCCAGGCCATAAGATGTATCTAATCACTCATTTAATGATTTTGGAAATTAATGATTTAGGAAGTTTATATGTAGAATGACTATCCAATATTTTCAAATGTTATATGCAATTAGAATGTTTCTAGATATGAAATAGCACCGGAATTTAGTAGTAATTTTTATCAACAGTATGCTTCACCTTATTTCCTCTTGAATTTGTATTTTAAGTTGTGGGTATGTCTATTGTTTTCAGCATTTATGTCAGAGTATAGGTTTACATAAGTCACCTGGGGGCGCTGATGCTCACACTAAAGTAATTTTGGCACTGAGAGGGCAAAGAATGCTGAAAAGATTATTTCATGCCTACAACTTAATTATGTAGTAAATAACTGTATAACCTGTTCTAGCAGAAGGTAATTCTTCAACTCAGTGGCAGCACGATAACAGGCTGAAATCTCTTTTCTAAGGAAAATGGTTTATTTTTAACAGAGACTATGATTTCAAATTAAGGAGGTCTGAGTATGTCCGTGGGTCTTGGTCTGTCACCCAGGCTGAAGTGCAGTGGTGCAATCATAGCTCACTGTAAACTTGAACGCCTGGGCTCAGGTGATCCTCTCCCTTGCCTCAGCCTCCCAAGTAGCTAGGACAACAAGCACCATCCACCGTGCCTAGCTAATTTTAAAGTATTTGTTATTGTTGTTGTTGTTGTTGTTGCTGTTGTTGTTGGAACAGGGTATCACTATCTTTCCCAGACTGATCTCAAACTCCTGGCCTCAAGGGATCCTCCCACCGCTGCTTCCCAAATTGTTGGGATTATAGGTAGGAGCTACCATGGCCAGCCTTGGGATGATTTTAAAAGTGGCATATTCAATTTTTAACACTTTCTTAAGTTTAAAACAAGTTGAAGTGTTCATTTTTTAAAGAATAGAACAAATTTAAGTAAATCATTTTATATTATCAGTTGGAATGTGATTTACATCTCTTAAAATATGTGTAATATAAATTTAATTTCAATATTCTACAAATTAAATTTCAATATCCTACACCACAGTTATTTCTACTTATCAATAATCAATGTTATATGAATACTAGTGCTGATAGTTTATCATAAGTCACAATATTTGCAATAAGAAATTCTTCAATACTTTATGAACTTGATTACAAACTTATTACATAATCAGAAGTTTGAATTGGAATTGTTGATTATGGTCATCACTATAATGTATCTGAAAAATTATTTTTAAAAAATGAGAATTAATATGAGGTCCTGATATAACTAAATTCCTTATAAGAGAGAAGACATTAAAATTCATTGATTTTTTTTAGATGGGAAAACAACACTATGGTGGTATTTTTTTGAATATTTCACATCTATTGTTCTAGACTTAATTCAAATTTGTAATTGAAATATATAAACTATTGTCTAACCAAGTGTGTTTCTTCTGCCAAAGTTTACGTCCCATGTTTCAAAATAAAAAAATTTCTTTGTTTTAGAGTTGCTATTAACAGTAAGATTTAACAGATAATGTTATAGTTCTCTCCATACCTCACAATGGGGTATTTTTAAAACATTTGTGTTGTGTTTCAAGATAGCATTATCTTCTTCACTTCTACTAAAAATTTAGGCCAATTGGATCATCCAAACTTAGGAAAAACCAATTATTTTTGCTATTATTTTATGTGGTGAAAGTGGGTTGAAGTATACTTTTAGCATAGCAGGCTTTCTGAATAATATAAATTCTTCATGGATGGTTGATTCATATTCAAATGATTCTTAGTTGGCAAAGATAACATATTACATTAGTTACACGAGAAAAAGAACATAACCAAATAAAAAGATGATCTGCTTTGGTGAAAGCAATGAAAAGCAAGTTATGAAATCAAATAAAATAATGTATAGCATAACATTATATATGTACACATGGTACATGGTTTATGAATATACAGGGTTATTTCCTATACCTTTATGTTGATGTTATCAGTGAAGTGGTGGGTAAACAACTATGTTCATGTATAAAACCCAAATGATTAGAGATGACTTTCATGTTTAGGTACATTTTCTCAATCTTTCACTGTGCTTCTTGCTAAAAAGCAATAGGCTCTGGAAGTCACATACAATCAAAGTTACATGAAAGAAAAATTTTGAAAATAATTTCCTTTAGTACAATTTTATGTCATTTCTTCCCCAATCCAGGAATATGTAAGTAGATCATTTAAAAAAATAGACTTAAAATTTGACTTCTGATAGTCAATTATCAGTTATAAAGTTTTTGTCTGGAAATTAAGGGTCATCATATGAAATCAAATTCATTAAAAAGTTAAAACACAAACACATATCAGTTTCTTATTTTACCATGTGTATTTTTAAACATACAGACAAACACATCAATAGATTAGGAGATTAGAGTCATTACTGTAATCTATCTAGCAATGGAAATACTATTTCATATTGTTAGTTATCTTTTGTTTACATGTCCACAGAAGTCATCCTCACCTATGCCATTATTGCTTCTCAACAAACTTTTGGAGTTATGTCCTACTTGCACTGTGTGGTCAAAGTGCACTACTTGTCGTTATGGGATTTGTCAAACCACTGCACCCTTTCTTACATTTTCCTAAACTTAAAACACCTTCATTTCTAGTGATGCCTGCAAGTAAGTCTCTCACCAAGCCCAACTCAAATGGCAGCACCTCCATGAACTGTCTCCTCCTTAACCAAACATAACCTCTGCCTTCCTCAACTTCTATTTTTCCTGACTTTGAATTAAAAATGGACTTTCTTTATAATTATTAGATTGTCTTACTCTTTCTAGCAGATTATAAACTTCTAAGGAAAAGGAAGTATTACTTATGAATTTTAAAACCACTTCTTGCTTTGGAAATAACTGAAGTTCAATATTTATTTATCAAATAAATTTTGCATTAAGAATTGTTTCTCCAAAATGCAAGTTTCTAGACGTCGAGAACCATTTCTTTAACTTGCTTAGTTCAATGGGGAGAAAAATAAAATTTTCTGTGAAGTACTTGAAAATTAGTCATGTATGATTATCATGGTCAAAATTCCTGCTGGCAATAAGGTTATTATCCATAAATATTCAGGTTATTATTAAAAAATTAAAATACTGCTTCATTTAAAAATTAAATGTCGCTGTCCTGAAACAAAGCTTTTTTTAATAAACATTTATTAATTAGTATCTTAGGAACAAAGTCATAAAGATGAATCAGAAATGGTTTCTGATATTCTAAAGCTCATAGTTCAAGGAAATCCATTAAACATGGCCTGATCCTTTGAAATATATAAAACCATTATAATCAAAATATTACTGAGCTACACTTGAGACTCATTTTTTATATCAATTTCTTAAATACTGCAATGTCCTTAACTACAATGACTTGCTAATTTGTCTCCAAAGAGAAAACAAAAATAATCTTTTAATATGTCTCCAAAGAGAAATATAATTAAATCTTTCAAGCCATACAATTGTACATTGGAACTGATATCTCATTTATCACAACCCAACAAGAAAGAATATTAAAATATGATTTGCTGACAGGAGAAAGATTCCATCATCTGACTGGCTCAAGGTATTGTAGGCAAGTAAGTTCTGTTGAGAAGCAACCATATATTTTCTGAAAAATATTATTAGATTTAATGCCTTATAGGCTCATATTTAGGCAGGAATATAAATTATTAAATTTGTTCATTAGAAACAGAACCGGCACAGTGACTTTGAATGAAAATTTTTCCTACACACTGTAGTTGGGAGGTTTTTTTTGTTTTGTTTTTCTTTTTTGAGATGGAGTTTCACTCTTGCTGCCCAGGCTGGAGTGCAATGGCACCATCTTCCCTCACTGCAACCTCCGCCTCCCAAGTTCAAGAGATTCTCCTGCCTCAGCCTCCTGAGTAGCTGGGATTACAGGAATACACCACCAAGCCCGGCTACTTTTGTATTTTTTTTAGTAGAGACGGGGATTTTCCATGTTGGTCAGGCTGGTCTCGAACTCCTGACCTCAGGTGATCCACCTGCTTCGGCCTCCCAAAGTGCTGGGATTACAGGCGTGAGCCACCGCGTCTGGACATAGTTGGGAGATATTTTGATAGTGAAGAGCAACCCAGATTATCAGGATTTTGGTATGTTTCTAATCTCTAAGAGTTTGCCTTGATTTTAATAGTGTTTAAAAATGTTATCAGATTTAAAAATTGTATTCTCATTTAATTATTTTTTTAGTACCTGTATAGCCAAGTGTTCTGTGAAAAGACAGAGCTGATAGAAGACTGGAATTAATATAATAAAAAACATTTCTATAGTATGAACTCAATAAAATTTTTTAAAGATACTTTTACTACTGATTATAAATATACTAATTTCATTTTCCCAAAGAACCATAAAGAATACAATAGATGATGGAAGAAAACTTCCAAAAAATTCAAGAATGACAGTTATATAATAAATTAATAAATATTTGGATATATTTGAATAAAATAAGATTAATCAATATTAAACATATTAGAAATCTGATAGATATATCATTAAAATTTAAGAGATTAACTGATATTCTTTCTTTCTTATTATTTCTTGGTTCCATTCCCAAAGCTAGATATGTAGCTACACGGCCCAAAAATACTATTTCTTACAGAAACAAAACAAAACTTGCTTTTCAAAATACTTCGACAGAAATGATTTTATTGGATAGCTGGGCGTAACTCTGTTAAGCAAATGAGTAACTTTTGGGCACTTCTAAAAACGGATAAAACATGAAATAGTCAAAGGGCACACTGCTAATATGTTTAAAGAAAAGTTAAAAATGTTCAAGAGTGTTCAATGTTGTTACACTATGTAACTTATAACATTTTGTAGAAGTGATTATCAAATATATTTGGTGTATTTATACAATAATGCTGTATTTATGTCACATTATTCCAAGTAAAAACAATGAAATAATTAGATATAATAGATTTTCCTTCGGAACTCCTCAAACATTTGTTTGAAAATTATGTAATGAAATATTTTATGAAAATGTTTTCAGGAAATTCAGAGGATAAACCCTTAAATCATTATTTTTATACTTATTCTGTTTGCCATCCAGGAAATGTTAGTAAGTTGGACACAGTCTTCCATGCAAGAATTCATCAATGTGTGTAATGGTGCAGGAATTATTTGTCATTTCTTATCCATTATGCAATTGTGTGTTAATATCTCATATCTTCCTGAGACAACTACTGAATTCTTATAAATCAGCAGGAATAGTTTGCTTAAAAATATGTTTTATTTGTTGGTGACGAGAAGCACATAAATGACAAATACAATTCTACTTTCAATAGTACTAGCAATTGGATATTTTTTGTTGTTGATTTGTTTCAGACCTTAATATAGCACATTAGCATACCAGTGGCCAAATAAGATGCTTTACTGTAATTGTTAACATTTTTACAGTAGACTAAAACTCTTACAGCATACAATTTTAATAACCTTGTTGCTAATGTGTCTCTTGACAAGATCTTAGAAAGTCAGAAATATAAGAAAGTAAACTGAATTGTCCCTGGATGGTTATTTCTATATTTTCCAAACTAGAACATGGCTTGGTTGCTTTTCTGCCAAGCTTTCTGACCTGCACACTCTGTCTTCAGAGAAGATTTTATAGGGGCTACCAAAAGGATGGACACTTCTCTGGCTTATGTCCAGTATGGTACTTTTAAATTCACCAAAGCTCATTATCATTTATTATAACAGTGTAGTGTAGAATAATTTAACTTAAAACAGTATCACTGTATACATATTTACTGAAATAACTTAAAATATTCCATAAAATAATTTGTACATTATTTTATAGTACTACTATTGGTACATTGTAGGTATATTATTAGTACAAAATAAATGCTACCCTACAATTGAAGGTTAAAGATTAGATTAATGGTTGCTTGACCAAAAAAAAAAAAAAAAAAAAGTGGTAGATGAAATATCTTCTTTTTTCATAAAACACTAGTATTTAGTTAATTCTGGTGCCTCTGTATTGTACTTGAATTACAATCAATTGCGTCGAAAGATTTCAAGGCTTACTTTTTGTACATGGAAGTAAGGGAGAAAGGTTTCTCTGTGTTTCACATAGTTTTACTTGACCTATTATATTTATATAAAAATGTTTTTGTAAAAGAGAATCTAGAAATACCAAAGTAGTTCTGGTCATGTTTTACCATTTATCTACCACTATATTTTAGTTTATTACAAAAAGTTTTAACTTAAAATAGTATCTTTTATACACATTTAAGTGAAAGAAGTATCAAACCTGACTTTCTTAATAAGAATGATTCTTCTAAGACATGTATATAGCATTTATAATTTCTAAAATAACTCTAATGCCATCTTAACTATTCCCTTAACCTTTTAGCTTATTTTTCAGAAATGAACTAAGATACATGGAAAATACTTTTAGTATTTTTCTAGTACATAAAAATTCTTTTAATCAATTAACTACTATTTGAGCTTGTTTTCATCAGTTGTTATTACTACTAAGGCACAAGTGGTATTCTATAGAGAGATCTACAAATAATTAGTATTTTCTTTTTTTTTTTTTTTTTTTTTGAGGCGGAGTCTCGCCCTGTCGCCCAGGCTGGAGTGCAGTGGCCGGATCTCAGCTCACTGCAAGCTCCGCCTCCCGGGTTCACGCCATTCTCCTGCCTCAGCCTCCCGAGTAGCTGGGACTATAGGCGCCCGCCAACTCGCCCGGCTAGTTTTTTTTTTTGTATTTTTTAGTAGAGACGGGGTATAATTAGTATTTTCAAAGGTGTGCTTCACATACTAAAGATAGTTAAGACCATTTTAACTGGGATGAAGGTTAAGGCTCAATGTGGAGGGGTGGAAAAATAAATAAGCAATCAGGAGATGCAGCTCATATTTCAGGGCATCACGTCTTAAATTCCCTGCACCTGTTTCCTCTTCTTGCAAAAGGAGATACTGGGAACATGATCTCTAAGGTCTCCTTATGCTCTAAAATTACATTATTTTCTCAGATCGAAAGTTGATTCATGAACATATAGACTATCTCTCAGCAGACCAAGAGTTGTAAAAGACCTGGCCAAGCTCAATGAACAGGTCTGTACACAGACATACACGAATGTGTGCACATGCACGAGTCTGAGTAACATAAGAGTTGTTTCATTTCCTCAAGACATTTTCTCAAATCATTCAAGGTTGAAGTTATTTTGATCCACTTCTAAGCATTAAATCAAGGTTTACTTTGCACGTGAAATCTCAGATTGCCTAATACTTATTTTAAAAAGTACATCTATGCTGTAGCTAGCATCCACACTGGACAGAATTTTTTTTATAGGAGGGAATTTTATCAAAGGCATCGGGGAATGAATACATTTCACTCATTCAACAAACATTAAATGAGCAACCATCACATTCCACATAGGATTCTCGGCACTGGACATGTAACTGTGAACATAGCAGACAAAAATCTTGTTTTTGATAGAAGAACATTATTATTATTCCTAGTCTGATATATAAGGCTTATGAAATATTGAATGAAAATTAACAAGCCAGCGCTTTAGAAAGGTTATCAGTAGTTATATATACATTTCTCTTATAAATAACTTTTAATTTAGTTTTTCATTCATAGAGTACTTCATATAAAACCAAGCACATATCTCATCTGTATTATTATTCCACAAAATTTGTTTTAAAGGACCATTTAAACTGAAACTGTGGACACAAAAGACATGTCACTATGACACAAACAATATTGTAGTCTTACTGTCTTCTATGTATTATGTTTACAGTTTTCTCTCTTTTTAATTTTAATAGATTTTTTTTGTTATGGGCCAATCAAGTCTCTCTACACCTCAGAAGATAGTATCTGTCCTTTATCATTCTATCCTCCTATTCTTATATTATATATTTTATTATTTTTATTTTTTTATACTGCCCAAGAAGATATAAATGTACTTGAACTACATAACTCCCTTATATTTCTCTATCGCTAGACATGTGTTGTCTTCAGAGATTTTTCTACCTGAAGAGAGTCTCCTAAAGTGGTTCTGCTGTGAGGAATCACAATTTAAATTTTGTTCGATATTGCCACATTCCACATCCCCCGCCGAAGTGTTCAGTGTTTATCCTGACATACTTCAGTGCACGTAGTGTTGGCAGGGCAGACATTAACTCTTCTTCATCTGAATCTATTTGATTTCTTTCAACATACAACATCTCTCTTCATTCTGATTTGTGCTTTTCATGTTTACTCTAATTTTGTCTGATATTAATGCTATTATTCCTGCTTTGTTGATACATTTGTCTGCTACATCTTTTTCTATATTTTATTTTCAGCCCCTTAGTGTCATTTTGCTTCAAGCATGTATCTTTTACATAACATATATAGTTGGATTTTAAAAATCCCATCTGACCCTCTTCCTTTTAATAGGGAATTAAACCCACTCACATTTATTATATTTATTACGATGTTGAACATTTCTCTTCTGTCTTTAGTGTTTGTCTTTACCATGTTTTCTTGCTGTTTATTTTTTGCCCTTTCCTAATTTTTTTTTTGATTGATAGGAATTGCCATTGCTACTTTTTTCTTGAGATATCGTAATTTAATTATTTAAAAGTGTTATACCCTAATTTTTCACATAAAGTGTATTTTTAAAAATCTGTCAATCTCTTTAATTAATCAGCATCTATAGGTTTCTCCAGCCAAGACAATAATTTGGGTCTGCTATCACTTCCCCTTCTTCCTTTATATCCATTTGTCATGTATTTCCAAACCATTACATTCGTACATTGTGCTTTAATAATTATACTTAACCATTAGAGTATTTTTGGTTTCTTCGTTTGTCTTCTTTCTTGGATTCATTTATCATTTTGTTCAACACATTCTTTCACAGAGAATGGGCCAAAGTTGATTTACCTCACCCTGACACGCTTGAAAGTTAGTCTGGCTAGCATTTAGAGTTAAGTTTTTTTTCTCATTAAACTTTGAAGATACTTCTATACTGACTCCTAGTATCCAGTGTTGCCCATAAGTCTTCTTAAAAGAGAACAACTTTTATATCTGGAAGATTTTTAGGACTCTTTTTTTTTTTTTTGGAGACAGAATCTCTGTCGCCCAGGCTGTTGAACAATGGCGCGATCTCGGCTCACTGCAAGCTCCGCCTCCCGGGTTCACGCCATTCTCCCGCCTCAGCCTCCGGAGTAGCTGGGACTACAGGCGCCCGCCACCTTGCCCGGCTAGTTTTTTGTATTGTTAGTAGAGACGGGGTTTCACCGTGTTAGCCAGGCTTGTCTGGAACTCCTGGCCTCAGGTGATCCACCTCCCTCGGCCTCCCAAAGTGCTGGAATTAAAAGCGTGAGCCACCACGCCCGGCCCCCACTTTTTAGGACTTTTATCCTTGCCGTTTTGAAATTGTATCAGTGTGTCTAGATATTCGTGTTTTTCATTTCGCTTACTTGGTACCCTATGTTCCCCTTCAGTATAATGACTGGCTATCTAGCAGAGCACACTGAATGTTTTCCTCCTTAGCTAACTTTCTAATTTGTTTTCTTCCACGTTTGTTTTGGAGGTTCTGAGTTACCGCCAGCTGTACTCTGCTTCCATCTCAACCCCCTCACATTCCAATAATTTTCTCTATGAAAATTGAGCCCATGATTCTTGATTAATAAAGGGTAACTGCAAAATATATCATTTCCCATTTCATTCTCGGAACAATTCTTTCTTGTTGCAGAAACCTCTCAAAAGAATATCCTCTAATTCCTCTCTTCCCACTCACCCAATAATGTCAGATAATCTGACTTCAAACCTCCTTCCTTGAATGAAACTGCTCTCTTGAAAGTCAATTGCCTCTTAAGAACTGTCATGTTCATCATGATTCTTTCAGGATTTGACATTTTCCCGCCCTCCCCATCCCACAAGCGTTCTTGAAATGCTCACCTTCCTTGGCTTTCAAAGCTGACAGGATTTTAATTTTCTTCCTCCTCTTGTCTGCTTTTCTGTCTCTTTCATTGCCTTAGTGACTCTTCACCTCTAAATGTGAGTTTTCCCTTAGGTTCTGCCTCAACATTCTCTTCCCCAGAAATCTCACTCATTCCTACAGTATCAGGTATGGCTTTTAGGCAAATAACTGTCAGCCTCTCACTCCCATTGGCCAATATACATTTTCCAGGCCACCTACATTAAGTGCCTCATAAATATTTTGCTGGCTAACAGCATTTATGAAAACAAATGATCATTTCCCTTAGGAGACCCATTGCTCATTGTACATTTTGCATTTCTTTTTAACAGACACATGGTGCCCAAAATAAATATCTGTTGAATAAATAAATACCAAATTAAAAATAATTTGAGCAGAAATACTGCAGAAAGCTGTCTTAGGCTTATGAAAACATTGTGATAGACCCATTTGGTTATATAAAGATAGGATGCCAGGCTTGAAAATTTATAGGTTATAGAATAGAGATATATTTTACATAATTGCAGAGTAATAATTAAAGTTTACTGAGGCTTCCAGAGAGAAAAGGTGAGGCTCACTGTGGACAACAGAGAAGGGCAGTGAGGCTAAGAAATCTTGGGAGAGGAATAAAAAAAGACATGTCCAGAAAAATGATGGCAAAATGAAACCAGAGGAAAAAAACTTAAAAATTCCTTGTGGAAGGAATTGAAAAAGGAATTATTAATAATAGTGATATTTAGATAGAAATACATACTATGCTGTGGTAAAATATAATCCCTCTCCACTCAATCCAACTTTTATTAAATGCCTACTTAACCTGCATTACAAATACTTAAAAGGAAGGGATTAAAGAAAAGGAAGCTTGGTTTCATGTTGAGGTTGAAAAGGGAGACAGAATAAAGAAAATAGCTCCAGAAGGAAAATGCAAAGCAATTATTGATAATACAGATGAAATAAATGGATGGGTGGACAGGAAGAAATGTATGTAACCCCTGTCTCAAAGAATCTTTAGAAATATTAAGAGGATGTTGAATTTCTAGCTCTAAATTATGTTACAGTTAAGCCAAGTGTGTGTTTAAAAATTTATACTAAATTAAAGATAAGTTCTTGGAAGGCTAGAGAATTTGGGAGCACCTTGATGACAATGCTAGGGTTATAAATTCACATTCCTTTACTTGTGTCTGGGTATTTTATATTGGTAATATCCATTAAACATGGTCCTTTCGGTGATTTTGTACTTTCAGAACCATATGAGTATACTAACATAATCTAGCAAGGAGTCCAGAGTTGTTTGCTCATCATCATACGACTACGCTTCTACAAGGCTGGCGACCAAGTGGCCAAAGATGGGCAAGGGGGTTAGGGATGGCATCTCTTACATGTCAAATTATTCCTATTCCATCTTACAGGTTTTTCTTCCTCCAACATCCCAACCTTTACAGGAGACATTAGCACTAATTATCCAATTATAATGAACTTTTTCATCAAGAAGTAGAAGTCATTACAGTTTTGCTTCTCTGAAGGAAAAATGTTTTCCATTGTGTTGCAGCTTTTAAAAAAAATATTTCACTTGATATTTTTCCATTAATTAAAACCCCTCTATGAATCTGTATATTCTGTATGTTATTATTTCTTTGTCAGAAAATTGTATGAGAGTATATCCTCCTAGCGGGGATACAATTGACTTAAAATAAGTTATGCTAAAATGATTGCACTGGTTATTTGATAACCAAAGTTTAATGAGTCAACATTGTAAGATAGCTATACCAAACCTAAATTTAATTTTGATTGGATTTTTGAAGCATGGAATTAAAAACTTTTGAATTACATATCAATTAATCGTGGTCTTCATTTTTAAGATGCACATTGATAAAGTAAAATATGTGCAAAGAAGGGTGCTCAGAACATTAAAAAGGTGAGAAGGAGAGTGAAGATTATCTGAAAAGAGATTAGTTTAATCTTTATTTTGGAAATAATTTTTGAGTGCCCAATGTATAAGGCACTTTAGAGAATAAAATCCAGTAGGAAAACTAGGACAAATCCAAATAATCAGACTTCGATATTGAGTTATTAGTACCATAAGTGACATACAAATACCTTCTAACAAAAATCAGAAACTGAGATTATTTAACTTGAAATAAGAAAACCTCAGAAAAAAACTGCAATTATCTTGAAATGTTTAGAAACTTATGTAGAAGAAGGATTAAAAATAAATCAACTATATTGTGTAGGCAACTATATTGTTTATAAGGGAAAGTAGGTCAAATCCATAGGAAGAATTTTCTAATGATTTGGGATGTATGAAAAGGAATGAGTGGCCACATAAGGCACCAAGTTTTGATCACTAGAAGTGCTTAAGTGGTGGCTATGTGACTAATGAATATTGTAGACATAATTATTACATACATTTATCTATGATTCCTGGAATTGACTATGATTCTTATCTTTCTCCCAACTCCATGTCTATCACTTTTAAATTCCCATCATCTCCCTATCCAAAGCTTTACCAAATCTGTAAAATCAGTGGTAGAGCTGATGACTCTACCTCTCCAGTACAAATCCCACTAGCCTCTATTACATGGACCAATGCAATGGTTTCCTAACTGCTCACATCACACCACTGCCCAACTCCCAGCATTATCTGCTGCTTAGAATTCTCCACATAGCATAAGGACAGATCCTTTACAAAGTAAAATATAAAACGTAAATTCCATTCTTAAAGTCCTTTTATGATTTCTTTGTATTTAGAATAAAATCCAAACTCCTCACCCTGGCTCTTATGAAAAAGCCCAGTAGAATCTGTCCCAGCCTACACCTCCAAGACCGTCTTGCATCCTTCCTACCATGCTCTAACCATGCTCGCCTCCTTTTTGTTTCTGCAACATGCATAGCTCATTTCTCTTTTGCACTAATTGATTTTTTTTTCACTGAAAAACTAATTGTGCTTGACAGATTGTCTTGTCATTCTTATCTAAGCTAAAATTTCACCCCTTTCAAGAGACCCTTCCCAACCACCAAATACAAAGTACATATACAGTGATTTCCTAAGACAAGATTTCAGTTATTTGCAAAGAACTCATCAACCTGTGTTTTGTTTGGTTTTTGTTTATTTGTTTAATAAATTGCTGTATCCACCAAATCACTAAACTGTGAGCTTCATAGGAGTAGGAATATTAACTGTCCATTATTGTATCTTGTGCCAGGTAAGTGATTGAAAAGTACTTCAGAAGGGTGAAAGAGAAGAAAGAGGAGAGAGAGGGGAAAGAAAAAGATTATTTTCATTGAACAATCCCATAATATTAACTTTACTCACTTTATTCTAGGTGATTTCCTCAGATATATCTTCCAATTCACAAACATTTCCTTTCACATTAGTGTTTATCCCATCTATGGAATTTTTAATTTTAGTAATTGTATGTTTAATTTTTAGTAGTTCTGCTTTTCTTAATCTGCCTATGCTTCTTCTATTTTTATTTATTCATTTTTTCTTATTCATTGTTTTAAAATGATTTCAACTCCTTAGGAAAGTAACTTTAAACATATCTCCTTCATAGTTTATTGAAGGTATTTTTTCTCTAGTTATTGGTTTGCTCCTTGTGTTGCATCTGCTGCTGCTTCTGCATATTTTCTGTTTCCTTCTATAGTTTATTTTTTCTCTATCTTGTTTTATTTAATTTTATTTCTATTGGACATTCATTTTGCACAGTACTTTTCCCCTGTGAAACTCATAAAAGTCCTTTACTTTTACTTGTGTCCTTTAAAAGGCCTTATGTCCTTTACTTATGTCCTTTTAAAAGTCCTTTAAAAGGCCTCACTGTAAAAGTCCTTACACAACTTCCATAGCAGTAAATTGCTTGGCTTTAGGTTACTGAATCATGACAGTATAAATTCACACCATACACCTGTGTGGTATGTGCCAGTGTTTACTTTTTTCTTGGGTAGTTTTTTTTTTTCCCCCTCCCACTCAAGGCTCCAGACAGAAGGCAAGTTTTCTTCTCACTGTTTCCTAGGCCACTGAGTAAAGTTTTTCTAGATCTCCGTTGATAGAAGGGGGCAGTATTTTGAAGCCTCAGACTTTCTGTAGTTGGATTGCTTTTAGTTCTCCGAAACTACAAAGGCTGAGGACACTCTCCTGTCTACACAACAACACTTAGATCCCAATTCTAAGCCATTTAGAGCATATAACTATCTAAAACAATTAAGATCGTCTAGCATACCCTTAATATTTTGTCTTTTATTATTCCTGTTGTATTTTATGGACACCTATACATTTCCCTTTCTTTTGGGCTTGGCTCATTTTTTCTGCCATATTTTATCCAACATTTTAATGAATTTTTAAAAGGTCTGGTTCCATTAATATCAGCTCATTCTGCCATGTGGCTGGAATTCTTTCCAATGAAATAGGCACTATATTTAAGTGCTATCTTCTGGATGAGTTATGTCCTATTATTATTCTCATTTTAGTTATGAAGCTGATGAGGTTTCTAGAGGTTATGTTACTTGTCCATCATTACGTAGCTAATGCGTGTTGGATCTGGGACTCAAAAAAAAATTGTATCAAATTGATAGCCAAGTCATGCTCTCGAGAATAAGGACATATAGTTAATAAGACCACTAAGGTTTCTTTCAAATTATAACTATTTTTATGTCCTTTGTATCCTTTACTTCTCCAAATTTGCATACATGTCTTCATGGTGTTAATTATGGTGGCGAGGTTCAAATATGATTAATAGAGAATCAGGCAAATATATGCTCTGGGTTTTTATAATCTTAGATGTAGGTTCCTTCCAACTCTTTTGTAGACTTTATTTGATACTCTATGGGAAACAAAATATGCTAGATTAAGTGCCTCACAATGTGAATTGATATTAAGATATATTTAAAAAGATATATTTATGGAGTCATCAGCATGAGGTTGGATATAATAGAATCACTTTAATGATGAGTAAGGCATCCTACTGCTTCCTCACTAATGTTTTCACCCGTGGCAACCAGCTACCTTTGAAATTTTGCCTCTACCAAAATGTCTTTTATGGAACATAAAAGAAGGTGAATATACATTATTAATGAAGCATTAATAAGTGTTAGTATTAGGCCACATTAGATTCGTTCTGGAAGAGGCACAGAAACTAATCAGAAATTCATATATTCATTCCACAAGTTACTGAGTCTGAAAAGGCATTAATTTTGGTGTCCTCTATAGACCCTAAAAGTTTTCTGAATCCAGTTTCAATAAAAGAATAGAATTCTCACAACAGTACTCAATTATTCTTAGTAAATGGCTGAGAAAGAACTGAACTCTTTTACCAGGCTTGCAATCTGTTAATCATTCAAAAAGGTCACAACTGAATCATACAAATACTTTATTTTTCTGTGTAACAGTGCTCTATGTTTTTCTCAAACCCAGTAGTTTCATGGATCAGAATTTCCCACTTCTCTGAAACACTAGATTGACCTCAAAAACAAGTCTCAAAAGATATCCTTCCAGACATTTTAAAAAAAACAGAAACAACTACCAAATGATGTTTGACATTTATGAATGACCTTTGTGTAGCAAAAAAAAAAAAAAAGAGTAATTTTCAAAAAGCCAACTTTCAAACTTTCCCAGAAATGAATTTCCAAATGAAAAGACATCATGAGCTAAAAAAGTAATTGCCAGCCTTAAACTTCTTTTTGCAAACACCACTGAAATTAGTAGAGTTAAATGCCCAAATTAAACATAAATGCTCTGTTAAGTCTCACGTCCTTTTTGCAACACTACTGAATCAGGTTTGATAACTTCTAAATGTGCACTTTCTTTTTATTTGTTAAACCTCTGTCTCTCACACAGAGCCTCCTATATAGACAGGGAGCATAGCATGCTGGTATCCAGAGTATCACACTGAATTTAATGACTTAGGCATTTACATTAGGTTTGTGTTTTGCTGTCTTGACCTGTGGTCTAAATTTCATACTGAATCTACCTACAGAAGGATATTTCTAGGCTTCAAGCAGCAGATTGTTTAGAAAAGAGTGATAGGAACCATTTAAGTCCCACTCTGATACCAACAAAGAAGCAATATCAAAAAATGCATGACAAAGTTACTCTCAAATGATCATATAAACTCAGAACTCACAGAAAGGTCTGTCAACATTTTCTTCCTTTTGTTCTTAAGTGACAACAACATTTCATGAGCTCTGACCATGCCTCTCTGCCTTAGTATAGTAGAAAGATAAAATGTGTTGCCTCATTTACATTTCTGTGTAATAAAAATTTTTATTTCTTCACCACTGTAGAGATGAGGAAGTAGAGGATAAAGTAATTGTGTCCAGTTACAATGTAAATTAGAGAGCTGAGATTCAAAATGAGGTACGTTTGTGTTAAAAGCCATGTTCTTTGCCCTACAATACTAAAAGTAAATACACAAAGGCAGGGTGTTCTTTTCTCATATAAAAGTTATTCAAGTTTATAATAGAAAATATAAAATGCTAGAAAAAATATATTATGTGTCCACCAACTCCACTACCAAAAAAATTATTAGTAACATTATCTTCCAAGTTTTGGACTGTGTTTTGTGAGGAGGAACATATAACAAGATGTTATTTGGTTTTCTTGAGAACTTGTTACCACACATTACCGAATAATGCAAAGATTATAGAAATTATATAGCAATACGAAAGTCACAGCAAGGACTTTATTTTGAAAGCTTGTGATTTCACTTTGAGTTCAACTTCACTTTGAGAGTTTAACTTCTTAATGGAAATATTCAGCCTATAGTTAGAAATATAGACTACGACTGTCAATATGAGGATATAGGCTTACTGACTTGACTGTGATTGGGTGAGGGCGGATGAAGTCCACAAAGCAAATAAGAACTACAGGCTGCTTTTGGAGAAAGCCCATTTGTGAGGTTGGGAGAGAAAACAGGAACTTCGAAGTAAAGTGAAGAGGAATAGTGAAAGGAGACAGAAAAACTAGGAGAGTGTTTCACCAGGGAGATCTAGCTGAGACCTATTCAAAGAATAAGAGAAATGCTCTCAGGCATTCAGAAGGTTACTAGATTTAGAAACAAGGTAGTCATCGTGGGCCCTTAAATATCAAACAATTTCCAAAAAGATAAAAGAAGAAATACGTTAATTAGGAACAAAAAAACCTTAGAACTGGTCACTGATCAATAATGCCAATAGATGTTTCTTTTTAAAAGTAGCAGAAAAACTGTAGCAAATTTAATGGGGAGATAAAAATCCATGTAAAAATTAAAAGAGCAAGAGATAAATAATTTATTGACTTTAATATTAAAGTTATTATTGTAAACATTAATATTAAGATCTCATTGAACTTTATGTCTCATAAAAGATAAGGTAATGCAAGAAACAGGAGAAATATTTCATTGTTCAATAAAGAAGAAATAGTAAATATTAAAGAACTATATACAAATAAGGACAAAACTCATACATTGAAGGGTTGGTTTTTAAATTTTTTATATTAAAGTTATTTCTTGATACATATAAAATGTTACAGAAATGGAAAGGATGAAAAGCTACCTAATTTGCTTTAGAAAATTAAGACAATACAGACAGCAACATCTGGTAAACATGGCTAAAAATAAAAACCATGAAGCAAAATAACTTATCTGAAAATACTAAGTAAAATACTAGGAAAAAATTACTAGTGCCTGAGAAGATAAATCCCTTACAACTAAAATCAGGGTCCATTCAAGGAATTAAGATAGTATTAACATTGGGCAACCATTGAGAGAAATATAATTTCTATAAACCTGGTAAAGTCTGAAATGTATCAACTCTACTTAATTAAAATTATTTTAAAATAGGAATCCCTAATAAGAAAAAATAACAACTGTCTCGAGCTCATAGTTCTATCACATTTAGTGATGAAACTCTAAAGGCATTCTCAGAAGTAAAAAGTACAATCAAGGATGCTCATTATAACAATAATTATTTCACACTGGTTTAGAAGTAGATCCAACAGAATAAAATCAAAGAATTTATACAACAAACAATAATGAAAAAAGAAACAAATCATTTGAATTTGTAGACGATAAAGTTATAAAAGCTCAATTTTAAAACCGGTAGAATCAATAAGTTCATTGTGTCTGAATATGTGCTAAAATACTCAAATTAACAGCTTTGCTATAATAATAATAAATTATAAACAATAATTTCTAAAAATTTACTGAAAACGAAGTATAAGACAAGCAGTGAATTTAAAAATAAATATGCTAAAGCTATTGGGAACAAAACTTATAAATGTGAATCAGAATTATTGAGTCAGATGCTGTTGAGTGCTTCAGAATATTACTTACTCCTTACTGTTATCCTTCTGTATATATATTATTTTCCTTTGAGGCTTAGAAAGATGAATAAACTTGTCTAATGTCTCACAGTTAAGTGGCAGGATAAAAAGGAAAAGAGTGAAGGTAAAAAAAGGTGAAGAGAGTACAGAAGCAAATAGTAACAGATGTGATAGATTTTACTGTAGAAAGCTTCCAGTACGTTATAAAAAGATTTTGCTCATCAGAAACATTATGAATAAAATTTAAACTTTAATAACAAACTAGGGAAAATATTTGCAGCACTGTTGCATGAATACAAAATTAACAGACAAACATATAACAATAACTAATAAACATGCTCATTCCATTAACCATCCAAATAACATAAACTGCAATAGCAATAATTATTTTTATTTATCAGATTAGCAAAAGTCTAAAACATAAACAATACTTTTAAGGGAGTCATAAAATGAGCACTGACAGAATGCTATTGGAATCTAAATTGTGTAAAATATGTCTTTTAACAATTTGACCATTTTTATTAGCAACTTTAAAATTGCCAATATTCTTTGACCCAGTAAGTCTACTTTTTGGAATCTATCTGATTAAAAACACTATGACACATGGTCAGTGATGTATGATTAAACATATATTGAAGAATCTCTAATATATATGTTATATAAGGTATACCTTGGTGCTTGTAGGCTACAAGCAACAATATATATGCTATATACCAATATATACTATATATATTGAAGTTGATAAATTAAGGAACAACTACAAATAATGAAATTAATGCCATATTTGAGTACCATTTTCCAAAAAAGTTAATGGCAATCAAAAATGCTCCTGCTACATGTATAAACACAGTGAAAAGAACCAAAAAGGAAAAAAACAAAAAAACAAAAACAGAAACTTGTGGTATTTATTTCTATGAAGCTATAGCTTATGTTATCTTTATAATTCATTGTCTTTTGAAGATTATCCACAAGGATTATATATTATTTCTAAAAGTCAAGCAGGAAACCTTTTTTTTTTTTAAATTGGTGGTCAGGACAGTTTCTCTAAAATATAGAGAGGGAAACTAGACTTGTGTATTTAAAGAGAAAGTAGGTGGTGAGAATATTGAGGCAGTGGTCAAGTTTCTTCCTTCTACAACCTTATGAAAGAAAAGCGAAAACTGGGACAATAGCTAGAGGGAAGACTAGAGTGAATATTTGGGAACTTTTTAACCTAATTTGCAAAACTAATTTATAGTTTGAAGACAATCAACGAACTGCTGTGAAGCAAGGAGACGTGGGGATGATCCCATTTCTACTCAGAGCTGTGGAATGATAAAATTGGAGATGGAGGTCATGGACCAGCCTGCAGCAGGTAAGCTTCAAAGTAGGACACAGGTAACTGACTGCTTGACCAACCAAGCAGAAAGGGACGCCTGCTAGAGTTGTCATTGCTATTGTGATTAAAATAGATCATAGCCTATTTTCTACAAAATACATCTATTTGCAAGTAACTTTAAAATTTTAGTTCATAATAAAGGAAGTGTTTTTTCTCAATCCCGATGGATAGAAAATAAAGAGATGTCTCATAGAGTAAGGAATAGAATTAACTTATTAATTGTTCTTCACGCCGGAGGCTCAGAAGGAGGCTTTGTGAAGTTCATGTCAGCTGGAAAAAGGATTAGCCTATCACTAACAAAACAAACTTCATAATTAATTAGATGACCTTACCTGTGTACCCTAAATAATTGTTCTTTAGGAATAAAACTCGAATAAACCACAACATGGGTTCGGATGTACTTTTGGGGACTATTAAAACAGATCGTTATATAATACTTATATAATGATGCTACATATTGGCCAGATAATATGAGATATAGGTAACAGTCCCAACAACCTAAACATACATTTTCTTCCTTGTGATTTTGCCCAGTATGAGCCAAGTTGGCAGTCCACACACGGTGGCTATATTCATCTTTATAAATGGAGTAAAATTCAATGCCCAAGTAACATAATCAATTGCATAAACATGCTCCATGTTAAATTAAGAAAGAAGAAAGATTGTCATTTCTGAAAGTCCTACAACCACTGAAGTGATGAAAATCATAATAAAGCTTCATTAGATTGGGTGTTTATTGAAGGAATGCCTTTGTGAGCTAGTTTCAGCATTTGAAACAAGATCACGAGAGAAATATGAAAGGAGAAAATGAAACCAATGGATTCCTGGATGCCCATGGTTAGAAGCATCTCCATGGAAACCACCTAAGTATCTACCAATAAGCAATAATTACATAAATTATAATATCCAAATATAAAACATTGTAAGTGGATTAAAGTATGACTCAGATTTATGTGTATTGGTCTGGAAGAATCACCAAGGTATATTTTCAAATGAATAGTATCAGATAATTAGCAGTGATTCCATTTATTTAGACCTTCACTAAAAACATATGTATATGTGTGTGTATGTGTCCACGTAGAAATGTCTCCAAAGAATTACATCAACTTTTAGAACTGGCTATGTCTTTGTAGCAAAGCTAAATGAGAGAAGCAGCAAAGTGTGTAGTCAACATACAGTCATATGCCACATCATGACATTAAATGAGGTCCACATTTACGACAGTAGTCCCGTAAGATTATAACTGAAAAATTCATGTCACCTAGCAATATTGTCAGGGTTGTAATGATATAGTGCAGTGCATTACTTTTTCTATGTTTAGATGTGTTTAGATACACAAATACTTGCCATTGTGTTACAATTGCCTACAGTATAGTAGCCTGTTGTTAAGAGTTTATAGCCTTTATAAAATTGAATATTTTCATGCCCAAATACCTCCTTTTCGCCCTTCCTTCCTTCCTTCCTTCCTTCCTCCTTCCCTTCCCTTCCCTTCCTTTCCCTTCCCTCCCCTCCCCTCCCCTCCCCTCCCCTCCCCTCCCCTCCCCTCCTTCCTTCCTTCCTTCCTTCCTCTTTCTTTTTCTTTCTTTCTCTTTCTTTTTCAACGAAGTAACCTCTGTTGCCCAGGCTGGAATACAAGTGGCGCTGTCATGACTCACTGCAGCCTTGAACTCCTGGGCTCAAGTAATCTTCCTGCCTTGACTTCCCAAAGTGCTGGCATTGCAGGCATAAGTCACCACACCCAAACCTCTCTGTATTTCTTGTTGTTAGACAAATTAAACCTGAAGTGTTGTTTCACGACAAAATTATCTTCATCCTGTCTCCTTTCTGCAATATGTTGCCTTTATCTAAGCACCCACCCCCATAGTGTTCCCACATGAACACCGATTTGGATCAGTTGTTTGGTTTATCCCTAAGTGTGCCTTAGCATGACTACATAAGGACTGAGATTGAAGTCTAAGATTGATCTTGTAACCCTCAGAAGAGCTGCTGCGAGTGGCTTTTGTGTGTAGCCAGGGGCCAAGAGATTTACTGGTTTTCAAATACTGTGGGAATTAGGTTAGTTTGTTTAAAGTTATGGGCTCTGATTCTACAAATCAGGTGTTAGAAATAATTCTCCATGGAAAGAGTATTATTGTGAGTGGCAACAGAATGAAGGTGTCTAGCCCAGTAGACAGGTATTTTTATCTTTAATGATCAAATTGGATAGGCGATGATTTCGAATGTTACTTTTCTTTAAAATTCCTAGTATAACATTGTGTTCAACCCCCATCTCCTTTCTCATTCCCCTAATTGATTCTTTCCTTTCCTCATATGCTTTCTGCTTCTCAAGCAAGAAACAGCTTTGCATCAGTGAAACGAGAGAGAGAGAGAAATAAAGAAAGAACAAAAGATTTTACCTTTGCATTACGCTTAATGTAACAGAAAGTTTATAGTTCAGAGAAGTTATAGTCAATCAAAAAGAGAAGAATTGGATCTTAACTAAAGCAAAATTCTCGGCATTTTCTAATTGCTTCGTAACTTTAATGTAGCCACTGTTGAAAATTTTCAGCTATTTTTCTCCTCTATACAAAATAATAACTGAGAATCGTCTTATATTGAGCAGAGAGAAGAGAAACTTCTGCATCCCGTCCTGACAATATCTGACCTGGGTCCCAAGGTCTTTTGGATTTTTCATGTGGTATTCCCTCTACATAGTAGTATATATCAGGGCACAGAGGACAGTCAGAAACTATTATAAATTCTCCAGTTCTTTTATACATATTTTTCAAAACCTAATGTGATCATTAGCTGTCAGGTCAACAAGTTCTAAGAGAAGTCTAACTTTCAAGTACTACTTGTACCTAAATTCCTGTCCTCCTACTCCTTACCAAGTGTATATGTTCTTCTTAAAGGAAGCTACCAGTTTCATTACTCTTTAAAAGCACAAAAAGTGAGTGCTAACTTCATTTCTGGCTTATGTTCTTATCAAAATTTTCATTTCCCCATGTGAAATTGTAACCCACACAAAGAAATACCACTGTTTTTTGCTTTGCCTCTCACTCTCTACTCCTTATTTTGAATAATAATCATAAATTTTGTTTTTAATAGTTAATACTCTGATATTTTGTATGTTTCTGTCTGCTAGTGCAGATCAATTTAAAAAAACATAAATTATTTCTTCAAGAATATATACAATAATGACAATTCAGGAGAAAAAAATAACACTATGTGAATTCCCAGTTTCCATTGCTAGGCATTTATTGATCTGCTATGAGTCTTAACATTCTGTACTTTAAAAAAGTTATTTGGTGATTTTACTCATCAGGAAACATTGGAAAACATTAATCTGAACAACTGACGCACTGTGTAATACAGTAATCCCTTACTAATATCAAGTTTCAAGACTAGGTCTTTACATTGCTCATGTTTTAAGATATGAAATATTTTCATGTAAGAGAGTTTATTCCTCTTTAATCAGAGCATATGACAAGTACTGTTCTACAGAGCACATGGTCGGTCTATGAAGTAGTGCACAAGCAGATCTGTTCAGTTCTACCTTCATGGTGCATGACTAGAACCCCAGACCTAGAAAGATGTCATCACAAAAATTTGCAAAATCCTGTACACTAAATACATGTTTTTCAAGACTTGCAAAAACAAAGCAAAGAAAAATACAAGTGCTAAATACATTATATTTCAAGTCAGTGTGACTTGTTTCAAAGACTTCCACAGGAACTGTAGTCTTCACAGCATTGAACTAAAAAAAACAAATTAGTCTCAGCAGATTCAGGAGCTTATGAAACCAATACAATATTGAAGGGGATACCAAAGGAAAGTTAAATCTGGGGGAGGATTATTATACTAATGAATATCATCTTCAGAAAATAATACATTCTATAATTTTTATTTATTGTGTTTAAAAAGGATATTTAATACCACTTAATAATTTTCTATACTAACTGCTTTTGTCTCTGAGATCTTGATTTTGACAAAAATAGACTTGTTTTTTCAACTATGATGCTTTTTGATAACCCAAAGCACGCAGTTAGTTAGGGATTACCTACTGATAATGGGATCCTGTCTGATTATAAACACTGAGCACTGAATTTAAAAAAAAAAGTTCATTCACATAGCAAGAGGATTAATAGTTATTTGAAGTAACAAATCAAGCTTGTATTTTAACTCATGATTTGAAGTGAAATGTTTATGCCAAAATTACTGGGCTCACCACATGTTCCTTAGACTCATTTAAATTTTTGAGATCAGAAAGAGTTAGTGTTTTGATGGAGTTATCTAAATAAGTACTTCATCTGCATTTCACAGGCCATGAATGCAATTTTTTTCTATACCAACCAATCAATCTGTGTATACAACATGAGTTCATAAGGTAATTATCTACTTTCTACTATATTCCTTTGGGCAAGGAAGGCAGATAAAGGGAACAACGTGCAGTCTTTTGAGGGCTCATGCCATAATTTTCAGCACTTTGGAGTTATCTGTTTTCGATTTTCTCACATCTTCTATCTAAACAGGTATAGTCTAGAAAGAAATTAATGACATATACCCTGTAACTCATACAGTACAGGAATCTTTCTTCAGAATAGATGTTCTGGAAGTTCAACAATTAAACCAGCAGAACTTTACACAGCTCATACAATATGTCCACATTTTATATCCATCTTATCATTTAGAAGCTAAAACAAAGCACCATTTTGCTTTTTCTAAATGTGGAGCATTGGTCAGGAAGCAATGTATTCCTACATGGGGATGTATTATTGTTATCTAATTCAGTAGATACCATGGACCCAGCAGTGGGTCATGGAACAACTATGTTTAATTCTGTGTGATGATGAAGGAATTAAAAAAGGATTTCAAAATAAATGTTATTTCATAGCATTATTCATAAGATTATCTACATTTGGAAAAAACTGTAGCAGGATTACTTTTTACATTTAAATATTAACTTTATATTATTAAAATATATCATTTAAAAATAAACCATGTTATTGATACATATATCATCTATGCTCACTTAAGAAATTTTCAGCTTTTCAAACTGACTTTTAGGGTGATGAAGTTAAATACCAGATTAAATATTTGAGGAAGAAAGATATATAAGTACAGTATTTGAATAAAGTTAGGATTAAAATCATAATGTTTATAAATTCCAACGTTAATTTCCAGGGTGTTAATATTTACAAAAACTGTACATTGACAAAAAAAATTTAAGCACATGGAATGTAATTTTTAACATATTTTGAAATAAGTTAGCATTAATTAAACTGATATCTTTGAGTTAAGACATGCTCACTTTGTTTCATAAAAGCATAACACTTATGTGTTCCTTTCTATTGTCCTTTTTTTCTCTTCCTCTTTGTTTCTTTTTTCTTTTTAAATCATTCATAGCAGTGGGACAGAAAGCATAACACTGAAAAAAAAGGGCTAGTTGTCCTGGAGACAGGTTTCTTTTTTTCTCTATCAGTAGGTATGTACCCTCATTTTGAATGCTAAGGAAAAACTGGCTTTCATACATAATTCTTTTTATATTTAACTTTAAAGATATGTCTCAGACAAGGTCTTTTATTTTAAAAACCTAAAAATATTGCATCACCAATTTCATTCCTAGTGAAATAAAATTTTATTAAAAGTATCACTTTCTGGTTACTTAGGTAATGAAAACAATTTGATAGGCCAGCTGCTTTATTTCACTAACTCTATGAAAATAAACAACTATTTTCTGGGTAATAAACTAGTCTTTATTTTTCACGCATTTTGAAGCAATAACAGATTCTTTCTCTTTCTCTAATAAACTGCCAATCTGAGAGTTTTGTTTGATTTTGTTTTCTACATAGTAATGACAATGATGTTAATTTCATATTATTATTGAAATTCCAGAAAATACCCTGAGCAAAAATTTTCCAATGTTTTCAAGGGTCATAGAGGTCCAAAGAATAAAACTAAAGCAGGCATTAGAGGAGCAGCTAAGAAATAAATTACTCCTCTGGTGTAGATAGAAGTGAGGTGGAACTTGGGAGCTGGGGACTCTATTTGAGGCTTTACAAAGCTCAAAAATTATATAACTTTCTTCCCCGTCAAGTACTATCCAAATTGCATCTTTCAACGGATACTATTTCAGTTTCTCCTGTCTTAATAAACTTTGTGAGGTATATATTTTGCCAATTTGCCTATATAAATTTCTCCGAGTGTTTTATTGCTGAAATATACTGACAACAACAAACTTGCTTATGGAACGTTCTGCTTAATAGTTACATATTCTTGTTGGTATTTATCAACACCCAACCAATATTTACTGCACAACTCAGGCCCTCTGAGAGGTATGAAAAATGTAAGACACACATGATCCCTGCTCTTAGGGAGTTTACAATCCAGTGGTGGAGGCCAAGGAAAATAAATAAATAAATGAATAGAAATTATGATCTATGCCATAAATGAAATAAATTGAGTGTTGAGTTGGAGACTAATAGCAGTGAGCTGGCTAATTTACATAAGGGGCTCAAGGAAGACCTCTCTGGGGAGTGACACTTAACTAGAGGCCTGAAAGATGAAAAGCAAGAGAAGAACATAAAGGCCTTGACCAGGAAAAGGTTCAGCCTGTTGGGGAAATTCAGAGGCTGCTGTGACTGGGGCTTTAGGTGGACAGAGTGAGGCTGGAGATGCCTTGTCATTGCTGTGCTTCAGTAGTTTGGACCCTACTCCTCGACAATGAAAAGCCACTGGAGAGTTTTAAGCAGAAGGAGGTGTTCCAAACTATAGTTTAGGGATGACACTTGATGGCTGAGTGGAAAATTGATTTCAGTGAGACAAACGTGTTTTAAAATTCTCTATAGCTGCACTTATCAATTCTGTAGCCACTAGCTGCAGGAGGGTATTTAAATTTAAACTAATTAAAATCCCATAAAATTAAAACTATAGTTCCTCAATAGTCACATGTGATTGCTGGACACCAGACTGGACAGCATGGACAGAACTTTTTCATCAGTGCATGGACATATTCCTGGACAGTGCTGCTCTAGCAGATCGCCCATATCTTCTTGGTCTCCACTCTTCGGCTCCTCCACCCTTCTGTAGTAACTACCAGCTGGAAGATTGTTCTTGGCTCCCTCATCTTCATTCCTCACTTTCCTGACTCTTCTATGACCCTTTCTCTAACTCCTTTCCCTTCAGCATCTCCCTCTCCTCTTCCTCCACTCCAGACACAGCTTTTCAGCTGCTGGTTGAACAACTTCATAGAGCTATTATGAAAGTGGATTAAATTCAAGACACTCATTAAGTGTTTTATTTTCCTCGTGAGTATTAACTGAACCTGAACCCTCTATTTTCATTAATGGCACTACAAATCTCTTAGTCATCAGCTGGAAGTCATCTGACTCCTTCCTTCTCACTCAGGCATTCATTAAGTTGTTTGATCATACATAATCTACCATCATAATGTCTCGCATACTTTTCATTTTTAAATTTACCTAGTTAATTCTTATCTAGCCTTTTCTTATAATTTCCCTAATAAAATTCAATCCAGACTAGCATTGTTAGATTAGTCTTAAATTAAGGTACAAATCAAGGACCTCAAATATACACACTGCTTTCCCAGTATTGTGATAAAATAATGTTGGATTTGTAATTTTACTGTTCCCTATTTGATATGGTTTGGCTCTGTGTCCACACCCAAATCTCATCTCATAGCTCCCATAATTCTCACATGTTCTGGGAGGGACCTAGTGAGAGATAATTGGATCATGGGGGCCAGTCTTTCCTGGCTGTTCTTGTAATAGTAAGTCTCATAAGATCTGATAATTTTAAAAACAGGAGTTTCCCTGCACAAGTTCTCTCTTTGCCTGCTGCCATCCATGTAAGACATGACTTGCTCCTCTTTGTCCTCCACCACAATTATGAGGCCTCCCCAGACATGCGGAACTGTAAGTGCATTAAACTTCTTTTTCTTCCCAGTCTCAGGTATGTCCTTATCAGCAGCATGAAAATGGACTAATATACTATTCCTATATTTAGTTCATTTGCTATTCCAAAAAGCTGCCCCATGCATTTCCATCCTCAAGTTAGCTTATACTCTCCTTCTTTCACCTGATAAGCTTTCCACCTTCCTCTATGATTGTCATAACACTCCTTTAACTTAAGATCCATTCATGGCATTTATGATGCTACTTGTTCTATGATGTCATCTTTGAGATTCAATACTAGGCATTTTCTTTCATTAATTCTTAGTGCATTTTTAAAAATCTCTCTCTCTCTCTCTCTCTCTCTCCCTTTTATATATTTGTTTTTTGAGTTTACAACTATCCACCCTGCATCATAGATTTTATTAATGTCTTGTACCTTTTAACCTCTAAGATCAAGAATAGTGTACACAAATTTATATCCCTTGCAACAATTAGCATATGTATTTAATTGAATTAAGTAAAATTTTAAAAAAAAACACAAATTCATTACAGATTTCATTGCACCTATAAGGAAATACTCTCTCCTGATTTATCTGGATATCAAAATAAGTGTAACATCTTTGTAAAGATTGCTAAACTGTGGTATAACAAAGTTCCTTTAAAAAATTTGGGACACAGGTCTTCAGTCACGTTGTAGTCCCTCAGATGGATTGCTCTTACCTGTGGAAAGAAGCATAAAATATTCTATTTTGTTAGGGCAATAGCAATTAAAGGATATAAATTGAACATCATGAATAAAATTCTCAAGCGATTGTACTTACCTGTAAGTTAACCTCTGCCAAGATTTCAATTCTCAAATTCTTTAGCTCAAGATGAAACATGGCACTCAAAGTGAAGAACAGATATGCTAACATCTTGATGAATTAAGCACTTTGTGGTTTTCTTGGTACTTTATTAAAAAGTATTTCAAGTAGAAAATACCTTCATCAGGTAATCATAAAATGTACAGAAAATATTGACATTTTATTATTTGCATATACTTTTGAGAAATCATTTGAAATATTTTGAAATTCAAAATTAATTGGTGGTCATGTACAGAGTTTTAAAACAGTACTTACTACTTTTTAGATACCCATAATAATACATGTAAAATATATATGTAGTTACAAAGGAATATGAAAGTTGTACTTCACAATTTTGGGTTAATCTTGCAAATGTTATCAATAAATCCATTCTCTGTGGTCACTGCTGTTCATTTAAGAATATTTACTTAGGCCAGCCATGGTGGCTCACGTCTGTAATCCCAGCACTTTGGGAGGCTGAGGCAGGTGAATCACGAGGTCAAGAGATCGAGACCATCCTGGCTAACACAATGAAATCCCGTCTCTACTAAAAATACAAAAAATTAGTCGGGTGTGGTGGCGGGTACCTGTAGTCCCAGCTACTCAGGAGGCTGACACAGGACAAGGGTGTGAACCCGGGAGGCGGAGCTTGCAGTGAGCCAAGATTGTGTCACTGCACTCCAGCCTGGGGGACATTTACTTAATGTTAGTCTGGAGCAACAAATGAAATATAATCTAAAATAGGGAAATCATATTACCAATTTCACTAGGTGCCACCATACAAGCTCATAGTCTTAGGTTGATCAGTCATCAATAAAATTCAGGAACCAAATGTGGACACAACTTTTGGAAGCAATATTGTTCTAAGATGCTACCTTGTTTTTTTTTCCAGTCATAACTTGAACCATGGCAAACAAAACGTTGAATTAAATGAAGTCTGAATTTCAATATTTTGATATGTAAACCAATGTGAATTTGTTTAGTCATTGTTACAAGTTATTAGTAACACCACTAAAATGTTATTCTTAAAATTTCTACATAAGCAATTTATACTTTTGTGTCACTATTCTACCTATCTTGATTGATCCTGTCTTTCCTCTGACATCCACCTCTTACAACCTTTGTCTTTAAGTTCTTTCTAACATGACAAAAAACCAGTATGTCTGAAAGCAAATACATCAGTGAACATAACTTTCATGTTTCCCACTTTCTAGCCATCTGAGTCAATTAATGGATTTGAGTGTTAACTTTGAAAAAAAAAATCAATTCAATAGAAAAGTAAGGAAGTGACATAAGTTTCTAAATAACCCTTGAACATGCTGAGAACCAAGCACATTCCTGTCTCAGGACCACCCTATTGGCCTTTCTCTCTGCCTTTAATACTCTTAACTCTAGATTGCTGCACAGGTCTCCCGGGACCATACTTAAATGTCATTTCCTCAAAGTCTTCTTCAATTACCATCCTATCTAATAAGCTTCCATTTCCCTATCTGCTTATTGTGCCATAATTTTTATTCATTGTGTTTATTCTCTCTCATTATATTCCATAACTATATATTTGTTACCAATCTCTTTCATTAGAAAGTAGCTGGAGGGCAGGAGTATTTTTGTGTGTGTGTGTGAGTGTGTGTGTGTATGTATATCTATTACCCAAAAAATGAACTGAAAATGCTAGTGATAAATAAACATAAATTGAATAAATGAATGTCACTACAATATTAATTTTATCCTATAGGACAATTCAAGTCTATATGATCAAATGCACAGACACTTGTGATATCTATCTCTTCTGCAATTACATGGGAAATATACATGAATGAATTCAACTGTCTATTATGAAACAAATTATTTAATACTATTACCATTTATCTCTTATTATAAATACAAGAAAACATTTATTGAACTGCATTAATAAGTCACTGTTGTCATGAATCTTCTGTAGATATTTGGGAATGGTGATTATCAATGCTGTGCATAAACATTTTCTTCCTACCCTCTCTTGAGGACTCTGTTCTAACTTGATTGTTCCATGAGCTCCACTGCAATCTGATCTCCCATTGTCAATCTCAATTGTCCCTCATCCTCTACTTTTCACATAAGCCTCTAGCTATCAGAGGAACAGGTTTTTATACTCTTTAAGTAACTAAGATTTTGTACTAAAATGAAAAAGCATTACTCTGGCAGTAAGCACAACACTTGGAAAGGAGTGCCAATATGAGAAGGGTGAAAACTCAGCTACTGTCAGCCGTCAAGTGTGTAAGTGGGGATTTTGGGTTTTATGATTGTTCATGCTAATTAACTTGGAAATTTTCCACATTGTGCCGCATACTCTGAGACAGCTGAAAATAAGGTTCACCTTTAGTGGCAATATAGGGCAGCCACTTAACTTGTTGGCTTTCACAATAAATATTTTGTTGTATACACTTCCCTTTCGTGTTTTTAAAAACATAAATCCTCATAAAAGAATAATAAAATAAATTATATAAGACAATGTTGATAAATGTTATCACTCATTTTAAGTAAAACAGATAATAAAGTTTAGTCAAACTGGAAATACTAAAGTTAGACAATACTAGGCATTTAGCATCTTGATTTTTTAGCATGGCACAGAAATTTTTTTCCATTATAATAGCAGGTATAAGAAACTCCACTATTTTAATAAGTTGTTGAAACTCATTATTTTGTCTGATAACCAGAAAATAGTACTTAAGAAATTAGTTTGAGCTCTCTGGTGGAAAATGTGCTAAGAATGTGAACAGGCAATTCAAAAAGTAAAAAGATAAATAACCAATATACATAAAATAATATTTACCTACAAGTAATTCCCCCTCAAACGCAAGCCAAAACTCAAAAGATATCATGTACTAGCTAATAGATTGCAAGGATACGTATCAATGGTTAAGCCTTTTTTTGTTTGTTTGTTTTTGAAAGAGTGAGGGATAGGTGTTTTCATATCCTGTTGGACGGAGATAAAAATGGAACTATATAAGGCAATTTGAAAATATTTTTAAATCTTAAAGCTGTGCAACTTTGAAATAACAATATTGTTTTTAGAAACTTACTCTAAGGTGATAAACAATTGCATAAATACCCACACATATGTATGCGTAAATACCCACACATATATATACATATATATTTATAACAGAGTTATAATAAAATATTCCTATATCTTTTAGGTAAGAAAATATTATTAGATAATTATATTTATAATATAAAATATTGCAAACCACCCAGACTTACAAAACCAGAAGGTTACTAGAACTTTCATTGAAGTTATAGGGATGATGTTATTCTACAATTACTCATTCAAAAGACATTCACAAAAATAATGAATTGAAAAAAGCAGGTCACAGAACAGTACATATAAAGCGATTACATTTTTAGACATAAAATAAGATCTCATTTCTATAACAAAAGTGATATTTTATGTATATGCAGAGAAAATAAGCTGAGAGGATATGTGGTAAAATATGAACAATGGTTCTATTTGAATGTGATGGTTAAGGATGATTTGTTATTCTAATTATTTTTGCTCTTTAGTTTTCCGCATCTGGGTTAATTTTGCTAAAATATTTATTTAAACAGCACTTTGAAACATTGCCTAAAAAGTAAACAAGATGATAATCTGGTTGGAGGTTATGTATTATAATTCATTGTTTGGGAATGAACTGTGCTTAGGTGTATCTATGATATTGGAAAAAAGAAAGAAGAAGTATATATGAGATAGTCCATATTTCTGATGAATGTTCTACTTTTACTTTCAGAATAGAGAAAAGTTACAGCATTAATGGGGGTCATTATTGCCCAAGTTGTGCCTGTTAGAAGAGAGACATGACGAATTACATTAAAGAAGTTTGACCCTAAGTAATGAGCACTATACTTTAGGTTTGGTAATGAGTACTGTACTTTAGCTAAAGTATTAGTTAATGAGAGTGACTAAATAATGTCCAGCAAGGTAAACACCAGCTTGCAAGTATAAGCAAGTCTAAATACCAGAATTTGATACCAGTGGAGATACAGGTACTTTCAGCTTCTGGTTCTGAGATTTGCACTGCTGACACTACTATTACTGTAAAAAGGAAATTGATTAAATAATCACAAAAAACATTCCTAACATTTATGGGGCATAAAATTGTTTTCTAGGACTCCTCACTTTTCCTTGAGTGTCTACATCTAAATAATTACCCAATCTTGTCTTTTTGTTTTGCATTGTTTTATTTTCACTGGATGCTTCAAAAATATTCCTTCCTTCTTTCCATTTTCATATCCATTACATAAGCCATTTATTGCCTCAGTCTAGGATTTTGACTCTAAGCTTCTGAATTTGACCATTTCCTCTTTCAAATCCCTCTGTCAGGCTTTCCCTGGTTACGTTTAACATGTCAATTTTATCCTAGCATTTCCCTTCTCCAAAGTCTACAGTGGGTACCCAAGACCCATAAAGTGTAGCACAATTTCTGAATGCTAACTGAAATTTTGTACCTTTGATCACTATCTCCCCTTCTTGTATCCAATCCCCTACCTTCTTGTATCCAATCCCCTACTCCTGGCTTCTGGTAACCACCATTGTACTCTTCTTCTATGAGTTCAACATTTTAAGAATCTACATATAAGTGAGATCATGCAGCATTTGTCCTTCTGTGCCTAGCCATTTTACTGAGCATGTAATAAATATATACTGTCTATTTCAAAACTACTAAGAGAGAGGATTTTAAATGTTTTCACCACAAGCAAGTATGTGAGGTGATGGATTTTTGTCAATTAGTTTGATTTAATCATTAAAGTCAAACATCACATTGCATCCCATAAATATATATGTTCAATTAATATTTATTAGTTGAAATTTTTAATTTTTTAAAAAATTAACCTGGAGAAGTTTGCATTCCATACTCTTCATAATCAAACTGACTATCTTCTGATCATTTCACCAAATTGTAGTCACTCAAAAACATCTTTCAATTTTCTCCCTCGATAAATATTTCTGTTAGTCTTGAAATATCATAAATCCTTCCTTCAGACCATTCAAATTCTCCCAGGTTTTTAAGATCCCCAAAGAATGCCCTGACCACTGGGGACCTCTGACCAATCATTTTCTGCACAATTAATTAAGCAATTAAACATGGCAATTTCATATGCCTTGCTTATTATAGTTTGTTATTGTATTGAACTATTATTTAAATATTTTACAATTAACTTTTCGTATGCTTGTGACTTATCTTTCTACCTATATTGCCAACTTTCTAGATTAGGTACTGGGTTTTATATCAGTGATCTTCAAATTGATGTATGATTACTTACAGGAAGTATTGGAAGCCTTTTTAAAAAACATTTTCAAGATGCTCAAATTCCACATGTACTGTTGTCTGAAATTATCTCCCAAGAATCTGGCCTTTTCAAAAATGCCAAATTTTTACAAAACAAATAAATGAAAAAAGGCAAACCTCTCACCCATTCAGCATCTCATCTTTTGTGCACGGAGCACAACTCCTCTCCACACCTACCTCTCCTTCTCTCTCTGTTTGTCTCTCTGTCTCTTTCACTGTCAGATTTTCATTGTATTTAGGATAAAAGCCCCTACTCTGGCCTCAGGCTTCCCATGATGTAGTTTCTGCCCACTGTCTCCAACCTCATCTCAGACCATGTCCTACACCCCTGGGTGATTTCATGTCTCAGGGTTTTCCTGTTAACTTTTTCCTCTGCCTGGAATACTTACTAGGTTATGCTTTAGTTTTCAAGTGACTAATTTTTTCTTGCCCCTCAGGTTTCAGCTGAAAGCTCTTAGTCTCTCAGAGAGACATGTTCTCACTCTCAATCCAATTTAGGTCAACCTATTATTTTCTCTCCCGACACCCTTTATGATGTCTTTGCAGCACTTATCACAGTTTCTATTTATTTGTGTAATGTAATATTTGTCTCCCCCAAACCCTGAGCCCATGAGCGAAGGAGCTTTTCACTCTACTGACACATCCCCATGCCTGGCACTGTGCCTGACATGAAGGAAGTGCTCATAAAGTACCTACTAAGGCAGTGAAAGAGCATATTAAAGCCTATATTGAATCTAAAAATAAGTCTATTTTAAAATTAAATGAACCTTGGAAATCATGGAAACCAAAGCCATGACCTCATTTTCAAGAGAGAGGAGCTTAGGTCTCACATTTAGTGCCAGATAAAGCAGGGATTAAAACCAAGCACTTTGAACTCTAGTCAAGTTATCTTTTATTTTTTCAAAATATCTTTTAATTCTGCTTTCTTGTTTACAATATAACATTAAACAAATATCCATTGACAGGACAGCAATGTGGGGAGTACCTTAAATTATTGAGTTCAAGCCTTATTAATTCTAATTTTAATTAAATTAATGAGACGCATACAGTTGTAAACTATCTTGCCTCAGTATTTCCATCTGTATAACATGATGGTTGTTCAAAAATGCAGCTTAGTAAGCATATCAGAGGAACAGATTATAAAATACCTATTTTTTCCAACTTTAGTACTTTGAGAAGAGACTGTCTTTTTTTTTTTTTTTTTTTAAGACGGAGGCTTGCTTTGTCACCCAGGCTGGAGTGCAGTGGCAAGATCTTGGCTCACTGCAAGCTCCAGCTCCCGGGTTCACGCCATTCTCCTGTCTCAGTCTCCCAAATAGCCAGGACTACAGATGCCTGCCACCTCGCCCATTTAATTTTTTTGTATTTTTAGTAGAGACGTGGTTTCACAGTGTTAGCCAGGATGGTCTCAATCTCCCGACCTCATGATCCGCCCGCCTCGGCCTCCCAAAGTGCTGGGATTATAGGCGTGAGCCACCACACTCTGCCGAGACTATCTTTTAAAAATTATTTTCATAAAAGAAAGATAGAAAATATAAAAATTATAAGTCAGTTAAGAATTAAGAATAATGAAATATTTATGAAAATTAATTCCTCTTCAGTACCTTTCTATATAAGCAGTTTCATAGAGCACTTCAGAAAGACAAACTTGCTGTCATAAACTTTTTCCTTTTTTTTTTCTCTGAGGCTGGTTCCTCACATCTGGCTTACAAAACTAGTAACAGAAGTGGCAGTAGATGGGATGGTGAGCTTACCTAATTGGTCTTCCAGGCAAATAACCATTAAGGGACTCTTTCATATCACATTACTTCAAAAGGGCTTTTTAGGTGTTATATAAACTGTTTATCATAAAAGTAGGGAAGAGGAGGAAATCTGTACTGCCACAGAGAATACCCTGAAATAATTAGTATCAATTATGATTGAAGACTTGCATGCCATGGGGTAGGAGCCACTACAAAAAAAGAAAATCATCCCACTTGGTCACCTTCTATTTAGAGAGATAATTATATAGGACATTATCACAGAATAGAATCAGATAATGCAATATAAAGGAAGCATATAATTCTTTTAAGACCTTTGAGATGACAAGTTAAAAAAATCAAAACATGATCATTTCATTGTATGATCAATATAATAAAATGGAAATCTGTAGCTCTTCAGATAGAAGAACAGTCCTATATTCACATGGAAAACTCCCAACAGGAAATGAGAACTTCAGTATCCTGTGGTTTAAATGTTACACATGAAAATATAATACCTATTATTTGTATGCAAACTACATACATTACCAATATTGAATCACTACTTCAAAGTATGTTTTTGAAATACCTTGGGACTCTACAATGTAAATATATTTTTCCTTGTGGTTGTAATAGAGCAATTACTGATAATATCCATAATTTTCTGTAGAAATAAGATTCATATTATGTCCCAGGTTTAGAAAAAGCATTAGAGAATATTCATGAAATGAATGGGAATGTAACATTTCTAAATCAAAGTCAAATAACCTTTAAGAGAACATAAAAGGTTGCTAACAGATCTAATTTATCAACACCTAGGAGAACAAAATAGTGTACAAGAAAGGATTCATAGATTTCACGAAAGCAATTAGGAATGGATTATTATAGTCACAGACCTGTGTACATAAAAATCTCGATGTAACTTGCCTAATGAAATAAAAACTATAATTATGGTAATACTTAAATATATATCCAATATTTTGTTGACTGTTGTATGGAACAGATGAATATGATCATTGTTTTTACTACTTTAAACTGAAACACACACATAAATGAAACAAAGTGTGTTTTATTCATTTGTTTCAAAAAGCTGATTGAAAGCTAGCTATTGAAAGACAAAGTTACCTTCCAAAACACTAAAGTGTTCCACAGTGAACTGTAATTTCTGAGAGACTATGATTTCTGGTGTCGAAGACTAAATTCCCATAGTCACTTGTTCACAACTCACAACAGACTCTCTTTGGCTTGAATAGGTTGGCTTTTATTAGGATTTGTGTCATGACTTATCCCCAAATATCCACCCTTACTAAATGCAAAACTACATGAAGAGAAAGACTGTGCCTTAGTCATCTGTGTTCTCCTGAGTACACTGCCTTGAATGCCAATGTATATTCAGGAAAATATATACCGAATTGAATATAGTTCAACTACTCAACATCTATGAACTGGGCATCTACTACGTGCCAGCATTGTACTGAACATGGAAAAAAGCAGATTTTGAAGGTGGAAAAGCAGATGCAGGACTTAATAAATAGGTTGGCATTTGAGGGCGATCACCCTGCAACACACGCAAAATATGAGAAGGAGGCAAGATTTGTATTTTATCAGTCACGTAACTGTGGATTTGACGCTAAATATGTAAAATATCCAATGTATAGTATTTATTTTAAAAAAAACTTTATAAGGAATGGTAGTTTAAAACCTAGGGGTATAGCTGGGTTAAGCTACTTGTCCCAGATCCCTTCCCAAGGCAATATAACCATCCTATTAGCCCCTAGAGCATGGTACTTCCCTGGTGAAGAGGGAAAACTGTTTCTAATCATAGTTTCCAACCAACAAATGACCACTTAAAAAAACATAAAAAATAATACTTTTCTCACTGACTTTTTAATGACTTGTAAAATTTATACAAATAGTGCTGAATTCTTTATTAGCTTTATATTCTTTGGTTTCTTTTTTAAGGTAAGAAATGCATTTATATGAGAAAAAGAAAACATCAACAATTACTAGAATGATAGGCAGCCAATATTTGTAGAATGAATTCATGAATGAACTATATTAATTTGTTTTGGGGGACAATAACTCTGTTGGCTTTTTTCCCCCGCAAGATGCTCTGTGGAAAAAGGCCCCGCCCTTCATTTGAATTGCAAAGTTCCCTGTGGCGCCTTCTATAAATGACTTCCTTATAAAGTACAAACCCCTTGGGGATCATTGGCCCAGAAGTTACGTACGCGGTAGTATGAATTAGCTTCAGGAGTCCCTCAGGATTCACAGCATATCTAGCAAGCTTGAAATAGGAGTGTTGCTAGATGGAGTGGAGAGGGATGTTTTGGAGGGTGGGATGGCAAAAAAGGTAATCTTTTAAACTTACTGCAAAAGAAGTTTTGTCAGTCTAAGAGTTTTTACGCTTAAGAAACAAATTTGACTTGCATGTTATTTCCTTTATTAAAGTAACAATAGCATATAGTTGTATAGGAAAGGAAGGAAGCTATTTATTTGAAACTGATAACATAGGCCATCTGTAACACTGCAACTTGTTGTCATGCCTGGCTTTAACCACAGGAATTACTAGCAGATGGAGGCAGACTGTAATTCTGATTCACCCTTGCCTAGCTGACTGACCATAAGCCATCAGCCAGTTTTCTGTGGTACACGCCCCTTATCCCAGGCAGTGGCTGCTTTATCCGAAGTCAGACATCAGGATCATCTCCTGATTCAGTCATCTCTCCACTTTAAACAGTTTGCAAGCAATCTGACCATATCTCGCTATTATTATCAAGGTGTCATGACACACAAAATTCTATTTTATTAAAATTGGTTTATATCTCACAATCTATTAGGGCTGTCATATAGACACATTTTGATGCAATTGGCCTGGGTTAAAGTGCTAGTGGAAAGAGTGAAAGCCTTAATATCTGCTTTGACTCATTTGTTCATAATCTTTTTGAACATAAAGATCAACTGATGCCGCCAAATGACTTGGATGAGGCATCAGCTAAACTGTCTGTCAGGGCATGAGGTTTATGCTAACTCTGCCCTCCTTGGTTCGACCTGGGATCTAACCAATATGATCTGTCCAATCACAGACCAGAGTCCACTTCCTAAAATGATAAGCTCAGGTATGGGGACGTGACTCACATTGCAACAAAGAAAGCTCTCCTTGAAACTTTCCCCAACACCACTAGAAAAATGCACACACACATGCTTTTTTCTATCAGGCATGCTGGTCAGGAGTGGTGGAAACCTTTTTTGCTACCAGTTGGGGAAGAATATTTACTGAGAAAGCAACAAAAAGCAGGCGGGGCACGGTGGCTCACGCCTGTGATCCCAGCACTTTGGGAGGCCGAGGCGGGCGGATCACGAGGTCAGGAGATTGAGACCATCCTGGCTAACACGGTGACACCCCATCTCTACTAAAAATACAAAAAATTAGCCGGGTGTGGTGGCGGGCGCCTGTAGTCCCAGCTACTCGGGAGGCTGAGGCAGGAGAATGGCGTGAACCCGGGAGGCGGAGCTTGCAGTGAGCTGAGATCACGCCATTGCACTCCAGCCTGGGCGACAAGAGCGAGAGAAAAGAAGGAAAAAAGAAAGAAAGAGAGAGAGAGAGGAAGGAAGAGGAAAAGAGAGAGAGGAAAAGAGAGAGAGAAGGAGAGAGAGAGAGAGGAAAAGAGAGAGAGGAAGGAAGGAGAGAGAGAGAGAGAAGAGGGCAGAGCCCTGTGTCTTTTGTGACCTAACCTCAGAGATCACAGACAATTAGTTCTGTTTTATCCTGCTCATTATAAATGGGTCACTAAGTCCAAAACAATCTCAGGGAGGAAAGTTAGTCTCTATCCTTGAAAAGAGTGTCGGCCAGGCGTGGTAGCTCACACCTGTAATCCCAGCACTTTGGGAGGCTAAGGCGGGCGGATCATGAGGTCAGGAGATGGAGACCATCCTGGCGAACACGGTGAAACTCCATCTCTACTAAAAATACAAAAAATTAGCCTGGCGAGGTGGCAGGCGCCTGTAGTCCCAGCTACTCGGGAGGCTGAGGCAGGAGAATGGCGTGAACCCGGGAGGCGGAGCTTGCAGTGAGCTGAGATCACGCCATTGCACTCCAGCCTGGGCGACAGAGCGAGACTCCGTCTCAAAAAAAAAAAAAAAAAAAAAGAAAGAAACAAGCAAACAAACAAAAAGTAAAGCAGAAAAGAGAAATGGAGAATCAGACTTCTGACATTATTGGAGCACTTAGATCCAGTCATGCAAGCCTCTACAAATTTCAGTTAATAGAGTCAATAAATCATTTATCTTGCTTACACCATGATATGGTTTGGCTCTGTGTCCCTACCCAAATCTCATCTTATAGCTTCCATAATTCCTACGCGTTGTGAAAGGGAGCCAGAGGGAGATGCTTGAATCACGGGAGCAGGTCTTTCCTGTGCTGTTCTCCTGATAGTGAATAAGTCTCATGAGATTTGATGGTCTTAAAAATGGGAGTTTCCCTGCACAAGCTCTCTCTTTGTCTGCTGCCATCTATGTAAGGCACGACTTGCTCCTCCTTGCCTTCCACCATGATTGTGAGGCTTCCCCAGTCACATGGAACTGTAAGTCCAGTTAAACCTTTTTCTTTTGTAAATTGCCCAGTATCAAATACGTTTTTATCAACAGTGTGAAAATGGACTAATACATGCCATTTTGGGGGATTCAGGCAAATACAAAAATGTGACAAAATCTGAAAGAGTTACAGAATACCCATACTTTTGGATACTGTCTTCATGGAACTATATGCCTTTTACAACATAAATTGAAAGATTATCCATTTCTCTATAGGGAAAGAATGTTTATAGATACTGGTCAAGTTTTCTTAATGTAAATAGCACAAACACAAATGTCTAAAACACAAAGCATTTTGTATACTTTGGATTCTGTCTAAAATATAAATTATTTAAATGATTACTAGGTGTTTTTTTTTTTTTTTTACAATTTTGTCATCAGTAAAAATCATTGCAAATACTTTCCTTAGCAAAACGATTTAATATTTTAGAGGGCCAAAATGAACAAATACACATAGTCTTTGGGATCAACTATATATAAACAGGGTTTTAAATAAATTATTTGAAATTTTATGTCTTTCTTATAATAATGAAGTAAACACAAAATAAAATCCTCTGAATTGAAATCAGGATAAAAATATTGGAACATTTTTCAATAAAAAGAAAAAGGAGTATTTTAAAAAGTTGTCCTAAAAGATTTCCTTAAATATATATTAAAATCCAAATAGAGTAAAATAAAAGAAAGTAATTTTAAGTTTAATATAATGAAAAAGTTAATCATATAGCAACAAAAATTAGAGTCATAAAGCTGACATGATTCTCTGTAAAAATTAAGCACTCCATTAAAAATAATAGATTCTAGCCATGATTATATATCTTAATTAAGTTATTCATATATGGTCTGATCTTGATTAGGTACTTGGCTAGTGAAGCAAAATTGGTTGACCTCATTTTTTAAAAAAAGAAAACAAGACAGGAGTGATAGATCAGATTAATCAGTCAGTTATTCAGCAAAGTGTATCTTTTGTGCTGATTATTCTAGTTAGCTACTAAGATGGACTATTAACAAAAGTCCTTGATATAAATTGTTTTTATATTGTACTTGCCCCTTTCATCTCTCACTATACATAAATGTAAAGTACTTTTAAACCAATAAATTGCAAGAAGAAAGATAATGTCTTTATTTTCAATACTTTAAAAAAAAAAAATTTCAGATATGTCTAATTAGCCCAGATCCATTAAAACTGGAGATGTGCTGAGAATAAAGGTCCTTTAGGAATATCCATTTGGAAGAAACCCCGCCTTTAATGAAAGTATGAGCTGTGAACAAATGGCCATGCAAATGATGAACTTTTCATAAGCATAAAGTAGCCTTATATGAATATGAAAATACTTCTTAATGTTACAAATTATGAGGCGGTGCAATGCTTGAAAAGTGATTGTTCTGAGTCTAAATAAAAAAAGAATAATAAATCCTAAATTCTTTATTTTGAACATATGCACTATTCATCTTGTTTTTCTAAATGGTGGCAAGTATCTGTAACTGTTCTCAAATGCTGCCACCTAAAGGTTAAAGTTGGGTATAGCTTAATAATGTCTAGAAACAACAAAAAAGTACAGTAATCCAATCATATAATTTTACCCATTAATTTACATATAAATTTATCTTGCTGAATATTTTCTGAAGGGAAATATAAAGGCTACCCATTAAGTAATTAATGAATATTTTATCAAGGACTTTAACAAAAGAAAAAAGTCAGGAGACATGTGGATCAAAATAATACTAATACTAGTAATAAAACTTAAAAAGATGATGTATAAGATGTTTTTCAAAATAAAATGTTTGAAGTATTTATTTGCTGATTAAACATTTAAAATTAACATATAGCCACATGAACCTTAGTTTTGTCAATGTATTATGGATGTGTACAAAATATTTCTAATTTTGAAAAAAGATCAGTAAGAGCCATACCTGTAAACTAGTTAAAACCATCAATAAAAAGAAAACATGACCATATGCTAAAAATACATAACAGTTTGTAAATATTTTGCAGAAGATAAATACCCAGGTCTAATCAAGTTGACTAGGATACAACCAGAGAAAGACAATACATAAATGTAACTGTTAACTTAATGAATTGAAATGTTGCTTTTGGTAAACCCATAACAAGAAAGTATTTATAGCATTGTTTATTCATCATTGACTATAAAGACTAACAATATCTGGAAAACAAAATATTTTGGTGCAAAAAGCCATTCTAGGAATAGACTAGAGCTGATTTCCTATAAGAAAAGTAAACTACCCATCCATTCACACAATCTAGCAATCCTTTTTGCTGCTACTATATATTTACCAAAACTGTCTAGTAATAATTTCAAGTCCCAGACACTTTCTATGAAAGCATGGCCTAGTGTCACCTTTCAGAAATCAACAAAATACTGCTTTGACTTCTGTGCTTTGGTCTTATGAGTTTAGTTTAAATGAGTCTGTTAATCACAGCCTGATCATCTCTTTGTTGACTGATACAGTTCAGTTTCAGTACTTAGAAAGAAGGCTCCATCTACCCCACCAAGACACAGCTCCCACAGGGAGTCCTTCACAAGGCAGCAGTTCACATTTCTGTCTGACATCTTTTTACCTGTAAGTCATCTTGTATATGTCTATAGTACTCATTAGACAGGACGTTCCTTAAGAGCTGAGACTGTGTCTGTCTGGTTGGTATCCTTAATATATATTTATTGATTGAATAAATATTGAAATTATTTATATTTAAAATTAAGAGTATATAATTGTTTGCTGAATTATATGAGTAGAAATATGGTATATATTAATAGGTTTGCTCCTCATTCTTTTTATGTAAGTTTTTAAAAAATTAAAATTCCTCTCTAATAACATATTCTGAGGAAAAGTATCACTTCTTAACACCAAAATTATTTACTTGAAATAAGGTCATTAGTGTTTATTTTTTTGATGTGATTAAAACTTTATAAACAAAATTGATATTTAAAATACTGTAATACTTCAGGATCTACAAGGCCTGGTTACCGTTCTCATTTCCTTATCCTTAAAATGGCAATAATAATGCTGTTTTCCTAGTAATACTGGGTCAGCATAATGAAACAAAATCAAATCTAAGTAAATAATAGTCATACATCAGGAATCAGAAAAGTCTGGTACTTAAATTTAAACTATTTCTTATAGTTTTAACTAGGCATGTGCATTTGTTGCTAGATGTGATCTTAAGACCACATTATTCGCAATTAGCTAGGGGAAAACATCTGTTTCTATGTGCAATGGCTCATTTTCATGCTTCCTTTTTAACCTTAGCAAATATATCAGCTGATTCAGGCAAGTATTTATACGAAAGGAAGTTAAGACCCAACATTCTTTTTACAGTTTTGTTTTGGGGAAAGGAAAGGGAAGGGGAGGGGAGGGGAAGGTAGGGGAGGGGAGGGAGAGAGGGGGAGGGGAGGGGAGGGAGAGAGGGGGGGGGGGGGGAGGGAGAGAGGGGGAGGGGAGGGGAGGGAGAGAGGGGGAGGGGGAGGGAGAAGGAAGGAAGGAGAAAGAAAAGAAAGAAAAAGAAAGGAAGGAGGGAAGGAAGGAAGGAAGGAGGGAGGGAGGGAGGGAGGGAAGGAAGGAAGGGAGGGAGGGAGGGAGGGAGGGAAGGGAAGGAAGGAAGGACTTCATTTCTACCCAAAGTGATGCTTGTGGTGGATTGTCATTAAGGCACTGAGGGGATATCAATGAGGCACAGCTATCTGCACCCAGAGCATTTGCCCCACTACTACAGGACTCTTTAAATTCAGATTTTTGAAGAGCCAAACACCCAAAATTTTACTATGTGAATCATGATTTAAAAATTATAAAGACATTCATATATAGACTGCTTAACTGAACAATCTAGTTGCAAATTCCATGAAAATAGCAAATAGTTTGATACAGTCATCAATGTTTAAAATTAATTAATAGTGGCTTTACTTGAATTTCATGTATGGAATTCTGACAGTATCCAGAACTATATGTTTAAGCTACTAAAATATTAACAATGGCCTTAGTCTTCTTAAAGTCATATGCTTTTTCTTTAAGCTATATAAATAGGATTTTCAAAAATGCTATTTAGTAAAATAGCATTTTACCAAATTTGAAGCTTTACATATGGATTCACTTAAAGCTAATTCAGGAAACAATGACAATTTTATTTATTATTAACTTTCTAAAAGGCCAGAGTGTCAGCCACACTAAATGCCCTTTGAGAAAACAATGTTTTAAAGTGCGCTTGAGTTTATAATTCATAATTCATAACCCATAATTCAAAATTCATTATGAAGGATGTATAATTATAACAGTCAAACCTAGATACTTGAGGAGTTACCTGGAAATGTAATAATAAATTATAAGGTCATAACATGTTATTTCCCAGAAGGTCATATTTTAAGATAATAGTTACAGTAGTAATATGTAAAATTGTACATTTTATGCATACCAAAATCACATTTATAAATGGTAGCATTTATCATAGGTAAAATTATCCCATCATATTAGAAAATCCTAATACTATCAACAGTGTCACATGGTGTGAAAAATATATATGATAAAAATTCCTAAAAGTCTAAAAGTCAAGTTTTAGAGTTGGCACATACTGTAATGTGTGGAGTATTAGCATCCAGAGATCTTCAGTGTTCAATCATTATAATTATACTATTTAACAACTAATAAAAATTTAGAGCTTTCATTTACTATTTAGGATTTTCTGAGTTATGTTAACTAATTTGGAGAGAAGAAAGAATACATGCAAATTTTTTACAAAATAAAATGTTCGTCCAGGCATACAGAATTGCCTTTAGGGATATGTAATATAAGTATTTTAAATATTTAATACAAATTTCTAGTAAAATAAGTTATCATAATTTTACTTTCCTTCTTACTCCCTTGCCCCAAGAATGAATATATTATTAATATTGGTGAAGAAACTTAGATCTTATAATGATATCCTACACTTTTCATTGTTGGAATTCATAGTCAATAATTTAAGGTTGAATGTTACATATTATTACTTTATACTATTGAAAATAACAATTGAAGGCATTGGTTAATCATGAAATTTCCCTCGGGATAAGCAGAATCTTTACTCACCATTTTTAATTTTCCTTATCTACTCCTTTTTGCTAATGCACTGCCTCCTCTCTTATCACTAGCACTTAGAGAAATCACATCTGTTATACTAAATGTTGCCCCAGTTATTTCTTCCCTGGGAATTAATGGCATTATATCCAGGGGATTTTCATTAGCTTTCAGAGAGAAAAATACATGAAATATGGCCGTAATTCAAACTGCAATCTCATAGAAAGTAGCCAAACCTAAAACCAGAATATGTTCACCTGCTATTTAGAAATGAATATCATCCATTGCTTTTGCTGAGACTGGCTTGAAATTATACAATGCTAGCATGTTTATCATATTACATATTAATATCATCTATTTAAAGACATCTTGAAGGATTTGTCACAATTTTAGTAACTGCAAACTCTTAATTAATAAATGGCTATCTCAGTTCTTTTGGTTTTCAGCAATGCTGTTTTCCTAAAACCATCACATGTTCCAACAGCTAAGTTACACAGAGGAACATGTGTGGTTTTTGGGTTTGTGGAATTTGGAGAAGAATCAGCCTGTAGCCACTTTGCATTAATGAATCTAAATAGCCAAATATTCAATACATTTCTCTCCTCTCCACTTTATCTGGCATTTTGTTGTTGTTGTTTTGTAAAATGGTTCTAGAATGTTTGAGCTTGACCAGCAACAACAAAAAATACAATTAAAAGTCTAATTGATACCTAGATATTTTCCAGGTGTCTCCAGATGGGCCACTGACATAGAACCCAGAACTATGTCTTTCCTGTTCAGAGCAGGTAAGCACTAGGCAGTTTATTTGAAGTTTTATTTAGGGTTACATTTAAAGGCAAAAACAGCCACATAAACCATAAAACAAGCTTGTACTACAGTTTTAGTGGATGTGTTATTTCAGTAAGTATATACTGAATTCAAATGTGGTAAAAGAAATCACAGAACTAACAAACTCATTCACAAAGGCCAATCATTTTGGTGTATACTGCATACCAAACATTAAACCCTGGCAAACTCTAATCTGGAGATTTAATAACACTATTACTTAAGGGAATTGAAGAAAGATGAAATATTTTAAAAATTACTACCAGCTCTTCAACAAATTGACTGTTCAATTTCTGTTTTTTTCTTCTTCTACGTTTCCTGTTTAAAAATCACTTTTAGTTGTTTTTTCCTCACCAAATAATACCTTTTTTTGACAATTGTTATCTTCACTTTCCCCATATTTTCTATTTTTCTTCTTAATAAAAACTTAGCCGTTGCATTATGTAAAATAAATACAACAACACGCAGTCAAGTCACTACACAGTATTTCTGCAGGCAAACAAATGCTAACTAAAGCTGGCAAAGACTTGTCTTCCAAAAAATTATCATTTTCTACAACCTGACAGGAGAAATTGGCTGTTGCAAATACTGTAAATATTGCCTGTACAATATTTGGAATTATGGTATACTTCCCATCCTTTCAACTGCTCTCCAAATCTCAAAGTCTTACACACATGGCTGTTTACACACTTTACTTATTCGAAAGTTACAGCAAGAGAAAATTTATAATACTTAATCACAAAAACCATAAGATAGTCATATCAATGAAAAAAACTGTTCTACAAAATTTTAGCAAAAGTTTAAGTATCAAAGATGACCTTATGAAGAAATAAACCTAATCAAATAAGGAATAGACTTAACTCCAGTGAAATATTATTCACTCCATAAAAATGTCCTTTCTTGCCTTTAGGTAGATTTTAGGGAGATAAAACAAATTTAATTTGACTAGAGGATAACAAAGTCCCACATATTAATGATTATGATATATGCTCAGTATTTCTTTTTATGTATGACTTTAAAGCACTTTTTTTCAGAAAATAGACTAATGCAAGTGAATACCTCTCTTAATCTTTTATTAATAACTTCAAATGGAAGAATGCTTTTAGAGAAGGAGAGCTTCCTAGTTGGTGTGCAGGGAGTCAAGTCAACTTAAAATACAAATTATGGAAAAAGGACATTTGGGAACACACATGTTAAACTTTGTGGCAAATAAGCTTATCAACAAGAAAAACATGCTACAAATGCTTGTTTATATTCACAAGGAGTTTTTTTAATGAGTACAAAATTGATTATATGAACAATCAGAAAAAGGGAATCTTTATTCTCCCATGCAATCAGCACAATTCTAAAAGAGACCATTAAATTCGCCTAAGTTAAATAAAATTTTGAAAGGGAATTAATGCAAGTCTTCACACTTTATCCCTGTTTCCCTTCAGTCATCTGTTTCTAGCTTCTCAAAATATTAATGTTAATTAAGCATTTTTCAAATATAAATGGAAAAAAATAAATTCTTCATCCTCCTTGTAATAGACAACTGAAGATGGGAAATCTTACATGATTTTTCTATCTTTGCAAGTTCTTAAAGAAGTAAAGTTGTTCATAAGAATAAAACAATTTTTTTATCGTTTTTGTCATGGATCTTTTATATGATGGGACTGACTTGTCCATCAGCCTTAGTACCTTTCTCATATTCAAGACCATGCTTTCCAAGAGAAGGGTAAGTTCATAAAAGCTGAAGTTGCAGGGACTTTCACTCAAACACTTAGAAAGAAATGAAGAATTAAATGAATAGGGCTCTATAAGCAGAAGCTAGATTAGTGTCAAGCCACAGAAGGACCTATCCTTTGAGTAGGCTACTCTGCATCTCAACTTCTAGAGTGGTTTAATAACAATAGCAATCAGACTGAGTGTAAAATTTGCCAGGCACTCTTCTAAACACATCACAGATCCATACTGGTTTAGCCTCATAAAACCCAATGAGGCAGGTATTATTTTTCTCCTCACATTAAACATGAGGAAACTAAACCTCAGAAATGTTCAGTAACTTGCTCTGAATCACAGAGCTGGCAAGTGGCTAAGCTGGGATTTGAACCCATTCAGACTGACTCCAGAGACCACACTTTAACCACTACACTTCATTGTCTGGATAACTCAGGGGATCAATAATGACTCAATGTTTTCACCTGTGAAAGATGGATTAACTCAAGGGTCAAAAGCTCAAATGTTTTTGGATGCTATGAAGGAAGTAAATAAATTTAGCATACTGTCTGAGATAAAAAGGATAATGAAAAAACAACTAACGGCTAGACAAGACCAATGTATTTCCAAGCTCCTCTTGATTTTTCAAGACATGCTGATAATAAAGAATTCTATGTAAAATTTCTGAATGATTAAAATACTAAATAGGCCAAGTACAACTGTGATTAAATGCTGCTCCTGAGCCAGCAGTTGGTGACTCCTCAACCAGATGAGTTCTAAGAATTCTTTCAGCATCATTGCCCTAGGACTCATCTATAATACACATGTGGCAGTATATCTAACAGCCAGTCTTCACGCGAAATAATGCTACTGGTTTCTGACATAGGATATTCAGTAAAAATCACGTGGCTAACTATATTAGGAAAGATGAATTTGCCTTCCACAATATAAGAATATTGCTTTTCAGCTAGGCGTGGTGGCTCACGCCTGTAATTCCAGCATTTTGGGAGGTCAAGGTGGGCGGACTACTAGAGGTCAGGAGTTTGAGACAAGCCTAGCCAACATGGTGAAATCCCGTCTCTACTAAAAATACAAAAATTAGCCAGGCATGGTGGCCTGTGCCTATAATCCCAGCTACTGGGAGGCTGAGGCAGGAGAATAGCTTGAACCTGGGAGGTGGAGGTTGCCGCAAGCCAAGATTGTGCCACTGCACTCCAGCCTGGGTGACCGAGTGAGACCCTGTCTTCCCGCCCCACCCCCAAATAAAAGAATGTTGCCTTTTATTCAAAGTTATGTGTGCACACAGGCCTCACATAAAACTGGAATTTAAAATAACACTTTATAATTTGTCATATGTGAGAGTCCATAACTACAAATAAATTGGAAATATAGACTTTTTCCTATTTTATCTTAGGAATAGATATTTGCTCTTATATTGAATTTATGATTTGAATTATCTAATTTGGCTACACAAATATTGCTTGCTAACATTTGTCAGTATTATTTGCATCATAAATGCTTAAACTGATCTTTGATGTTCTTGTATGATTTCTCTCTTAGATTATTCTGTCTAGAAAATTTAAGTTTCTGTAGATATAATTATCACTCTAAATTTGAACTATACATTTGGCTTACTCAAAACAACTAAAGATATTCTTTGAATTTCTTATTTTAGAAAATCTCTATAAATAATTTTGACTATGGCTTTAGTCATGACTAAAGCCACAGTTAAAATTATAAATACATTAAAACGTTTCTATATCAACCAGAGGCTATTTACATTTCTGAAGGGATTATAAACTTGGGAGTCTTTGTTTTTAGTTGCCTATATTTAGAAAGTGATAGATGTGTGGAATAATTGCAATGATAAATGCAGAATAATTGAAATGCAAGCATCTTGTAATTAATTTCTCTCTAATGTACTTTAGCTTCCAGTTGACTGCTGAGAAGGATAAAATCTTTGAGGTTAAATTCATTAATTTCACTGGCAGCTCCTGGACAGTATTCATTTTGCTTTGAGGGTACATCAACAAAACCAAAGCAAAGAATTTTAAAACTGGATAGGATACTGAGATTAAGTTTAAACACACACACACACACACACACACACACACACACACACACACAGCCACATCATTATCTGGAAGTCCTATTTCCAGAATTATATTCAGCACGTTAAATACTTTTTGGTTCCAACACTTTCAGGAGTTTGTATTATTATATTACAAGGCAGCTTGTCATCACACATCTGGCATATGTCTACACAGAAATACTGCACAAATGTGTATCATAATATTTATTCAAAGCATCTCAGAGAAAGATAATAATAGTTATCAAGGTTATGACAATTCCCAAAACTAGATTTATTTTCCAAAATAAAACCTATAAATAGCATTCTTTTATGCTCCCTTAAAAATAGGCATTTTGGGAGCAAAGAAAAATAAATGTTTGCTTTAAATGTATGTTGTGAAACTACTGTATAGTTGCTTAAACCAGTTTTGTGGATTTGGTTTAAAAATTATATTGTTGTATATAAAATGGCTTGTGGTTCCTAGTACAAAAATCTTCCTAAAGGTAACAACATGTCGCATTAGTTTATTTTCACATTGCCATAAAGAAGATTGGGACTGGGTAATGTATAAAGAAAAGAGGTTTAATTGACTCACACTTTTACATGGCTGGGGAGGCCTCAGAAACTTACAGTCATGGCAGAAGGTGAATGGGAAGAAAGACACACCTTACATGGTACAGGAGAGAAAGAGCAAGTAGGGGATGCCACATACTTTTAAACCATTAGATCTCATAGACCTAACTCACTCTCACCAGAACTGCATAGTGGAAACCTCCCCCATGATCCAGTCACCTCCCACCATGTGCCTCCCCTGACATATGGGGATTATAATTCAACATGAGATTTAAGTGAGGACACAGAGCCAAATCATATCATTTTACCCTTAGTGCCTCCCAAATCTCATGTCCTCCTCACATTTCAAAACACAATCATGCCTTCCCAACAGTCCCTTATAGTCTTAACTCATTCTAGCATTAACCCAGTAGTCCAAAGTCTCATCTGAGACAAGGCAAGTCCTTTCAGCCTATGAGTCTGTAAAATCAACAGCAAGTTAGTTACTTCCAAGATACAGTGGGGTCATAGGCATTGGGTAAATGCTCCCATTGCAAAAGGGAGACAGCTTGTCTCCCTTTTGGGAAATTGGCCAAAAGCAATGGTCTACAGGCCCCATGCAAGTCTGAAACCCAGCAGGACAGTCATTAAATCTTAAAACTCCAAAATAATCTCCTTTGACTTCATGTCTCTCATACAGGGCATGCTGATGAAAAGATTGGCCTCCCAAGGCCCGGGGCAGCTCCACCTCTGTGGCTTTGCAGGGTGCAGTCTCCCTCCTGGCTGCTTTCATGGGCTGGTGTTGAATGTCTGTGACTTTTCCAGGAGCACAGTACAAGCTGTCTGTGGACCTACAATTCTGGGGTCTGGAGGATGGTGGCCGTCTTCACAGAGCATCACTATGCAGTGCCCCAGTGGGACTCTGTGTGGGGGCTCCAACCCCACATTTCCTTGCTCCATTGCCCTAATAGAGGTTCTCCATGAGGGCTCCACTCCTGAAGCAGACATCTGCCTGGATATCCAGGTGTTTCCATACATCCTCTGAAATCTAAGTGAAGTTTCCTAAACTCTTGCCTTCTGTACACCAGCAGGCCCAACACTACATGGAAGCCACCAAGGCTTGGGGCTGGAACCCTCTGAAGCCACAGCCTGAGCTTTACCTTGCCCCTTTTAGCCATGGCTGAAGCTGGAGCAGTTGGAATGCATGGTCCCATGTCCTGAGACTGCACAGAGGAGCAGCACCCTGGGCCTAGCCCACAAAACCATTTTTCCTTCCTAGGCCTCCAGGTCTGTGATGGGAAGAGCTGCCATGAAGATCTCTGAAATGCCCTGGAGACATTTTCCCCATTGTCTTGACATTAGGCTCCTCTTTACTTAAGCAAATTTCTCCAGCTAGCTTGAATTTCTCCCTGTAAAGTAGATTTTTCTTTTCTACCACATGGTCAGTCTACAAATTTTTCAAACTTTTATACTCTGCTTTTGAACATAAGTTCCAATTTCAGACCATCTCTTTGTGAATGTGTAAGAGTATATACTATTAGAAGCAGCCAGATTGCATCTTGGAGGCTTTTTTACTTAGAAATTTCTTCTGCCCAATATTCTAAATCATCTCCCCTAAGTTCAAAGTTCCACAGATCCCTAGAGCAGAGTCAATGCTGCCAACCTTTTTGCTAAAGCAAAGCAAGAGTAACCTTTGCTTTACTTCCCAATAAGGTCCTAATCTCCATCTGAAACTACCTCAGTCTGGACTTCATTATCCCTATCATTATTAGCATTTTGGTCAAAACCATTCAACAAGTCTCTAGGAAACTCCAAACTTTCACTCATCTTCCTGCCTTCTTCTGAGTCGTTCAAACTGTTCAAACCTCCTCCTGTTATCCAGTTCCAAAGTTGCTTCCACATTTTGAGGTATCTTTATAGCAGTGCCCCACTTTCATGGTACCATTTTTCTGTATTAATCCATTTTCACATTGCTATAAAGCACTAACTGAGACTCGGTAATTTATAAAGAAAAGAGGTTTACCTGACTCACAGTTCTGCATGGCTAGAGAGGCCTAAGGAAACTAGTAATCATGACAGAAGGTGAAGGGGAAGCAGGGCATGTCTTACATGGCAACAGGAGAAAGAGAGGGAGCAAGGGGGGAACTGCCACATACTTTTAAACCATCATATCTCATGAGAACTCACTCACTATCATGAGAACACGATGGGGGAAACTGTCCCCATGATTCAATCACCTCCCACCAGGTCCCTCCCCCAATATATAGGGTTTACAATTTGACCTGAGATTTGGGTGGGGACACAGAACCAAACCATATGACTTGTTGAGTGGGAATAGTGTCAAACTCTGACACAAGGAAGTTTTAAGTAACCCACCTTCTGAAGTGAGGGGCCCATAATTGGCACCAGATCTCTCCCTCATTGCTCTCTAAGACTCAAGAGATTACAGAACCCCTCTGATCTCTGTCTACCACATATATGGGTGAAGAACAGAGGTAGTGTAAGAATCATATGTTTGTGAAAATTTTGTGTTACTGGTAAGAGGCAATTTGTTCTCCTGGCCATGGTAGAAAGGAGGAGGAAGGTTACCATTCTATTGCTTCATTGGATATCTGCTTGGGTAATAGGTTTACTGATTTGGCTTAGGTATCTGAGCAAAAAAGGAATTGCAGAGAGACAGCAGGAAGGGTAGACAGGGGTGCAGGACTAAACCACGCACATATCCGGCATTCAGTATAGGAAAATGAATGAGTTTCCATGGCCATGGGAATTTTGAGAATGGAGAATGTGAATCATTCTGCTGATAGTCCACCCAAAAGAGTTGCCCACCAGATGAAGGGACCCCTGCAGTTAGAGCATGGAGTGTTCCACCAGTGATAAGGGCTGAAGATGGCTTAGGGGCAATGTTTTAGTATGATCTTGAACCTCCACACTAGGTAACTGAGCAGGAAGGTCCCACAGGACCCTTCAAAGCACGTACCTATGTACCCCATGAGAGAAGCAGGATTTCTTCTTCATCTGGCGGAGAAGGTAACCCTGAAGAGAGAGGTGAGGCATGAAAGACAGATCCTTCCCTTCCCTTATAACTTTAGATCCCTCAGTCATGGACAAGTTTGTGCTTGGGAAAAAAGAGAAACTGAAATTTTAATCAATTGGGATTAATTTTTTTTCAGAACTGGACTTTTCATTATCAAAATCACAGAAAAAAATTATATTATTTCCAAAATACTAATAGGGGATAGGAGAGGGTCTGAGGATGAGCAAAATATGTTTTGAAACTCCTCATAAACTGTGGGTGAACTAAGACTCAGTTTTGTGTTGGTATTTATTTTATTATATTTTTGAATATACATCTGGACAAGAGGAAGCTGGAACCAGAGGTACAAATAAATTTGCAGACCAAGAGTTAGCCTTCAGTATAGAAAGCAGGCAATTTAATCATTCCTTCAAATTCTTCAACAGGTCAAAACAATGAGAGTTTAAGAGACATAGTATAGTCTTTCAGGCAGAGTATAAACCTTAGAAGACTGAGAAAAGTGGCCCTGCTGTAATCAACAATCTATTCAGATACTACTTGCTACAATTATAATGTCTTACAAATTAATAACCTAGAGACAACCAACTATCTTCAGAAAACACTAATGCTTCAAGCCCCAGAATTTTCAGGTGGGATTAATATATTAGGGATTTAACTAAACTCAGGAGCTCCCAGAACAAATGAGCTGGCCAGTACCTTGAGCAAAGGAGATGCTGTTTTCACACAATTGGCTATTTTCTTGTAGTAATTAGTATTAATTAGCAGAAACATAACATAGACTTCCAAATAACAGGGAGTCGTTTATTTTGTCTTCAGTTCAGTGACTCTGTTGTCAGCTTTCTGCTCCATCATCCCTAGGGTGTGGCTCTCATTCTCTTCCTATCCAAGAATGTCTGAGATTCAAGCAGCAGGTTTTAGAGAGGAGGAAAAAAACCACACTTCTTCCTTTAAGATTATGACCTGAAAATGGCACACTTTTCCTCTATCTCATTGCCCAGAACTTAGTCACTCTGCTGCAACTTCCTGGCCACTGTGACCTCAGCTCAAAATGAGAGTTCTTTTATTGCAGGAGAGGATATATAGCAGACAATTAGAACTAGCAGTTGCTAACACATCACTTATATGGCAACTATAAGTGCCATAACTAAACTATGCATAGATATAGCCATATCAAGAAATTAAGTAAAAATATATTCTAGGCAATCCAGTAAGTATTACAAATCCATGCACTAAGCTTGGTGAACTTTATTCACATAAGAGTGCATCATATCTGAAATATTTATTTTTTTCCTAATCAAATAATTTTGATAAGATGGTATAAAGCCTACAATTGAAGAGAAGAAATCAATTATAAAAAAAAGAAGAGTTGATGGGGAATAAATATTGAATTATAATGATGTTTGGGATCCCTGAAGAAAAACATAATTAGGAAAAAGACACAACTCCAATAGCAGAGAGATCTAGAATAAATGCAAGAATTTAGTATAATGCATATGCCATTTACTTATCGTTTTATCCTACAAGTATCCCCGGAATATTAATTGCAATTCATTAGGTGTTTTTAAAAAAGGGTATGACCTTTTAAGAAAGGCATGATTGAATATAATGGATATTGAGAGTGCCTAAGTAAGGCTAATTTCTGAGCTTACAGGCAATAATCACAAGCCATTTGGAAAACTTAGCTATCCAATAAAAGCCATTCTCTAAGTAGTCTAAAAGCTGAGAGTTTAATTTTAGTGTGTCCATATGTATATTTTTTAAATGTAGTAATCAATAAATGTCTTTTATGTGCTGTGCTTGGACATACAGTTTTTCAAAATATGTGAGTTTGCAAACTGATTGAATATCATTTTAAAAAGATCTGTAAATTTTATTGAATATCAAGAAGTATGATTCATAATAAATGATATTTTAATAAATGATTTATTTATTTAAAAAATCATAATAAGTGATCATTTTAATAAAATGTATCCATTTTACCTCGAACACATTATAATTTATCTTATTATAATTGCTAAAGTATTGTAAATTAACTTAAACTTAATTGCAGTCACTATGCAATGAGAAACACTATGGTCCATATTACTTCATATATATGGTAACTTTACTAACAACTAACTTTAAATATATAGAATAAGAATTTCTATTATTAAATGTTATTTTTTTAAAAAAATACATTTTCTTAAATAAATATTTTTGACCATTTCTTTTATCTGTACTCAGAAATTTGAATTTATGATAACATAAAGTATCTCTGAAAATCCAAATAGATGGCAAATAGAGTGCTAAAACTAATGGAAAGGAAAATACTCCTTTACTTACACATACATATAGAATGTCTTATGAGAACATTTAGATAAGTGGCAAACATTTTGGGACTGAAATATTGATAAGTATGCACAAACTAAAGAAATGAAAAATATAGTAATTATTAACTTCAAGGAAAATAAAAAGTAGTAGATAAAAGGAAAAATAATCATAGCTCTGAATAGCATTTTCATAATCTTACTAATGCAAATGCTTAGTACTTATCTACACCAAAGTTATAACTCAATTATATTGATGACAATTGGAAGGGGAAGCGAAAGAAGAGAGACACAAATCTTGATCATTTGTAGTGGGAATTTAAGAAATCATTATTAAAACTAGTAATCAAGAGGAAGCAATAGAAACATGTAATATAAAGAAGATAAATGCTAAAATAATCATCCAAAGGAAGTAAAAGTGATGGCCTTAGTGGAGAAAAAAGGTAGGCAGGGATCATTGTTTTATGAACAATCTTTCATATATATTTGACCTTTAAATTAAAAGTAAGAGTAAAAGTGAAGAAAATAAGGAAAAGGAAATTTAATACATAAAACTGAGCAAACTTAGCTAAGGACATTGTCACATTTTGATACTTGGTAAGATTTGTAGCAACTTAATATCTCTGAAACTTGGTCCCCCTGACCCCAGCTCTGTAAAATATAGTACTTTCTTCACAGAATCACTATGAAGATTGCAGGAGAGTTTGTTTGTAAAGAGTCTGTACCACTTGCTGTACATTAGCACTTCCTCCTGAACTGTTATTGCTTGTGTAATGAAACATTAGGATGAAACACTTCCCATTCTGGTGCACCCATGGTGTAGGTCAGATAGACTGCAGACAACAATGTGAGAGACCTCTCTCCATAGACAGATTTTATGAAGAAACAGGAAACAAATAAACAAACAAAACTAATGTCTTAACTTTTGACTACATCAAAGATATCAAAGACTGTCCAGTGTTGGAAAGGAGGAGGTTTGTGAAGACTTTTCTTTGGAAGGAGTAATGGTGAGTCTTTATGCTCATAAGGAGAAAGCATTGCTGAATTGGGGTGGGGGTGCCCCTCCTCCTCCTCTTTAAACCTACTGAGGGAAGTTTCCACAGGATGAGTTGGAAAGTTTGAAATAAGAGCTCTGAAGTTGGGAGCCAGGACAGTGCAGTGTCTGACTGGCTCTCGAGAAGCAAGAGTGAGCAAGAACAGCAGGACAGATAGTAATGATAATGACAATAATGGTTAAAAATACCATAAACTAATCTAGTTCTTATAACATGTCAGACACTGTTCTCAGCACTTTGCATGTATTGCACCCATTTAATTCTCACAACTTTATCTAGTGCATGAGGGCACTGAAGCACAGAGAGGTAAGTAGCATGCCACGGTTGCACAGATAGAAAATGACATAATATAAGTTTGAACAGATAACATTTGACTCCAAGAGTACTTAATTCTAACAATTATGTTAGACTAATGGTCATTGAAGATAGGACTCCATCAAAAAAGAATAACCTACAATTTGGAAACTGAAGGCAGTTAATTTTGCTATGGTCTCTTGAAAATAAAGTACTACAGATTTGCATATTTGCATGACTGTGGTATACTGACAAGTGCAGAGAATATTTTAGTTAGACAGATGTTAAGTAGTGAAGTTGGGTTGCAAACCTAGGCCAGGTGGGTTATAGAGGCCAGGAAATATCCCCTCTACTAGAGTGGAATTCATATCTGCAAACTGAGGATAATAGGGTTTATTTCATACTGTGTTTTGTTTTGCAAAAGCAATGACTAGCACAGTGGTTCTCAGACAGTGGCCCAGGAATCTCTTGAGAAATTCAAGACTCTCTCCAGGGTCCATGAGATCAAAAATAAGATCCATTTGTGGTGCAAGACAGATCAATGAGTTTAAATGCAATGACTCTGAAATGTGTATCAATATGGCTTCATATCCCACAATGTAACTAACTTTTAAGAAAGGACCACTGGTTGAGTTTTAGAGTAGCCCCAATAATATCCCCTGTTCTTAAAAGATGATGTCTAAAAACTCTTGCCTTTTGCTATGTATCAGTATAAGTTCTTTGGAAAACAGTAGGGAGATTTCTCAGAGAATAACAGAACTACCATTTGACCCAGCAATCCCACTGCTGGGTATCTTCTCAAAGGAAAAAAAAAAAATGTTATTTCAAAAAGACACTTGCACTTTTATGTTTATAGCAGCACAATTCACAATAGCAAAGTCATGAAATCAACCTAAGTGTCTATCAGTGAAAAACTGGATAAAGAATATGTGAGATATATATATATATATATATGGTGTACAGTATGGAATACTATGTAGCCATAAAAAAGAATGAAATCATGGCTTTTACAGCAACATGGATGGAGTGGGAGGCCATTATCCTAAGTGAAATAGTTCAGAAACAGGAAATCAAATACCACTTCTTCTCATTTACAAGTGGGAGCAAAACAATGAGAACACATGTACTTAGAGAGGGAAATAATATACACTGGGGCTCCAAAAGGGGAGAATGGAAAGAGTATTAGAGTTGAAAAATCAACTATTGGGTACAATATTCACTATTCAAGTGGTGGGTACACTAGAAGCCCAGATGTCACTATTAGACAATATATCCATGTAACAAATCTGCACATGCAACCCCGGAATCTATAAAAAATAAAATAAAGATTCTTCCCTTTTTGAACTATATATATCTGTGTGAGGCTTGATTTTCTTTTTATGGATATATAGAACAGCATAACACAACATACTGAATACAGAAGCAGATACAGAAATATATCTGTCTTCCATATACACAGACAGTAAAGGTATTTTCAAAATGTAAAACAGTGCCACTATTCTCTTTATATATTTTATTTTGGAAAATATAGTTATTTTTCATAAAATACCTATAGCTACTCTTGTTATGGAATAATTATTTTATTTTTAAATGAATTATTTCATATTTTTACATTTTCTCAATTGCATTTCTATTAATAGGTATTATTGATGTAAACAAAATATTGGGGCTCCTCAATAATTTATGAGACCAAAATGTTTGAGAATTATTGGCCTATCATGGCTACTCAATAAACTCTGATGTGGTTTGGCTGTATCCCCACCCAAATCTCACCTTGAATTGTAGCTCTCATAATTCCCATGAGTCATGGGAGGGACCTGGTGGGAGATAATTGAATCTTGGGGTGGTTCCTTCCCATGCTGTTCTCATGATAGCAAATAAGTCTCACAAGATCTGATGGTTTTATAAAGGGGAGGTCCCCTACACAAGTTCTCTCTTGCCTGCCACCATGTAAGACATCCGTTTGCTATTCTTTTGTCTTTGGCCACGATTGTGAGGCCTCCCAAGCAATGTCAAAGTGTAAGTCCATTAAACTTCTTTTCTTTATAAATTACCCAGTCTCAGGTATGTGCTTATTAACAGTGTGAGAACACACTAATACAGTAAATTGGTACCAGGAGTGGGGCATTGCTGAAAAGATACCCAAAAATGTTGATGCGACTTTGGAACTGGGTAATAGGCAGAGGTTGGAACACTTCAGAGGACTCAGAAGACAGGAAGATGTGAGAAAGTTTGAAACTCCCTAGAGATTTGTTGAATGACTTTGACCAAAATGCTGATAGTGATATGGACAATAAGGTCCAGGCTGAGGTGGTCTCAGATGGAGATAAGGAATTTGTTGGGAACTGGAGTAAAGATCATGCTTGCTATACAAAGAGACTGGCAGCGTATTACCCTGACCTAGAGATCTGTGGAACTTGGAACTTGAGAAAGATAATTTAGTGTATCTAGTGGAAGAAATTTCTAAGCAACAAAGCATTCAAAGGGTGACAGAGCATAAAAGTTTGAAAACTTTACAACCTGATGATGTAGTAGAAAATAAAATCCCATTTTCTGGGGAGAAATTCAAGCTCGCTATATAAATTTGCATAAGTAATAAGGAGCCAAAGACTAGTCTCCAAAACAATGAGGAAAATGTCTCTATGGCATGTCAGAGACCTTCACAGCAGCCCCAACCATTACAGACCCAAAGGGCCAGGAGAAAAAAATGGTTTTTTGGGGCAGGCCCAGGGTCTCCCATGCTGTGTGCAGCCTAGGGACTTGATGACCTGTGTCCCATCTACAACTAAAAGTGGTCAATGTAGAGCTCAGGCTATTGCTTCAGAGGGTGCAAGCCTCAAGCCTTGGTGGATTACACATGGTGTTGGGCCTGCAGGTACAGAAATCAAGAATTAAAGTTTGGGAACCTACAGCTAGATTTCAGAGGATGTATGGAAATGCCTACATGTCCAGTCAGAGGTGTGCTGCAGGTGTGGAGCCTTCATGGAGAACCTCTGCTAGTTCAGTGCAGGAGAACAGACTAATATTGAGACCAATACTATCTCCCTTAATTTTGTTAGTAATAGGTACAGGGTTTTTTTTTCACCTTTTTTATTGTATTTCTCATTTCAAGATAAAATTTGCCATTCTCTTACCCAAGGTTATGGCTCTAAATGGCTGTGTTCTCTGATGTACTTTTTAGTTGGGTGAATACTGTAAAATTGTTTTTATGTTTTGTTTTGGTTTTTTTGAGACAGGGTCTCACTCTGTCACTCAGTCTGGAGTGCACTGACAAGATCGTGGCTCACTGCAGCCTCAACCTCAGGTTTTTTGTTTTTTTGTTGTTGTTTGTTTTGTTTTGTTTGTTTATGTTTTGCTTTTATTTTGATGGAGTCTTGCACTGTCATCTGGGCTAAAGTGCAATGGGTCGATCTCAGCTCACTGCAACCTCCACCTCCTGGGTTCACATGATTCTCCTGTCTCAGCCTCCCAAGTAGCTGGGATTACAGGCACACACCACCACACCTGGCTAATTTTTTTTTGTATTTTCAGTAGAGATGGCATTTCGCTATGTTGCCCAGACTGGTCTAGAACTCCTGACCTTGTGATCTTCCTGCCTTGGCCTCCCAAAGTGCTGGGATTACAGGCATGAGCCACAGTGCCCGGCAAGGTTTTGAGCAAACCTTCCACCTCAGCTTCCACATAGCTGGGACCACAGGTATGAAACATCATGCCTGACTATATTAGTCCATTTTCACATTGCTGATAAAGACACACCAAAGACTTGGCAATTTACAAAAGAGGGCTAATGGAGAACTCACAGTTCAACATGGATGAGGAAGCCTCACAATTATGGTGTAAGGCAAGGAGGAGCAAGTCACATCTTATGTGGATGGCAGGAGGTAGAGAGCTTGTGCAGGGTAACTCCCATTTTTAAACCCATCAGATCTCATGAGACCCATTAATTATCATGAGAACAGCACAAGAAAGACCCGCCCACATAATTCAATCATCTCCCACTGGGTCTCTCCCACAACAAGTGGAAAAGATGGGAACTATAAGATGAGATTTGGGTGGAGACACAGAGTCAGATCATATAATTCTGCCCCAGCCCCTCCCAAATCTCACATCTTCATATTTCAAAACCAATCATGCCTTCCCAACAGTCCCCCAAAGTCTCAGCTCATTTCAGCATTAATTCAAACAGTCTACAGTCCAAAGTCTCATCTGAGACTAGTCCCTTCTGCCTATGAGTCTATAAAATCAAAAGCAAATTAGTTACTTCCTAGATACAATGGGGTACAGACATTGCCTAAATACAGCCATTCCAAATGGGAGAAATTGGCCAAAACAAAGGTGTTACAGGGCCCATCCAGCAGGGCAGTCGACTCTTAAAGCTCCAAAATGATCACCTTTGACTCTATGTCTTACATTCAGGTCACACTGATGCAAGAGGCAGGTTCCCACAGTCTTGGGCAGTCTGCTCCTGTGGTTTTGCAAGCTATAGTCTCCCTCCAAGCTGCTTTCATGGGCTGGCATTGAGTTTCTGCAGCTTTTTCAGGTGCACCGTGCAAGCTGTCAGTGGATCTACCATTCAGGGGTCTGGAGGACAGTGGCCTTCTTCTCACAGATCCACTAGGCAGTGCCCCGGTAGAGACTCTGTGTGAGGGCTCCAACCCCACATTTTCCTTCCACACTGCCTTAGCAGAGGTTCTCCAGCCATGCAGCAAACTTCTGCCTGGGCATCCAGGCATTTCCATACATCTTTTGAAATCTAGGTGGAGGTTCTCCAACCTCAATACTTGACTTCTGTGCCCCCACAGGCTCAACACCACATGGAAGCTGCCAATGTCTTGGACTTCCACTCTTTGAAGCCACAGCCCAAGCTGTACCTTGGCCCCTTTTAGCCATGACTGGAGCTGCTGGAATGCAGGATACCAAGTCTGCAGGCTGCACAGAGCAGGAGAGCCCTGGGCCTGGCCCAAGAAACCATCTTTTCCTCCTGGGCCTCTGGGTCTGTGATGGGAAGGGCTGCTGCTAAGACCTCTGACATGCCCTGGAGACATTTTCCCCATTGTTTTGGGGATTAACATTCAGCTCCTCACTTATGCTAATTTCTGCAGCCAGCTTGAATTTCTCCCCAGAAAATGGGATTTTATTTTCTATCACATAGTCTGCAAATATGCTCTGTTTCCCTTTTAAAACTGAATGCATTTAACAGCACCCGAGTCACCTATTGAATGCTTTGCTGTTTAGAAATTTCTTCTGCCAGATACTCTAAATCATCTCTCTCAAGTTCAAAGTTCCATAAATCTCTAGGGCAGGGGCAAAATACCACCAGTCTCTTAGCTGAAACATAACAAGAGTCACTTTTGCTCCAGTTCCCAACAAGTTCCTCATCTCCACCAGAGACCACCTCAGCCTGGACCCTATTGTTCATATCACTATCAGAATTTTGGTCAAAAACATTCAACTGGTCTCTAGGGAATTCCAAACTTTCCAACCTCTTCTCATCTTCTGAGTCCTCCCAACTGTTCGAACCTATGCCTGTTACCCAGTTCCAAAGTCACTTCCACATTTTCAGGTATCTTTTCACCAATGCCCCACTCTACTTGTACCAATTTACTGTATTAGTCTGTTTTCACACTGCTGATAAAGACATACCCATACCAGGCAATTTACAAAGGAAAGGGGGTTAATGGAGAATTCACAGTCCCATGTGGCTGGGGAAGCCTCACAATCATGGTGGAAGGCAAGGAAGAGCAAGTCGTGCCTTACATGGATGGCAGCAAGCAAAGAGAGAGAGAGCTTGTGCAGGGCTACTCCCATTTTTAAAAACTTCAGATCTTGTAAGACTCATTCACTATCATGAGAACAGCATGGGAAAGACCCACCTCCACGATTCAGCCATCTCCCACCTTGTTCTGGGAATTATGGGAGCTACGAGATGAGATTTGGGTGGCAGTACAGAGCCAAACCAAATCACTGGCTAATTTTTAAAGAAAATTTTTGTAGAGGTGGGGGTCTCACTATGGTTGCCCAGGCTGGCCTCAAACTCCTGGACTCAAGCCATCTTCCTGCCTTGGCCTCCTGAAATGCTGGGATTACAGGCATGAGTCATTGCCCCCGGACTAGAATTATTACTAATCCAGTACATTCTTAATATTAGGCAATACAATTAAATCTATGATTTATAATTTAATGATTTTCTATTGTTCTTTGCAAAGTTTTTTAATCGTCTAATGTGTTACAGAAATGATTTTGTTTAATATTGGTGCAAAGTGAGGTATTAAAATGTTTGATAATATCAAAGGATATATTTTAGTGTTATATATATTTTAATAAATCACATATAATATTATATAACAATATAAATACTTTTACCTAGAAATTCATTATTAGAAATTATGTCATACATGATTAAATTAAATTAAATTAATGCTATTAGTTTTTCCCTTAAAGTGTTTAAATTAATTTTATGGATCACATGGCTCATGTCTTGATAGACTCTCATAAGGACAGTAGACAGGAAACTATTTGAAGACACTATAAATTGAGGCTATATTTGCTATTTGCAAGTATTTAAAATCAGAATTTTTGTTGTCTTTAAACGACCTGGTAAACAATCACCATTGTTGTAGATATTAAAAGATATTTAGAGTTGATATCTACTAAGAAACAGGCATAAAAGAGTAAAACAGAATACTTGATTTTCATAAAGAGACAAAGTAATAATGCAAAATGCAGCAAAAGACTTAGGCCTGGAGGAAGCTCTTTTCAAGTAAGTTTGGACACCGGTTCCTTCCTGACAAAAGCTATCCTGCCTAGGTCTGACTCCTTAGGCAAAGACAAGAAGAGGTAAGAAGCTGCATGTAGAAGCAGGTGCAGGGAGTGGGTTTCTGGGGCAGGGTTAAGCAGCAGCAGTAATACTCTATAGGATCTCCATGAATATCCTTGGCCAGCATCCCAGAGAGATGACGGCAATGTTGGGAGAGACTCTGAAGTCTGCAGCTGGGGTCCGAGGTGAATAGATTGTAGTGTTAGGTATCAAGTCAGAAAGGCAAGGCAAGGAAAACACAGAAAGAAATCTGTGCCCTAGCGCCAGAGGTGGAGAGAATGGGTTTAGAGTGTGGTATTCAGTGGATAAGATCTAGGAGTTCAAACACTAAATCTGTAAAATGCTGGCATAGGGAGGACATTTCTTTTCTCTATGGCCAAACCTTTTGCTAAGATGAGGACAGTATTTATAGGCTGGTCACTTGTTTGCACCAACTAGCAAAGCTCCAAAAAAAAAAAGACAAGCTTTTTTCCAATTTTTTTTTAATTTTTAAAATTTATATATACAATTGCATTTATTTATTGTGTATTAGATGATATTCGAAAGTACATATACATTGTAGAATGGTTAAATCTAGCTAATTAACAAGTACATTACCTCACAGTTATCATTTTTGTGGCAAGAATACATCCACCTTCTTAGCATTTCCCTAGAATACAATATATCATTATTAACTAGAGAAACCATGCTATATAATAAATCTTTTGACATTATTCTTCCTATTTAACAGTAAAGCCAAGCTCTTGAACCTGCATGAGGCAAACTAAATATAGATAAACTCATTCCAGAAAACTAGCAGCCATAGCCAGAGATGTGCAGAGATTACCTAATGGAAAGAAATGACAAATACTTTAGAGAGGCAGTTGATGGAGCCTGTGCACATCGAGCGTTTGATTAACAAAAGACAAAAATAAACAACAAAAAAATCCTGAGATTGTGTCTGGATAGGAGGTAGTAGCCGTCTTTATATAGGTCACTACAAAACAATCACAGCAAGCAATGAGCAGTCAGTGCAGAATTAAGAATTTAGATGATTAATAAAAGATCTGTACAGGACTGAGTCAAAGAAAATTCCCTTCCCATACGCATGGTTAAGGATTTTAGTGCTTCCTTTGTAGTGAAAGATTGCAAGTAAACATTAAAACCACAATATTGGTAATCGATGTTACCCTTATTCATGTTTACATGAACTTTATAATAAATTGTAAACCATACATTTGACATGTGATTCTGATTATTCTCACATCCTTTTAGGTTTTACTGTTTTGCAAGTTTGAGTAAGTTAGAACAATTTCTTCAGTTACTACTAAACAAAGATATTTTAAACAGATAGATTTCAAATGGACTAATTCTGAAAATCTTCCCAGATTGAGCAGATAAATAAGGTTGCACCCCTTACAGAGCTATGCATAACAAAGAATATCCTATACACTTATATTTTTAGTCAAAATATGAACAGAAATATTTAACATTTTATTGTTTTGTCAGTACCTACAGGTTTTCTTCTCTTTGTAATAACATTTTAGATTTCATATTTTCTCCAGTAGTGAAAACTTGTTTTTACCTAGACAGATAAGAATCACTACAGGATGAAAAATGTTATTAAATGCTTTGCCACAAAATGAATGAAACCATTCATTTATTTCAAACTTACGGATATTTAGCATCAAGCTTTAAAACCTCTTGAAAACAATACAGGTTATGAAATCTTTACTCAATTATAACGTAAGTTAATTGGTTTTTTCTGAATGCATTTTTCTTTATATTTACTGTGGGCGATTTCTGTCAGATATTATTGTACAAAGATATATCATAATTTGTTCTGCTTTGGCTTGTCATGAGTGCATAAAAGATTAAAGCTTTACTCATGGGTAAAAATAAATTATAGACACTAATGAATGAGAATTTCATGGAATAAAATCTGGGCTCTGGAATACATACAAGGTAAACTATATGGTATTTCAGGTATGAAATTAAATGTCGACCTTGGTCAAATGGATTAAGTCTGCACTGAGGACATTTTTGCTGCTGGGCAGTATATATGGCTCATCATTTAGTATTCTAGTCACAAAGGTGACATTGTTTCCATTCCTGGCATTTTAGTCTATTGAGTCTAAAGAAGTAACTCATTATTCCATACTCAGAGCCAATATTTTCTACTTAAAACAAAATTCTAACAAAATTAATGTGAGATGAGGACAGCATTAATTGATTTCCAACTAAATTAGTTATCTAGCCTTTGACAGTCTACACTGTTACAGTGTGCAGCACTGAAGACTACAATTTTTTTAAAAGAAAAAATGTTGAGTGTTTATAAGAAAGATAGAATATGCTTATGTAGCTTTTTTCTTCCTCCTAGAAGGATCCTATTAAAAAGATGCTACTATAGTGTTGGCACAAATGGTGGAGCTTTTTTAAAATATCAAAATGTTTAATGAAGCCAAAATACATTTGTTTACGTCTGGAATAAAACAATTTCAGGTGGCCTCTATGAGCTTTCAGCAATAGCTGAAGTGTTTGTCTATACTCTTTAACGATACACAAGTTATTGTGTGTATGATAATACAGTTTTGTATCAATTATATAAACTAATTTGAGCATTTTTGTTAGAGGTCTACTACCATATATTTTTAATTTTTCTATGTTAACTTAATGTATTCAATATATGCTAATTTAACAATTTAAACACTTCTGAGTCCAATTACAAAAATGCTTTCATCTGTGGAACCCTGACTAATTAAGAATAAAAGACATGAAGTACAATGATTTTTTTATACAGCGTTCAAGGCTACATTAAGATAAATGGATAAATCTGGACACTCATGATTAAAACACATTTGTAAGTACGTTGTATTTGATAAATAACTTTTAATATCTAACTTCTACAAAGAAAGAGGAAATATAAATTGTTAATGTATTTGGGAGGAATCATAGTAACAACTGGAATAAAGTGCGAGGATTTATAAACCTACAGCAATAGGTTATAGTAAATAACGTTGAAATGAATAATACATAAAAAGATTTAAAACATGTATTTTTGCGTCTTTCTCATATAATAAAAAAAATTTGGCTCACTGCAAAATGCAAATAAATTGCCTATGATTTTATGAATCAGTCAAGAATATCAGAAATATCACCATCTCCGTGAAATCTATATCTTTAATGCAACTTTTATTTATCCTCCTGAAACTTTCCAAAAGTCATTTTACCTACTTGATATAATCACAGGAAAAGTAGTTCAGGAATATATTTAAAGAATATCCCAATACAATATGATAAACTTTCTATCACTAAAGATAGAAAGATTAAATTTTAAATGATAGATTGAAAAACTGTAGGATTGTGTTAAATTTTAGAAATAACACTTGTACATATTCATGGGGTACATAATGATGTTTTGATACTTATACTGTATAGTGATCAGATCAGGGTAATTTTGTATCATTTAACAAATCTTTCTCTATCCCTAAATGCCACAGTTTATGCAGCATAATTATCTCAATAATGTAATGATCATTAAAAATTACATGTCATGTTTCCATAATCATTTGATAATGTATATGCAGAACTTTCAAGATTAAGTAGTTACTTCTTGGTTAAAACGGTTAAAATGTCTTCACAGTATTAGAATTTTCCTCACTAATACCTAGGAAAATGAGCAAAAATTGTCATGTAAAAAGAAAAACATTACCAACAGTGTCCAGAAGAGGAAAGACGGCACTATAATACTCGGAAACTAGAAAGAAAGACAGCTAGAGAGACAGAAAGAGACAGAGAGAAAGAGACAGACAGAAAGAGGCAAAGAGAGAAGAGTAGAGAAAGAAAATCTGCACACAGCTCAAACAGAAGCTTTGAAAGAAAAATTAACTAGTATCAGGTATAGTAGGAAGAGGCTAAACAGGTTACCCATGTTTTATCAGAACAGATAGAACTTTATAGAACTCCCAAAATGATCAAGGAAAGGAAGCAAAGCCACGTCCAAAATAGAAGAAAAGTAACTGCTGGAACAGAATGCAATTACTCACAATTATTTCATATTATGAAATAACATATTGAGAATGTAAATTCTTCAAAAATGAGCTCAAATGTGAGAAACAAGTACATGTAATTAAAATGTCTATCAGGCCGGGCGCGGTGGCTCACGTCTGTAATCCTAGCACTTTGGGAGGCGGAGGCGGGCGGATCACAAGGTCAGGAGATCGAGACCATCTTGGCTAACACGGTGAAACCCCGTCTCTACTATAAATACAAACAAAACAAAACAAAACAAAAAACTAGCCGGGCGTGGTGGCGGGCTCCTGTAGTCCCAGCTATTCGGGAGGCTGAGGCAGGAGAATGGAGTGAACCCGGGAGGCGGAGCTTGCAGTGAGCCGAGATTAGGCCACTGCACTCCAGACTGGGGGACAGAGCGAGACTCTGTCTCAAAAAAACAAACAAACAAACAAACAAAAACAAAAGTCATCAGACTTATGAACCCAAGTTGAGGATCAATACTCCACCATTACATAACAATATATAATTTAGAAATAGTGAAAACAAAATTGACTTGACTAGAAATCAAATAAGTGATATTGTTAAAAATGTTGAGGTTTATATAATGAATGCTGCTTTGTTGTAAGTGAAGAGGATTAAAATAATTAAAAACAATTAGATATGGAAGTGTGACTAGGTAATACAGCATAACAATAATTCATGTCTGTAGAGACTCAACAAATGTAGCAGAAGATGCATGTTGAATCTGTAATCTTATTTCCCCAAATAAGTAACTTAATCTAAACATTAGAAGTACACAATTTTAAGTAAACTTGACATAGTCAACAATAAGACGTGGCCTACACAACCTATTGACTATTCAGATCCCCACACCCCTCCCACAAAGTGTCACCTAACAGGAGAGAAAACATGAGGCTAGCTGCAGACATTTCCAACATACAGTGCAAGAGGTGATAAAAAATGTCTGCACCCTCTAAAGTAACAAAAGTGTAACCCAAGAATTTTATAACCATTCAAGATGTTATTTTGAAATAAAGACAATAGATAGGTGCTATCAAACAAGAATGAATTAAGGTAACTATACTCAGGTGCCCCTCTTGAGGAAAAAAGTAAAAAAGCTTGACCATGAAATATGTCCAATTAAAAGATAAATGAAAACACAGACACACACACACACACACAGAGCAATTGAGAATCTGTGGTAAAATGAAATGGTGATGCATACTGAATCCCGTTATATACGTAACTATTGATAAAAAAAAAAAAAAAAAAAAACTATGGGACCTGAGATTACAGAACAAAATGTGAATGTTTTAAACATGGGCAATGTAAACGATAATATGCCTTATTAAAATGAGGAGATGTAAAAGTGGTAATACCACTATTACGCATATTTTAAACGTGTAAAATATGACACATATTTTAAACAGGAATCCAATAAAGTTGAAATTGAAGAAGGTGATTTAAAAAATCATTCTATTGTAAAAATCATTCTATTGTCGTCTCACTTTTTCTTTAACTGTATTGGTTTATTTCTTCTATGAAGTTCAACTGAAACTAAAGTACACACATTTGATAGAAAACAACTTCTATACTATGGTTCCCCTATTATAAATTATTTCCATCCAGCTATCCATGCAAACATCTATCTAAGAAGTTAGAAGATACAGATGGAAGTTCTATCTGTATATTTGCATAGAGAGGTGAATTGTGACATTGAGACCTGGGTGAGATAGTGTCCAGCTAATGTTAAAAATGATAGTTTGAGAGGGGTAGAATTTGAATTTTCATCTTTAATTTTCAGTATTGTTTGTATTCTTTAAGGATTTACAATTTTGACAAAAACAATAAAATGTATTTCTTTAAAAATTGGAAGCAAGTGTGTAAAAAAGGTGTAATAATCTTATTTTCAGTAGCTGAATACTAATTGAACTTCTCAGTTTGATTTAGATAATTTCAGTATTTAACACTTATGTGTATGCAGTTTATTTTTCCCTTGATATTTCCTCTCCTACATAAGAGATTACTTAAATTTTCAGTGAATTTTTTTTAATTGTAAATTAGAATTTAACTTAAATGTGTAACTTAGATGCTAGTGTACATTATGGTCATTCTTTAGATTTTACTGCAAACACTCCAAGCAGACACATATTTTTTAAAACGTATTAATACAAATATATGATGAAGTACTTTCACTGGGAATGATTATTGAAGGAAACTGATGTTTTCTTATATCCCTTTTCATGATTCAAGAACCATTTCTCACCTAGAGATTAAGGCAAATATTATTCCTTTTCGAAACCTTCCGAATAAACAATTCAAACATTTCAGCCATCATCCAAGTCTGGGTGAGCATTTAACCTTTGTAAAAAAAATGAATAAATCTTAGATGTACTCTTTTGTTTCCTCCTTTATTCCTTCTAATTTCAGGTATGGTGTTTTTATTAACTATGAAGATACATAAAAAGTTAAGTTAGTCTTTGAATTGTCAATGTTAAAAAATCAATGGAACATTCAGTGAATGCTAATGTCACTTTAGGAAAATTCTTAATGTCAGTATAAATGAAATTTTTTTTTAGGTTTTGTTAAATTTTGACAGGACTGTACCTGAGAGAATAATGACTTATAAGGTGAAACAAATTTTGACAAAAGAAACAAACAAAAACAATGCTTACATTATTTGTTCCTCAGTCAAAATTTTCCTTTGCTCTATTGATTTAGAAATTGTAAAATTTAGAAACTTTAGAATTTAGACTTAATAACATAAAATGCTAAACATATTTAAGTAGAATTATGTAAAACATAGTAGAAAATACGTGATTGGTCTGAGAAAGAAGAGATATTTTAAAAATATAAATAGAATACTCAATAGCTAGTTTGTAGACTAATGCAGAATCATAGCCACTTGCTTTCTGTGTGACTTTTCACTCCTAAATCAAAATATATTCATTAAAAGTTCATTTTAAATGAAAACACTCAAAATGTGAATTTTACCTAACTTCTTAGTTTCTTAGTTAGCATTTCTTAAGAGCAAAGATTAGCATTTCCCCTTTGATTTTTAGATGGGAAGTTGCTATTGTTGTTGTTAATAGGGATAATACATTGTGTTTGATTCATGTATTATAACCAGAGTGCAAGATAAAATTAATAGATCACTGGACTGAATAACCAGTATGAAAGATTTATGTTTTTACTATTACCTCTTCATTGCCTTTTTAAAAGTGATTTTTTAATAGTCACCATTTCTTATTTTTATGTTTTGTTAAATTTAAATTTAACATAACATTTTTAATCCTTTTAAAATTATAAACTGTTTTTATTTTTATTAAATGCCTGGTATTTAATTTTATGTTTGATTAACAAATATTAATTGTACTTAGTTTAAATCTTAGATTTGTAGAAATGATTTTATGTTGATATCTTTTTTAGATTTAATTTCTCAGTTGTATTACTCAGGTTCATAAATTTGTACTTAGTTAACATCAATTTCTTCTTTTTTTCTATTCTTTTTTTTCCTTCCTGTCTCCCTTCCTTCCTCTCCAAAAACATTCTCCTACTACTTCCTTCTGAACTTACTTTCTACACTTTACTTACTCCTTTTGATTTCATTTGCTTTTCCTTTTTTCTTTTTCTTTTCTTCCCCCCCACCTCGCCTCTTTTAACAACAAAACAACATAACTCAATTCTTTAACAGTGTATTAGTCTGTTTTTACGCTGCTGATAAAGACATACCCAAGACTGGGAAGAAAAGGAGGTTAATTTGACTTACAGTTCCACATGGCTGGGGAGGTCTCACAATCAGGGCAGAGGGCAAAAAGACACTTCTTACATGGCAGCAGCAAGAGAGAACAAGGAAGAAGCAAAAGTGGAAACCCCTGATAAACCCATTAGATCTTGTGAGACTTAACTCACTATCACAAAAACAGCACAAGAAAGACCGGCAACCATGATTCAATCACCCCCTGCTAGGTCCCAACCACAACAAGTGGGAATTCTGGGAGATACAATTCAAGATGAGATTTGGATGGGGACACAGCCAAACCATGTTATTCCACCCCTGGCCCCATCAAATCTCATGTCCTCACATTTCAAAACCAATCATGCCTTCCCAACATTCCCCCAAAGCCTTAACTCATTTCACCATTAACCTAAAAGTTCACAGTCCAAAGTCTCATCTAAGACAAGGCAAGTTGCTTCCGCCTATGAGCCTGTAAAGTCAAAAGAAAGCTAGTTACTTCCTAGATACAATGAGGGTACAGGTATTGCGTAAATACAGCCATTCCAAATGGGAGAAATTGGCCAAAACAAAGGGGTTACAGGGCCCATGCAAGTCCGCAATCCAGTGGGACAGTCTAATTTTAAGCTCCAAAATAATCACCATTGACTCCAGGTCTCACATCCAGGTCACGTTGATACAAGTGGTGGGTTCCCATGGTCTTGGGCAGCTCTGGCCTTGTGGCTTTGCATGGTACAGCCTCCCTCCTGGCTGCTTTCACAGGCTGGCATTGTCTGTGGCTTTTCCAGGTGCGTGGTGTAAGCTGTCAGTGGATCTACCATTCTGGGGTCTGACGGACGGTGGGCTGCTTCTCACAGCTCCACTACGCAGTGACCCAGCAGAGACTCCATATGGGGGCTCTGACCCCACATTTCCCTTCCACACTGCCCTAGCAGAGGTTCTCCATGAAAGCCCCACCCCTGCAGCAAATTTTGCCTGAGGATCCAGGCATTTCCATACAGCTTCTGAAATCTAGGCGGAGGTTACCAAACCTCAACTCTTGACTTCTGTGTTCCCGTATGCTCAACATCACATGGAAGCTGCCAAGGTTTTAGGCTTCCACCCTCTGAAGCCACAGCCTGAACTGTACGTTGGCCCCTTTCAGCCATGGCTGGAGGGGCTGGGACACAGGGCACCAAGTCCCTGGGCCTTGCCCATGAAATCACTTTTTCCTCTTGGGCCTCTGGGCCTGTGATGGGAAGGGCTGCCGTGAAGGTCTCTGACATGGCCTGGAGACATTTGCCCCATAATCTTGGGGATTAACATTAGGCTCCTTGCTATTTATGCAAATTTCTGCAGCCAGCTTGAATTTCTCCCCAGAAAAATGAGTTTTTCTTTTCTATCACATAGTTAGGATGCAAATTTTTCAAATTTTTATGCCCTTCTTCCCTTATAAAACCGAAGGCATTTAACAGTACCCAAGTCTCCTCTTGAATGTTTTGCTGCTTAGAAATTCCTTCTACCAGATACCCTGAATCATCTCTCTGAAGTTCAAATTTCCACAAATCTCTAGGGCAGGGGCAAAATGCTGCCAGTTTCTTTGCTAAAACAGTAACAAGAGTCACCTTTACTCTAGTTCCCAAAAGGTTCCTCATCTCCATCTGAGACTACCTCAGCCTGAACCTTATTTTTCATATCACTATCAGCATTTCGGTCAAAACATTCAACAAGTCTCTGGGAAGTTCTAAACTTTCCCACTTTTCCTGTCTTCTTCTGAGCCCTCCAAACCATTCCAACCTCTGTCTGCTACCCAGTTCCAAAGTCAGTTCCACATTTTGGGCTATCCTTTCAGCAGCACCCCAATCTACTGGTACCAATTTACCATATTATTTCATTTTCACAATGCTGATACAGACATACCTGAAACTGGGAACAGAAAGAGGTTTAATTGGACTTACAGTTCCACATGGCTGGGGAAGTCTTATAATCATGGCAGAGGGTGAAAAGCACTTCTTACATGGAGGCAGCAAGAGAGAATGAGGAAGCAGCAAAAGCAGAAACGCCTGATAAACCCATCAGATCTCGTGATGCTTATTCACTATCACAAGAATAGCACAAGAAAGACCTACTCCCATGATTCAATTACTTCCCCCTAGGTCCTTTCCACCACACTTGGGAATTCTGGGAGATACGATTAAAGTTCAGATTTGGATGGGGACACAGTCAAACCATATCACACAGTTATGGAAGCCAGACATCAGAAATCAGTATTTCCCCAGGGCCGGTCCTTCAGTAAGCTCTGGAAGGATAATCTGTCCCATGCCTCTCTCTCCAGCTTCTGGTGCTGTCACTGTAGTTGGTGTTCCTTGACTTATAGGTGCATCACTCTAATCTCTGCCTCCATCATCAAATGGTGTTATCTTCTGTGTCTTCCCTTCTTTCTTTTTAATTTTTTTAATTTTTAATTTTGTCGGTATATAATAGATATACATATTTATGAGGTACATGAGATATCTTGATACAGGTATACAGTGTATAATAATCACATCATGCTAAATGTGATATCCATTAACCTTAAACATTTAACCCTTTCTTCTGTTACAATCTTTAGTTACTTTAAATGTACAATTAAATTATTATTGACTATAGTCACCCTGTATTTCTATCAAATAGTAGATCTTATCCATTATTTCTATTTTTTGTACCCATTAGACATCTCCACTTCCCTCCCAACCTCCCACTACCCTTCCCAGACTCTGGTAACCATAATTCTACTCTGTAGTTTCATGACTTCATTTGTTTTGATTTCTAACTCTCAAACTTAAGTGAGAACATGTGAAGTTTGTTTTTCTATGCCTGACATTTCATTTAACTTAATGACCTCCAGTTCCATTCCTGTTGTTGCAAATGGCATCGTCTCACTCTTTTTTATGGCTGAATAGTACTCCATTGTGTATATGTACCACATTTTCTTTATCCATTTGTGTCTGCTGATGGACATATAGGTTGCTTCCCAATCTTGGCTATTTGAATAGTAATGCAATAAACATGGGAGTGCAGATATCTCCTCTATATCCCAATTACTTTTGGGTATACACCTAGCAGTGGGTATTTCTATTGTTAGTTTTAGAGAAACCTCCACACTGTTCTCCATAATGGTCGTACTACTTTACCTTCCCACCAACAGTTTAGGATGGTTCCCTTTTCTCCACATCCTTACTAGTATTTATGATTACCTGTCTTTTAGACAAATGTCATTTAACTTGTGTGAGATAATATCGCAATCTCATTGCAGCATTCATTCATATTTATCTCATAATTGAGGCATTTGTATGTTCTCTTTTGAGAAATGTTTATTCGTATCTTTTACCCATTTTTAAAAATTGGATTATTGGATATTTTCTTACAGAGTTGTTTGAGCTATTTATATTTTCTAGTTATTAATCCTTTGTCAGATGGTTAGTTTGCAAATATTTTTCTTTTTTTCATTCTGTGGGTTGCCTCTTCACTTTGTTGATTGTTTCCTTTGCTGTACAGAACCATTTAACTTCATGTAATATCATTTGTCCATTTTTGCTTTGGTTGCCTCTATTTCTGGAGTATTATTCAAGAAATCTTTGCCCAGACCAATGTCCCAGAGGGTTTCCCCAATGTTTTCTTGTAGCAGTTTCATAGTTTGAGGTCTTAGGTTTAAGTCTTCAATCCATTTTCATTTGATATTTGTATATTGTGAGAGACAGGAATCTAGTTTGAATCTTCTGACTAAGGATAGCCAGTTTTCCCAGCACCATTTGTTGAAGAGACAGTTTCTCCCCAATGTACATTCTTGGCAGCTGTGTTATCAAGGAGTTCACTGTAGGTGTATGGATTTGTTTCTGAGTTGTCTATTTTGTTCTGTTGGTCTATGTGTCTGTTTTTATGTGAGCACCATGCTGTTTTGGTTACTACAGCTCTGTAGTATAATTTGAAGTCAGGTAACATGATTCCTCCAGTTATATCTTTTCGCTCAGGATAGCTTTGGCTATTCTGAGTCTTTTGTGGTTCTGAGTCTTCTGTGGTTCCTAAATTTTAGTATTTTTTTCTATTTCTGTGAATATTGTCAGTGCTATTTTGGCAGAGATTGCATTGAATCTGTAGATTGCTTTGGAAAGTATAGATATTTGGACAATATCGATTCTTCCAATCCATGAACATGGAATATCTTTCCATTTGTTAGGGTCATCTTCAATTTATTTCATCAATGTTTTATAGTTTTCATTGTAGAGACCTTTCACTTCCTTGATTATTTTAATTCCTAGGCATTTAATTTTATTTGTAGCTATTATAACTGGAATTACTTTTTTATTTCTTTTTCAGATTGTTTGATGTTGGCATATAGAAATGCTAATTATATTTATGAGTTTATTTTGTATCCTGCAACTTTACTGAATTTGTTTATTAGCTCTAATAGTTTTTGGTAGACTCTTTGGGTTTTTTCAAATATAAGATCACATACTATGCAAACAAGGATAACTTAACTCCTTCTCTTCCAATTTGGATGCCGTTTCTTTCTCTTTTCTGATTGCTCTAGATAGCACTTTCAGTACTATGTTGAATGACAGTGGTGAAAGTGGGCATCCTTGTCATGTTTCAGATCTTAGAGAAAAGGCTTTCAGTTATTCCCCATTCAGTATGATGTTACCTGTTTGTTTGCTGTATATGGCTTTTACTGTGTTGAGGTACATTCTTTCTATACCCAGTTATTTTATGGTTTTTATAATAAAAGGATGTTGAATTTTATCAAATGCTTTTTTCAGCATCAATTGAAAGACCATATAGCCTTTGTCCTTCATTCTGTTAGATGATGTTTCAAATTGATTGATTCGCATACGTTGAACTATCCTTGCATCCCCGAGATAAATCCCACTTGGTGGTGATGAATGATCTTTCTAATGTATTGCTGAATGTATTGTTTGCTAGTATTTGTTGGGGATTTTGACATCAATGTTGATCCGGGATGTTGGCCTGTAGTTTTCTTTTTTTAAAAATATATATCTTTGCCTGATTTTGGTATCAGGGTAATACTGGCATCGTAGAATGAGAATGAGAGCGTTCTCTCCTCCTCTATTTTGCAAATATACTTGGAGTAGGATCAATATTAGTTCTTCTTTAAATGTTCTGTAAAGTGCAGTAGTGAAACCATTGAGTTGAGGACTTTACTTTCCTGGGAGGCCCTTTTATTATGGCCTTGATTGATTACTTAGTCTATTCAAGTTTTGGATTCCCTCATATTTCAATCTTGATAAGTTGCATGTGTCTAGGAATTTATTCACTTCTTCTAGGTTTTCCAATTTATAGGCCTATAGTTATATAGTTCCTAATATTAGCCTCTAATGATGTTTTGAATTTTGTAGTATCAGTTGTATTATCTTCCTTTTTCATCTCTGAATTTATTTGGATTTTTTTTTCTTTTTTTTTTTTTTAGTAAGTCTGGCTAAAGGTTTGCCAATTTTATTTATCTTTTCAAATAACTAACTTTTTGATTCATCGATTTTTGTATTTTTTCTTCATTTCAATATAATTTTTAATTTTTTTATTTTAATTTTTGTGGGTACATAGTCAATGCATATATTTATATGTTAAATGAGATACTATTAGGTCCATGTGGTCTGTCATGAAGATTAAGTCTGATGTTTCTTTATAAATTTCCTGACTGGATGACCTGTCCAAAACTGAAAATGGGTTGTTGAAATCTCCAGCCATTATTGTATTGGGGTCTATATCTCTCTTTAGTTCTAATAATATTTGTTTTCCGTATTGGGGTGCTTCAGTGTTCAGTGCATATATATTTACAGTTGATATATCGTATTGATGAATTGTCCCTTTTATCATTATCTAATGATCTTCTTTGACTCATTTTATAGCTTTTGTCTTGAAATCTACTTTTTCTGATGTAAGTATAGCTACTGATCCTTTTTAGTTTCCATTAGCATGAAATATCTTTTCTATCCTTTTATTTTCAGTCTATGTGTTTAATTACAGGTGAAGTGTATTTCTTGTGCGCAACAGATCATTAGGCCTTGTTTTTTATCCATTCATCTACTCTATGTTTTTTGATTGGAGAGTTTAATTAATCTACATTCAATGTTATTATTCATAAGTAAGGATTTACTCCTGTCATTTTGTTATTAGTTTCTGTTTTTCTTTTTTCTTTTCTTTTTTTTTTTTTTTTTTTTTTTTTTTTTTTTTTTTTGTGATCCTCCCCTCTTCCTCCCTCCCTCTCAAATCTACCTGGTTCTCTATTCTCCTGCAGTTGAGCTGATACCCAACCCACAAGACAAGGTCTTTCCCTCCCATTTCCAAAAGCAGAGGAGTCTCTCCCCATGGCCGCCACCAGCACAGGCCCTTGGGGCAGGTTGTCCGAGCTACTTGTGAGGTTGAGGTGGAAGGATCACTTGAGCCCAGGCCCAGGAGGCAGAAGTTGCAGTGAGAGGTGATTGTGCCACTGCACTCCAGCCTAGGTAACAGAGAAAGACCCTTAAAAAAAAAACAAAAAAAAAAAGACTCTGCCCAGTGCCTTACCCCACTACCCCACTGTGGTAGTATCTAAGCTGGAAGACAAAGTCCTCTTTACTCTTCCCTCTCCTTCCACAGAAAAAAGAAAGGAGTCTCTTTTAGAACTGCAATATCTTTGGCCACCCTAGCTTGGTGTCTTACTAGTTCACGTGTCCCCCAAGTACACTTGCTCTGAGCCCGGAACAGCTCTAGGACTTGCCCAGGAGTTGCAGTCTTTGTGGCCTAGACTGCCTTTCAATTTTATTTAGAATCCCAGAGTATTAGCTTGTGGTGGTGAGTTTTGCCAGAACTCAGGTTCCTACTGCTGATGGGCAATTCACCTCTGGGTAGGGCTGTTCTAAATACTGCTTCTGTGGGCACCTGCCAATTTCTGTCTGGTGTTGCTTTCCACTGCAACAGGAAAGGACTAAGCTCTAATGCAGCATCCCACAATCACTGTGTTCTCCCTCCCCTATGCATACAAGATTTTGTTTCCATGCCCCATGACTGCTGCCGTAAGACAGGGGAGGGTTGGCATGGGCAATTCAAGATTGTCTTTCCTTCTCTCTTCAGTGCCCTTTTCAGTAACATGAACTTAAAACCAGGTACTATAATTGCTCATCTGATTTTTGCTTCTTATGAAGGGCTCTTTTTTGTGTGTAAATAGGTGTTACATTTGTTGGTTCTGCAAGGAGGATGATTCAGTGGAGGCTTTTGTTTGGTTATCTTTCTCCATCTCCCTCCTTCATTTGCTTTTTTAATGGCCAGTGAGGAGCAGAGGTGTAAGGCTAGGAACAGAGAGAGTCCACATGGCCATTGTGAGTTTGGAATTTTGTTCCTATAAGGTGGCATCTATGTAAAGTTTGTTCATCAAAAAGTCTTATCTCTGGATACTTGGGAGAATGATGGAGCAAACCTTTCCAGAAAAGTAAGCATTGTCCACACAGAAATGGTAAAATTGGCCTTTTGGCATGGGGCTGCCTTTTGACACTCTACATAATGCAGTCACCATATGAGAAGCTATGTATTTTGAAGTTCATAGTTTTTGATACATTTTGACTAAAATATGTTACAACACTGGAGCAGAAGAATGGCAGGAGAACACAACTTTACCTGATTTTGTGAGAAGCTAGATGGTGTTGCAATTCCTAAGAGAAAATGACAGAAAAGATACCTGCATTTCTATAGCAGCTCACAAGGAGGACCATATTTCTAATTTAGACAACTTAATGACTTGTTACAGCAAGGTCTTATGTGAACATGTGGGAATATATATGTGTGCATGTGTGTGTGTGTGTGTGTGTGTGTGTGACAGAGAGAGACAGAGAGAGAGGAAGGAAGAGAGACAGAGAGAAAGAGAGATAGAGAGAGAGAGGGCAAATGTGTTTCTCTCAGATCATGTAACCAGTTTAGTTTTCTTCTTTATGTTTTTGTTTTGATATGGAACTGAAAGCCAATGTGGTTTCACTATTAGTTTAGTGTTTGTCTTGACTTAATTTTGTTTTAATTATCTGTTTGTATTTTATGTGTCTGCAAGCCACTTCAAAAAGATTCTGAAGTGAAGCAGAAGGAAAAATAAATAAATGCAAACTGACACATGTAATAATCTCTAAAACAACCCCTGACTTTCATTGAAACAACATATCCACTTTGCATATCAGCATATCAGGCATGGAGAGGTAAAGCAATTTGTATATACTAAAGCACTAAATAAATAACCATTCTGCAACTCTTAACTTAGGATCCCAACACCTACTTAAACCAGTGTGCTTTCTAGCATCCCATTTGGCTTTGCCACAATAATTTATTTTACTAACAACACAATTTACCAAATAAATGGATTACAGTATTACTTGCCATGACATCTAATCTGAATTTGTAGTATTTGGAAAATGATGCAATATGGAATGGGAAGCACAAAGGGCAAGCAAAGTAAATCTGGCTAAATTTAGGAATAGAAGTTTGTTGTTTGTTTCTTTGTTTATTTTTAATACTGTGTTATGAGAAAAAAATGAGGTAAATTGCTGTATATACCCTCAGGAGCTATATTCCTACAAGTTTTACAGTATGTAAATGAGCTACAAAGGGAAGCCAGTCACAGTAAGCTCATCTAGCCAGAGTTTTGGGTGTCCCTCTGATCTGTTAACATTAATTCCTGTTTTGAAGAGACATTGAGAAATGAGCGTTGATAATGCAAGAAGGTTCTATTAAGCCCTTTTAACAGAAAGCCTCCACCAACTGCATTCTGAAGCCAGATTCTCTCATCCTGGTAGCAGTCGGCAGAGTTCCTGGCATTCCTTTACCTGTCATTGTTCAGGCTGACATTTTCCTGTACATTTTTTCTTTCTGAATACTGAGGTTTCCTCTGATTTTTTTTTCACATAAAAAGGAAAACAGTGTGGCGATTCCTCAAGGATCTAGAACTAGAAATACCATTTGACCCAGCCATCCCATTACTGGGTACATACCCAAAGGATTATAAATCATGCTGCTATAAAGACGCACGCACATGTATGTTTATTGCGGCACTATTCACAATAGCAAAGGCTTGAAACCAACCCAAATGTTCATCAGTGATAGACTGGATTAAGAAAATGTGGCACATATACACCATGGAATACTATGCAGCCATAAAAAAGGATGAGTTCATATCCTTTGTAGGGACATGGATGAAGCTGGAAACCATCATTCTCAGCAAACTATCACAAGGACAGAAAACCAAACACCGCATGTTCTTATTCATAGATGGGAACTGAACAATGAGAACACTTGGACACAGGGTGGGGAACATCACACACTGGGGCCTATCGTGGGGTGGGGGGTGAGGGGAGGGATAGCATTAGGAGATATACCAAATGTAAATGACAAGTTAATGGGTGCAGCACACCACCATGGTACATATATACATATGTAACAAAACTGCACGTTGTGTACATGTACCCTAGAACTTATAATAATAATAATAATAATAGAAAAGGAAAACAGAAGTGTGGAAAAATCAAGATCTAGAATCAAAGCATAACTATCAGAATGCCTTGGAAGTTAACTTTGACGGGCTTTCTTATAGGTTAGCTTGAGATAAGGTTTGGTAGTTCCTATTATAAATATATTTTAAACCTGGCTAAATACTTAGACAGCAGCATTCTCCTTGAAGAAAGTGAGTGGGAGTCTAAGTACACAGGTAGTTCAAACAATAAATCCACTCAGAGGGAATCTTGGCCTTCAGAAGCCATGCAATAGCCCCCCAAGCCCCTCCAGATCAACAAACCAATTTTCCAAGCAAGAAAGACTATAATCCCTTATTGCAAAGACCATCTTTAAGCCCATATCTATTTCTTCAGCTAGGTATTAAACAATCCCTGAAAGATATGACTCACTTTCTATCTTATTTCAAGTCTTCAAAAAGAGCAAATGAAACTTTTTATTGATAAAATCTTTTCTTTAAAGGATATATACTTTACAGAAATTTTTACATTTATCTATGTTGTATCACACAAATTACAAATTAATTTTTCCACATTATCTCTAAGGATATTTGAACAGTTGCACAAATAACAATTATAGCTATGATTAATGTAAAATAAATGTATGGCATAAAAGTTAATTGTAATGGAAGAATATATCAACTATTGTTGACTTTTTCACTTTTTACATTATATTGATAGTATAAATTGTTAGCATTTTTATTTATTCTTATAGTTTCACACATCTCATAACATAGCAAGTAATCAAAAGCAGCAACTTTATGAACCCAGATTTAATTATTTCCTGTACTTCAGGTGAGCCTAACAGCCAGCAAGTTACTTACAGAGAAAAGCTCTTTAGTTTTTGTTTTGTATGCAGTTCCTGGTTTGGGATGTCATGATTTAACAAATTAATGTATTCCTTTCTATCAAAAAGATTTGAGTAGGACAGAGCCCATTGAAAGGGCTAGAGGTTAGACTGACGAGTGGAGAATTGCAGAGAGAAAAAGCTAAAACATTTTTCACTTTCTCTAAATTAGGATCCTCAAAAGGCAGGTTACTTTTTTGAAGGCATATGGATTTTTAATACCTTAAATTCATAATCAAATACAAATGAATTCTGAAGTTTCATGCATCATATTATCATGAATAACTTCATTCCACTTCCACATTTCACTCTTTAAAAAAAAATAAAATAGAGGTGGAGTCTCACTATATTGCTCAGGTTGGTCTCAAACTTCTGGGCTCAGGCAATCCATCTGTCTGGGCCTCCTACAGTATTGGGTTACAGGTTTGAGCCACTGCACCCAGCCAACATTTCACTCCCAACTAAGGTATATGGCAGGGAGATAAGAAATTATGTGTTGTTGCTCTCTACAATGAACAGGTCAATGTCATTTTCCCATAGCAGATTAAACATCTATCCATACTTGCAACAGACAGCTCATCGGAATTTCAGAGGGCACTGACCATATTTGAGTGTAATGTGTAACCTCAAGTTGAAGATGCTGAAGACTGTCTCTGCCTGAATCTTCTTTCTGAAACTAATCAACAAGAATATAAATGCAGGAAACAAAACTCCATCTTTGCTGAAACTAAAAAACAGCTAAAACCCTGAACCACAATCAGGAAAACAGATTACCGAAGGCAGCAAAAAATATTGCAGGGAAGAAGTAAAGAGTGAACCCACTCCAATGCATCTCTCAGGTAACTTTATACTCTAGTTTCAAACCAGTGTCCCTGGCCTAGAAAGACAAGATCTAGGCATGTGGGCAGGAGTGCAATAGATTCCAGAGTCATTTGTCAAAGGGTAGCAGGGAGGTTGGGGCCACGTGAGAAAGAGCTTCATGGCATTTCTAATACAACTCAGGCTTTTGGTTTGCCACATGGAAGAGCAAAAGTCACCTCAGCAGCTGTGTTTTTGCTATATTAGAGAAAAGAAAGTGCAATGTCCAGAACTGGTGATATGCAGAGTGTTAGAAATGCAAAGCATGTTAGCCCAGCAGATCTGCTAGCCAAGAGCAGAGATGGTCTCCTTGCAGAGTGGAGGTCTTGATATAGGCCTAGCCCCAGGATCCACCAGCTAATAGCCCACTAGCTCGAATCCCCTCATTGTTCTTCAAAAAATTGTTGGGACCAGGAAACGAAATAATCACTAAACAATGACTGATATTCAGAAGGAAATCCGCTTTTAACCCAAATCAAAGCAAAAAACAAAGCTACAAGAAAAATATGAGAAAACAAAAACCAATTGAAGAATCCATAACAGAAAAATGCTGTAAAGCAGGCAAACTATAAACAGATTTTTTAAGAATCTAAATTACAGATGTTGTGACCTCTCTCATCTACGAACTCTTAAAAAAAAAAAAAAAAAGAAAGAAAAGAAAAGAAAACATGCAAGAGCTCCAAAGGGAAACACAAGAGATGAAATTTGAGCTGGAAGAGTCAGGGTAAAAATGAAAAGGAAAAAAAGGGTAATAGGAGCATATATCATGTTTATGTGAGTTTGGGGTGTAACTTAGTACTTTAATAAGTCATGTAGACTACTTGCATTTGCATTTAGGATAAATTTTTTTCTAGGATAATTGAAAAAAAATACACATAATTATTTCTTATACAAATAAGAGAACAAGGAAGCACCACACATTATTTGCACATATTTTCTCTAACTACAAACTCCACAAAAAGAAGACGATCAACTACTTCAAATATTTCAGTGATATAAATTCAAGCCAATTCAGGAAAACAGTGTTGGTCTATGATGACAAATCAAATCGCCTAGACCCTCTGTGAGGTTCAGCAAAGCCTCCCCATCAAAATGCAGTGAATATATGGAAAGTATTTAAAATAATGTCTCCTCATTTTAGCAAACCTAACACCCAAACACATCTTGAAGTCCCATTGTGTAGGTCATAGTTTAATATGTTCTGAAACTGACAAAAATATTTTCTGACAAAAAAACTGTCTCCTACAATTCTCGAATAGTGTATGTCAAATATTTTAAGAATTGATATTATATAAATAAATACGTTCCATAGTTTTTAAATGCTTGGATTTTTTTAAAACTCATATATTTTCAATTATACTAGGTAGTAACTTAGTTTGAGGGAAAAAAAATACTTACACTCAATTGACCAAAACTTAAAGGCTTGGGGTCTGACCCAGATTCTTCAAAGCAAAATCTTGAACTCTATTTTATAAACAGTATATTCACATGTCCTGCTGAATTCAGTCATGATCCTAGTACTTTCTTGCTTAAGTGACTCATCAGATTGGAGTTAGTGGCCATCCATAAATACATTCTTCCAGCCCGTCTCAGCACTGAACAGATGGAGTATCCACAAATAAACCCAGCAAAACTAACTCAAAATGTAAAGGCTGAAGGAACATTGAGTTGAAATTTTATCCTAAAGAATTTCAACTTGGCTGCAATCCTCTAGATTTCTGATCCTTCACAAAAAGTGGTTATTTTTTTAAGTTGCTTTGCTCTATAATTTTGAATTTAGCTCAGCTCATCACAGAGTGGAACCATCAAACTACCTTAAATCACTCATATTTTAGATATTTTATAGAAAATCATATATACACACATGAAATTCTAAGCATAGTACTATTATTCTGTTAATAATATCCCATTTTTCTGAATTACAACAACAATGTTCTACAGTTAGGAGACCATAAAGTTTAAGTAACCATTCTTACAGGGTTATTAGCCTTGCGCTGATCCACACACACACTTTTGCTGGTGTGAACTTTGAGCTTTATATAGTAAGAATTACGTGGAGCACAGCATTGGGAACCTCAAGACACTGACATGATGCCATGTGACTCTGGGTATGATATAGACTGAAAAATGGACCAGAGTTGCACAGAATGATATAAAAGAGTTTACCATTTAGACTAGGTTTGCATGTTATTTTTCTTTGCATAACACAATTATGTTGATTTATAAACAGAAGTTGGTTTCCAGATTATCAGATTCATGTTTCATTCACTTAAAAATTTTTATTAATTCCTCATATATGTAAGCACGGTGCTTGGTCCTGTGGACACTTCAGAGAGCAAAGAAAAAAACCACCCTTCCTGTACAGAGTTTACACTTTATAACAAAGGAAAATATTTTCCTCTTGACTTGATTATCATAGCAAACAAACTGATATTTTAACTTCTATCATTTTATCTTTTCTCATTCCAGAAAAATATATTTGCTTGGATTGTTTTTGAATGCAATAATTATGAATGTTTTCCCAGTAACAGAGGGTTAAATTATTTGTAAGAATTGCCCTTAGTGGTGATTGTTAAGAAAATCGCATTTTTTTTTCTATTTTAAACATATTTGCAAAATATTAATGAATTTTATTGTTTTAGAATGTTAAATTGTATGTAGCTAATTGATATACTGATCTCAGTAAAACAGGAGGATAGTGAGGATTCTAAGTTCAAACACTTCATTCTTTAATGTAAGAATACTTACCTAGTTGAAATAATAAGGAAATTGATTTTCTTTTTAACCGCTTTATATTTTGAACAGTGTAATAACATTTTAGTTCAATGATTAGATTTTCAAATTTTAAACTTGACCAAAGCCACAAACTGAAGGACTCGATATATTGTGTTGCTCTGATACCAAAAGGCTTTTATATTACCAAGAATAGTATAAAATTAAAGAAGTATAATATCTGTAATATCTTCTCTCCTAGTCACATAAATTTTTTCTGTTATTTTATATATAATACATTAAGATTCTTTTTAATAAAAAACACTTGTTCTATCTTGGATGAAGCAATCTGTATTATTTTAAAATAACTTTATAAAATTATTCACCATGAAAAGTTACATGTATGACATGAAATCAGGAAACACTAAGGTATTTTGAAGTTGCCAATTGTATACATATGATCTTTCCTATAAAGAAAGGATGTGGCTATTTTGGTTTAAAATCATGAGCCTTTGGAAGAAACAGGTCTTTTAAAAAGTCTTCCTGCTACAGGCTTGTCTTAAATGGGCTGATTGTATTTCTGAGCACACTGCTGGTTATAGCACACAGAAAAGTACACAGTGGGCAGATGCTAACATGTCAAAATGGGAGTATCATCAACACAGAAATTTCAGATCGCCAGGCAGGCTGAAGTAAATGTTGTGCTCTTCCTTTAGAACAAACATGCTTCTTATTCAAACAGAACAGATAGTGTTCTCCAAACTTATTTTCCAGAGATATAAATGAATTCATGTAATATTTCTACTTCTGTCTATCCACTCTTTTTTTTATTTTTAACCAATATTGCACAGTTGCAAATATGGCCAAAGTGGAGACTGAATTTGTGGCCATGAGAAAGACAAGTAAAAGTCCCACATAGAATTTGAACCCTTAATTGATCGTACTAGTATCATACTCCAACTAATCTAATAACAATGATGCAATGAAAAAATTAAACAAGATAAATTGAAAAATAAAAATACAAAAATGTATGCTGTTATAATTAAGACCATAGCATATCACCTTTGTTGATATGATTTATTGAGAAGATACTTCACTATATCTTTAATTTTGGACTTTGGGTCTAGAGGCAAATTAATGTGGGAAACTCAGAAACGAGTCTGACATGAATCCTCTTATTATGGAAATTAAGAGTATAGTCCAGGAGGTGAAATGACTAGTCAAATAATTATGAAGCAAAGAGAAGATGATAAGTGATTTACTGAGACTATGATATACTTTTTTAAATAAATAGAGACAAATCAACATTATACCTTTCTCAGGTTTATAGAAGCACATTTGTTTTTAAGAATTGTGTTAGATTTAAACATCTTATTTAATAATAATTTCTGAATGTCTTTCTACACAAGTATGTTTATGTCAACAATCCTAGGAGTTTTATATTAATTTTGTCTAATCCTACTAGATTATTCATGCTTTGGATACAAAGTTCAATTCAGAATGTACGGTTAAAAATACATATAGATAATTAAAGTGAATTAGTCTTGTTTAAACTCCTTAATATTGGAACTTAAAAGAAAAAGGTAGCTGTTGAGACTTAGTCATTACACATGATGCTATTAACAATGTCATCATTAAGTCCGCATGTCCATTTGAGCTCTGATCATTGTAGTGTGAGTCAAAAGAGTTACATATTATGAAAGTACAAATTTAGGAGTGATCTGAAACAGAGTTTGCTACTCTAATGAAGGGTGGATGAAAATACTATTTGAGGCAAAGGATGTAATTCAAGATATAACTATATTCCCCAAACTTTGGGGGCACAACTTATTTCTCATTTCATTTGACTTCCTGGAGAATCTAATCCCTTTGACTATTTCCTTCTTAAAACTATTCCCACCTTGACTTCCAGGTGTCCACTCCATTCTGGCTTTCTTACTACCTCTCCTGGCAACCTCAGATGATGAGTTTCCTAAGGTTCCACACTCGATCATCATCTTTTCTCAGTCACAAGCTCTCTCTCAGAGTTCTCATTCACTACCCCTTGTTCAAAACTAGCTAAGTCAAATGACTCTGAAACCTTAACCAAACAGACTTCTATATCTCATAGGCAGAAAACAACTGTTCTGAGAAATCTGATAAATACAATTCAGTCTTCTCTTTTAAGCTCTGCACTCCTTTTCTTAACTGCTGAAAGACTTTTACAACTAACAAGTTCACAAAAATCTGGAATACTTCAAATTCAGCATGTCCAAAACCATTAAAATCAGCCTCTCTCTCTCTCTCTGTTTTTGAATTTTCTCCACTTTTGCATTCACCATTTTCCTGCTGCCTAAGTGAGTAGCCTTGGGCTCTTCTTTGACTTCTTTTCTGCTTTTTCTACTCATATTTAGTTCATCATCATGTTTTTTATTGTGTCTCTATAGCTTTGTCAAATGTTCCCCTTCCTGTATTCCTTTCCCTGCCATAATGCGGCACTCTGCCATCTTTCACACAGATTATTGCTGCAGTAGTTTCCCACTTTGTCTATATTTCCAGAATTGCCCTCTCAATCAGCATTAAAATCAGCATTAAACGTAAGTTAGATCATGTTATACCCATTTGTTTTAAGCATTCTCTCCCTCTTTTTTTTTTTTTTTTTTCCAGTTGTTCTGCCATAAATTTTTTGATGACTTCCAAATTCTTTAGCATGGTGTGTATGGCAGGTAGGGGTTTCCCAAAACTTCAAAATTAGGTGGCAGACCATGATTTTAGCACTGTCCCTTATTTCCCTCCCCACTCCCTGATCCATGCTCCAGAGCAAAGATTACCACCCTTGGCTCACTACGATCTTTCATCTTCCATGCCTTTGTACAGATGGATAAAATGAATATAATCAAGTAGTAAGAGCCCATATTTTTATTACTAATTTTGTATCAACTTAGTTTCCTCTCTCATAACCTTGACCTCTGCTGCTGGATAATCAATTCCTGACATTTTCAGTTTCATGGTATTTTAAAATATATCATTTCTGGCCAATTAGCACAAAAAATGCCAGTGAAATTAAGAAGAGTTTACTTTTCCAAATAGTAACAAACTAGTTATTTTAACCTAAACTGAAAAGCATTATTGCCAAATGTCCGAATGCAAATAATATCTAGAAGAAAGAACTAGGACAGAAGTTCTAAGTTCTATATATTGCGTTTAGACAGTGAATTTGTTGGAACTGAGAGATCTTGGTTACAGAAAAAGTTGGTTCACATTATAAATTCCATTTCTGAATATGAAACTTTGCTTACTTTGAAATTTTCTTCTTTTCTTCCCCTTGATCTAGCATTTTATTGTCCATGTGACAGTAAAGGGCAAGGCATTTCCAGATCTGATACCATCAGAGATCTTAAAATGTCAAAAATAATACTTGATAATGGAGACCGTTAACAGTCCCTGATTATGGAAATACTTATGATTCATAAGAAATCAAGACATTTCTTAAAATGAGCCTCATATACCACTATTTTTTTGAAAGTGAAAACTTGGATGCTGCTTTTCACATCTGTTTTGATTGTAAAATCTTGGCTGTTTATTGTTTTCCTTAAACAAAATATATTTCTACTCACTGATAATTTAGTATACTTGGTATGTCTGAATAGCAGATACAGCTATTTATTTCACTCATTTTTATCATGTTCTATCTCATATGAGATTATTTTATTTCCTCTTCTAATAATAGTAAATTCCATTTAGAGCATTTTCTATTTTAATCAAAGTGAAAATGGAGCTCCTGTTACATGATAGTCGTTGCATATAAATGTGGAAAAACTAATGGCAATTAACCTGAATAATTTGATTTTTAAGCAAACAGTTTTAATTGTGTTTCAATTCTAAAGCAGATCCAAAGAAAAAAAATTACCTGAAATTTCTAAATGTATTTGTAATTTTTTTTGTTTTACATTTATAAAAATTAAGACCTTGAGTAATAATATGGTTTTGTTAAAAGTATATTTAATAATTCAAAGTATTGCATTGGGAATCTAAGTAGTTTTATGTAACCCCTCATGCCACCTAATTCCTTAATTTTCTTGACTTCGTATCAGAAAATTCTCCACTTATTAATGCCAAAAACTGTTAGGACTTAATTTTGCATTGGTATTACAGCAATGATCTAATAACACAACAGTTATTTAAAAGTTATTTAGTTAAATATGGCCAGGTGTGGTGGCCCATGCCTGTATTCCCAACACTCTGGGAGGCCGAGGTGGGCGGATCGCTTGAGGTCAGGAGATCGAGATCGGCCTGGCCAATATGTTGAAACTCTGTCTCTACTAAAAATAAAAATAAAAAAATTAGTGGGGCATGGTGGTGGGCACTTGTAATCCCAGTTACTGGGGAGGCTGAAGCAGGAGAATTCCTTGAACCCGGGAGGCTGAGGTTTCAGTGAGCCCAGATTGTGCCACTACACTCCAGCCTGGGCAACAGAGCAAGATACCAACACAGAAATAAAATTTGAAAAGTTAGTTAAACAGTTATTAAAAAAAAAAACTTGTTTGTTTTCTCTGAGATATGGGATAGTTGAAACATTAGCTAATGGGATATTGTGTGACTCAAGGCAACATATTTAACTGATGGAAAATTTTAAAAATTATAAGAGAGCTAATTTCCTTCTCTGAAAATTAATATGCTAATTTATATTTCTGTCTCATAAACTCCAGTCATACAGTGGAGTATGCAAAAGAATACTACAGCCTCTATCCCTTGGTTGTGGAACTAAGGTCTATATGATCTAAAACTCTTTTGATAATCACCCAGATAGCAAGAATCAGAACCAAATCACTCATTTTATTTAATTCCTAATTTGATTCAATAGCTTATGTTCTTAGGTTTTAATTAGTGTTGAGAGTCTCCTGGCTTCCAAGTGTCAAGAAAATATTATTCAGCCACACTGTTTTACTCATTTCTTTGTTTATATGTATATTTGTACGTACATGGAGTTTCCAGTTCAATTTTTTTTTTAATTTTGATATCCAACCTCTTCTCCCACACCCCTGACCAACCTTAATCATCAGCCTCAACACACTACCCTAAACACTTTTAGAAACCAATGAACATTTTATTTTGGTGAGTAAATATTATAAATATTTGAGGCAGTGCCCTCTCAAAGCTATAGAATCACAACTAAAGGTTCTCAAATTTAAGCTTAGTTTTGAATGTCTAAATAACATTTTCTGTATGAACACATTTTGTCCTTTTTGGGAAAAGTGCTAGAACATCTTCTTCAGAGGCAAAACGACTTACTGGCATATTGAGATTACATTCTACTTACTAAAATATGTTATCCAGACAGTACAGTATAATTATGGCAATAACCTTCTCAATCTATTGCACTTAGACAGCCAAATTAAGGGGGGGGGGGGGGAAAGAGGCACCTGTATTATTTACTTTGTACCACATAACTCCAAGTTAAATACAGTGAAGTGTTTTTAGTTCCTAACAGGCTTATCAATTCATAAAACAGTGAATGTCACTGTGGCTACTCAGTGTATACTACATGCGTTTTATACATTTTTAAGTGACTTGGTTCCAGTCCTAAGAGAGTAAATCCTAATGGTAAAGATGGATCCTAATCAAATGAATTCAAAATAAAGGGATACTTGGATTTGTGCAAAGTGCTATGAAAGCCTGAAGGAAACCATGGGGAAAATTCCATTGGACATGACGGTAACAGCATGTGCAAAGGTCCTGTGATGAGCAGGAGTGGGCTTTCGGTAACTGAAAGGCCACTGTGGCTCGGCCATAGAGAAAGGGGCTAGATGACCCAGGTCTTTTGGGCTACCTGAACAAAGATGATGCACTACATTTGTGAAAATAGCCATTTCTGACAATCTTGTAGACATCATACCCCTAAAAGCCCAAATCATAACTATAGAGCCACCTCCCCCCACGCCCCCCCTCAAAAAAAAAAAAAAACTTGAAAATAAACATCCTTTTAAATCCTAAGCTCTCTTGGCACTTAACAAGACTAGCTCCTCCACTTATAACACATTAGATCTCATCCTTTCTCATCTATTCCGGAGCAAAATCCCAGCAGTTCTCCCTTCTCTCTCCCATATTATCAGTTTTTCTCTCTCTTCAGATTTTTCCCTCTACAAACTGCTGTTATATTTACCACCTGAAAAAAAATCTCTTTTATCCCTGCTCCCCTACCTACTTATGACCCCATTGCTTATTTATTATTATTATTTTTGAAGAATCACTTCCTTTCTTCCCATTATCTCCTGAACCCACTCCATTGAGCCTTTTCTGCCCTTCATATTATGAATGGTTTTACAGTCAAATTACACTCTTCATCTTAATTGATACTATCAGCAACACTTAGAGCACTTGATAATTTTCATAACTTTCATAACACTCCATAATTTTCATAACTTCCAGGACACCACACTTAACATGTTGTTCTCCTAATTAATGGGCTGTTCAATATCAATCTGCCTTTCTGGTTTTCTGTCATCTCTCAAATCTCACAATATAGAGCTCCCTAGGACTCAATCCCTATAATTTATCTCTTTTATATTCTTACTCACTACCTTGGGGAGCTGATCAGGTGTCAACTCTTAAAATAAAATCAATATACTTATGCCACCCAAATTTGTATCTCCAGTCCTGCCCTCCCCTAGAACTACCTTTCTGTTTGAAACTTATACTAGGATGTCTAATAGGCATCTCCAATGTAGTATCTCAAAACTGATCACTCCAAGTTCTGGCCATTCTAGTCTTTCTCAGTTCATATTACATCTATCCTTGCAATTGTTCAGGCCAAAAGCAATGTAGTCATTCTTGACTCTTCTATTTCATATCCACATGCAATCCATTAAAAAACTCCCGTATTCTTTACCTTAAAAATACTTCCAGAGTCTGACCTGACCACTTCCTGCCACTTCCACTGCTAGTGTTCTGATGAAAACCACCACCCTTTGTCATCTAGATTGCTATAATATAGCCTCCTGGGATGTCCCTACTTTATCTTTGACCAATTCCACTCTCTCTCAACACAGCATCCAGATTGATACATTTAAAACATAAGTCAGATGACATCATTTCTCTTCTGGAAGCGTTCCAAAGGCTTCCAGTTCCACTTGGAGTAAAAGCCAAATTTCTTCCAGTGCCTACATGGTACACCCTTGTTATAGCTCTGAGCTCCTCTCACCATGATCACTCTGCTCCAGCCAAGCAGACTCTCTTGCTTTTCTTTATCTATATCTATTCCCTAACACTTCAGGGCATTTGTTTTTACTGTTCCCAGCTTCCACACAACTTCACTGGTTACCTACTTCAGTTCTTTCTTCTCAGTGAAGCCTTCCTTGAATTCCCATTTCAAGGTGTACTTTCCTTTTTTTTTTTTTTTTTTTTTTAAATTGGGAACCATAATACAGTATGTTACCATCTGGTTGTTCCTAGAACTACATTTTTTTCTTTTTTTAAATTATACTTTAAGTTCTAGGGTACATGTGCACAATGTGCAGGTTTGTTACATATGTATACATGTGCCATGTTGGTGTGCTTCTGCCCATACCGACACTCTCTATATCCTTTTCCTTATTTATTCCTCTGAAGCATTGATTCCCATTCGGCATACTAAATGCATTACTTATTCCTTTTAATTATTATCTTGCCCCTACTAAAATGAAAACTCTCTAAGAGCGGAGGTTTTGTCTGTTTCTCTCACTTTTGTGTTCCTAGCACTTAGAATCATGTCTGACACCTAGTTGGTAATCAAAAGGTATCTATTGAATATATAAATAAATGCACGATTTATTCAAAAGAAATATTTCTGGCACAGAAAAATGGGGAGGAAACTGAACACCAGAGTGGATCATTAGGTCCTAAGAAGTTATTGTAAAAAGTGGTTGTATTTATCCATTCTCACATTGCTGTAAAGAATTGCTGAGACTGGGTAATCTATCAAGGAAAAAGGTTTAATTGATTCACAGTTCTGCATGGCTGGGGAGGCCTCAGAAAACTTACAATCATTGTGGAAAGCAAAGGGGTAGCAAGACACTTTCTTCACAAGGCAGCAGGAGGAAGAAGTGCTGAGTGAAGGGGGAACAGCCCCATATGAAACCGTCAGATCTCATGAGAATTCACTCACTATGACGAGAACAGCATGGGGGAAACCACTGCTGTGATTCAGTTACCTCCACCTGGTCTCTCCCTTGACACGTGGGGATTATGGGGATTATAGGGATTACAATTCAAGATGAGATCTGGGTGGGGACACAAAGCCTAACCATATCAGTGTTCATCTAAAGTTCCGTTTCTTAATCTGTGGGTAGTGAAAAGAGGCATTTATTTCATTGTTTTACTTACACATGACACATATGCATATATGCATACATTCCTTTATATAGATACATGAAAATTCTGTTTATGTGTGAAACATTACATAATAAAAACTTTTAAGTGGTCTTGGGTACCTGTGAGATATCTAGCAAAAGCAAATGCCAATCCTCTCTTGAAGAACCCACCTATAATAAAGGCCATACAGAATTGTTACAGATGAAAATGTGCAAAAATATGCAGACACAGTGCACACGTACAAAACATTCAAGGACAGAAGCAACCATGAGCATAATTTACAAAAAAAAAAAAAAATTAAAGTGTAAGTAGACCATAAGAGGCTCAGATTGGCAGGGCGCCATGGCTCATGCCTGTAATCCCAGCACTTCAGGAGGCAGGGGCGAGTTGATCACCTGACGTCAGGAATTCGAAATCAGCCTAACCATGGTGAAACGCCGTCTCTACTAAAAATACAAAAAGAAAATTAGCTGGACGTGGTGGCATGCACCTGTAGTCCCAGCTACTCCTGAGGCTGACACAGGAGAATTTTTTTGAACCCAGGAGGCGGAGGTTTCATTGACGGAGATTGTGTCACTGCACTCCAGCCTGGGCAACAGAGTGAGACTCTGTCTCAAAAAGAAGAAAGAGGTTCAGATTATAGATTTACTGGATGCACATTATAACATAAATATTTTAAATGATAAAATACATAAAATGAGAAATGTAAATATGTGAAAGCAACAAGATACTATAAAAAAGATGAGACAGGTTGGGGGAAAAAATTCCCAGAAGAGCAGATATAAATATTTTCCATGACTGTGGTGGTAGTTGCAGGATTATACATGTATACTTATAATATATAACACATATACAATATATAAGATATGATATATAATATGGCATGATATACATATATATTATATATAATATGTAGTGTGCTATAATTTATATATATAATCATGAAATACATATATACATATTATATGTATAGTAGATATATAAATATCCAATGAATTGTACCCTTGAAATCACTGAAATTAATTTTATGTAAATATGTATTTATATGTAAATATATCTAAATACATTATATATTTATGTAAAGTATACCTTAGTAAAGATAACTGTAACATATTTTATAGAAAGTAAAATGTAATCATAATTTAAAATGCAATGGATGGTACAAACAGTGGATTAGATCTGATATGAAGAGTACTGACCTAAAAGACAAAACTAAATCAAAATTCTTCACAGAGATATAAAGAAATACAAATATGAATAAAAGTTTAGGAGACATGGCAAATAGAATCAGTCTCATCTAGATCTAACATAAGTTTCATGGTCAGAAAATAGGTACAATCCACATGGGACATATTCAAAGTGAAAATAGATAAAATTTCCCAGAATTGATGAAAGACATGCCTCAGATTCAGGAAGCACTAACCAGACAAGAGTAAGCACATATAAGATAAATATGAAGAATTCCACAGTCAGGCACGTAGCAGTAAATATTCAGCATACCAGGGCAATGTTAAAAGTTGTGGAAGAATAAATAAAATCTGAAGTTTTCAGAAAAAATAACAGAATGGAATACTTAACTAAATTCTTACTCAACAATGAGATAATTACTATGACATTTTTATACAAACCAGAGAAAGCTTACAGATATTCACCAATGACACTTTTAACTTGAAGGAAAAATTTTTATGCAAGAAGCAATGATTATTTAGCTTAATAAAGCTATTGAACTTCATTTATTGTTTTATAATATGATCCCCTTACTGTAAGCAGATGCTTTTCAAACATCTGCTAGCATCATCTAACAGAGTATATCATGCATGAGTTGTTTTGCATCAAGATTGTTAGTCACTGACTTGATTATTAACCAAAATAGAACTGTTCTAAGACAAATCTTTACATGAACAACTGGAAAAAATACCCATGACAGAAAAAAATCATTCGTATTTATCATGTTTTATGTATGAAATATGAAGTAAAACATATTGTCTTCTGCATTACCTTAATAAGCATTTACATTGTTATAATAAATAATAGAATATTAGTATCTATTTATCTATTGATCAATCAATATATTTATCTATCTATGTATCTACTTACCATCTACTTACCAAAACATAAGATGGGAAACCCTGCTGTAACATTTTTACGTTTATTTAAGTAAATTCAATTTTTCTATCATAAAAGCACGTTTTTTTATTCAAAATATAAAAATTGCAAATGTATAGAAAAGTATGACAAGTATTGCTACTAGCATTGCTTTATTTTTTCCTATGCCCAACTTTTTAAATATCATGATCCTACTAACTATAGAATTTTTTTGTTCTAAACCTTTCAATTAATATTATTAGCACCTTTACCAAGCATCTTTTAGTAGCTACATAGTATTCCACAGTGTGGATGTACAAAATTTGTCTTCCTTTCCTGTGTAGATGTCCTCTGCTGCTGTGAATTATTTGAAAGTAGCAATCATCTTTGTGCCTAAAACTTCTTGTGCTTATGTTTATTTCTGCCATCTAGATTCCTAGAAGTGAAATGACACATTCTTTAGCTTGGAAACTAATCTCTAGCTTGTAGGATGTAAAAGGAAAATATTCTTCCAAAGATTCTTAACTGAATTGCAGCAAAGCCTTTGGAAATTGCCACTAACTTTCATGACTAGAGAATCGTTGAATCCTGAATCTAAAATAAAGTCTCATAATAAAATTTTTGAATGACAATTTCTTTTTCTTAAGATCACTACAGAGTTTCTGAAGCTACAGTACAAGGCTTTAAAAAAGAAGCTTTACCTAAAAGTTTTTTTTTTTTTTTTTAATCTGAATGTTGAGCTATAGTCCTTTGCTATGAGATTTGGTGATTCAAATAGATATCAGATGGACCTTGAATGGTAGTTTTTGAATTCTAATAAGAAAAGGAGCTAAACAACAGGAATACTGGCCTTCAGAGAACATAATAACTCTATTTGAAGACAGCTTTTAAGCTATTCTTACTATGACAATACATCTCAAGTAGATAAAATAATAGGTATTTCAAGTGGAACAAAATATGAGAAAAGGAGGATGTAGCCAAAACAGAAATAGATAGATTCTCACCAGACAGCTTCTGATCACTGTTTTGATAAAATCTAGACCTGCATGCATAAAATTATAAATAGTTATTTTCCTTTCACCCTAACTTCCTATTTTTAGGCCTTCTCAATAATTTTATTATTCCTCACTTTTGGAGTGATGGAATTGCTTACATAGAAAGCTATAGCTATACATTAAATTGTTTTATATTTGTAGGAACATACTTGAGATTAGTCTCTCTTCTCTTTATCTTCTGAATGTCATCAGTTTTCTTTTTACTCATTTCACAGGCACATACATATCTAGGCGGAACAGTAGAGCAACAGTCCTGAGGGCACTGAATTTGGACCCACGCTTACTGAATTTCATTGTACCAACTTTTACCTACTAGCTGTATAACTTAGGACAATTTACATACACTCTAGATGCTTCAGATTCTTCTTCCATATATACAAATAATAATAGTGCCTACCTCCCTGGATTTTGTAAAATATTAAATGAATTAATATCCTTCTGAATAACAGTGTAAAATGCATACTATGTTTAATACACATTTTTCAGTAGTATTATATGTGGCTTTTCAAATTTCCAGTTGCATCATGGAACTAAATCATTTTATTTCTTAATAAAATATATGTAAGAAATGTGTAAATATATTAATTAATACCACAAATGTTTCAATAGAACAATGCAGCTTTGCTACCAGATGAGTTGATTGAAATCAAAAATTCTTTTCCAAGCCCTTTAGATTTATATGACACTATGCAAGAAAGACTAAAAAAATGAGTCAAATTATATACATGATCTATTTCACTCGAAACTCAAATTTTTTTATGGAAACAAATAATATTTATTATACATGTTTATATAGTGAGGCCATTAAGGAACGCCACTGCAAAATATGCTACCAAATGGCAAAATGAAACCAGTGTCAATTAGTGACAACAACTTTTGACTAACATTAGCATCTAAGCAATATGTATATTAATTAAGATGTCTTTGAATGTATATTGTTTATTCTGTTTGACAAATTTTTGAGTAATGTATAGTGGAATAGCATTGCAAGGACAGAAGAAAAAGTAAAATCTACATTGTATTTATGTAAAGAAAGTAATTTACACTTATGTAAAATCCCTGACTTTTTGCTGTTTTTAGATTGAGGTGAGGATAAAAATAATTATACAAATAAACATAGAATATGAAAAGCAGTAATACAACTGCTACAAGACAAGGTAAAAAAACAAAGAACCAAAAGCTTCAAAGATGTTGATTTGATTAATATTTATAAAGTATTTACTATGTCCTGTTCTTTAAGGTATTTGGCTTATATGAAAACAGACTGGCAAAAATCCTTGTTTTCTGAAGTTTTCATTTTTATTAAGGCACAAAATTTACATCCTGGGTACAGGATTGGAAAGAAACTCCCGAGGAAGGTGACATTTGAAGGGGGCCTTGAATAACAGACCAGACCTGTCAAGGACAGCTTTGTACTCTTTTCTGTATTTCATGTTATAGACACAGTGTATATGACGTTTTGAGTATCATCTGTCTCTCTGTCTAGACCAGAGGGACAAAAGGACATGGTCTTTGTTTTGTTCTAACATTCTATTCTATTCTCAATATTCAGAACTATGCCAGGCCCACAAAAGATGCTAATAAAGTTTGTCAAATAAGTGGACAAATAGTAAGTAAAAATATACATACATGCATGTTCTCACTCATTTGTGAGAGCTAAAAATTAAAATGAACTTATTGAGGTAGAGAGTAGAATGATGGTTACCAGAGGCTGGGAAGGACGGTGGAGGGAGAGAAGCGGGGATGGTTAATGGCTACAAAAACATATTTAGATAGAATAAATAAGAGCTAGTATTTGATATTCACCACAGGGTGACTATAGTCAAACAATTTATTGTATATTTCAAAATAACTAAAAAAAGTGGAATTTGAATGTTTTAATACAAAGAAGTGATAAATGTTTGAGGTGATGGATATCTCACTTAACCTGGTGTGACTGTTTACACATTCTACATGTGTATCAAAACATTCCATATTCCCCATAAATACATATATGTATATACCTACTATACATTCATAAAAATTAAAATAAACTAAATTAACAAAAGAAAAATTAGTATAATGAAGGTAGGAAGAAAGGGAGAAAGGGTTGGAAAGAGAGAGGGAGAAAAAAATTATTTTAATAAACTATAACAGTGGGAAGGAAGGAGAGTTTTGTAAAGAGAGAAAACATGAGCAAGTGCAGTGAGATGTGTACAGATCCAATCAAGTTAATTGGTCTAAATACAGGTAATACGAAGGTGAGTACTCAGTAGGAGGTAGATCAGAGTCTTTCTGTGGAGGGCCTTGGGTACCAGGTCGATACAGAAGGCAATGGAAGCTACTTCGAAGGAAAAAATACAATCAGTACAAATATTTAGTAAGTCTACTTGGGCAGAGACATAGGCAAGAGTGAGATAGAAAAAAAAGATGACAAGGTTATTTAAAATAGCTCAGGCTAATGGTAACAAAAGTATTTGATGAAAGTCGGGGAAATAAGATGTAACTTTTAAAAAATCATGCAGGAAAATCCACAGCACAAAGCAGACAAACAGCAAAAGAAAAGAGAAGGTTTACAAAGTGGTTCCTCTTTAATTTTAACTTTTATCTATTTTGTTTAACTGTATATAATTTTAACTATTTCTTATCTATTTTTATCTAATTTTAACTATTATCTATCAACAGGTGAGAATAAAAGAAGAAATACATTTCCATGGGGAAATAGTAAGTTTTGTCTTGGAACTTTGGACTTTGAGGTGTACAGTGGTACCTCCAGGCAGAAATACTCCACAGCAGCTGGATATATATATGTAAGATGTCAGTCCGACATACAGAGATTTGAGAGTCATGTCCCTAGAGATACCAACCATACTCAATTTATGGGAATGAATGAATCAAGAGAGTTTGAAAGAGAGCACTCATCTGAGGATGTAATCTAGTTGCAGACAAAAGAAGAAAGGCAAGCTAAAAAAGACACGGAATGGAGGGGCAACGCAAGATAGTACAGAGGAGTTCAAGAACATGTGTATGGTGGAAAGGTGCCACAAAACATACCAAATAGTGCAGAGAGACTGAGGAGGAGAGTGATAAGAAATGGTCAGGCAGTCACATGGTGGTTGCAATAGGAACGAGTAGTTTCAATGGAGTGAAAAGGGTGAGAACCAGATTATCAAAGGGGTGTGTGAGTGTGATGGAGGACACATCAAACTAACAATAAGCAACTAGCTACAAATGAGGATAGGTGTATACCATTGCTTTCATATGTAAAGTTGAAAAAAATAAAAGGTGTATTTATATACTAAAGGCTGGATAATTTTCTCAGTGGAATAAACAATATTCTGCTCACTTAACCATTGTTGCTGCAACAGATGACAGCTATAAAATTTCAAGTTAAAGAAGCATCTGCCATGTGCATTGTTCCTTTCAGTTCAAATGTTTTACATAGTGAAACATGTACTTATCAATCTTTCATAGAAATACTGCAGATTCCTTTGAAATCGATCTTTCCTCAGAGAGTTGGTTTTCTTTCTGAATTTGAAAGAGAGAAAGACTACAAGATTAAATAAAAAATACAGTTGCTTTCTCGTCCTTGAATTTTCTGTGTTTCAGATTTTTGTATTGACAAAATATAATAACATTTCTCTGGAACTATCTGAGGATAAGAAGACTTGGATAGTTCATTTTGGAACAGTACATAATTAGAACTGCAAGTGATAAATAATTAAACTCACATTTTTGTGGGAGAAAAATGAGATTCAGAAAAGTTTTGAGGGCCCAAGATTATATTGCTAGTAAGATACAGCCAGAATAGCACCCTTGTTCCCCCTTTCCAATAAAAATTTCATGCTAGTTAAACCACTAAATCTAAATCAAAATTTCCTTCTCAATATTTCTCACCACAGCAAGCTGTTTCATCCTTCAACATTGCTTTCATATATCACACCAGACTCAATGGAAGGTTGGGAAGGGGAAAGGAAGGAAAGCAGGTCTTGAGGATTGCTGTGTGCCACGCATGGTGCTAAACGCTTTCAGCTCTGGGCTCCCTCAATCCTCATTAATGGAGGTGAGCGACAAGCATCCTTATGAAAGTGTAGTGATATTAAAGGTGCGAGCAAATAAACTGTATCTAACTCTCAAGCCTATGGATCGTTTTCCTGCATAGTTAAAGGAGAGTCTACAGGTGGAGAAGGTGGTGCGCACATAGAACCATGCATGTGGTTTACATTCTTTCTGCTCTACCAGCCTGTGTTCTTTGAGTTTCTCATTTGATACAGCAAACATAGATGGATTTGGTCCCAGCTACAAGAACCTAAAGTCACTTTATTCACTGAACTTTGGTGGCTTGAAAAAAACACAAAAAAACAAAGTAACTCACTTTCACTTCTATCCCATTTCACCACAAATTACAGATGTATTTTTCAATTTCTTCAATCAAATGCTTCTAAAATAATGCAAATCACAACATTAAATATGTTAACTACAAACACAAGTTATTTTACAGAAATGAGCAAGAAGAAAACAGATCATTAATCATTAATTTTTTCTCAAAATTCTACCATACAACTTTTCTACATGTACCATACCACTGTTTTTAATTGTCCCCATGCTACTCACAAATGCAATTTGGCTTGAAAAACAAGAAATACAACGATAGCTACAATTTATTGAGGGCTTACCATAGGTGCTTGGTACTATCATAGATATTTTTACCAAACCTTACAACAATCTTACAGATTATTACAAGACTGCTTTTACAGAGGCATTTGGTTGTTGCTGGGGTTTCACTAGATATGTTCTATGCATGAGTGCTTGTAACACTTTCACTTGAAAGTACTATTTTAGCATTCCAGTGGCATACTACATTAAAACATTAAACAGGCTTCGATGCTTTACAGGAGTACCAAGTGGTAAAGAGTGCTTACATGTGAAAAAGAAATCTACATAGCTAAAGAATATCATTAGTAATAAAACTATTGCTTAAAGTCATGCTTTTTAAATAAAAGTCAGAAATTTTATATATATAAGGACAAAAGGAAATAACAAATACCTTTTCACTATTAATTACTTCAGAATTGATAAAATAGGCCCTTGATTATTGGTATTTATATCAAGCAGGACACAGAGTTTTTCTTCTACTCATTCATTCAACAAATACTTGCATTTATAAAATACCAAGCATACGGTGCTTGTGCAATGGCCAAGCATACGGTGCTGGTGCTGAGTAAGTCCCAGAGGAATACAGAGGCCAGTAACAGATGTTTCTACACTCAGGAATTTTGGTCTAGCAGGGAAGAAGGGCATGAAATACAAGTTTATATTATAAAAAATACCGAATATTGTGAAGATTAAACCTGGGGATTGGCTTAACAAGTCTGTTTATGACAGGAAATTTTCTCTACATATTTCCCAGTAGTTGGGAGAATAGGACCTAGTAGATTCATATCAGATTAGTGGATTCCCAGCAAGATGTCTGGAGAGACAAAATGGAATAGAATCCATTAAAAGGAATTTTAAAAGCACAAAGATTTCCTGATTTGCCCATTTGCTTAGGATTGGATCCAGGTTTTTGTTCGCTTTTTTCTTATTTTTTTATTTTTCTTATTACTTATAACCTTTGTGTGACTACAGTAATAACTTTAAGGCAAAGTAAAGAGAAGGAATCGAACATCTAGTGTGTTAGAAAAGGTAGCTTGGGAGCCAAAGGCATCTAGAGAAAGATAAATTTATATTTGTTTCATAAATAAGGACTTGTAAACCAAACTACCAAACTAATTAGAGTGAGGAGAAAAAAGCTCTTCTCTTTAATCTAGTCGTCATTAATATTGCAGAAATTATTTTTGCACCCCTGTAGAGCTAATTACAAATCAATTTTATATAATTAGTTATAAATACTCAGTTATGTTTTCTAAAAACTCTCCATTTAACAGTGTCATAACTCAGTACAGATTCTTAATCATTTTCATGATAATAAATAAACATAATTTTTATTCCAATAAGCATTGGCTACTTGTTCCAAACTAAATATTTGTAGTTTTATTTCAGATTCAATGTATCTCAGTATATGGATCAGTGCTTATATTAATTATTCAAAGTAAATGTAATTTATTTGTTAATTTGAAATTAACAAAATAATATTATTTCCCTTTCATCTAATATCAACTAATTTTTGTTCTTCCAAATAGAAGTTTTTTCCACTGTATTTAATTTTAATAATTCCACTGTATTTAATTTTACTTGATCTTTAACTTAATTCCATTCTTCTTCCAGGGGTGGATCCTTGTTTAATTTCTTTGGGACCTTTGAAAACTAAAGACAGAAGAAAGTATGTTGTAAGACACCTTCCCCATATCTGCCTATACTACTGCGGATTTTCATTTAAGATATGCAGTTTTATTAAAACCGGTGTAAAATCAAAAATACATATGTCCCAACAAATAAAAAAAAGAAGCTGAAATATCCTGAATAAATCTTAAAGCAATGAAAATATTAAAATTATGTTGTAGATTTCTGGCTATCTTTAATATAAATTTATTTTATGCAATTATGTATGTGAAATGTATTGAAGGCCAATGATTTTTTGCTTTGGCTGAGTTTAATAATTCAGAAATAGTTTTTGTGTAACTATTACATCAAATGAGATCTACACGGATCTACATGCACACATGTACACACACACACAATTATTTTTGATGATCAAACCAAATTAATACTCTCTGGTTATCTTGAAAGTTGAATGTTCACTACTAAAAGTATATCTGACTTATCAAAAATTATATTAAGAAAATAAATTCCCCCTTTGGGATGTTAATAATAAGGGCCTCCTAGAGAATCTAAATCAATAGATTTACCAAAAGGTTGTTTGGCTTATTTCATAAATATTAGATAATTTTGGTTTATTTTGACAACTTCAGCCTGCTGACCAATCACGTCAATACTGCAATTACCTTATCTAAGAATTCAAAACTAAATAAGGTCCATCTTTTCAGATTCGGTATTTAGTTTGGAAAAACAAAGGAAAAGGTTTAGAACTGCAGTTTAAATTCTTACTTAAACTCCCCATTGAACACTGAAAGAAAGCAGCTGAGTAGGAGCCCTGAAAGACTGGGAAACTAACTGCCTTGAAACAAAGAAACAAAGCATTCCACTATTCAAAACAAGTCAAATTCCTTTCACCGTTTCTGCATGCTCTAAGTTAGTGTGAGCCTACATACCTGCTACAGGTAATATTAGGTCCAATATGTTATTTTTTTTAAAGCTGGTTTGTTACTGTGACTGTTAAAGTATTTAGCGAACACTTGCAAGCCCAGTGTAGCCCAGTGGTTACAAAAATAGTGTGAGATCTTGAGGATTCTGTATCAGTCCATTTTCATGCTGCTGATAAAGGCATACCTGAGACTGGCAAGAAAAGGAGGTTTAATTTGACTTACAGTTCCACATGGCTGGGGAGGTCTCACAATCATGGCAGAGGGTGAAAGGCACTTCTTACGTGGCAGCAACAAGAGAGAAGGAGGAAGCAGCAAAAGCGGAAACCCCTGATAAACCCATCAGATCTCGCGAGACTTATTCACTATCACAAGAATAGCAGGAGAGAGGCCCCCATGATTAAAGGACCTCCCCCTGGGTTCCTCCCAAAACACGTGGGAATTCTGGGAGATACAATTCAAGTTGAGATTTGAATAGGGACACAGCCAAACCATATCAGATTCTAAGAACATTTAAATTCCTAAAGTTCAAACCATCATTCTCAGCAAACTAACACAGAAAAGCAAACACCACACGTTATCACTCATAAGTGAGAACTGAACAATGAGAACACATGGACACAGGGAGGGGAACATAACACACCAGGGCCTGTCCGGGGGATGAGGAGCTAGGGGAGGGATAGCATTAGGAGAAATACCTAATGTAGGTGACGGGTTGATAGGGTGCAGCAAACCACCATGGTATGTGTGTACCTATGTAACAATCCTGCACATTCTGCACATGTACCCCAGAATTTAAAGTATAATAAAAAAGAAAAAAAAAGAACTTATAGTAGCAATCTTTGTACATTGGTAGAAGCAACATTAACAATTAAGCACCTAATAAATGACACTGTTGTGAGAATAAGTCCTCACATGTTATATATATCACTGTCTAGTACAGTCGTTGCCACAGGAAATGGTAACATTAGCAAGGCACAATGGATACATAACTAAGAGAGTGTTACTATTATCTATAAAGTATTGTTAAAACACTTAAATTATTTCATTACAATTGGCAAGTCTTATAATTATCTAATGTAAAAAAGTACTTAAACTCCCTAAAATACACATATTCGAAAGTGGGTTTTCTTTAAAATTGTTAACTAACTCAGAAATCAAAATAAAGATATATTAAACTATCCTTAATCACGATGAATAATGTAAATATTTCTATTATCTATCACCTCTCTACCATCTACAGGATAAATTTAAAACTATCTTAGCCTGGCATTTCAAGCTCTTTATAAATGGGTCACACCCACATATACACTTCTTGTATTAGGCCTCTGCAATATCAGGTTAATCTACTCATCTACTTAGTGTCTCCCAAGAACACATTACATACCACAAACTTAGGCTTTTACTCATGTCTTTCTCTTTGCACCTCTCTGCCCCTGTTCAAATCCTGACAATCATAAAAGTTCTGATTAAATAATTCTAATGTGGCATTATAGTCTTGTCTTTACCTACTACAACTAAAAACTCTCTCTTCTTTACCTCACTAAATCTTTAGGGTATTCTCTGGTTTGATCACCTTTTCATATATTTAAAAATGTATTAATTGTGTGTATATAAGTGTATATGTATCCATCTCTGTCTATCATATCACACTTCTCCCACAACATGTAGAAAGTACATGTCCATTCAGATGTTCTGTATTTGCTTTAAGAATCATCCACCTCAGCTGGTCACAGTGGCTTACACCTGTAATCCCAGGAATCTGAGAGCCCAAGGTGGGTGGAACATTTGAGACCAGGAGTTCGAGACCAGCCTGACCAACATGGTGAAACCCTGTCTCTACTAAAAATACAAACATTACCCCGGCCTGGTGGTGCGTGACTGTAATTCCAGCTACTTGGGAGGCTGAGGTAGAAGAATTGCTTGAATATGGAAGGCAGAGGCTGCAGTGAGCCAAGATCATCCCACTGTACTCCATCCTTGGCAGCAGAGTGAGACTCTGTCGCAAACAAACAAACAAACCAACCCAAAGAATCATCTACCTCATTAATTTGGCCTGAGAGAATAATGCAATGTTAAGTAATAAAAATAAAGTAACATGAAATATAAACCTTATTTTTATTATCATGTTGCTTATGTTATATATAAACTTAGGTACTTTTGTTTGTTTGTATATACATGTGGACATCTCAGTGGATTTATACAGAAAAAACAAGTGCCTAAGAATTAAAATGTTATCTCAGATGATTACCATAATAATAAAAACTGTGGCTTAAAAAAAGAAGTAGAAATATATATTAAGTCATTATCAAGGTAGTGTATAGTGGGTATGTTCAGGCATTAAAATCAATTGACTCTGAAGTACAATGGGTTTGCATGTTTTTAATTAACTTTGGAAGACTATATATGTATATATCCTCATAAAAACATAGGGTAAACAATTTTTAACAATGAATCCACATAGTTGTTATTTATGTTAATCAAAAAGCATGTTTCAAATTCATAAAGCAGATGGGTTTTTATATCACTTTATAATATCATTTTTATATCATTTAAAAAATGTATTTCCTGATTACTTACAAATTTGGCAAATAATACTGCTATTTTTTATTTTTACCAAATCCTTCTACCAGTGTCCATTGCCTTATATTTTAAAGATACACTCATAATTAATTTTCCTATTTTTCTTGCTCTGATAATTTTCTTTCTGCCCCAAACATGTTTCATATTTCAGTTTTGTATACTATTTTTATAATTATGCTTTTTCATTTTTATTTATTTTTAATCTCATTGTGACCTAATTGTTGTCTATCTCACCACCACATATTTTGTATTTTTCTTATCTCATGCATTATGCAACCATACAGAACACTCAAAATTGTCTACCCCAAACCATTTCTCAAAGGAGAAAACTAAGACCTGGAACGATCTGTCTACTTCCTCAGATTCAAAGAAGTTACTGACATTGCTGACTAGTAGCCAGTCTCCTGAGTTTCACCACAGTGGTTTTCTACTATTTCATCTGTTCACTCAGCCTCAACAATGACTGAACCATATTTTGAAAAGCACCTACTTTGTGGTAGGCCTTGTCCAGGATAGGTAGTTCACCAAAGGTCTGGCCATTGTTGATAGCATCCAGGGCAATGGTTCTCATTTGGGTTGGGGTTGGTGGAGATTATTTCCAGAAGGATTTGTGGAATATTTTAAATTACAGACCACTTTATTCCATTTTTAAGGATTATGACATATCTCACTTCCCAAAGGAATCACAGCTTCCCAAAGCAGCCACTCCTGGTCAATATCAGGAGTAACGTAACTGTTGATCATTTATCAACTGAGAAATTTCCCATTTATGTTCATATATAATGATCACAAAGGCGGCAACAACAGCAACAGTAAGAAAATGAAATCAGTGAAATGCCAGGAAAAAGTCAAATATTAACATCTTTGGATACCCATGAGGAAGTTAAAACCTCTAAAACATACGGTATTACCAGAGACCCACACTATGCTCTTACTCCAAAGCTTAGAGTGCTTTTGCAGAAAAGTAAAAATGAACTTTTCACTAAATAATGTATGCTAAAATATGTATTTTCTGACATTAAATTTTCAGTGACTTGGAAAGAACTGTCTTGATTTGCATAATATACTTGTGTTGTAATTCAGATTTAAGTATTGGAGAGAAAAAAGGCAGAGACTAATATGTTTTTAACACAGATTAAAATGCACATGTTAAACAGAGATCCATAGGACCTGTGTTTTTTCATTAATAATTAACCATTTTTTCTTCAATATTGGCAATTTTTTTAAATGAAGGAAATACAAAATCAGTACTTGACCTTTGGGATTATGAACTCATGTCTTGCTTTTCCTATGCTAAGTTTTTCACTAGACAAAAAATTTATTTAAACTATGTAAGTAGAGAAATATGTTCATAATCTCAGAAGGCATAAAGATAGCATGTACCGAGATACGTGCATTTTATAATTTTAGGAAAACTACTATTAACAATAATCAAATCAGCCACCATTATCTATTATTTAGATTGTACTTGCAACATTTGCCTGGGCAAAACACATTCCAACATCGACTGATTTATAGTAAATATGTTGGCATGCAAACTTTTTGGTATTCAAATTCTTAAAATAATTTGTGTGCTTCAGTAATTTAGAGAAAGGCTATACCTATGCATCTTAATTATTTCATTACTTGAACATTCATCACATTATCTCTGAAAAAAATACTCTGTAAGAAAAACATATTCTATCATAAATTCTCCTGTTTCTGTTTTAAGGATGCACCTGTCAACAGCAGTGAGCAGAACAGAGTGAGTGCATCCTCTTCAGGTTTTGCTTTCCAATGTGTGCTCCTGAAACGTTTATTTATTCAGAATGTTCTCAGAACATATTCACTTCATAATCTTTAATGACCACCCATAATGCAAAAATTTTTTTTAAACCAGCACAATTAAAAATATCAGGCCAGGGGTCAGAATGTTCAAATAACTTTACACTTTGATATATTTTAAATTTCAGTGGGCACAAAATTCATCTTTGTTGCTCCTGAAGAATACAGATCCCTAAGCCCCATCCCAAAGGACTCTGACTTGTTATATACGAGGCAATATGCAGGAATCTACTTTTAACAACACACAGTGTTACTCTTTTACAGGTGGTCCTCTGACCATGCTAGATACTTTTCTGATAACAGCTGGTTATGCAAAGGCTTTCATTCACTTAGTAATCTTTATTTCTCTTTCTCTCACTCACTCTCTCCCCCTTTTTTCCTCCTCCTTTTTACTCTTCTCCTCTTCCTTCCTTATGATATCTACCATTGACTATTTACAGAATGTACTTACTATGAGTTACCTTGTGTAGTATTTCTTGGATTTTCAAAACATTCTAAGAGACATTATGAAATGTGTTAATGATTATATCTGAAATTTAATTTGATGTTTCCATTTTATCCATTTATGGCATACTATTTATACACAAAACTGTTTTATGAAAAAATATATAATTGGTAGAGTACTGAAAATTGATTAGATTTGAAAATAACCGAAACATAGTAAATGTATAGTTAGAGGTAGCAAAAAAAAAAAAGGTCTTGAAAAGTGAGGTTTGCTCCCCCACCCTTATTGGAGTAAAGAAGTAACAACCCTGTGAGTCTGAGAACTGTTCCAATGATGGTATCTGAGATAGAAGCCAAATCACTACTTTGTATTCAGCTGATAAGGTGGTGGATGATATTACCAAAACATGATGATGATCTTACTTCTCTCATTGATTATACTTTTGACATCACTAAATACCAGATCAGAATTTATTGTGTAGGAACCAGAGAGCTTAATTTAATTTTGTCTTTATTTTTTCAGGAGTAAAAGGAAATTAGATCCATTTGACATGGTAATATTCTTATTGAACTAATTTTACAAATATTTTAGCCCTTTCTTAAAGGTATAACAAAGTTATTGTAAGTAGGTATTAAAGTTAGGAAAATCATCTCTGAAGTGAGACATCCTGGGAAAAAAATAAAGTTAGGAAAACCAAATGGGATTTAAATACTTAATAAATGTTTTCATATCTCCCAGTTCATTAAATTCTCTGCAGTATTAACTGATGATAAATTTAACCAACTGAGCTGTTCTGTGGTTCTACTTATAAAGTGGCATAGTATCTCCTAGAAAAAAATAAGAAAAGTATTTTTTTCACAGTTTTTTTAGTTCTCACTTGAGTATAATATATATAAACATTTTCAAATGCTTAATTTGAAATAAGTATATCTGCAAGCTACTGATAATTGGAATGAGACTGCCTATGTATCATTATCGTACTGTTTCTATTTTTATGTTGGAATTTATGATCAAGTGGCAAGCAGAGAACATATCACTCATCACTGTCATATTAAGAAAAATTATCATCCATTTTAATGTGATATAGAAGGAATATATTCAATAAAACCATTATCTCACATTCCCTATAACTAAAATCAGGCTTTACTTGAATGAGATATTTTGTAACTGGTTTATAAATTTGGTAATTCATGCTAACGAGTAATTCAAAAACATTCAGAAAAGTTAAGTTGTGTTACATCATTGCTGTCGGCAATGTAACTTTGCATAACCTTTTCTTGAAGTTATACAGCCCATGCTTATCAAAGCCTTAAAGATATGCATACCTTTAACACATGTTTAAGAATTTATCCTAGGTTTCTGACAAGACAATTGTGTAACAATATGAATGCTTATTGTAGCACTGCTAAAACTACCACTAATTAAATATATTCTAAAAGTTGAGTATAGGAACCACTCTAAAATTATGGTATATATTCCAACAGTCCAAAAAGGTAATATTATGCAGATAACTCTACTGTATATTTAAGAAGAGTGTCATATATACTTTTAATAAAATTTCTGGTTATAAAATACGTATTCTTATTATGTGTTATATGGTCACATTAAAAATATATACGTTATGTATTTATATTCACATATTTGTTTATATAGAAAATTAGAAAGAAAAATAGCTAGATATTTAAAATGTTCAAGAGATGTTTCAACATATTAACTGTTATTGTCTCTGAGAAGGGGAATTATAAGTACTTTTTCTTTTTAATCCAACTGCTTGCTAATTTATAGCTTGATAATTAACTCAAGCAACATTTTAAAATAAATACGTGAATAATAATCAGAGTATTATGTAAATTTTAGATTGTCAAATCTCTAGACCATTATATAACCATTAAAAAGAATTTAAAAAATTTTAGGCCGGGCGCGGTGGCTCAAGCCTGTAATCCCAGCACTTTGGGAGGCCGAGACGGGCGGATCACGAGGTCAGGAGATCGAGACTATCCTGGCTTATACGGTGAAACCCCGTCTCTACTACAAAATACAAAAAACTAGCCGGGCGAGGTGGCGGGTGCCTGTAGTCCCAGCTACTCGGGAGGCTGAGGCAGGAGAATGGCGTGAACCCAGGAGGCAGAGCTTGCAGTGAGCCGAGATCCGGCCACTGCACTCCAGCCTGGGCGACAGAGCAAGACTCCGTCTCAAAAAAAAAATAAATAAATAAATAAATAAATAAAAAATTTTAACAACCGAGACAATTCTGTCTGGCAATATGTGAATACACAAAATACAAAATTGTAAATATGTTAAGATTTCCGTTTAGTGTTATAAAAGTTATCTGGAATGGATCATGGAGAGTAAATCTCAGTGACTTACTACATTCTGGAATTATTAGATGTTCTTGTTTTTCTCTTGTTTGCTTTTTATTTTAAAAATATTATCAAACCATCATAATCAAACCATTTACCTTCTTGCCTGAAGTTCACAATTCAATAGTTGTTTATTTCTGAACATCTGGTATAGGAGTGAGATCCCTATTGACTATAAAAGGAGAATGTTGGCTGTGACTATGTGAGCCACAGTACTCAGATTAAAAGTTAACAAGTGTAGTCACATGGTATGTTATGCTTCCAGGCAATGCTATGATGACTGTATATATATTTTAAGACAAAAATAAATTCTCACGAGTTAAAAATTCACCCATCTTAACTTTTTAATACATTGTGTTATATCAAATATTAAACGTGTATTTGCAAACACCCTTATAATCCTACAACTACACATTAAATATAATGGAATAAGTTTAAGTGTGACATATAAATAGTATAGCTATTATTCATTCATTTATAAACATCTATAAAATACAGCCATTGTGGTAAGCTGTGGGATATATGCAAGCCTTATATGCCATATAAAATATCATCCCTGCCAACTGAACAATATGACCTGGTTGGTGAAGGCAGGCTCCACACACCTTCTCTGACAGTTCAATAGCTATAGATAGTTGGATCTTTCATCCCCGGTCTCAAAGCCTTAAGTGGATCAGAAGAATTCCAGAATATCCCTTGAGAGAGAGGAGATTCTTTTATGGATTAAGGTAAAATAAGACAAAGTTTGACTCATAATGGGCTCACTGAGTAAAAGTGAACTCACTAAGCAGTTCAGTTTTACTCACTAAGCAGGATGAAGCTCAGTAAAGTAAATAATGTAAAAATAGACTGAGAAGAGTAATGGACTACCAGATGAGTAAGCAATATTTAGGGGAGATTAAGAACTTATAAAATGTTCACATCAGATTTTGTAATGTCTTTGTAGTACAGATTCATCTAAAGATGGCATTATTTTCAGAACTGTGGTTTAAGTATGTTAACATAACATTAGAATGGCTGAGCACCGTGGCTCACACCTGTAATCCCAGCAATTTGTGAGGCTGAAGCAGACAGTTGGATCACTTGAGGCCAGGAATTAGACACTAGCCTGGGCAGCCTAATGAGACCTTGTCTCTACCATGAAAAAGTAAAATAAAATAGCCAGGTGTGATGGTGCATGTCTGTTGTCCCAAGTACTTGAGAGGCTGAGGTAGGAGGATTGTTTGAGCCCAGGAGTTTGAGGATGCAGTCAACTATGACTATGCTACTGCACTCCAGCCCGGGTAACAGAGTGAAGCCCTGTCAAAAAAATAAATAAATAAATAAAAATAAAATAAAATAAAAATACCATGGTAAACCAGAGAAAAGTCAGAGATACCATGAAATGTGAAAAAAAAATGAAGCTCTAACAGGTATTAATTGAATTTGAATGATCTGACATATAAAATAAATGTTGAAGAACTGTCATATTTTAAATATTGATTTAAATGTTTAATTTTGTTTTAGTAATTATAAGAAGAAAAGTCAACACTTTCTCCTAATAACTGCAAATTCATCATTTAAATTGCAAAAATAATTATTTATTCAATTTCATTATTTTCCAGATTCATACGACACAGAGAAATATTACAGAATTTCTCTCACCAAATAACTTTCATGGAGGACAGAATGTTATCAAATGAATTAATACTTAGTGATTATTATAATATGCTGAGAACTGTGAATGTAAAGATTAATTAATATAGACTCTAACACAACTGAACGAGTAGCGTAATAAGAAATAGATAATTTTTAAAAATACTACTAATACATTGCATGTATTACTGAAAACTTATAGGGCACATACAGGGTGCAAAGGCAATAGAAGAAGCAGTTACTAATTCTCCATGTCACAATTAGGGAAAGCAAATGACACAGTAGATTGACTTTTGGGAGATAATTTACAGGATAAGCACGACTTTCTCAAGACGAAAAGTGTAAAAAGGCATTACAGACAGAGGGCAACAGCATAATCCAAGGCCGGAAGGTATAAATGTGCATGATATTTTGAAGGCCTTCTGGTGTGGTTATTACAAAGGTTATACAAAAGTTGGATCCTATTAAGACTGTGAAGGTACATGGATTTTATGACAGGCAATGGGAAACTACTGAGGATACTTCACAAAGAGAGTGAAATTGCATCTATTCTCCAATTAGACCTTGAGCTCCTAGGAAACAGGTAATCAGTCAAAAAATGGAGAAGGTACTGGAAGATCTATATCCTTAAAACCAAGTGTGAGCAATATTTCATGAAAGAGCAAATGTTCAATGGTATTGAATGTTGGATAAAAGTGAAGAGAATGAGAATGAAGATAAAAATACCATTGATTCAGACAAAGAAAAACAATTGATTTGGACTTCAGAACCATTTCCGTAGTGCAGTGGAAGTTAACACTCAAATGCATTGAAGTGAAGAATAAATAGAAGTGAAGCAAGGGCATGTGCATCAACTGACGTACCCACAGATTTGTTCAGATAATAAAAAGCAAGCAATGAGCAACATGGCATTGTTTTGAGGAAAAAGCAAATGTTATGTAAAATGGAAATTATAAAACCAAGTATATTGTAGGCTGACAAGAAGAGGATAGTGAAAACAAAGAATCAAAGGTATGAGAAACAGATGGCAAAATCCTAGATTGGGAAGGGAATATGAAAAGCACATGGGTAGAAGATTTGGAAGGTACTTCTCTGTGATACTTCTTTGTGGGAGAGGAAAGCTGGAGTGAAGACATGGATGTATTTGGAGGTTGAGCAATTCCACTGAGTAGAGTATACAGTTAACAGACTGGTTTCAGTGAGTCTGTAGAATGATAGGTAACAGTGGTAGGATTGGAGGGTTGAAAAAAAATGGTGAGATTTGAATTGTCTCCTTTGGAGAATGCAAAAAAACATGGAACTCTGGACAGGAAGATGAACAGGTGGATAGCCTGGAGGGTCCTGTAAATACAGAACTTATGAACTGTGAAGCCCATGAGCAGTTCTTGGATTGCTACATTAGTTGACATTTGATCTGGGTCTTTGAAGAAGTCATCGCATCAGTAGAGAAGGATTAGAAGGGTAATCCAATAAGATAAATAAACTTAAAGAAAGGTCAAGGGATGAGAAAATGTGTCATATATACAGACAATAGAAATTTGAGTAGTTATTCAATATATGGTATATAGTATAACATTAAAAACAAGAAACACAAAGCATATAGCTAGAAAAGATAATGAGGAGGGCCGGGCGCGGTGGCTCAAGCCTGTAATCCCAGCACTTTGAGAGGCCGAGATGGGCGGATCATGAGGTCAGGAGATCAAGACCATCTTGGCTAACACAGTGAAACCCCGTCTCTACTAAAAAATACAAAAACCTAGCCGGGCGAGGTGGTGGGCGCCTGTAGTCCCAGCTACTCGGGAGGCTGAGGCAGGAGAATGGCGTGAACCCGGGAGGCGGAGCTTGCAGTGAGCTGAGATCCGGCCACTGCACTCCAGCCTGGGCGACAGAGCGAGACTCCGTCTCAAAAAAAAAAAAAAAAAAAAAAAAAGAAAAGAAAAGATAATGAGGAACAGGGGCCAGTGACAACATTGGAAAGATAAGTTGAGGTAGATGGCAAGGACCTTAAATGCCATGTGAAGAGGTTTGAAATCCATTCTGTAAATAGGATGCTGTTAATAACTTTAATAAAGGAATTGAATTAATTGGAGTGTTTACAAAAACAACTGGCAAAAATACAAAACCAAGATTGGATTGGTGGAGACTATTTATTTAACCACTTACCTGGAAAATCTAATTTCCATGGGTTCCCTTGACAAATCCATGGCTTTGTGTAGATAAATAAGTTCTAAAAACTTAACATAAGTTATCTACACATGACCATGAGTTCAACTGTTGAAGGTGATTCATTAACCAAGTGATTAGCTTGATTGGTTTTGCACTTCAACTGACCAATTGTTTCAGTAAACACATACACTTTGAATAGTTTGTTATACCATGCTATTCTTCACAAGATTCATGAGTATTCAGAAATTAAATATTAAGAGTTTGTACTCTGTATCAATATTTATTGAGTTCCTTATTCTCTAAGCAAGTATAGTCAAAACTATTGCTTCTACATCACAACAACTGAAGAAACTTTACACTTGAAACACAAAGATAAATTAGCCTAGCATTGTACTTTTCTTTCTACATCCATAATGTAACATTTTATATTGCCAACATATTATAGTGTTTGCTTCCCATCTCAAATCCTGCTCTTGTTTCCAAGAGTATAATAAAATTAATCCACCTACTCAATGGAAAGAATTAGACTGTATTCAAAATTCAGTTACTGTGGTACACACACACACATACACACACATGCATATGTGTGTTCATTTTACTTTACTGGAAAAGGAAATAGCCTGGGATTTGAGAGTCTTGGATTTATGTCTGAGTTCTACAAAATTGAGCTCTGTGCCCTAGAATGCATCAGTTGAAATTATATTATTTCAGTTTCCTCAAATGAAGAATAAGGGAGTTAGAAAATTTCTCTTTTGTTCCATAAGGTTCTATGATACCATTTTGAGGGGTCGGCTTCAATATTATGTGCTTTCAATCTCCTCTAAGTCTCATAAATCCCATAGTCTATGTGGGAAATATGTCAGTTTAATCTAGGCTTTGTCCATTGCCGCAGTTCAGCCATGTCTGTACATACTTGTCAAGCTAGTGGAACATACTGGAGACGAGCAGTCTTTATTCATGCACTTCATAGGAGTTTCCATTTGTTTAATAAGGAAGAGGAGAACATTGAGCTCTTGGTGTCTGGATGTAGGATTTATTATTTATTTTATTTTATTTGTTTTTGTTTTTGTTTTTTGAGATGGAGTTTCGCTCTTGTTGTCCAGGTTGGAGTGCAATGGCAGGATTTCAGCTCACTGCAACCTCTGCCTCCCACGTTCAAATGATTCTCAGTCTCCCAAGAAGCTGGGATTACAGGCACCTGCCACCACACCCAGCTAATTTTTTGTATTTTTAGTAGAGACGGGGTTTTAGTATGTTGGCCAGGCTGGTCTCAAACTCCTGACCTCAAGGGATCCGCCCGCCTCGGCCTCCCAAAGTCTGGGATTACAGGCACCTGCCACCACACCCAGCTAATTTTTTGTATTTTTAGTAGAGACGGGGTTTCACTATGTTGGCCAGGCTGGTCTCAAACTCCTGACCTCAAGTGATCCACCCACCTCAGCCTCCCAAAGTGCTGGGATTACCCAGCACGGCCTCCCAAAGTGCATGAACCACTGAGCCCAACCTGGATATGGGATTTAAGTAGTGTTGGGGAGCTTAAAAATGGAAAAGACAGGATAGAGACTCTTTTTTTTCTGGGTTTCAAGTCTGTTGAAAAAGAGCCTGTAACCCCACACTGAAGGAAAGAGATACTTACAGTCTCTAAGAGTAAAGGATGACACTAAGTAGGAAAGAGAGACATTTCTGTTATGAACAGAACATTCCAGGAAACTTTGTTGTTGCAAATTCTAGAAACAACACAGGACAGGGGAGGAGGACTAAGTTTTTCCATTATATATGAGCAACAAGCAGGTTGAACAGTGAAATAAGTGCTGTACATATTAATTAATCCTACACACATAGGCCAATGGAGCTGGATAAATTAAATTTGGACATCATCTCATGATCATGCAATCTCTTTCTTTTATGTCTTAGAATAAAGCTTTTATATTAAACAGTTTATGAGGTACAAGCAAGGCTACTTGTTCAAAGGCACCCTGGCTCTGAAGCTGGCTACCTGCTTTCTTTGTTACCTTCCTCCTCCCATTTAGATAGACTTCTCTCCTTCTCTGTGCTCCCACAGCAGCTGTCTGCACTTGTATTAAGTCATAATGTTAATGCTTTTATTTTTGTATAACAACTTCGTAGGTATGCATGTTAACTCCTAATTTGTGAGCTAGTTCATTCAGAAGCAGAATGCTGTTAATTTTGAAAATCAAGAAAAATCTCAATACTTAACCTCCGTGACCTTCAGCAGCAACTAACATAGTTGACCCATACTCTCTTTCTATTACCATTTATGTCACTGAAATTCACAGATGGGATTTTCCCTGCAATCTCTTCCTGTTCATTCCCCTTCTTCTTTGCTAGTGCCCTCCTCGTCCTGAATATTTTTGTAGTATACCTTCAGTCTCAACATCTCTCTGCTCCTTCTCCATTGGATGTCTTCCTCTAGTCTAGGAGATCTCATCTAAATATATGCCGATGATTCCCAGGTTCATAGCTCCAGCCTGAACTCTCTCATAACTGCAGACGAAGACAGCCACACACCTGACAGACGTCTTTATGTGAAAGTCCAAAATGCATCACAAGCATAAGACATCCAAAAACAACCTTTCAATTCATTCTTCCCCATATTCCCCCACAACTTTGCTCTTCCCATATTTCAACTGCTCAGGCCCAAAATGTATTAATCCTACTTCTTTTTCTGTACACTGAAACTAATCCATCTATACATCTGTATAGTGAGATATATACTGAATTTAAACACTCTTCAATTCCTCACTATCTTCCTAGTCCAAGACACCATGATATCCCTCATAAACTGCGGCAGTGGTTTTTCAAGTCTCTCTGGGTACACTCTTACCTACTACAGATGATTCTACAAACTCAACAGACAACACGATCTTTTAAAAACATAAATCAGATCTTGTCACTCTGATAGTCAGGAAACTTATCAGGGTTTCCATCTCAAATGGCATAAAACAGCAATTGCAAGGTCACTTCCTACCCCTCTGAAGCTCATTTCCTATCACTCCTCTACCCTGTTTTCACACTTTGGCCCCTTCCACTGCATGCAAGATTATTCCTGTTTCATGGTGTGCACAGTTATTTTTCTCTCTGTTTAGACCATTTTTCTTCCAGATCATCATTTGAACATCTGCATCATTTATTTCTTCAATTAAGTGTCGCCCTCTCACAGGGACCTTTTTAAATCATGGCCTTTATCTATTTCCTCATGTGCTTTAGTTTTCTTCATAGCACCTCACACCACCTAAGATTATATGTTCTTGTTATATCTAATCTGATTTCCTTTATAGAATGCACACTACCTACGGACAGAGAACTTGTTTTTTTTTTGTGTTTTGTATACACAGTACTTAAAAAATACTGGAATATAGTAAATAATAATATTTTTGATGAATGAATGAATTACTGTTTCTCCCCATATTTCTGTCTTCTTTATTTCCTACTATGGTAGGTGGTACTACTTTTTATGAAATTGGGAAGAACTATTAGATTATGTGTGTCTCACTACTTGAATCCAATGAGTCAATAATTTTTAGTGTTTCTCCCTCCTAAATAACTTTTTCTTTCCTTCCTTAGGGCACTGTTACAGTGTAATGTTGCTTACGCTTGTGAGTGTGTGTGTGTGTGTGTATATATAGATATATATGTATTTTAATATTTTGTTATCTGTTTTTAGATTTTGTACTCATTTCCTATCTTGTCTTCCTTATCTAAATGCGTACTCCTTCCCCTCCCTCTATCCACCAATCTATTCTTTAAACTAAAAGGTGTTTATGTTTTCTATTATGTAAGTCTGTTTAAATATCTCTCCTCTTTTAAACCTTTCACTGTCTTCTGTAGCCCAGAGGGTGAAATCTAAGCAATCAGGTTGCTGTCTTTTCACCCATAACCTTGCCAGGGCCCTCAACCTTACTTCTGCCCATTGTCCTTTCACTCGTGAAGCTTCTATAATATGGCTGAAGAACTTCAGCTTTCCTGGGAGATCCATGGAATGTCCCTGCTCAATATCTTTTTACTGTCAGTAGCCTGAACCCACTAACCTGCTTCTTCTGGAAAACTTCTTTGCAGTCACAGCTTTGATGTTTCCTTCTTCAGAAAACATTTCTTTACTCTCCAGACTGAGTCCCTGTCTCTTCAGTGTCATCTCTATGTTTTGTTTGTTTTTACTATACTTTAAGTTCTGGGGTATATGTGCAGAACGTGCAGTTTTGTTACATAGGTATACATGTGCCATGGTGGTTTGCTGCACCCATCAACCTGTCACCTACATTAGGTATTTCTCCTAATGTTATCCCTCCCCTAGTCTCCCGACCCCCCACAGGCCCCACTGTGTGATGTTCCCTGTCCTGTGTCCATGTGTTCTCATTGTTCAACTCCCAACTACCACAAGAACAGAAAACGAAACTGCTGTATGTTTTAAATGTGCTCCTATTGTTACATTCTGTATTTAGTATTCCATTGCATTAGCTGACATATTTGTCTCCCTTACTAACCTGATAGCTCCTTAAAGAAGGGCATGGTGTTTATTCATCTCTTAATACTTTAGATGAAGATACAGAATAGACTTAGCACATAGAAGGCTTATGAATACATGAATATTGGCCAAAATGAATTAAAATACACTTCTATAAACTGTGTTATATATAGACTAGTTGCTTTTCAATAAACCAACCATTTTCATAAGTTTATTTTAAATTTTATTTTAGTCCTTTATCCTCTGATTTGAAAAATAAATTTGTTGCTGAGGAGAGGAGAGCGGGAAGATATTCTTTAATTTTAAAACTGATTTGATAAAGAATTCCTTCAAATTAGAAATTAGAACAACAGAAATGTTACAATAAAAAAGTCTAAGTGGGAGGAATGAAAGCATGACAAGAATAGAAAATGCCCACAGCTATATTCATTGGTAACTAGTTAGAACCCGTCAAACTGAAATACTTTAAAATGATTTACTAATAAAGCAAAAATATTATTATATGGTTTTAGTTTACTTACTTAAGATCTACTGTTCAACAAAGGTAAAACCACACATGACTCAAGAAAAATAAAAATCTGAGCAGCAGGACTTAAAGAAGGGGAGGATGTCTTATCTATACATAGCCAAAGAAAAAAGCATTTGGTGAGGTGGTTAAATCCCTAGACCAGAAGCCGAAAGCCTTCAGTTCAAAGTCAGTGATACAGCTCATTAAATAGAAGCCTCCAGGCCAAATCCTTAAGTACTCTGAACCTCCACTCTCTCTTCTGTAAGATGGAAGAATGACTCTGGACTTCCCAACTTTCCAAAGATTCTGCAACTAGGATTCAGTGCCCTGCCCTCCAGCTGGGCCAGATGGCGGACAGGTTTCAGGGTGTGCCAGCATCTCTCTCTCTCTACCCTCTTCAACTCTGCAAGTGCAACCTTTTTTTTTTCTTTTTTGGCTTCAAATGCCTTTATCCTGTCTCCATTCTTTACCTGCCGAGACTCAAATAAAACAAATTTCAAAAAAGTTTTCTCTTACTGTTCTAGACTGGACTAAATATTTCTGCATGTGATTTGTTGTCCACAGCTCATTTGCTTGTCTCCTCTCACTGGGCAGTGAACTGTTAGGGGGCAGGAGTTGTGTTCTCCTCTTCTCTGAAACAGAAGCTTCTATCAGCGTGATTGACCCATGCAAGGTACTTAAAGCATGGGTGCACAATGAATGAATACAGAGATGAAAAATAGAAGGAATTATCATCACGGCTCCTTCAGTTCCATGTCATGGCTTACTTTTGCTGCTAGCTATGCCTCGTGATAAGGAAAGGTAGATATTCTAAACATAGGATGCCCCCTCCCACCACCACTAATCCCTAGGAAATTAGGAAAACAAATATACTTCATGTCTCTGAAAGTATTTTCAAATGGCTTTACCATGACCTGTGAGATTCTTTTCCTTTCATTTTGCAAAGAAGGATATACAACACAGAGACAAGTACACATGAGTCAATCTTTTTCTCCTACACTGACATTTTCCCCCACAAAGGCTACCTATCAATAGGCGCCTAATAAGTTTCAACCTATCGTCTGCCAAACTCATTCTATTTGATTTCATTTCCAGAAAGAATTGGGTCTAAGTTGTTACGAATGAGCAAAGCCATTTCCCGGACTGACTGCACCAGAAGTTTTAAAAGCAAATATTGCATTGCACAGTTTTCGGAACTTGGGTCATAATTTTAGCACTGTCACCAAGACAACAGAGACCTAGGCAGTGAACCTCAAAGATGGGCACACGTATTCCTAGAAGATCTGTATTCAGAAAGTGCTTTAACTGAAGTTTTGAGACAAAATAGTAAATTGTCAGAAATCACTTTGAAACACTGGTGGCAGAATGATTATAGACACTCTGGCATAAAATGTGAATATCTCAAAAGAATGACAAAGATAATGAGGATACTTGTAACCCTAGAATATTCAGAACGAATGGAGAAACTGTTAGGCAGAAGAGGGTTTAGATATATAATATATAAATACAAGGCTTTAAAATAAAACCATTGGAGAAAAAATGACATTTAGGCCGATTCCAGTCAGTACAGTATATAGAAAAATGTGTTGATAAAGTGGTAAAACACAGAATGGAATACTTTGGACCAAAATAGAGCTCTATCTAGATGCCAGATGGTTTATAGCTATATATTATTTTCATATAATTCAATACATTTCTGTAATATATTAATTTCTTTATTACAGGCAAAGGATGAAATTCAAAAACCAAGTTGTAGAGAAATATTTGAACTAAAATATACTTGATTCTAAAGCCTTCTCTGTTCCTTCACACCAATGATTCTTAAGCACAGGGCTATCATTTATTATGCAGCAAAATAGAAAAGATTCACAAAGATGGAATCTGAAATTTTATGAGTCTAAGATTCCATGAATTTATATATAAAATCGTTAAGACACAGTAAGTATGAAGTCTGCAAGTCAGTCTAGCTCATAGACAGATTTTTAAAAACTTTTAAAGATGGAACAAATGCTGTTCTAGAAAAATAATTATTAAGAATTTGTGGCCTTTGTTCAAAATCTGAGAAAAGCTACAAACTTTCTCCTCAGGATGCTTTGCATTTTAAATTCAAGGTGTTCATGTACACCTTCAATCCCGTTCATGAACATTCTGTGTTTACTTCTTACTTAGCTTAACCTTTTTTCAAGGACTTCTGACAATTTCTGCTTTTAGAGTCCCCATAAATATTCAACCTTTAAAAATTAAAACTTGACTGAGGGAAAATTCTGATGTTTTGATTTGAGGAAAAACATTTATTTGACCTCTACCAGCTAAAAGCATCTTAAGATTTGCATTTTTATCACTGTACACTTGCATCTGATTATGTTAAGGAGAAATCTGCGATTGTTCCTGTGTTTTTTATAGTAATCTTTAGCTTCCTGAATGTCTAATCAATCTTCATTTAAAAGGAAATGATCACTTTTGTCTGAGTTTTCTGTGCTTTTCTATAAAACATATTTTCTTTTATTTCAAGATACAGTTTTTCTTTAGGATAATTTCATTTACCTATAGTTTATCAAAGATAACTTTAATTTTCCATGTTTTTCTTCTTTTTTTTTGGAAATGCCAGACACTCATTACAAGACTGAAGAGATTGTTAAAGTGATGAGTTTCCAGTGACATATACATGACAGACCAGCAGACAGCTAATATCACTGACCACACTGACTGCTGGGGACATGGATTCCTAAATGCTATGTATGTCCTCACTTTCACTTTTATGTAAGTTTTAATTAAAAGCCTCATTACTTGGGCTCACCTGGGTATCTATGGCATTAGTCAGTATTTTAGATAATCTCAAAATTGGTAAAAACAATTATGTTTAAAAATAATAGTATTTATAAAAATTTATGTAGAACTTCCCCAGTAAATTCATCAAAAACACTCTGATTTATCTACGTAGACTGAAGGAGAAAATAGAATGTTTTGCCATCTTAGGACTCCACCTTTGCCTGGTACCAAAACTTTTAAATTGACCACAATTAATAGTTATATACAGGACAAGATCAAACTGGATATGAGTGACATAAGTCCAATACTTCTGAAATTCTTTCTGCATACCAATCTCTCAGAGAACATTAATTTCCAATCCCTGATTCTTTCTATTACACTGTAACTCTAATTTCCTTTGAAACTACAAAGGGAATAAAGTCACTAAAATAGACTACCAGATTGTGAAGGTGGTAATTGTCATATCTTGGGGAAATTACTTAATTTCTTTATATGTAAAGTGGGAATAACAATAATACTTCAAAGGGTTGTTGTGAATATTAACTAGGTAGGCATATAAAGTGGTATATAATACAAGCTCAATATGTTACAGTTATTACCACAGTATAAATTTCTTCCTCCAGTTTCATCTCAGATCACAGAAGAGCAAAATGAATTCGCTTGCATTTCAAATTGATTCCATAGCTTTAATAATTCTTATATTTTATTTATCTGCATTTAGAGACTAGTATGAATTATGTATATATGCATATATGTAAAGTGTGTATTATATATCCAAAATATTAAGAAGGGCTTAACATCCCAAGGCTCTCCCCATAAAGGATTATATTTGGATTTACATAAATGCTTGGGCTATAGCTTTGTATCATTTCCAAATTTTAAGGGACACATAAAATTTGCTAACATACATAAGCAATTTATTTACTATAAGCTCCAATGTTGATTTGGTTATATTGTAGACAGTATGAAAGCACATATTTCAGCTGAAATACTGCTTCACACATACAAGTCCCAAACTGCACAGGAAATTTTTAACATTTAGAGTTCTAGTGAGACAGCTTTACATGCATATTGAGAAAGCAGCAGTGGAAAGTCTCCTTTTGTCACAGATGTAAGGGTAATAAGTAATATGTTAAATACATAGTTTGCAGACTTAAAACATAAAATCTTTCCATTTTTCAATTAGTTACTGAGTTTGTAACTAATATAATCTGTAAATGGGGTGATAATTTTATCCAATTAAAAATTTTAAATATAGGCTAGGTATAGTGGCTTTTGCCTGTAATCCCAGTACTTTGCGAGGCCGAAGCAGCTAGATCATATGAGGTCAAGAGTTTGAGACCAATCTGGCCAACAGGGGAAAACCTCGTCTTTACTAAAAATAAAAAAATTTAGCTGAGTATGTTGGTCCATGCCTGTAGTTTCAGCTACCTGAGAGGCTGAAGCAGGAGAATCACTTGAACCCGGGAGGCAGAGGTTGCAGTGAGCCGAGATCATGCCACTGCACTCCAGCCTAGGTGACAAAGTGAGACTCCGTCTCAAAAAAATACTACTACTACTACTACTAATAATAATAATACTAATAAATAAATTATAGAATATAACATTGAAGAAAATTATAAATGTCATAAAAACAAATGCATCCACTAAGATAAAATAGTTCATACTGGAAAGGATATAAAGGGATGATCTATATATGTAAGTAATACGTGTAATACACATACACACATGCATACACACGAAGAATATAAAAAATGTAGACTAGCATTACTTGGTAAAGCATTCAGTATATGGACAAAATGTGTGATCTGTTGGTTTGTTAAGTTACAGTAACAAGCAGAATATTTTAAAGATCAAAACCTAGATATGAACTTACAAAGGTGGAATAAATGTGCCCATGTAACCCTGAGGTGCAGGAACAGTTTACAAGACATGTTGTGCATGAACTTGTGCTGTTTCAGTCTACTTAGTTACAATTATGTGCCTGCAATGTCTTGCCCTAGGTTTATCAGGAGCCCAAACTGAATCAAAAAGCTAAACATTTTAATTGCCTGACATAAAGAAAATGAAAAGAAAAGTACCAGAAATAATTTTGAATGCTTGATGACAGGAAGTACAGAAGAAACAAACAAACATGAAGTAACTATCAAAAATGTCCACAAATATGCTTCCTGAAGTTAAACAACTGTGTATGACCAGGGGTTAACTTTGCTGAGGATGTAGATCATGTAAATATTACACAGTGTCCTTAGGGTAAGCCCAGACATTTGATCCAGTATCTGAAGTATAAGATTGGGGACATCGGTGGGAAGGCTGTTTACTGTTGATAAAATAGTAAGTATCACCAGGGTATCCTTGTTTCTGCCCAACAGAGACACAATTACAGTTCAAACTCCAAATATTAAAACAACTGGTTTTTACAAATAGGATTGAAAATGCCAGGTCTCTTGACAGTGAAAGGAAATGCTGATAGTGCAGAGTAAATGGATTGTAGATTGAAGGAGGAAATAAGTTCCTGAAACATGTTCCAGGACAATACAAATACCGACATGAAGGAATTCAGCTCAGAGAGAGGGAGGGCTCCAAAGCCACAGGGCCACAATCACTTGTAAGAGAAGGAAAACCAAGGCCTTACTCAGAATTTAAAGGCCTCTTAAGCAAGAACCTAAGTGCCTACTGTTACTTAGCAATAATGGCCCTGAAACAAAGCCATAGGACAAGAGCAATGCTGAACCCTTGTTAGAATCTTTAACCAGATGACTCTTCTACTGTTAGGTTTCACTCTTCTACTCTTAGGTTAGTGTCATGCTAGTTCTTCAGTGAGGAAGACAAAAATGAATTCCTGACCATTGAAGATGGATATACCTAGACTTCTTTATGAATTGCAGAATTCATCAGTCATTCCCACAAATACAGTTAGCTTTTGAAATTTGTGAGTAAAACAATCTTTAGAGATACCTGGTGTAGGAGCACTGTATTTTAACTTTTCTAGTCAAGATTCTAAAACATAGAGATAGTAAAAAGAGGAAAGTAATCTCCATCTTTTTACCAAATTTTTTCTTAACAAAGATTATTTCTCTGGATAAACTATAGGTTATACTGACACAGCCCTGGCTGACCACTTATTCAATCCTGCATTAACCTTCATAAACTTTGAATTCTGATTTCATCCCTAGAACTTGTCTTTCCAGGCTTGCCAAGCCATAACTTAGATTTGCCTACAACCATTATTATAATATTTTTGGCTTGGTCAAAATGTTCTATATTGTCACATTGAACTGATTTTTAGTTTACTTGATTTAAACATAATATAATTTCAAATATATAATTTGAATAATACCTTTACCTTGATCATCAACTTCTCTTGTGGATTATATTTTAATTTATCTTCAAAAAGATCTTTTTAGAGTGTGAAGATGTGGTCACACTTTTACATATATGGAAAATGAGGCACAGTTTCCTCCTTCAAAGTCAGCAAATCATTCAAAGTTAAAATTACACAGTTAGAAGTGAAGTTCTAGATTGCCAATTAAGATAATCTGCAGTGTCTCTACAATAATAAGCACCAAGTTTTTCTTTCCCCAGGAGGAAACTGAATTTTCCTAAATAGTCAAGTTCCACAGAAACAACAAGAAAAAGAGAGAGAGAAAAAAAGGAATTAAAAAAACCTTCCACTAATTTTCTTGACATTTCTATAATGCATATAGTTGTTATACTTATGTAGTATACCTATATTGTATAAACACACACCTTCATACTTGTTTTAAAAACATTTTCTAATATTCACTTGCATGGTCATGGATCACTCTGTAATTATGTGCATATGGGCATGGGTGTGAGAAGATATAACTGAATATTACCTTTAGAATGATTACACTGCTAATTTTAACATTTTTTTCTGAATAAAACCCTACTGATAAGTTAGAGGAAGATATTGCTGAGGAAACTCAGAAGGTAAAGATATAAGTTGTTTTAAGGATACTTGTCACTTAAGTATACATTTGTCACTTAAAGATACAAGACTTTTTTTTAAGAGATGTGGTCTCACTGTGTTGCCCAGGCTGGTCGCAAACTCCTGGCCTCAAGCAGTCCTCTCCTCAAGCAGGCCTCAAGTAGCTGGAATTACAGGCATGGTGGCAATATATGATATTTTTTAAATCAGCCATAAATCAATTCTGATATAAGCTTAGTAATTCTAAATAATTATTTTGCAAAATAAATAGCGATGATGAAGCTCTAGGAGATTCAGAGGTTCTTTCATCCCTTTCTCATATATAATTAAATCATCCATAATTAAATTCAGCCATTTTTTATTCACCTAAACTGCTTTAATCACAATATTTGGCAGTGATCTAGAGAATTTTGACAGTCAAATAAATAAAATGAACACTACTAAACTCTATGAAGGAAAAGAAAACAAGGCAAGGAAATCTACCTCTTTAGTGTCAAGAAATCTTTCTATTTTGCTGATATAAAGCTACCTCCATTTTAACACAGATGAGATATAACTCAAATGAGTGCCTACAAGAAAGTAAAATCAAAGAAGGCAGGGAAATAATTTTTCATCTGTTTGTGAGCAGACCAGAAATGCATTTCTACCTTTAAAGCACCTTGCAACATAATGGAAACAAGGTGAAGCTAAGTTTAAAGCTCATATAAAAATATTCAATAGCTTTTTATTTACTGAGAAAATATATATACTTGACAGGTGAAATTTTTGAGATGTAGACAATTGCTAGTGAAAAAAATTATATCCATGAAAAAGTCTATACTGAGAAGTAATACGAGTATGTAGGTATACAAGGAAAATATAATACCATATAGGAAATTTGAATAGGAATTATATAGCAGTTTAATTTCTCTAAATAAAAGTATATCACATAACTATGACAAAATAATGAGAGATAATTTGTCTCAGGTCAAGATGATATGTGAGCACAGACAAAGGAGTAACACTGGTATCCCTTCTCAGCCTTTTGGTAAGATCAAGTGTAAAAGTAACAGTGGTTTGAACAAGAGGCCCACTTGAGGTCTTGCCTCTGCTATTTAGTAGACTTATAGAAACAGTTTCACCTTTCTACTGCTCTCTTTTCTCATATTCAAATTGTAGCAAAAAGAGCTATGCTACTAAATTCATAGGGTTATTTGAGTATCATATGTGAAAATATATGTGAAAGTTTTATTATAATAAAGTATATAATTATAGAACTATATTTATTCAGATATTATTGTCTTAATTTTGAGCCAAATGAATTGAGGGCTCCAATCAAGCATTTGTAGATTCTCAGATATCTCCTCTCAGATATCTCCAGTCTCTTATTAAGAACACTGATTTGTAATGACTGAGAAGTTAAAGAACAGTATTAGGTCAGATGCAGCTGGCTGTACATCTACTACACAAAGGTAACATTTAAACTCCCGTCCATTTTTTCAGGGCATCCTTCTGATATTCATCCAGTTCCCTAAACAATGATCATGCAATCTACAAACATGTCATACTAGTGATCTAATTCTGCAGGTTGAGTATTATTTCAAAAACAAAACTGATTATGACTCTCCAAAGTACACCATCATCAACAGCTTCCCATTTTCTTGAGTGTGAATTATTAATATCTCCTGACTATTATGTGCCTTCTGACTGTCTTCCTAGGCTTTTCCCTTATCAAAATTTCCCCTCCCATACTATCCCTCCAATAGGTCTGAATTACCTTCAGCTAGATAGCCATGCTTACCAAGCTCTTTGAAAATAACATACAGTGTTGATACTGCTATTCTGCTCTTACTGCTTTTGTCTTTTTGTTTACCTAGAGAAACCCTCATATTTCAAGTTCAACTTGAATGTAGTGTTGTCTCTTCTGTAGTTTCCCTTTCCCTGGAAGGAATTGGCCACTGCAGTATAGCCTAGACATATAATTAATTCAAAAACATATATATATATATATATATATATGGAGGCAATATAGGGCAGTGTTAGGAGCATGGGTTTTAGAGACAGATGGGTCTATATCAGAATCTTGGATGTTCAACCTTGTCACTGCGGGCACTATACGTAAGTTTTAAAAGCCTCAATTTTATCATCTGTAAAATAGGAGTAACACACTGAACTCAGAGGGTTAAATAATAAACTATATTTAAGCAATGTATTACAGTTCCTGGCATGTAATTATTACTCCATAAATATTAGCTGGTAGTAAATCTAAGCATTAGCAGCAGCAATAATGGCAGTAGTTGTTTTTTACACGATTGTCACCTCTTTAAAAATGACATTTTTTCCACAGCAGAGCTAATGTTCATTTCATCTCATTTCATATGTTATCACATGGTATGTCTATTAAAAAATGAGTATACCTGGCACAACATGATTGGCACATATGAACTCAGGTTTATTACCTACATTTCCCTTCTTTTGCTTGTAATACCCTACAGTGGTACAATGAAACTATGTTTTCTTGGCTCCCTTGCTATTAGGATTCCAGGTAGGTTGGGTGAGTGGGTGGTGCTGGTCTAACAATGTACCTCAGCTTCTTGGGACCCAGGAGCCCCACTTTTCTCTTTGTCCCTCCAGCTCTGCACAGGTAGGCAGCTTCTGTTGGTGGTTAACCTTAAGTTTGCCTCACTCTCGCTTGTCTGTTTTTTGAGTTATTTTATCTAATTGCAATCATCATATTAAATTATCCATATTAAATTTCCTCTACTGATGTATCTGGTATGAATATGTTTTCCCAGCTGAATCCAGTTTTTTAAATGAATGAATGAGACCTTTACTCTTAGGAGCCCACAAAGCTTAAGTAGAGACAAAATTATTAGCTTTCCCTATTTCAAAGGGTTGTGTAAGATCAAGGAACATCCTGCAGATAAAAGCATTTTGAAACTATAAATTATTACACAAATACATTTTTTGTTCTTCATATTTTTAATTGTGAAGGAACAAGTTAGCTTCACTGGTCTAAAGTAGCAATGTACTAAAAGATAACAAGGTCTTCCAAAGACACCATGCCTGTAATTTACATGGTAGATTAAAGGGAAACACAAAGTCCAAGAGAAAACTGCATTTGGCATAGCAGAAATTTTATGACCTCATAAGTCAGAAGATCCTCATAGAAATGGTGAAAATTATGATTTCACTGAAGACAAGAAACCTCTTGGAAGACAGCCAACCTAGACTTTGCTTCAAGTCTTAATTTTGCAGATGAGCAATCACGTTAAACTCCACACGAATTCATGCAATTGCAGGTTACATTATCAACTTATTTGAGGATAACACAAATTAAAACAAAATGAAACATAAAAGCTTTGCTTAAGACATCCAATTTTCAAGTAATTTTTTTTAGTTCTGAGTTGAGATATAAAGCAGCTATCTGAAACACAATAAAATAATTAATTAAGACGTGATTAAGACATTTTAAATAACATTTTTTAAGAAGCTACATAATTGTGAAATCCACATAAAGTCTGTAGTTAATAGATGTGTACCACTGTCAGTTTCCTTGTTTTGATAATGTACTCTGGTTATGTAAGGTTAGTTATCTCTGGGGGAAACTGGGTGAAGAATACAAGGGAACTCTGTACTATTTTTGCAACTTCTGGATAATCTAAAATTATTTCAAAATAAAAAGTTAAAAAAAAAAAAAGTTAAAAAAAAACTCTTGTGCTTAGTACGCCAGAAAGAATCTACTAAGAAGTTGAGGTATGAAATTTATAGCCTCATAAGGACTGTCTACATGAAACTGAAAATGGAGTTCTTACATTGCTACATAAATAAGGTGCTCATCCATTTTTTAATTATTATTATACTTTAAGTTTGAGGGTACATGTGCACAACGTGCAGGTTTGTTACATATGTATACATGTGCCACGTTGGTGTGCTGCACCCATTAACTCGTCATTTACATTAGGTATATCTCCTAATGCTATCCCTCCCCGCCTCCCCCCTCCCCACAACAGGCCCTGGTATGTGATGTTCCCCTTCCTGTGTCCATCCATTTCTTAATCACTCCACAAACATGTACTCTCAAGCAGTATGCATTGGATTGATTGTAATATTTTCCTCCTGACTTCCTTTGGGAGATGCTCTATCTTCTTTTCTAATCTTTTCCTCATTTGGCCATGAGGTTCAAACAATCTAAACGCTTCTGGTTGAAGGTTTTGTCATCTCTGATGAACATACGAAGACAACTAGTTACCAAATCCTCCACAGATCAGTTTTCAAAACATCAAACAACGTACCTATGAATTAACCATGGGGCCCTGGTCACCATCCTGTGATATCTCCTCTTGGGTTACATGTATAGCTTGTCTGAGGCTAGACAAAGAAGAAAATAGTGGGACAAATAGCAGTTTCATTCTCAATGATGCAGCTGTTAGGGAATGAACTTCTAAATATCTTAAAGGAGATTCCACTCGGAGTATGAATATCCCTGCAGTTACTCAGGATGATTTCTTATTCTAAGATCTAACAGTGAAAAGGGGCTATGCAATGCAAAACAACCAGTTTTCACTTTCTTTAGATGGGAACAAGTATATGTATACTTTTCTCTGATTAAATGGAATTCTTTAACCTGAAAGTCATTATTTTGAAAGAAAAAACACTCTTATGGAAACTTCTCTGCAGGATAAAAAAGTGTTTCTTCTGTGGTTTTATTTCCTACTGAAACATTCTTCCTATCACACAGGAATTGCTAGAATAAGAAGTAGGGAAATAAAGAAGTCAGTACACTCTCTTTCTATCTCACTTCCTCCATTGTATGTAAAACATTGTCAGGAGCACATCATCTGTAGCACGAATAAATGCTGTGTGACTCTGAGAAAATTCTTAGCCTCTCTCTAAGCCTCAGATTTAAAAAATAACACCTTATGTTTAATGTCTGTGATTAGCCTAGATTAATTTGGCACAGTGTTTGGCACATGAAAAGCTCCATTCTTTCTGAAAGCTAGAAAGTCAGAGGCAGACATACTATTAAGACCTGCCTTCTTTCCACTGATGATTGATACTAATTTTTTGTCCAAGATCAGATGTACCAAATGTTGTTAAATCCTCCCTGCAGTCGTGGTTTATGGTATGTCAGTGTAAGTCTTCGGCAATGGTTACATAATCTCTGTCTGTAATAGGGCTTCCAGATCTTCAGTGACCCCATGTTGCCCAGGCAGCATCATATGGAAATTGTGTGCTTCTCTTCAGGACTCTAGGGAAGGAGCATGTTTGTGGGGAGAATGAGGGGGGAAAAGGTAACTCTGCTACATCTGCTATAGCTTTTTAAGGTCATTTTGTTTTCATTGTGATTTTATCTACCTTCTCTGTTACACACACTCACACATACATACATATATATCACACACATATAATGTATACATATATATATCACAAAATGTCTGGAGATTTAGTGTTGCCCAAGCAGCCTCATATGGGCAGTACCATGCCCCTCTTATGTATATATGTGTGAGTGTGTGTATGTATATATGTACACGTATATAATTTTAAAAAATCATTGCTAATAAAGTGGGTGATCTCTTCTTCAACTGAGAGTAGATGATTTCTTCTTGCCAAATCATCACCCACTAAAATCGCTGCAGCTCCCAGTGACTGTTTGCTTCATTACCATTGGCTTATTTTTTCACAGTTGGCTCATCTTCATTTGTGACCACAAACAGGGTTCCCATTTGCTACTCTGATCCTTGGAAGCCTAACTGAGAAACAATGATCTTACTGTTTGGGTTAGGTCCAAACCAGAAGTGCCTTCTGTGCTCCACCAGATGGCAATCCTGCATCAGAATGGGGGAAAATGGGGACTGAAGAGAGGTAGTATTTTGGATATACAAGTATGCAGTTCTGGTATTTTCTGCGATGGGAAAAACTGACAAACATGCAGGTTGGCTCAGTAAGAAATGCAGTGTAGGTGTTTTGTAAAAACTAATCACAAGTGCTCTGCAAAGTTCAGAAAAAAGCAAACAATTGGAACTGCCTGAATTAAAATTATGTAGATGACTAACAAGTCTGTGCTACATGACACTGGAAGAGTTGAAAACACATCTACAAAACATAGAATGTGTTCAACTTTGTGGTTATAGTCACTATCTGCATTTGTTCAGTATTCTAAATATACCTCTGTTTCATAGCGAGGAACTGTCTCAACTTATGAATTTGGAAAGTAGGCATAACGATACATTGCTGGTAGAATGAAGAGAGAATGTGTACACGTACATGAACAACCTATAAAGAATTGATATAAAGGGATTTTAAAGATCTAGTTTCGCCCAGCAACATAAGGTATATGAAGCTTTTCCACCTGTCATTTATAGCAGTCTTCACCATATACTAGGCTAGATAACCTTACCCATTCCCTGGAGAAATCCAGCCCAGAATCTTTAACACATTGCTCATGCCTGTAGTCTGGCTCTGCTCCAAGACAATGTCATTTGCTGGCAGAAAGTGATGCTAATGAAATAGCATCTACTTCAGGATGCCTGATGTGATGTCTGTGACTGGCTAAAAGGCCAGTTCCATAGACAAGAATAAGTAGAGTCAACATTTGTAGTCTTTTACCTACTGAAACTTAATGCTACAATGGCATCAACAGGCTTTGTTGGTTCACTGCTTAAAGGATGTGCTAGCTGACGAGATCAGGATGGTTTTGCTTTACTTGCTCAGCAAGATTGCATTTTCCAGCACGTTTCAAACAAAAGCTAAAACAAAACTTGGCATCAGCTATCAAATTAGGATTTTTGTAGCAGACCCTGTGTACATGTCTGTGCATGAATTCTCTGGACCTTCATCTCTTCTCAGTTGGGAGTCAGCTTAAAACACCTTTGAGAGATAATTTAAAACCTTTTCCACAGATATATATTAGCATATCTACTCATGTTTAGTAGTATTTTTTTTAGATCCCAGAGAGATCAATTGATTGCTTCCTAATCCCTTTGGTCCCATTAGCAATTTTTTTAGTACTAAAGAAGGGCATATTTATTTTAGCTATTCACTATAACTTTCTATGTGTCCAAAGATATTTTTCCCTTACACCTGTGTCTTTTATCCCTGATCATTATGGTTATCACTGGTCGCTAATATGGGTTTTTACGTTGGCTCTCTGATACAAATTTATCTTGCATAACCAAAGTATAGAGATATTCACAGCAGGAAAAATAATCTGCAAAAAAATATGTATTTCTACGTTCCTAGCAGAATTTTGGGTCAGGCATCTTTTTCTATTTAGGATATGTAACCAAAATGTTGACGTCTGAAGATAATTGCTAACTGCATCATAGTGCAAGTGAACCAAGGTCAATTAATTTAACATGATGCTTGTTGGCAATGGTAAAAGGTTATATCACTGTGCTTTCAGAGATAAGAACACACACTTACATGCTATTACAGTGCATGGTTCCATATTCCTTGCACACAGGGGAAAGCATAAAGATGTGGCTTATCAAACTCTTCAAATTATGACAGTTGGATTGTATTATACCACAGAAGCAAATCTTGCACATTGTATATTAAATCAGTTTTTAAAAGGGCTATTTTACAATATTTTCTATAATCAAGCAGCTAAATGGGTCACAGTATCATAGTTTATACATTTTTCCTAATCCAAAGACCACATAAAAATTTGACCCAATTAAAAATCTGTAAAGAGCTTTTAAATTATTCTACTAAGGTGAATTTTGCTTAGTTATGAAATGAGGTTTAAGGATTTCTTTTTGATTATTTCATGTAAAAATCTTCGAGAAAATTAAAGATTAATAGCTTTAGAAAAAAAGGTGACACAGACTACAGCTTTTCATTGTGAGTACCCACTATAATCTGCAATATCATTTTTCTTAGATTTGTTTACTTTCCATTATTCATAATTGCTTCTTTTAATTGGACCATGCTCGCTCCGTTTAGACTCCCCCTGAGAGTGATGTTGGCAGAAATGATTGGCAGTTCTCTCTCCCACACGGTGCCATCCTGAGATTGCAAATGTCAGTTAGCAGGCTTCTCTCACCAATGTTTAAGAGTGGGAGTCTGCATTTAGCAGAAAGCAGTCTGGGTGCACATATTTCTGAATAAATACATGTGAAATTATGCATTCAAATTATGGAATCAAAAGACTGAAGGAAAACCAGAGGGGTCATACCCCATTCATGCCACAGACTTCAGGTTCCTAGTCAATTCCTCAGCCACAAGGCATAGGAAACTTTATCCTATTTCTGAGAATCATCATATGTAACCCCATCTCAGTTGTCTATGTCTATGTCTGAATTAAATTTGCAAGCATTTCTTTTAATATCATGACTTTTTGAACTAAGGCTCTTATTAGAGTCTCTGACCAGAAATAAAGTGGCAATTCTCAGTCCCTTACCTCCTTAATTTTCATACCTAGCTACAAAATTGAGTGCTATTAAGCAGTGAAATGGCCAATATATTAGGGAAGTAGAATAAGCAGAAACTGTTGCAGAATCAGAGTCTCTGTTTGTCGCAGTCTTTGGATCATGACAGAATATTCACTCTATGTACTAAAAGCATGTAAGGAAAATTCTCAGTTACCTTAATGGATGCTGAAATGACACAGCACAATTCTACATCAACTCCCCAAATTCTTATTTGTGATACCTCCAAAAGTAACAGAAACACAATGTAGTATTTAATTAATGCAATATGAATACAATGGCTTTATAGTAACTCAGTTGGATTTTTTTTTTTAAAAAAAGAAAGAACCCAAAAAGACAAAGAAAAAGAAAAATACTTTTGGTAGCCAGGCTGCCTGGATTCAAAATGAATTAAAGAGGGGAAGAGAGGAAATTTTTCATGGCTATGTCATAATTTGTGTTGACTGAAGCAAAGAAGCCTGTGACTGGGCCAGATAAAAGGAGACGTAAAGCACAAAATGGAGTCTTGCTATTCTTACCTGTTATTTTGAAATCTCAGAGAAGAAACTTTTGAATCAGTTGCAGCATTCCTACTCTATGCCAGTCACCATTCTGAGTGTTTTATAAATATTAACTCATTTAACCTTGGACATAAAGGACAAGCATGAGATTTGGACCCCTCTTTGGAAGTATGGCATGAAAACCTTTTCTGGCCAGCTGCTATCTGGAAGTCTTGCACAGAGAAATGGATGTTCCTGCCTTAATCTTACTGTCTTCTCCCTGAAAAAAAGACACTGTCCAGTTCTCCCTCCCAATAACCACTTCTAGTGACCCGCAGCAGCCTGGGGACCACACATGGCCCTTGGTGCACAGGGCAGCCACATTTGCGGCTCCTCAGCTAGCAGGTGGTGGTCACTCGTGTTCACTCTTCCTGCCTGGGTCCTTTTTCATCTTGACTCCCGTTGACTCCCCCCACGCCAGGAGCCACTGGGAAATGCAGACTGGAGTTGAAGTGGGTAGTCACAAGAAAACTAACATTAAAAGACTGTTTTTTGAACAAGCAACTTGTCAGAGTTATGGAAGTAAGGGTTGGATGGGACTTATTTAATCCTCACAAGAAAGGTTCTTCTTATCTTCACTCTGAGGCCACAGGCAGGAGCCATTCACATTTCCCTATGTCCTGCCTAGGTTACTCTCTTAAACAACTAAAATGTATTTTGCCTCAATAAAATGTTGTCTTCCACAACTCCTCCTCCCAAAAAGCTCACAGGACAAGAGCGTATTTATAGAGCAGTATTCTGCACAGTGGCTGAAATGTATCTGTTGAATCCTGAGTATTTCTTTGCTCGAAATGTGTTTATTTCTGTGATAGACTTATTGATAGAATCTTACTGTTTTAAACTCCATTCACATGAACATGAAAATTAATGTTTTATAGTAACATATTTTGGAAGTCAAATGGAATGGATTTCCAGGCCTCCTATTCTATTTCAAATCTTTAGGATGTTTTTTAGAAACAAATATGTCACTGAAGCATTACCTTTTTCTGAACAGAAAGATCACTAAAAAAGAAAAAAGCAATAAATATAAAAAGGCAACATGCCAATACCTACCACCCATAATAGGTTTCCTGTAATAAAAAGTACCTGAAAATATGTGTAATTACAAAAGCAAAACTGAGGGGAATTTAGCCTAGTTTCATTTGGGGGTTGTTAAAGCTAAACACATGTATTCCTGGAGCAATCCCAAGGAGACCACTATTAGAAAGTACCATGAAAACTTTAGGAATTTCATACCCCCCTACCAAAAACAAAAAATTGGCAAAGTGGGAGATTCAGTATTATCTGCCTTAAAAGACACTAGATTGCACAAAATAGATTATTAAAATTGTTTTATCCAATTTTTTTCCTGCTTCCTGCACTACCTTTGTTCCTTTCTTAGAACCAAAGACTTGATAATATGAGGAATCACAGGAAAGCCTCACTTATTCAGGAATACCTAAGTTCACACAAGGTAATTTTCTAGGGAAAAAAAACATTTTAAATACTTTTATGAACTTTTAAAATGCTTTTATGACAGAAATCTGAATTAGACAGCACTCTGTCTTCTTTGTAAAGAAAATATATGGCATGTAATTTTACATGTTTGTGTGTAATGTAGATGTCAAGGCCCTTAATCGTGTTTTCCAGCTTTCCTCTTAGTTAACACATGGACAGCCCCACCTTGTCCATTATGCATCCCACTCTCCTCCTTAAGCTTCTCAAGGAGGCTTTCTTTTTTCTTCTATCTTATATTTAAGTCTCCTTAAGCTTCTCAAGGAACCTTTCTTCTTCCCTCTATCTTACATCTAAGCCTCCAGGTCTTGCTGCCACTGTAATGAACCCAAGTTTTATTTCCAGATCCCATTTCTAGTCTTAGCTTAGACATCTCTTCCCATTGGAAGTCTTTCCTGATCCTCCACATCTGGATATGTCTCATTCCTGAGTTCTCAGAGCACAATGTACTTCCCATAACAACTTATTACACAGTATTTGTAACTACCTGTTTAGTTGTGTCTTTCATTGAACATCAAACAAATGGGGAAATCATAATTTCTATCTTATTCACATTTTTAAATCTCTAGTGTTAGTACAGTGGCCAACATTTAGTAGATGTTCAATAAATGTTGAATTAATGAATGCAAGAATGAGCACAAATTATCTCACTGTGCACCAAAATTGGGTTATCTCAAGGTTTATGAACTGAGTAGCATTACAAGTTCTTACTAGTTTTACTCATGTCTCTTAATTCAGATAGTCTCAGCTCTTTAGGACTGTATAAATTTTGTGCGCATAGCACAGGGTAGAAGAAAGAACCTGCATTCATTCTGTTAAACAGCAGTGAGAAGAGCTGGATTGGTGTCCTGGCTCTGCCACATACAAATTGGGCAACATTAGAAAATTGCTTAGTTTCTTTAAACCTCAACTTCTTTGTTAAATGAAAAAACTGAGTAATATTGAACCTATAAGTTGTGGCTGAGAAAAAATAAGACAGACAATGTTTGTAGAATGTGTTTGTTTGTTTGTTTAAGATGGATTTTCATTCTGTTGGCAGGCTGGAGTGCAATGGAGCAATCATGGCTCACTGCAGCCTTGACCTCCTAGGCTCAGGTGATCCTCCCACCTCAGCCTCCCAGGTAGCTGGGACTAAAAGTGCGTACTACCATGCCTGGCTATTTACTTTTTTCTTTCTTTCTTTTTTTTTTTTTTTTTTTTTTTTTTTGGTAGAAACAGGTTTTTACCATGTTGCCCAGGGTGTTCTTGATCTCCTGGGCTCAAGTGATCTGCCCACCTTGGCTTTCCAAAGTGCTGGAATTACAGGCATGAGCCACCACACCTGGCCTCTTTGTTTGTTTTTACAAGGTATAAAGGCTATTTCTGCAGTATTTATAATTAATATTAGTCATTTGTGTTGAGATGTTTATGATGCTCTAGCTTGAATCTGTTTCAAATATCTTGACTTTTCTCATTAGATTACTGGCAAAATAATACTTTTCTCAGGATTGATTACTGGTATGGTATGTCATTACTGGCAGGTTTGTTGTTTTTTAAGGCATAAGTCTCAGATGCCTTTTTAAAGCTGAACATATTCGCTTCCAAATCTGCAACTGGAATTTCACACAGACTTCCAAAATCCAATCCACAGTTTCAGGAGACTCATAAACATCTCAAGCAAACAGTCCTATGAATACCTCAAAAGTTCAAATCTGAAATTACCTGTCTCCATTTCTGAAATCTACTTATCGACCCATCTTCTGTATTTCCCTAAATGACTTCACCATCCCTTCACTTACCCAGCTTCTAAATTTCACCTGTAGCCCTCCCATTCTTTATCCCTATCACCTACCTTTCCTTGTGCACCCATTCAGTTGCTAAACCTTTTCAGTTTTGCATCTGCAATACTTCACAGCAGTCTTCTCCATTTCAATCTCACTACCCTTTCCCTAGGATATTGCTATAGCTTCCGAACTGATTACTTGGTCTGGGTTCTTTGCTGTTCCAATTCCTCCTACAAAGTGCTGGTAAAGCAATATTCCATTGTGAAAGTACAACTTTCCTCACAGAAGTCCTCTTCTAATAAATAGAAGCAAGCAACAAACAGAGCTATAGAGCTGTTAATGCTTTCTCACTCCTTGAGAAGGTCACAGTGCTTATCAAACACTCACAATGCTATGCGGTCTGATTGCAATTGAGCCTGGAAAACCACTGATTCTCCCTCAAGTTCTATATATTTTCTCTGTTCTGCAACCTTTCCTTTCCTTTGCAGGTCAGATGCAATATGATCAGAAAACCCCTTCCCTACCCACGCTATCTACCTAACACCCCCAGGACATGCCATTCTGTTTCTCCTTAATGCTGCTATATTTTTCTTCATAACATTTGAAATTATATGATATTGCTAACTTGCTTGTTTGCTTGCTTCTTATTTCTCTCTCCTGTTTAGAATGTAATCTCACTGAGCACTGGGAGTTTGTTTCATCACTGCTGTATTGTCAGTATTTAGAATGTGTGTATGACTCAGAGTAGGTAATAAATATTCATTAAATGAATGAATAAAGGAATGAATGAATGAATGAATGAATATGACTATTGTCTTTAAAAGGGGATCAGCTAACATGTCATTTAAATCTCTTCAATTAGAAGGTAATTCTATATATGAGCAAACATATATATGTGTATATATACGCACACTAGCGCACACAGCATGGTCTCTGACACGTTATAGAGGTTTAATAAATGGTGAGTCAACTTTAATTATGTGCACACATTTGGTATTCTATTTTTATTATTGTTCCCTTTTCTACTTCTTATGAAAAAAAAGAAGAGAACACTGTGCATTCAATAATTTTGTTTTTATAGTCCCCAAATTCGTCATGGAATCTGAAACATTCCATAATGAAAATAAAAGTTTACACAGCAAAAATTTAAAATTAAATATTAACATAATGCAGTATAGTCCATTAATGGATGCACTCATCGTTTGATTTCGGTGAAAGAACCTTCATATAGGATTCACGAACTAAGAGAAAGAAATTGCATTTACCAACAGCCAGCCATGTGTCAGTCACATTGCGCAATACCACTTTTCCAAATTGATAATAATGCTAAGAGGCAGCTCAGAGATACTTTTAGTGCCTAACAAAGAACTCATAAATATTTTCAGAATAAATTAGGAATTCCCTAATGTCACAAAACAGAAGATTAAGGATATGAAGTCAGGTGTGTCTGACTGTGGGACCCAATGCTCCTCATGAAGCCACTATCTATGCCAATTCTCAGGGATCATAATCTATGGGATGCAGCATTAGCCCCACCTCAAACCTCAACTTCCTAGAATTTCAGTTTCCTCTTATTTATAATTACTCTTCTAGTTATAATAAAATGAGACCTAAAAATAATGCTATGTTATATTCTTAAAATTGAGGACAAACTCTTACCTCTTACTTTTAGAACGCAATGAAGAGGTCTGAATGACAGAAAGAACAGAGTATAAGTCTTCCTTGAAAATAATCACCAACCCATTTGAGTAACAGAATCTCTGAATGAGGAGAAAATTAATTATTTCATGATTGCTGGTGGATATGGTGTCAGCAGTGTGGATCAAACAAAAAACAGACATATCTCCCAATTGTTCTATTAAAAGTTTTAGTTGCCTCTGTGTTTTTGGCACACATTAGGTTGCAGATGCTAATGAGATGCAGAAAGACAAGAAATAATGTGCAGAGTGATGAGAAGAGGGTCTGCATATTCCCAATCTTATATCTCAAGACAGAGATGTACATTACCAAAATTGCAACATCAGTGATTTTGGAACCACTTATCAGACTGTGTTGTTGTTCCCTTAATGTATTCCTTCCAGAGTGCCTATCTCACTGGCCAAATAATCAATAAGAGCCCAGGGATAAAACTGAGAATGGAGTCTCAGAATACAATTACTGAGGTTTGTGTATAAAACACCAGAAAACAAAGTACGCAGATTTCTTTTTCTCTTTCTATTAAGATAATAAAAGACAGTGGTTGTCAGTTGAAAATGAAGATAGCCAGAGTAATTCAAAATATTGGAAGCATAACAATATGCCATGTTTTAAATAATTGAGCTTCAGTTAATTTCAACAGGAAGTCATAAACAATTTGGAAAATGCATCAGTGGTAAATCCTCAACTTCTCCCATCTCCACTAAGAGAAGACAGAGTTTGGAAATGAGTTCTTATCTGATTGATATCTATAGTTTTTTGAAAAGATTTAATAAAAATGATTTCATTTTTTCTCTCAGAATTTTGTTTAGGAAGGAATAAAAAAGATTAAAACATTTAACTTAAAGAATCTCAATTTTTTTATCACAATAAAGAGTTATCTTACACTATTGTGTGTGTGTGTGTTTTTTTGTTTGTTTTTGTTTTTTTTTTTTTTTGTACTTTCAGTTTTGGGATACATTTGCAGAACATGCAGGTTTTTTACATAGGTATACACGTGACATGGTGGTTTGCTGCACCCATCAACCCGTCATCTACATTAGGTATTTCTCCTAATGCTAACCCGCCCCTAGCCCCCCAACCTCCAACAGGCCCGTGTGTAATGTTCCCCTCCCTGTGTCCATGTGTTCTCACTGTTCAACTCCCACTTATGAGTGAGAAGATGCGGTGTTTGGTTTTCTGTTCCTGTGTTAGTTTGCTGAGAATGATGACTTCCAATTTCATCCATGTCCCTGCAAAGGACATGAACTCATCATGTTTTTGTTTTTTTTTTTTTTTTTTTTTGAGACGGAGTCTCGCTCTGTCGCCCAGGCTGGAGTGCAGTGGCCGGATCGCAGCTCACTGCAAGCTCCGCCTCCCGGGTTCACACCATTCTCCTGCCTCAGCCTCCCGAGTAGCTGGGATTACAGGCGCCCGCCACCTCGCCCGGCTAGTTTTTTGTATTTTTTAGTAGAGACGGGGTTTCACCGTGTTAGCCAGGATGGTCTCGATCTCCTGACCTCGTGATCCGCCCGTCTCGGCCTCCCAAAGTGCTGGGATTACAGGCTTGAGCCACCGCGCCCGGCCAACTCATCATGTTTTTATGGCTGCATAGCATTCCATGGTGCATATGTGCCATATTTTCTTTATCCAGTCTATCATTAATGGACATTTGGTTGGTTCTAACTCTTTGCTATTGTGAATAGTGCTGCAGTAAACACAAATGTGCATGTATCTTTATAGTAGAATGATTAATCATCTTTTGGGTGCATACCCAGTAATGGGATTGCTGGTTCAAATGGTATTTCTGGTTCTAGATCCTTGAGGAATCACCACACTGTCTTCCACAATGGCTGAACTAATTTACACTCCCACCAACAGTGTAAAAGTGTTCCTATTTCTCCACATCCTCTCCAGCATCTGTTGTTTCCTGACTTTAATGATCGCCATTCTAACTGGCATGAGATGGTATTTCATTGTGGTTTTGATTTGCATTTCTCTAATGACCAGTATTGATGAACATTTTTTTTCATGTTTGTTGGCTGCATAAATGTTTTCTTTTGAGAAGTGTCTGTTCATATCATTTGCCCACTTTTTGATGGTTTTTTTTTTTCTTGTAAATTTGTTTAAGTTCCTTGTAGATTCTGGATATTAGCCCTTTGTCAGATGGATAGATTGCAGAAATTTTCTCCCATTCTGTAGGTTTCCTATTCACCCTGATGATAGTTTGTTTTGCCATGTAGAAGCTCTTTAGTTTAATTAGACGCCATTTGTCAAGTTTGGTTTTTGTTGCCATTGCTTTTGGTGTTTTAGCCATGAAGCCTTTGCACATGCCTATGTCCTGAATATTGCCTAGGTTTTCTTGTAGGGTTTCAATGTTTTTAGGTCTTACATTTACTTTTTTAATCCATCTTGAGTTAATTTTTGTATAAGGTGTAAGGAAGGGGTCCAGTTTCAGTTTTCTTCATATGGCTAGCCAGTTTTCCCAACACCAATTATTAAATAGGGAATCCTTTCCCCCATTGCTTGCTTTTGTCAGGTTTGTCAAAGAGCAGATGGTTGTAGGTGTGTGATGTTTTTCTGAGGCCTCTGTTCTGTTCCATTGGTCTAGATATGTGTTTTGGTAGCAGTACAATGCCGTTTTGGTTACTGTTGCCTTGTAGTTTGAAGTCAGGTAGTGTGATGCCTCCAGCTTTGTTCTTTTTGCTTAGGATTGTCTTGGCTACACAGGCTCCTTTTTGGTTCCATATGAAACTTAAAGTAGATTTTTTCTAATTCTGTGAAGAAAGTCAATGGTAGCTTGATGGGGATATCATTGAATCTGTAAATTACTTTGGGCAGTATGGCCATTTTCACAATATTGATTCTTCCTATATATGAGAATAGAACATTTTTTTTCCATTTATTTGTGTCTTCTCTTGTTTCCTTGAGCAGTGGTTTGTAGTTCTTATTGAAGAGGTCCTTCACATCCCTTGTAAGTTGTATTTTTAGGTATTTTATTCTCTTTGTGGCAATTTGAATGGGAGTTCATTTATTATTTGGCTCTCTGTTTGTCTATTATTGGTGTGTAGGGATGCTTGTGATTTTTGCACATCTTGATTTTGTATCCTGAGACTTTGCGGAAGTTGCTTATCAGCTTAAGGAAATTTGGGGCTGAGACGATGGGGTTTTCCAAATATACAATCATGTCATTTGCAAGCAGAGACAATTTGATTTCCTGTCTTCCTATTTGAATACCCTTTATTTCTTTCTCTTGTCTGATTGCCCTGGCTGGAACTTCCAATACTATGTTGAATAGGAGTGGTGAGAGACAGCATCCTTGTCTTGTGCCGGTTTTCCAAGGTAATGCTTCCAGTTTTTGCCCATTCAGTATGATATTGGCTATGGGTTTGTCATAAACAGCTCTTATTATTTTGATATACAGTCTATCAACACCTAGTTTATTGAGAGTTTTTAGCATGAAGGGCATTGAATTATATCAAAGAAGTTTTCTGCATCTAATAAGATAATCATGTAGTTTTTGTCATTGGTTCTATTTATGTCATGGATTACGTTTAATGATGTGCATATGTTGAACCAGCCTTGCATCCTAAGGATAAAGCTGACTTGATCGTGGTGGATAAGCTTTTTGATGTGCTCCTGGATTCGGCTTGCCAGTATTATTTTAAAGGAAAAAAACTCTGTAGCTCTTAACCCCTGGAATTTCTTAACTTGTAGATTCCTGCTTTGGAAGAACATTGGTGTTGTCACGTTATATATTCTAATTCACAAAACTTAAAAAATTGATTTGGCCTACTCTATTTCTGTATCAATAATATAAAGATACTTATACAAATGATTTATACCTCTAGAAATACACAATCAAGGAGCTAAAATGAAAGCATTTTAAAATAATGCTTATTTTAACAAAAGTCTAGAGTTATAGAGTATATAAAAATATAGAGAAAATTTCCTTCATCTGACATGAGAAAAAATGACCATGAATAGTCAAAATGTATACATGATTCCAAAAAAGAGTGTGCTGACAATATTTTTTGGGAGCCATGAATGAAAAACCAGTATGTTACAAATGAGTTATTGTCTCATAAACAGATTTCATTGTGATTTAATCTCTACATAACTAGCTGAGTTGTGTTTTTAATCATTTATAGATACTACATAATTGCAGCATAAATAAGCTGTAACTTTTTTTTATAAAGATGATCTTTTATGGCTGTAGCTTTTGAAGTTTGTTCAAGTTTGACTAGTAATTGTAAATTCTCATGAAGAGTGGGACAAGAAGTAAAAAAGCTGTAAGAGTACAACTAATTGGAATCATTTAGTGTACATGTTTACAATAGGTTTTAAGGAAATTAGAAAACATAAATTAAGTAAATATAAAATTATATTCAAAATAGCCTCATCCAGGAAGTCTTAGCAATCACATTAAAGCAAAAATAATATGCCATTTTTATCCATTAAATTACAAATTATTCATAAGATCTGCAATTCGAGATCTAAAAATAAAGTGGTAGTAAAAGCCATTCACTTTCATAAATAGAACCATGGAGAGAATAAACTGATACAACCTCTGTAAAACAGTGGCCAATATATGTATTGTCCTTTAAAAAGTTCATACTATGTATGAAGGAACTAGTATAGTACCTACAATGAAATGTTTAACCAAAAATAAAAATCATTTAGTAGAAAACACGCAACATTGAAAATAAATAACTTGAGCATTCAATGAAATAAAGTAAAAAAGAAAAACAGAATTAACACAAGAAGTTTAAGAAAAAGTAACAATTGAGAGAAACAAGTAAATAAATGAAACAGAAATTATCAACAAAAACCACAACTGAGGTGGCCAACCAAAATAATTTACTGCTTTTTGCAAAAGACCTAAAAGAAATCTGGCAAGACCATATAAAAATTAAATACATCCACACATGATATGAAAAATCTAAAATGAATATAATGGCATATAAATTTGTGATTTTAGAATAGACAAGCTATTATTAAGGTATACCAAAAAATTTGAAAACACTGAATAAATGAAACATTTTTTCAGACACATGGAAATATATAGAAATATATAACTTACCAAAATTGACCAAGAATAAAAACAGTTACCTAGTCCAGGAGCTTTTGTAGAGATTTTTCATAATTTCATGAAATAGATACTCATCTTACACACACTATTTCATACTACAGGAAAAGATGCAAAACTCTCCAATTTTATGATATTAGTATAACTTTGACCTTAGGACTAGGCAATGTATCATACGGGAAGAAAATTGTAAACTTGTCAAACTTATAAATAAAGATGAATTTAATAAGACAAGACCCTTGCAAGGATCAATAATTATAGCACACTATGAACTAAGAAGCAAGATTAACTCAACCCTCTGCTCCAGTTGTGTGTGTGTGTGTGTGTGTGTATGCGTGTGTATGTGTGTCTATATGAATATATACAGGACAAGAAAGGTTTTTGCAGTGATGATCTAAATTTAGAAAAATCTACCAATGTAATTTCATCACATAAAGAACAGAAAATGTGATTGGTATTAACAGATGGATAAAATGTCTTTGATGATCTTTAATGCCTATTCACGACTAAAAATTTATTTTAAAAATTAGGGGTGGAAAGTAACTTCCTTAAAATTAAACATTGTCTTCTGCTTCCCAAAACAGACCTGAAATAAACATCATCCAAAATTGGTATAATTTTATAAATATTTCATAAGTAAATACATTAATATTTGCTATTGATTTTGCTATTCAACATTATAAAGAGGTCCAATGAGGGCAAAAAGATAGTAAAAATAAAGAAAGGACATAAAAGTCATAAAGCAGTCTCAAAATTAAGACATTCTGCAGGAAACATACATTTATGGTCTTCATGTGCACCCCAAGATTCTATAGACAAACTCCGAGAACTAGTAAGGGGCAATAAGTTGCTGGATTGAAGGCCAACATGCTAAATTCAGTAACATTACATCATATCAGCAGTTACCAAATCAAAATTTCAGCAAGCAAATTATAGAGTAACATTTCCTAAGATGTTCCAGAATAAACTTTACCAAAACATGAAACATTTTGTTAATGAAGTTACACATTTCTATCATTTTCATTGAAAGACATAAAAGAAGACATAAATAAATGAGGCCATGTACCATGTTGAAACATTTCAAGATATTAATTGATTTAAGTTAATCAATGAATTCAAATCTAATCACAATCCTAATGAAAATTAAATTATGTGAGAAATTTTTGACACGAGGATAACTACTAAATAAAAAAGAATATAACTTTAAAGGACAATTTTAAAAGGCTTCCATCTCTATCTTAACACTACCTGTGAAACTCTCATCTTCATTGAGACATCTTCATTGAGACATGGTGCATTATTATATTTTTTTTCACTGGTGCTGCTTTTGTGGTTCCTCTTGATAATCTGGTCTTTATTTATGATTCTGGTTTTGAAACTTCATGCTCACTTTCAGAGTCTGCTCGAGCAGTCTGATATCTCCTGTTCACCTGAGCCAAAGTGGTCACTTTCAGTCTTTTGCTGAGTGGATTTTGATGCTTCAGTTCCAAGTTGCTTTGATTTCCTTGAGAAGATCATATATACTTCTTTATTCTTTTCATCTTCACTTTTTATAATTGTCATGGTCAGTTTGGTATCCTGTGTATCAATGGTATCAATCATCATATTCTGTATTTCTTTTTTCTAACAGTATCCTCATATTCTCCAAAATTCTGACATTCCCTGTGTGTACTTGGCCTGCAATCTCATTTAATAGAACCAGATCTTGGCAAGAACATTAAATACTGATGGTCGAGATCACATGAGAGAGTAATTGTGGACAAAAATTTGATAAAGTCCAATGCCTATCTCATGTCTAAAAATTTTATTTATTTATGTATTTAATTGAGACAGGGTCCCACCTTGTCACCCAGGGGGAAGTGCATTTCAGCTCACTGCAACCTCTGGCTCCCAGGCTCCAGTGATCCTCCTGTCTCAGCCTCCCAAGTAGCTGGGACTACAGACACACTCCAACACACCAGGTTAATTTTTGTAGTTTTGGTACAGACAGTGTTTCACCATGTTGTCCAGGCTAGCCTTGAGCTCCTAGGCTCAAGCGATCCACCTGCCTTGGCCTCCCAAAGTACTGGGATTACAGGTGTGAGCCACCACTACCGCACCGGCCTCATGTCTAAAAATATTACATAAAAAAGAAAATGTCTTCAAGTAAAGAAAAATAGCAACTCTTCTAAAACAAACAAATCTAAAGGGTGATTATCCTTAATGGTCAATCTTTAGATGCATTACTTTTAAATTCAGAAACAAGACAGAAATACCTGCCATCACTTCTAATTACATCTAGTTAACATTTAAAATGTGCATCCCTTATCATTCAGTAATTCTATCAGAAGGAAGAAACCCTTTAATATGAGCAAAACGTAGGGATATTAAAACTTCAGGCTAACTTATTTGTAATAGGGGAAAAATCAATAAGCAATATGAATGTCTAGCAAGGTGACATTAAATGAATAAAATAGGAGTAGCATGTTTTTTTCAATGATTAAAGTATAACAGTTAAGTTGCCGGGCACAATGGCTGATGCCTGTAACCCCAGCACTTTGGGAGGCTGAGGTGGGCGGATCTCCTGAGGTAAGGAGTTTAAGACCAGCCTGGTCAACATGGTGAAACCTAATCTCTACAAAAATACAAAAATTAGCTGGTAGTGGGCGCCTGTAATTCCATCTACACGAGAAGCTGAGGCAGGAGAATCGCTTGATCCCGTGAGGTGGAGGTTGCAATAAGCCAAGATCGCACCATTGCACTCCATCCTGGGTGACAGAGCCAGACTCCATCTCAAAAAATAAAAATTTATCTCCTAAATGAACACATGTATGTGTATGTTTGTGAGTATCAGAAAGATCAACTAGGTGTTATAGTATTAATTAATTAAAACAACCTAAATGACCACAAACAAGGAATGTTTTAATGAATGCATGGAGTCAGGTTAAGTTTTAAATTCTGACTCTGAGTTTAACAAATTACTTTAAATCTTTAAACCCTATGTCCCTCCCTTGAAGTTTACAGAGTAATGTGATTAATAGATGGTTACTTGTGCTATTATAAGTAATTCACTTAGCAGGTTTTTTTGAGAGAATGTAGAGTTTCAGTAAATGATAGGTGCTATTTTATTACTATAATTCTTATTTTGGTTTTTATGATTATGAGTCTAATTTTTTGACAATTTTATTTAGGTTCCACTTATCAGTTATTTTATGAGGACCATGCTACTTGACCTTAAGTATCATATGACATTTACAATTTATGCAAATATGTTTATGACTTATTTTATTGTTTTCATTTACTTTCTTTTATCTTTACAAATAATTAATTTAACAGTCCTATTTGTTCAACAATTCTTTGTTTTACTAATTTATTTGGTCACATCTATCACTCTCTCTCTATATATATAGTATATATATATAGAATGTATATAGAATATATATATATTCACGGTTGGGCTTATGTCTATTTTGTCTTATTTTGAGGCTTTATCTGTAAATTGCTAATTTAATTATTGTGAGTTCACAGTAAGGTTTAGCTCTTAGTCAATCAAGTTGCTCACCGTTACTCACTTATTTTAACAAAACATATAAGTTATTTTCACCCGTTAACATTTTCATTTAACTGCAGAGTACAAAGCTCTTAAAAAGGGGATTAGAAAAATGAGAGAGACAATGAGGAGAAAAGAAGAGAAAGTCAAGGAGAAAAAGAAGGGGAAAAAGAGAAGGTATTGAACAAGACAGAAGATGAGATGGTGGAGAAAAGAGTGGAAAAAGATGACCTTTAAAATACTACATTAAGCCTATAAAATACCTTGGAAAGAAACAATATCTGTACAATTATTCAGTTTTACCATTCAGGGACATTGTAAATCTCTTTGATATCTGAATATTAGTATATATTTACTACATGAAACTTTCATTTTACATTAAGGTAGATTTTAAATGTAATAATATGGCTTAAATCATTATATGATTGATATGAATAAAAATCTGCCATTCTCATGGAAAAATACTAGACAATACAATGATCACATACAACACCTCTCAGTTAAACTCGAACTTGACATACACATTATCTAATTGGTCTCATAACAATTTTCCATTTTCCATTTTCAATTACCATTTTTGAACACAGTGTAATGATGAGGAGAAAACCTAATAGTAAAACATATTTGAATTGTCATGCTGAAAAACCTCAGACTTGATCAGAGGACAAACAAATTTGCAACAACAACAACAACAAAGCAGAATCTAAAGAAACGGGCCGTGAGAAAACAGGTTTATGTAACATGACCTACAGCCTATATAATAAAAGAGAAAATAAATATCTGGCGCCTGCATATTTTGGGACATAGCAGCATAATACTCTTTGCACTCACTGAAGTAAACCAAGCAAGTACCACATCGACACCGAACAAGCCTGCTGAGGACACCAAAGCACAACCTGTGCTCCACTGACACATACAAAGAAATATGTAGTAAATGTAGAAGCCTAATTTAGGTTCAAAGTAGCACCATGGAGTTAACTAGTCATGCCTGACACTGCCTACAAGGAGTTACCAATTGAAAACCTAGGTGCATCAAAAGAAAGGGATAAATAAAGAAGTTTAGGGCATTTATATAAATATGTAAATCCAAGTGTGCTTGTTGGAGAATATTTAGGGCACTGTCTACCTACTGTCTATTATTTCTCCCTCTCTCCTTGCTGCCTCTTACCTGCAGACTTGGAGGTGGGGAGTTCCTGCCTTAACAGGGCATGTGATCTGAACTGGCACTGCAGGAATTGTACTGCTGTTTACTACTGTCAGCAGCTGTCCTGTTTCTTAGGATCACCAAGGAGGAGTGAGAACATTCGCTGTAGGAGGCAGCAGGAAAGATGTCAACAGAATCAACTTCATTTTTCCAGCATGGAAATAACCCAAACCATTTAGCTGGAAGACAACATTAAAAATGATACCAAAGTATTTTAGAAATTATAAGTTTAGCAAAAGGAAAAATTATAGTATTTGAATATTTCCTTTTGGTTTCCACTATATGCCATATATCTAAATTGCATGTTGAATGCAGCTGACAAATTTATGCAGAGAACTGGACATGCAGCTATTATAGTGTCCTGTGGTGGGCTCAGTAATTGGACATTGAATCTAGCTAGAATTCATATCCAGTGACGTTTTGCTGAGGGTAAATGTATTCCGGCAAATGGCATGATTTTCTCCAGCTAGAATTCTAAAAGGGAGGCAGTCCACCTGCGTGGACAGCTGCTACTTCACAGATTCTTTGCCAGGAGCCACCATTGAATAGAGTTGTGTAGACATTATGTTTGTTGTTTTCCTCTGACAAAAAGCAAGATGAGTTGAACTTGAGTTTTTGCCTTGTCTTGTTTTCACAGCTTCTGTGATTTATCAGGAAACAATACTTGGTAACATCATTTTATTTGGTTTTGACCAGAGCACTCCTTTGATACTTCATGAATTACTTATCTCACTTTAATAAGGCTTAACATGGAATATTAAACCTCCTATACATTTCTAATTAGTTTTTAATGAATTTTAGCTTCTCTGATAGGAAAAGCTCTATCCAACTAGCTACTAGAAATTTAAAATCCATTACTGAAGTGTATGACAACCACTCCTAGGGGAGAAATGTCCTTGAATTGTGTGTATGTGTGTGTGTCATTTTCAGAAATAACTCATATTCTAAATGTTTACCTCCACCTTTGATGGCATAAGGAATTACCATCATTTGCAATGAATAAGTGACTTCCATTATACAATGCTGACCATAATGTAAATTATACAATGATCAGAAGTACTGAATTGCTTGTATCTGCTTATGCTTTTAAGATATAAAGGAAATAACAGGCCAAACTAGCAAATTATGTAATTAAATGTAATTTTCCAAGTTAAGGGCACATTCACTAGAATAAAACCAAAAATATAGTATCATACCCAAACTGAACTAAAATAACTTCAAACAATTAAGATATTATTTTATTTAATGAATAAAAACCTATGAGATTTTGTTAGGTCAAATTTTACAATATATGGTAATGCCAATGAAATAATTTATGCTATTAACATCCATTTTCTTCACCTACAGTTTTCATTTTTTACCTCTCAATTGGCTTAGTTTAGTTTGTTGTTTTTGAAAGAAAATTTCCTTTTTACATATTGGAAATATTTTCATTAACACAATAAATATTCTATATTTAAGTTTTGAGCATAAGAAACATTCACATTAATGAAACTTTTTTGAAATATCTTGCATAAAAAAAGAACCAATTTGATATAAAGAATATGTGACCTCAATTTTATATAAAATCAGACCATGTGAGAATGTAAGAGAAATTTCTAGAATAAGGAATGCAATCGTTTAAAGTTACACACATAGCATCTGTATTAAAAATAAAGAGACCAAGATAGGAATTAATAGTGAACTAAAACAAAAGAATAAATAAAGATATAATCAGTGAGAAACACATATTTTGTTAGGCAATATATGTAAAATAATCTTTCAAGAACTGAATAAAATATTTAAAAGAAAAAAGTTCACAAAACTATGTAAATACTTTTGAACTGATAAATGAACAGCAAATTAGTTTAAATAATTTGGAATACATTGATTATTTTCTCTTTTCATTTGCCTCAAACACATGGGAAAATAAATGCTTTTTATTGGTAGTGAATGGCTATGTATGCACTCTATATAGTAATAAATAGACCACAAACCATTAAAACATATTTAAATATCCCATCTCTTCTATAATTTAATATCTACTATTTTCTCATAAGCAATGAGATTATCAAGGGAGGTTGCTTGTTTTAAAATACTTTATCATGGGTAGCCTCTTCCGATGAGGTGATCTTTCAAGGCTTTTCAAGCCCTCTAGAGTTCATGGCCTACCATTTTGTATTCTGGGCACCTGCTAGATTTAAGTGCTCTTGAAATTGTGTGTGTTTGTATGCATGTATGTATAAAACTGCCAGTCTCGGGAATCACCCTTTTGAGGAACAAAGCTGGTTGTAATTCAAAAAGGAATGAAACAATGTAGTTACCCTAAAGCAGCTTTTAGGATTGGGAGAAGGGTGGTCAAACAGACACATAAGCAATTTGTTATACTACAAAGCTGAACAACATAAATGCCATATGCTATAAAAAGTGCTTAATAGGCACCATGGGAGGAATGTTTCATCATTCATTTCAACTAGGGGCTATAAAAATGACTTCAAGAAGGAGATAATAATTCAGCTGGACCGCATATGTATAGAACATTTTTCTGCATTGGCAAATAACTATGATGAAGAAATGTGAATGTATGTGATATCCTGGGACTTAACCGTAAGACACATGGGGGAATATATTAGAAGATAAGACAAAATCATAGATGACATAAATGACATATTAGGAGGAAATGCAGTACAACTGGAAATTTTTACAAAGAAAGGGACACAATGAAACTTTGTCGATACTGTGTTTGTTAGAGTTGTTTTCTTACTGTTAACGGAAACAGAAACGGTAGAACAAGAAATAATAAAAACAGGACTAGAGACAACCTTGAAGATCCAAAATGAAGGTGATGACGATGATAATGACTATAGTGGTGAGTGATGGTAATGGCTATGATGATGGGATGATAGTGGTGATAGTGGAGTCAGTGATATTAGACACTTGCGTGGCTGTGTTTATTGTGCTCTTCATATGTACCAAAAATGTGTTAAACATTAATATTCATTACCTCTAATCTTAACAGCAAATTTGTGAGGAGAATTTGTCTCCTATAGATGAATAAATGAGCCTTAAAAGAATTAAACAGCTCCCCTAAGGTTATATCCTATCAGAGGCCAGAATAGGAAGGTAGGTCTGTAAGGCTTCCTAGCTGATACATTTAGACTTTCACTGTGGCACTTCCCATTAGCAACAGAGAAGGGACAAACTCTAAAAGGCAAGAGGATGTAATAAGGAGTTTCTGATCAAAGCTTCAAGTAGAATCAAGCAATAAGTTGCATAAATGCTGTGAATAGATACTGAAATCAGTAATTTAAAAGGTCAATGGCAATGCTAGAGAACAGTTTTCATAGTGGTAACTATAGAAGTCAGACTGCAAGGGGCTGAAACATTGGTGGTAAGCCCTCAGGAGTTTTCTAGGGATACAATAAGATATGGGTATTATTTCAAGAGAGAAAAGCAAGACTAAAGTAAGGTTTTAATTTTTTTTTCTGTTTTGCTTATTATGCCATAAAAGTCTCAAGCATCTTTGGGACTTGCAGAAAAAGAATTATAAGAAAGTGAAAAGGAAATTTCAGGAGATACAGGAAATGAAGGGACACAGCACTGAAGAAATGAAACTGTCATTAAAAGCACTGGTAGATAAGTTGGACAAAACAATAAAAATGGAAGGTAAAGGCATTTGATTATTAGATCAATAGTCTGGTAGAAAATGAATCTTAAAGTAAAAGTCAGACAAGTAAGTTTGTGAAAAGGGAACTGCCATGATTTAGACACTGACTTCAGAGGTTATGTTTAGCAAAAAAAGCACAACGTCCAAAAATTAAATCAATCTCTTTTTTCAAAGTACCAACAGATGGCTAATCCATACAAAATTGAGGGTGGTATTAGCTGGTGAGCAAAACACAGCAATAGGGAAGACATGATTTTAGGAGACATGATTGACACATATCTGGACAGGTGCAAAACCGGGACATTAAATGCAGGACAGAGACCTGGTCAAAAAAGGTGATGCTCAGGAAGAAGTTGAGTGTTCCTGATAGAGAACAGAACACAACAGGAGAGACGAATAAAGGAAATTTATAACCAAATTGGAGGGAAGTTGAAGTAATTATCAACAAATGGTTTCTAATTTTTCAGAGAAAGGAAACGCAGGAGTGTGGAATAGAGAGTATGAGGATTTGAGAAGATCTGAAAGATGTGTAACCACTATTTAGAGGATGTGAAGGAGTGCCACAGACACGAGAAATGAATCTGGTAACAGCACTGCCAACACCGCTGAATGTTACATGATATTTCACAAATGGAAGGCACATGTTATGTGATTAAATGTCCATTATCACACTGCGGGAAACACTGTATGGAAACAATTTTAATCACTCCATAAACGTAAAAATGTGTTCTGTGCAGAAGCAGTCAGTATATCTGCAACTACTAGAATACCAAGAGTTTTGGAACTAAATAGTCTCTGTTCCTCGCGGCAACTTTTTCCAACATTGGAGGTCGTATGATAAACAAAACAACCCCAAGCTCCCATCTGGTCTCTGTGTGGCACAGCAAGCCCAGGCATGGCCTGCGTCTTTTTATTTTTTTATTTTTTTATTTTTTTGTGGTATTGAATATAGCCAGCAGTAAAGTGAGCACCTGCACTACAGGAAAATAATCCATTGCCATTTTATCACACAGATTTTCAAAAATAAGAAGTCATGATTCTATTTCATACTATGCATTTGGATTTAGGCAACCACTTTCTTCCACAAGCCTAGCTTTTTATATTGCCTGTGCACACACAATTCCCCCTTGGATTTAAAGTGTTCTGTGTATGAGAAAGGAAGAACGGTATGCACTTGAAATATTATCTTATTAAATTGTTTTAGTTCTTAACTCTCATACCCATGGGGTTGATAGGAAGGAAGCAGTGTTATTCAATTATAAAGTTACTCTCTTCTTAAGCAAATGCTTTCAATTAAACCAAGGCAATTTTTTCATTGGTGGCATTCAAATGGAAGTTATACACAGCCATCTCCTGGGGCATTATACTCTTGTCCTCTACCCTTAATTTGACCTGAAGAAATTTCCCAGAGCCCAGTTAGCTATCAGGTGAAGGAAGCAGAAACATGCCAACGTGCCCATTAATCAAAACTCTAGACTTAGAGAACACATATATCAATGTTTTCTAAAAGTTCTTAATAGGACCTGGAAAAAGGCAGAAGCATTTGTACGCTACCTAAGAATTATCTTCCTTAAATATGCTCATTTTGGAAAAAATGTGTTTTGTTTAAAGCTAGACAAAGGTACCGTGTCTTCAAAGATGGTTGAGATGAAACAACAAACACTAATAATCAGAAAATATGAAGTCTTATGTGCAATTTGACAAAGCAAATGTCCCGAGTAAATTCCTAAGAAAATATTTCTCCCGTGTTTGAGACTCTCCACTTCCTGGCACCCAAAGCCTTCAGTTCTTGCTCTTCTATCTTCTGTCATAAATACTTTGAATCTTCACCATTTTGTGGTTTCTTCCCTGCTTCCTTCAAATACAGAATGTTACAGTTCCCTGGGTTGATTTCTGACTCCCTTCAAAATCTCATCATCTTTATTCATTTGTATTGTTCACCTTCCATGGAGTGACTATTCTTAACTGACCTTTCTTTTTTTTCAGGTCTATGTCAACTTCATTCTTGGCAGGTGGCCTTGTCTCCTAATTCCCCAAGAAAAATCCAGATGAACCATCAAATTGATTGTGAGCACACGCATAGCACTGTCCTTCACTTCAGAATCCACACTCTTATCCTTCTTTCCAATGTCGAAAAATGAGGCACTTCTTCCTGCTCAGTCAGGTCAAAACTGTCCAGACACTGGACCCCCACACCACCTCCTCTGGAGAGAGGGGTCCTTTCACTTATCATCCTCATTGAAGTCAGCATATTTACTGTTTTATTTGCCTAGTTCCTTCCTTTATGCCTTTAAACAATCATATCTATAAATAATCTGGAGGGAAGATAATCCTCTCTTCTCAAAATGTATTTGATCCTGCTGCTCTTCCCTGAAGCTATTCCAGGACTCTCAGCTCCACTTTCATTAATGCCTTTGAACTGGCTTCTGCTTCCATTAGTTTGTGCCTAAATGAAGTTGCGTTTATAGATTCGCTCAACCACAAGCACACGTGGTCGCACATGCAAACACAAATTTATGCAGCATGCACCCATCCCATGTTCTCAGTATATTCCTTCCATTTGACACTGTTATATTTGGCTTGTCTAGTATTCCTCTAACAACAGCATTGCTTATCCATCTGGCTGAGTGTCCTTGCTCAAGAATTCCCCCCATGGCTTCCTTTTTCATCCCACAGCCCTGTCACTCCAGTGCAAGGGTTGGACTTCAGTCTTCTCTCAATTCTCAGTGAGAGCATAGATGTTGATATCTTTAACTTTTCTAATGGTTTTTTTTTTTTTTTTAATTTCCTCATTCTCCACACATGACTCCCACATGTAAGCGCTCATATTAAATGGAGGGAGTCTCATCTAGACTTCGTTTATGAGTTTCTGAACTCAGAATCTACATTTTGTATTTTACACACTTCTTGTTCCCAATTCTCCTGGATGAACACCTGGTAGTGAGCATTCAATACAAATATACTGATCACCTATCAGGTACTATGTTAAATGCTAACAAGAAAATAATACAAATCATATACAATGTGTGTTTTCAGAGTCCACCAGCATAAAGGAAACAATCAAAAGGCAGAGCTATTAATGGTGTAGTAGATATAAGCACAGCATGCTATGATTGTAAACAAGAGAGAGGGAAGTTTATCTTCTTTATTTTTGATTTTCAGTTATACGTGGTGATCGCCTTTATAGAAACTCCCTGCCCCTCTGACTTCTTGGTCTCTAAAATTGCCCTCCTATGACCAGAGGCCTGGCATGAAAAGAAAGTGTTCAGAGACTAACAAAAGTCTAATTTTCCTAATCTAACAGGAGGATAACACTATCCTGCCTAACTCATGATAAACATGAGGACCAAATATGCATCGTAGTTGAAAGTAGTTTCTACATTTTTTAGCCTTAGATTTAATCTTTGACTTTGGAGAAAAATTAATCTTGCTTGCTAACTAAATGAGGGACCCAAATCACAATGTAGCACTAAGCTCTCCCCACAGAGACCCGCTCTCTTACAGAACTCACGTTCTGAATTTATATTCACTTCGTATTTCCAGCTGTTACCTCGGACGGATAATACATACTTTCTAGATTCCCATGTCCTACTATTTCAAATGATTTAATTTCTAAAATTCCATTTTAAAAATGACTTTTGCCTTCAAAAATTGCATATCAATAGTTTAGAAAGAAAATTTCAACTGGGTATTCTTCCAGGACCTCAAACCAAATTGGTCACGGTGTCCTGCGAATACATCCAGTGCCCCCAACCAGCACCAGGCTGCTTTATTTTTGTCAATGTCACAAAAACAAACAGGTTAGGAAAAAGTAATTTTTCTTTACTTTTGCCTCTCTCACTTCCAGTCAGTTACTGACATTATTTTTATGACACCTCTCAATCTGTCACATTCTTCATGTTCCCATTACTTGCCCCTCTCTACTTAAGAACCCACCTAGAATATTATAATGATGCAGTAACTCCCCTGACCACCCCTAGTTTCTACCTTCCTGTCACATAGTGCAAACTTGACCGTGACTCCCCAAAATAACTCTTTTCACATCAGTCTTATGTTCAGAAATCTTCCATAGGCATCCTTTGCCAGAGAGATGAATTCAAAATTACTTCACCTCCCTTGTCAATCTGATGACCTACTACTTTGCGGCTTAATTCTTGTGGCGTTAGCTATTTGCAGACGCCCAAGAGACTTAGATAATTTCCTCTCTTCCCTTTTTCCACTTTTCTTAAAGGCTCATCTGAAGTCCAATTCTGTCCGATGGACTTTCTAATCAATCTCCTGTGGAGAATAGGTGCCCAAATTTGACACTTACTTGGCAAGTTAAGTCTTACATATTCATTGATATTCTTGTGTATGAATTCTGTTCTCCCTGAAAATCATGCATAGTGTATTATACCACACTATCCCTATCACCTAGAGTGGTACATTTTCCGTAGCAGCTCTTCTTGTTTTTGACAGAAATGCTGATGATGTGGTGTCATATATTCAGTCTCAGGTCATTAACATCTTCCACAGGTACCTCTGCTTCATGTACCCTACCTCAAGTGCTTGTTAGGTTAAAACAACAAACTCCTTCACTTTACCTCAGCCGTCTCTTAATGATTTTCAAAGCTGACCCCATTCTTCTATGACCCAAGGTCTGCTTGAATATTTGAAGTAAGTTTGCTTACAATTACTCCCATCACTAAAATATCTCACAAGTGTATACCAGATTTACCCATAAAAAAAAACTTTTTATCAATCAAACAATTAATCAAATATGTAATGTACATGCCTACACTCTCTGGAGCAAGAATTTACAACATTGCCTCTTGAACTTAACCCCAACATCTCAGCTTGACACTCAAGAGTGTACACCAACTGGACCTTCTCATTTCAAACATTTGCCTTGATTCAGTCTATGTACTTCTTAGTCTTGCTAATGTATGCCTTCATATTTCAAGAATATTCTACCACAACTGGCCAGGTGCGGTGGCTCATGCCTATAATCCCAGCACTTTGGGAGGCCGAGGCAGGTGGATCACCTGAGGTCAGGAGTTGGAGATCAGCCTGGCCAACATGGTGAAACCCCATCTCCACTAAAAGTACAAAATTGGCCAGGTATGGTGGTGCATGCCTGTAATCTCAGATACTCAGGAGGCCGAGGCAGGAGAATTGTTTGAACCCGGGAGGTAGAGGTTGCAGGGAGCTGAGACTGCACCATTGCACTCCAACCTGGGTGACAAGAGCAAAACTCTGTCTCAAAAAGAAAAATAAAAAAGAAAGAAAGAATATTCTGCCACAACTGAAATCCATTACCATTATTGGGCCAAATCAATTCCTACATTATCTTAACCAGGTAACTAGTTCTATATTTCAATTTTGATTTCTTGTAATACCAAAAGTGCATTATCTTGCATTTGTTTATATATTGCTTACAAATCACCTCAAATTTTTATGCCTACATTTTACCAATTGAATCATAGGTTTCCTAAAAGTTAAAAATCTTTTCTTATAAATGCGTTTTTTCCCCCACAGTATCATACATAAGTTGATGTGGGATGAATAGTAAGCTAATGATAACTGAAATGAATTGATACAAAATTAAAGAAAATAATGAGTTCCCAGTTATTAATATCGCCATATCACATCCTCAGAGCACATTATGTTATATAGATGGAGGGCTTATAGTTGTGTCACACCCGAATTTTATGCTCAATAAATAACTGCATATGCTTACTAATTAAAATAATTACAATATGCCCCCTTGCATTTGTGTTCTCAATAGACATGAAACAAGATTTTTTTAGCACTGAATGGATTCCAGTTTTGACAAATTATGATGGCTACAAATAGATGAGGGTATGAGGATAGTATATCGGTTTTTTAAAATAGATCAGTTTTTTCTTACTTCTCTTCAGGTTGCCTTTGGATTATTTGAGGGTAAAATGCTCCCTTGGTATGGGGGAAATTTTAATAAGACTTTTGATTATGTAAATGTATTATAATAGCTAGGAGACAACGATTTGCATAATAATATATTTTTAAATAGAGTTCTCTCTTTCTCCATGAACTTACATCTCTGACGTTTTATTTCATTTCATTTTATTTAACTTGAAGACTGAGCTGTGACTGGGAAAGAAGGAGATAAGATGGAAACTTGTTTTCTTCTGTGTGGACTCAGCATATTAAGGACAGTGGGATGGGGGAAAAGGGTAGGTGAGCATAAATTCTGTTTGCGAGTGACCTGGTTAAGAATATTCTTATCAAGAGGGATAAATTGGCCCATGAAACACGGTAGAAGTCTAAACTATGAGAACTCAGTGAGGAACCCAGTGAAGAGTTTCATGGTATGGAGCATGAGAGCAGTTATATCTAGAATTGAGTTTAATTATTCTTGTCTGTGTCTGACATTTTCAGTAAGTACTATTAGGTAGTAGAGACTGGACTTAGCTATTCTCAAACAGACACCAGGTAACCTGCATCCACATTTGCAGAAGCAGCAGTACACGTGGAGGAGCAGTGTCCTGGAAGAGGAAAGCTGCACTCAAGGGATAGAAGATGACGCCCAAAAGAGTGGCACAATAGGCTTAGCTTAGGACAGATGGGCAAAAAAGGTAAGAAAAAAGGTAAGATCTCCTTAGTATTCCCAGAAATATATGGGAACAAATAAACCTAAAAGAGGACTAGCTTCCTGAAGTCAGGCATGCTGTGACTTAGACACTGGTTATTGTCTAAAGCCTAATGACTGAAGTCTGCAATATATAGGTTACGTGCTTTAAAACTTTTCTGGATGACATTATTCCCATCTTTCACTAACCCATACTGCCCATCCTCAGCCAGCACCCTCACTGTCCCCACCCCACCCTCACTGGCCAATGGTAGGTTTCAAAACACACAGCAAAAGAGCTCATTAAAAATAAAGCAGACATGGATAGAAGTCTTTGTAGAATAAACAGTTATCAAATGGCAGAAAAAGAAAAAAAATATTTACTAACAAAGTTGTAGGCAAAAATAAAATTAAAAATTAATCAGCCATTACTTGTTAATATTTTGCTTCAGTGCAAATACATAGATGAACTACTTTTGATAACATGCAAAAAGAGCAACCTATTCAAATTGATAGATTCATTTTTTTTCATGGAGTCTAAACCCCCAGCAATACAAAATCATTCTTGTTGCAGTGGATAATACATATGTCCTATTTTGATTAGCCCTTTTCTGAAAATTCACCCTATCCCCAAGTCACATAGATTGAAATTGTATGTTGAAACGTTGCTAGTTATTTTAGAACATATGAAACTTTTGTAAAAATTCAGTGATCACAAGAAAACTAAGTGTTTAATGAAAAGCCTGTGATTTAATATTAACTTAAATAGATCATACTCTAAAACTTACTACTTTTTTTGAGCAATACTTTTTATTCCTACTACAAAATATGTGGATACTGATAGTTATGGCAGCAATGTTAATTGTTGAATTGTAATAAACCCAGTTTCATAATATAGCTGCTGATATTCTAATGTACTTTTTTCAATTATCAAGCATGGTTACAAAATGGATGTTCACTAATCAAATATTCTGATTAACATAGAGAGGTTACCTGTGGGTTACCTATTATCCACGAATAAGACCACATTAAATTGTTATAAATAATGTAATATTTTGTAGATTCAGATTACAATTCAAGATCCTATATTATTGTAGTGTCATCAATATGACCATCAATATACTTATTGGTGTACAAGAATTCTGCCTAACATGCCAGATACAGACTATTTTGACTTCCTCTTCAGTAGTCACAATCCTTGCTTTAGAATGCAATGGTGTTCTTTTTTAAATGTATCCTTCAATAGTACTATGATTATTGCTGAGAAAATGTTAGAAGAGGCAATCATAGTGATTAAACTATGGTGATTTATGAAATTTAATAACTTTTTTCTTGACAGCCAGAGAAATTGGACAGATGCACACACTGAAAATTTAATCATGATACAGTTACTTGAAACCATTTTTATTCAACATTAGAATATGCGACAAATTTATATGCAATACTGTCAATAAAATACAAATACTGATGTATTAGGCTTCTCTTAGAGGGACAAAATTAATTATACATACACACACACACACACACACAGAGATATATATAAAGGGTAGTTTATTAAGTATTAACTTATATAATCACAAGGTCCCACAATAGACTGCCTGCAAGCTGAGGAGCAAGGAGAGCTAAGGGAAGCAGAGAATAAAAGTTTGGAAAATTTACAGCCTCACTATGTGACAGAAAAGAAAAACCCATTTTCTGGGGATAAATTCAAGCTGGCTGCAGAAATTTGCATAAGTAGCAAAGAGCCTCATGTTAATTCCCAGGACCACAGGGAAAATGTCTCCAGGCCATGTCAGAGACGTTCATGGCAGCCCCTCCCATCATAGGCCAAGAGGCCCAGGAGGGAAAAAGTGGTTTCGTTGGCTGGGCCCAGGGTCCCCATTCTGTGTGCAGCCTGGGGACGTGTTTCCTTGTGTCCCAGCCTCTCTAGCCATGGCTGAAAGGGGCCAATGTACAGCTTGAGCTATGCCTTCAGAGGGTGGAGGCCCCAAGCCTTGGTGGCTTACATGTGGCATTGGGCCTGTGGATGCACAGATGTTAAGAATTGAAGTTTGGGGGCCGGGCATGGTGGCTCAAGCCTGTAATCCCAGCACTTTGGGAGGCTGAGGCTGGTGGATCACGAGGTCAGGAGATCGAGACCATCCTGGCTAACACGGTGAAACCCGGTCTCTACTAAAAATACAAAAAACTAGCCGGGCGTGGTGGCGGGTGCCTGTAGTCCCAGCTACTCAGAGGCTGAGGCGGGAGAATGGCATGACCCCGGGAGGCGGAGCTTGCAGTGAGCCAAGATCGCGCCACTGCACTCCAGCCTGGGCGACACAGTGAGACTCCGTCTCAAAGAAAAAAAAAAAAAAAGAATTGAAGTTTGGGAACCCTCACCTAGATTTCAGAAGATATATGAAAATGCCTGGGTGCCCAGGAAAAAGTTTGCTGCAGGGGTGAGGTCCTCATGGAGAACCTCTGCTAGGGCAGTGTGGAAGGGAAATGTGGGGTCAGAGCCCCCACACAGAGCCCTACTGGGGCACTGCCTAGTGAAGCTGTGAGAAAAGGGCCACCATCCTCCAGACTCCAGAATGGTAGATCCACTGACACCTTGCACCGTGCACCTGGAAAAGCCACAGACAATGCCAGTCCATGAAAGGAGCCAAGATGGAGGCGGTACCATGCAAACCCATAGGAGCAGAGCTGCCCAAGACCATGGGAACCCACCTCTTGCACCAGTGTGATCTGGATGTGAGACCTGGACTCAATGGAGATGGTTTTGGAGCTTTAAAATTTGACTGCCCTGCTGGATTTCAGACTTGCATGAACCCTGTAACCCCTTTGTTTTGACCAATTTCTGCCATTTGGAATGGCTGTATTTAAGCAATATCTGTACCCCCATTATATCTAGGAAGTACCTAGCTTCCTTTTCATTTTACAGGCTCATAGGCAGAAGGGACTTGCCTTGTCTCGGATGAGACTTTGGACTGTGGACTTTTGGGTTAATGCTGAAATGAGTGAAGACTTTGCAGGACTGTTGGGAAGGCATAATTGATTTTGAAATGCGAGGACATGAGATTTGGAGGGGCTAAGGGTGAAATGATACTGCTTGACTGTATCCCCAGCCAAATCTCAACTTGAATTGTATCTCCCAGAATTCCCGTGTGTTGTGGGAGGGACCCAATAGGAGGTAATTGAATCATGGGGGCCAGTCTTTTCCGTGCTATTCTTGTGACACTGAATAAGTCTCATGAGATCTGATGTGTTTATCTGGGTATCCACTTTTGCTTCTTCCTCATTTTCTCTTTCTACCACCATGTAAGTAGTGCCTTTCACCTCCTGCCATGATTCTGAGCCCTCGCCACAAGTCATATGGAAATGTAAGTCCAATTAAACCTCTTTTTCTTCCAAGTCATGGGTATGTCTCTATCAGCAGCATGAAAACAGACTAATACAAACGCTAATGACAATTTTTGCCAAATGATAATTTAAGGGCTATGGGCATTTTGTTGCCAAGAAAACTCTTAACTAGGTAATTCTGACTTTTTCTAGATGTCATAATCTCCTATAAACTATTCAAAGATTCTTCCATTTTACACTTTCATATCAATCTTCTTCCTTGCTCTATGTTTAGTGCCAAATTTGCAAATGCAATTGGCTGAAATGATTCCACTTAAAGTACTTAGATGAATTATAATAAAGCATGTGGAAACAGTATGTTCAGATTCTGAGTCAAGTCTAGGAGATTGCTTCAGGGCTTGAGAATGTATTCTATAGGTTCAAATGGATGGAAAAAATAATTAAGCATGCTATCTGATTGCAGATTGCAATAAAAAATTATTTATCAATTGATCCATTAGCACAAACTCTGCCACAAATATGAATGCTATATAACTGTTTGGTATTGAGTGATTTCACTACCTTTGCTGCTGACAATGCATTAATGGATGATTCATTGCTCTCTGAGAAGCAACAGATAGGGCCACTTACACACAAGTCTAATCTTTTGTCCACATAGCCTGAGTGTTCATCCAGATAGGCTAATAGCCTGAAAGAAAATGGTCCTAGCCCAACTGTTTTTTTATTCAGGGGAAATATTTTTCTATCTAAGGCATTTTTTCATGTAATGAATATATAATTTCATGCATTATATGTGATTATATAATTTAATTCAATGAAGATAATTTTATTTCCTAGTTTCCAAGGGGCTCACTGACTCTTATCATTCTCACCTTAATTCTGTGTAAGCCTTCACTAGTGCAGGCTGCCTTAACAAGGTAGTGACTTATGGAAGCTGTAAGATGACTCTGAGCCTGCTGCTTTTATGACGGATGTATTCTGTCCAAAAGACACAATAACCCAATAACTAAGCAAATACAACAATCCACAAGGGAAAGCAAATGGACTACGGGACTAAGAACATGAAATGAAATATTTAGAGGATGTAGAAATCAAATTATCTCCAAACAATATTAAATAAAATAAAAAATGTTAGTTTAAAAGGATTAGAGAGTCAAAAAAATTACTAAAGAAATCAAGTGAATGTTTTTGGAAAGACCGAGAAAAACTACAGACCAGGGACTAGGGGAAGAGGGAAAGCTCAAGGATAAGTAACAAAAGGCCCTACTAGAAATGGAGAGTGAAAAAGGAGAACAGGTTAAAAGAGAAAAAACAAAGAGAAAAACCAAGGGTCATTGAGAGAACAAGTCAAAATGGGATGAATTCTATTAAGATATGAGAAACAGGATTCTAATTATGATGTAGTATCATGTGTATTTCAAACAAACTCCAGTTTATTTGATTATATAAAAATTATAAGCATTTTTATAGTGAGATACTTCCTAAACATAGTTATAGGAAGGGCTCTTGTGAATCAAGAAGAAGACAATAATAACTTAAAAAGGGAGAAATTGGTTAAGGATACAAACAAGAGGTAGTCAGAAAAAATGCAAATCATCTATGAACATACGAAAAGCTTCTCACCTCACTAAGAATTGAAGAAAAATTAAAATAGTAATGTGATATATTAAAAATTACATTAGTAAACACTTTAAAATTTTTAGATAAATTATTTAAATTTATATTAGGCAGTGTTGGCAAGGCTATACCAGGAAGGGCATTTTCAAGCTCTACGGAAGCTAATTTGGCAGCCCTAATATTTAAAAATGGGGAAAAGTGTAAATGTTCATATCTGTGATCCAGAATTCTACTCATAGAAATACATCCATGAGAAAATTTTTACAGTTGTTTATTGTAGCAATTTTGCAATAAATAGGCCCATCAATAAAATAATCAAAACAGTGTCTTGCAAATACTATGGTTTCAATAATTGTAAAGTTACCATTATTATCATTACGATCAACAGCATCATTATTACAAATCGTAATAAGGAAATATGGAAGGAAAGCTATGTTATAATGTGATGTGGAAAAGGTCAGCTACAGAACAAAATAAATGATAAGCTCACATCAAGGGGAAAGCCATATCTAAATATGTGTGGGGGGGATATATACATATATATGTACATTCTAAATTCATTTCTAAATATACAAATATATATAAATACACAATATAAATAAGATAAAATACATTATTTCAATATAAATAAGATTACATAGATGACATATATAATTCATAAAGATCAGAAGGGAGAATAGAGTATATACTGAGAGTATTTTTTAATTCAGGTAAAAAATACATAACAAATTTTACTAATTATTTTTAAATGTTACGTTCACATTGTTGGGAAACAGATGTTCACACTTTCTCATCTTGCAAATCTGAAACTCTATACTCATCAAACAACTAATCTCTTCCCTATTTCCCTAGTCCCTGGTAACCAGCATTGTTTCTGTTGCTATAAATCTGACTACTTTGGATACCTTATATAAGTGGTATCATACAATATATTTTTGTGACAGGCTTATTTCACTTAGCATAATGTCCTAAAGCTTCATCCATGTTGTTGCATATGATATAATTTACTTCATTTTTAAGGCTGAAAAATATTCCACTGTATGTATTCACCACAATTTGTTTATTCTTCTGTCAATGGTCAATGGGCACTTACGTTGCTTCTACCTTTTGGCTACAGTGAATAGTGCTGTTGTGAACATAGATGTGCAAATATCTCCTCAGAACTCTGCTTTCAATTATTCTGGCTGTGTATGCAAAAGTGGGATTGCTGGAGCATAGTGATTTTTTAGATAGTGTAACCACTCACCCACAGGCTGTAGGTAATAGGAGACCTGGGGCACTTTTCATCTTTTTTTTTTTTTTTTTTTTTTTTTTTTTTTTAACTGGATTTGAGGCCTATTTCTGCTTTGTTACAAAATTGCTTTACTTAGATTTTCAAATTGGGTTCTTTTTTATTTCACTTTGTTTACTCCTATCTTTTTAAATTATACTTTAAGTGCTGGGGTACATGGGCAGAACGTGTAGTTTCGTTACATAGGTATACACGTGCCATGATGGTTTGCTGCACCCATCAATCTGCCACCTACATTAGGTATTTCTCCTAATGCTATCCCTTCCCTAACCCCATACTCCCCGACAGGTCCTGGTGTGTGATGTTCCCCTCCCTGTGTCCATGTGTTCCCATTGTTTGACTCTCACTTGTGAGTGAGAACATGTGGTGTTTGGTTTTCTGTTCTTGTGATAGTTTGCTGAGAATGATGGTTTCTAGCTTCATCCATGTATCTGTAAAGGACATGAACACCTCCTTTTTTTATGGCTGCATAGTATTCCATGGTGTATGTGTGCCACATTTTCTTTACCCAGTCTATCATTGATGGGCTTTTGGGCTGGTTCTAAGTCTTTGCTATTGCAAATAGTGCTGCAATAAACATATGTGTACATGTATCTTTATAGTAGAATGATTTATAATCCTTTGGGTATATATCCAGTAATGAGATTGCTGGGTCAAATCTAGTTCTAGATTCTTGAGGAATTGCCACACTGTCTTCCACAATGGTTGAACTAATTTATACTCTCACCAAGAGTATAAAGTTTTCCTATTTCTTCACATCCTCTCCATCTTTTATTTGATATATTTATTCATTTAAAAAAGTTCTGTTTTTTTGTATTATAAATGCAATTAATAAGAAAGAAGCCTTCAAGATAAAATAAAACGTGTTTTCTTCTTTTCCTTCATTCTTAGCTCTATTATTCCCCATTTCTTTCCAACACTACTTGTCAAATTTCATTCACATACAAACCTTTTACCCATGAAAACAACCTGCCATTTTTCCATGAGTGAAAGATACTCTACAAATAAAATATATATGCATATATACATATATTGTGTTTTAAATTTTAATAGACTCCAGATTGTTTTACAAAAAAAAGGGAGGGCTCTAACCATTCTCACTTCCACCAACAGTTTCTAAGTAGTCCTCTATTCCCTACACATTAGTGCGATGATTCTTAATTTCTGTTACTTAATTAACATAAATTATAGAATTAACAATATAACAGAATTAACAGTTTCTGCAAAACTGCTACAATTCTTTATTTAGTTCTCTTAATTTCTTAACAGAAATGTACTTGTTGGTGTAAAATTAAGTCTCATTTTACTTTGTATTTTTCTGGCAAGTTCTGATTGTCAGTTTTATTTCTTATATTTTGGGGCATTTCTATTTCCTTTTTAGTGAATTTCCTTATTTCTTTGGAGAATGTCTATGTCTAGTGTAACCCAACAACTTTATCAGAGCTGATTTAAGAAAAGAAGATAAGAACATGCACATACACACTCACACAGTTAATAGTGAAGGAAATATTAGCCTCAAAAAATAGAACACATGTCCAAGAAGACATGTGTTTTCAAACTATTTGGACAGTCAGGCAACTTCTTGAACAGAAGAAAAAACGGAGCACTTAAACATTTTCAAATCTACCACTAAAAAGAATTTCTGGATACCCAAAAAATAAAAATAAACAAGTAGAAGATTTAGATGCCTCAACTTAGGAAATCAGAAGATATATTGAAAGTGAGCAGTCATTGCTGAGATCTTAATCAGTAGCCTGAATGATCCAGAAGAGAAGGAAAACATGAGAGAAAAGATGAGACTTAGCAGATATATTCAGGTGACCTAATACCCAAGTTATAGGAATAACAATAAAAGAAGGAACAGAGAAAGAAGCTATAATTAAATATTTAATAGAGGCAAATTTCTGAGCTAAACAAATGTGATTCTGTAGACTGAAAGAGCCACAAAATCCAGTCTAGATATATCAGAAAACATATATGCATGCCTAGTCATATCTTGTAAACTGAGCTGTAAGAATAAACACAAGTACTATAGAACTCCAAACAGGGGTGAAAAAAAAAAGTTGCTTAAAAAGATACAAGAAATACATCTTTATTACATAAAATTTAGGAAAAAATAGAAAATTATAAAAAATATATTAAAATTACATGTATCCCACTATACAAAATATTATTAGATGTTTTAATGCTCATGCCATTTAGTTTATTTTCTTCTTTGAGGAAAAACAATATTTAGAAGTTTACATGGCTACTTTATGATCATATTATTTCTTAAGACTTCAATTAATATTTTAGGATGATTTAACATTTAGTGATTCCCTACTCAGTGCCAGATACTGTGATGAAATATTCACCTCTCCTTTATTCTAAGTTAACCTTCACAGAAAATCTGTGTGGTAGGCATTTATTATTCTCTGTTTTTTGAGAGTGCAGATGTGGGAAGCAGGGGAGTCAGGTCTCAATTTCTAATCCAAATTTTAAACCTGTCCTTTCAACTATAACAACTCACTTTTCAAAGAATCAGTCTTGTTCCTGAGAATGATTAATATAAATAGTGCTTTTATATTTCATTTTCCCCTCTGTTAGAGTCAAGTCCCGGAGGAAGTAAAAAAAAAAAAAAAAATCAAAAAAACTGTAAGAGTTCCTCTAAAATGTGTATCACCTCTCATATAAAGGATTAAATTTCCATTCATACATTTATGTTGAGACATAATATATAAAACTGTGTGCTTAGTAAGAACTGGAAGAATTACAATATATGCTGAATTTGAAACTATTTTACACCTTGAAGAAGCTACTCCTTAGCAATGATTTGTGATAAGACCGGGGAGAAAACACCACAAGCAATTTATCTCCTAGGATTTCTTCAGAAGTCAGTTGCAAAGCAGTAATAGTCAGTGAACAACATCACAATTTTAACTTATTTCAGGGAAAGTGTTTTCCTGTAGTTTTCTTCATATTTTAGGCTAAATTCTTCAAACAAAAGATATATGAACATTCAGTTCTTTGCACTTTCAACACAGAAAATTGTGTTCAAAGTTTTTCTGAATTTTCCCATGTGGTCCCTCTTACTAAAACAACATGTGAACTTGGGAATGATAATGAATTTGCATATTTAGCTAAAATGTTATAAGAAGAAGAATGCAAAAAGGAATGTTGAGAAGAATTTTTAAAGAACGTTTCATCGGAAGCAAAAATGTTTCGGTTGTAAAAAATTGATGACAATAATTCAACATGTCACCTTAAGCCAGTTTGATATTAGATTACTCTTCTATGCTTATGATAGAAAAGGTAACAAACATAGTGGTTAAGAAGGCCAGGGCGGGCACAGTGCTCAAGCCCTGTAGTCTCAGAACTTTGGGAGGGTGAGGTGGGAGGATCACTTGAGCTTCGGAGTTTAAGACCAGCGTGGACAATACAGTGAAACCCTGCCTCTGCAAAAAGTACAAAAGTTTATCTGGGCATGGTGGCACATGTCTGTAGTCCCAGCTACTCGAGAGGCTCAGGTTGGAGGACAGACAGCTTGAGCTCGTGAGGTGGAGGTCGCCGTTGAGCCATGATCGCATGATCACAGCACTGCACTCCGGCCTGCGCAACAGAGCCAGGCCCGGTCTCAAAAAAAAAAAAAAAAAAAAGAAAAGAAAAGAAAACCCAGACTGCTTGTATTCAAGTACCAGCTTTCACATTTGATACCTATGTGACCTTTGATCTTAGGAGGTTACCTTATCTCCAGGTGCCTTAGTTTCATAATCTGTAAGATGTGGATAAAAATAGTTTTTGTTGTGGTAGTTTCATGAGAATTAAATGTGTTAACAAATGTAAATACTTATAATAGTGCCTAGCACATAGGAAGCCCTATGCAGACACTAGATACACCATTCTGTGTCCATGCATGCATTTGTTTCATTTTTTTTTTTCCTGTCAAGCAAACTGACAAATGGTTTTTCACCAACTTCCATGCTTGTCCCAAAGTTTCAAAACTCACAAGCTCATTCTGTATTCTCCTGCTTCCTTTCCCTTCTTAGAAAACCAAAACATAAATCATTGTATGCATACACTTCAGAGAAACAGGGATTCGGTGGGGGTAAGGAGTTCATACAGAAGACTGACATGGCCTATCAACACTTAACTATGTTCCAGTTCCAACAAACTCACTTTATCTTTGTTAAGGGAATAGGAGAAATGAAACAAATGGTTCTGCCCAATTTAAATCCTACAAAGTATTTCTGACATCATTCTATAGATACACCAAAGGCAGTTTTGCATAACATAATGGATAAATAAATATTATGTTTTACTAACACATAATATTGTTAAGGGATAATTTTAAAACCATTGCATGCATATATTATAATAACATGTAAAAATTAACACTGACATTGTGGCCCATATGAGGACATGATTCCTATGAAATAGATGCTTCATTCTGAGTAGCCAAATTGGATTTTGTTTAAATAGTTATATCTAGTCCAAAATCTACCCTTCTACCATATTTTCATACAAGGTTAATGATACAAATTGATGTTTTTTCTTAAAGATGCTCTAATTACCCATAAGAATATTCATTTGCTTCTTGTTGATACTTGTCTCCTATGTATCACATGTTCTTTTCCTTTATATATAGTGAGACCAGGTCTCACTATATTGCCCAGGCTGCTCTCCAACTCCTGGGCTCAAGCAATCTTGCTGCCTCAGCCTCCCAAAGTTCTGGAGTCATGGCCTGAGCCACTATGCCCAGCCTTATCACTTTGGATTAGTATAACCAGAGGTTTTTGAAAAGCCTGTCCAGGCACACAACACTGTATGCAATTTTTAGTAGCACAGACTTCCATTCCCTAAAACATAGCCTGATATTTGTGTAAAGGAAATTCTTTATTAATTATCAGAAAGTTGCAGAAGTAGAAAATGCCATATACGCCTAATCAAGTATACAATAACTGATAAAATAGAGTGTTAGAGAGTTTTGTATAGACTTGTCACTTCCGAATAATTGGCATTAGCCACTTACAGTTGTACCTGTTATTAATGTTGTTTTTCACTTGAAAATGCTAAATAAGCATCTCTATGAACAAGCTACAACCTTTCAATACTAATAGTACACAAAGTTAAACAAAAGCATAGAAAGTTAATGAAAACCAAACAAGTGAGATAATGAAACTAAATGACTATTGATGGCTTAAACTCTACAGCTAACTACGTGATGGCTTGATGTGTGTTCATAATTAACCTACAATTTGAATATGTAAACATTCTGTAGATTCCATTTAGCACCAAAATAGTTTTCTTTTTAGAAAATAAATCAGAGTTAAGGAATGAGAATTCACTTTTCTGGTCAACTATTTCACTTTTCCTCTCTTTCCAGATCTTAAACATCTGCTATCCTCACTGTTAGCTGTTTATTCTCAAAAAATGTGAACAAATAGAACAGAGTTGGCAAAGGCTCTCACCCTCATGTCTATCACCTACCTGCATCTAGTCCTGTGCACTCTGACCTCTCTCATCTCCCTTCATTCTGCTATCTGAAGAAAATCCCTCCAATTGTGCATCAGGCCCCATCCCCTCTTACCTACTTAAAGACAAGCTCTTATTCTCTTGGTTTCCTGTGTAATTTTTCAATTTCTATAGAAATTCTAGTAAATATATAAAAACATGAAAGACTTCCTCCCAACCAAAACCAAACAAAACCCTCACTTGGACACACATACTTTGCCAATATACAATTTGCCAGTTTTTTTTTTCCAACAAAATTCCTACAAAGATCTTTCCTTACTCATTGCTTCTGATCCCTTCCTTCCTATTTACCCTTAAATCCAATCCATTCAGGTTATTCAGACGTCTACCTCTGAAAACTGCAACAGAGGTAAAGTACTCTTGGTAAGGTCTTCACCAACGAGCGCCATGTTTCTAAGTCAGTAGTCAATGAATGATTGGTCCTCATGTTAGTTGACAAATAACAGAATTTGAAACATTTGCTTGCATCCATTCCTTTTACTTGACTTGACATACAAGGCATCACATTCTTAGTTTTCTACCTTACTGGCCAGTTCATGTTAGTCTCCTTTCCTGTATCCTCTTCATGTCCCCAATCTTTTATGTTGGAGTGACCCAGGTCATAGTCCTCAGGCCCCTTCCCTATTTACAATCACTTTCTTGGTAAGATTATACAATTTTGTAATTGTAAATATACACTGACAGCTCCCATATTTTAACCTTTGCTTGGACATCCCTCTGAAACTTTGTATTTGAATGTGAAATATACATCACAGACTTACATTGACTCAAATCAAACTAGTAATCTTCCTGCAAAATTTGTTTTTTCCTCATCTCAGAAAATAACTCCATTCTTAAAATTGCTCATGCCAAAAACCTCAGGGTCAGTTTTGTTTACAACTCTTATTTTCATATTTTATACTTAAACATTTAGGAAATCTTGTCGGTTCTTCCCTCAAAACATAGCCAGACTCAAATAATTTTTCATTGTCTTCATGACCTTCTCCTTCTAGCCAAAATTATCACCTTTGTTCAGTCCACTGTCATTTTCATCCCTAGGTTATAGGAATAGCCTCCCAACTTATTGCCCCCTTAATTGGTCTCCCTGCTGCTACCCTTGTCCCCCAGCTGTTCTCAGTCTAACGGGACAGAGATATCCATTTAAAATGTATGTCTGATAACATCACTCTTTGACAGAAAATCCTCCAGTCAGACCCCATTTCACTCAGAGACAGCCAAAGTCCTCACACTGGCCTGCAAGATAATACAAGTGCTCTCCCTCTCCTCACCACTGAGATCTCATCTGCTGTCAGTTTGAACAAGCCTCAATGGCTTCCTGAGTTTGCGACAATGGCTTTCCTGCATTTCCTCCAAATTCCCAGCAATGTTTTACTTTTTAAATGTATTTGCATTTGCCATTTCTCCTGATGAGAATCCTTTATCCCAAAACATTAGCATGGCTCATCCTTATTCCCTTTCAGATCTTTCTTCTCAATTCTTCTTAGTAAGGTCTTTCTTGATCACTTTATTCAAACTTGTCCATTCTCCCTGCAACACCTTTCCCTTTCTCCTTTATTTTTCTTCATAACACTTCACCAACTGTGATTATATGCATATACTTAATTGATTAACCTATTTATTTTTGGCCTCACCCACTAAACCATGAATGCTCATAAAGCAGATACTTGTTGGCTACTTTGTTGTGCTCTTAGGTCCTGAAGTAGTACCTGCCCCATAGGAAGCATTCAGTAAATATTTACTGTTGAAGACTTTTGGTCTCACCTTTTTCCGGCTTTCCTTTGGAAGAGTCATTTATACGAAGCTGAGTTGACTTGTAATCCCTGAGAACCATGAGATTATGAGCTCATCAAGGCAACACAGACAATTTATGTTTGAACCCTCTTATTCCAGGGCCCACAGTTCTCCTGGACCCACTTTCCAATCTTGGTTCTCTACAGTCACTCCATTTCTTGTTGTCTATTTAGTGCTTGATAATAACACTCTTATTGTATGGGGAAACAAGTGGCAAGAACTTGCATTTTTAGAGTCTGAAGACCTGAACTTAAATTCTGATTCCAGCTCAAAGGAATCAAAACACTTATTATTGAGAAACAATGTTCTTATATTCAAAATGGAGATTTACATCAAGTAATGACAAAAATACCTTTGAAAAAAATATACACATCTCTTAAACCTGTGAAAAATGTGTAACATCACTAGTAATTAAATAAATGCAAAAAAATAATGTCTTTTTTCCCTACTAAATAACCAACTACAAAATACTCAGTGCTATGAAGGATGTGGAGAGCTGGTTCCTGGCAGGGGGACAATTATTTGATACAATTCTTATACTTGATTCATAACTCTTAATACAGTAATTCCACTGATGACCAATAATAATCTAAGATGCATATACAGATTTAAGCATGAAAACATTTTTCTTAGCTTTTTATAATACTGGAACATTACTAAAAATGACCGAAAATAAAACAAAATTTAAGCAAATTATAATTTGCTCACAGGTTATAACATAGTCATAAGTAATATTTGCTACTATATAGGAAAATGTTTATTACAACTTACTGAGGGAAAATATCCTTGTCAAAAGGTGTAACAAATTAAAATACTAAACATGACTAATTCAAGTTGTTAAAAAAAAAGAGAGAAAAACTGACAGAAAATAAAGCAACTATAAGTAGTGACTAATAGTTGTCACTATTAGTGACCCAGCTTCTAGGAACTGGGATAAACTTTTCTGTATTAAAAAATGTAAAAATAATAATTTTAAATATTTTCCTGCTTCCCTTAGGAATGTAGAAAAATTTTAAGATACTATATTAACTAAGCAACTAAAATTATTTATTCAATATTTAGCGTTTCATTTTTACAAAATTTAATATTCATTCTATTTTGGTCATCTCTAAGTGTACAAGTCCTCTAAAAGCTTCCCAGTCTTGTTTTGGGAACTTTTCAAGGCTTTCCAGCCTCAGTCTCTCTCTGTTATCCATCCAGAGATCTTTTTCTCAAAGTCCTCATTGAAATCTTACACAGAACTGTAATATATCTGCATTTAATTAAGTCTAATTAGTAGAGACACTCACACTGTGGGAAAACAAACCTTGCTGTCAGCTGACATCAGCAACTACGGACAAGTAGAGTGCCACTTAATACAGTTTATTATATTTTATTACAATGGAGATATTCAATGTTATTTATATTGTAAAATTTTTTTAAGAATTATTTTCCGGCCGGGCGCGGTGGCTCAAGCCTGTAATCCCAGCACTTTGGGAGGCCGAGACGGGCGGATCACGAGGTCAGAAGATCGAGACCATCCTGGCTAACACGGTGAAACCCCGTCTCTACTAAAAAATACAAAAAAACTAACCGGGCGAGGTGGCGGGCGCCTGTAGTCCCAGCTATGGGAGGCTGAGGCAGGAGAATGGCGTAAACCCGGGAGGCGGAGCTTGCAGTGAGCTGAGATCCGGCCACTGCACTTCAGCCTGGGCGACAGAGCCAGACTCCGTCTCAAAAAAAAAAAAAAAAAAAAAAAAAAAAGAATTATTTTCCAGCTGGACATGGCGGATCACGCCTCTAGTTCTAGCACTCGAGAGGCTTAGGTGGGTGGATAGCTTGAGCCCAGGAGTTTGAGACTAGCCTGGGCAACAAAGAGAGACCCTATCTCCACAATTTTTTTTTTTTTTTTAAATTAGCCAGTCATGGTGGCAAGTGCCTGTAGTCCCAGCTACTGGAGAGGCTGAAGCAGGAGTGATCTCCTGAGCCCAGGAACTTGAGGCTATGGTGAGCCATGATCATACCACTGCATTCCAAACTGGGCAACAGAACAAGACTCAGTTTCTAAATCTACAACAATAACAACAACAATGCAATATTTTCTAACTTCCTAAAAGATTGATAAGCTATTTTAGATCACACAGTTCTTTACCCATAATGCAAAATTCAAGGCAAAAAATGGTAATAAAATATTTTGTAGCACTCAGTGATTGTTGCTCTATAAAGACTGCAAAATCTTTTAATCCAAAACCTTTCATCCAAATGGAAAAATTCATCTATTTTAAGACAGAAACAAACTTAGATATTAGGAATTTGCTGCTAATATGGGTTTATGCAATCTTGAGTTCTTCTTCTCTGTAAGATAAATTCAGTCTAATGCCGTAAGCATCCATGGAATAATGATCTCACACAAGCATGGTAAAAAGACAATCCCTGGGTTGTTCAGTTTAAAAGCATTTTCCTCACAATTTTGTTATAACCTCAGAACTTAGTATGCTAAAAAGTTCCAAAATTTTTAATCAATTTAATTTGACAAATTTAAATTTATCAATGTATGAGCACAACTATATTCTGAAATCAACATAATCTTTCTGGTACTTTCCAAATATTTGCATAATAAATTAATAGATATCTTTTCTATTTCTAATTTGTAAATGATTTCCTATATTCTTATCTATCATATATATTTACACAGTATATAATTCTAATTTGATTTAATTCCTCCAATTGTATCAAGTTATCACTTTATTCTCTATTGTAGAAAAGTAAAAATATGTTAGCTATTCCAAGCACTGATGAAACTTTCAGAAACTAGGCAAACACATTTTTCATGACAGATATGTCTTGGATTCAATTATTTGTATTTTATATTTTAAGTAACCTTCATTCTGGAATTTAACTTAATTATTCATTCATTCAACAATATTTTTGATCATGCACTATGTTATGTACTAGGCATGCCACCTATACCAGTGAATAAGACATACTCAATTGCTTCTTGGAGGTAGCAAGCCAGAGATGGAAAAATCATTGAGCAAACAATCACAGGTATTGTGAGAGTTACAAAGGAGATGGTCATGAGTCTTAGTGATTGTTGCTCTATAAAGATCCTATCTAGTAAAGAGGTTTTGGGGGATAGATGAAGTGAATGGTATTCAAGGTAAGAAAAAAAAACAGCAAAGACCAAGAGGCATGAGAGGTCAAGGTAAATTTTTAATGACTGAAATAATTCCTGATAGCTTGAGTTTAGAATAGCCAATGAGTTAGACTTGAATAAGATGAGCATGGTGACATAAATATGTATTTTAAATTTTTTACTTGTAATGAGAAACCAAAGCTTTTAAATTAGCAGTGACATGGTCAGTGACATAAGCTGTTACAATATTTGAAATTTTCTTTAATCTTTGCACTGGTATTCCATATTTTCATAGTATTATTTGACCCTGTATGATCTCTATGTTTTTATCACTTCACTTGATTCCTTCAAGTGTTGAAATTCCTAGTAGAAATCCAAGTTAAACTCTTTCAGTAGGAAGTCCTTTCAGATGACCTCATACACTGATCTCCTACTTTTCATTACATCAGTTTAATTGTCACATCTGAACTATACCACATTCCTTTAAACTCTTTAAAGAGTTTACCATTCTCCCAAATGTTTCATTAAAAGGATAGTTCAGAATTATCTTCATTTTTCTTTGTTGTCTCCAAGAGACATACTAACTAGGTTGCCTAGTAGCTTCCTTCTGGAATGCCCTTGTAATTGGTTTAGATCGTCCTCTCCTCATTTTCTTTAGCGTCCTCCCACCATTCACAATACTTCTCAATGTTTTTACACAACGTTTTTCTTCTACATTTACATCAACCTGGGTAAAATGTAAATATACAGACAGCTCTTTCTGAGATTCATGACCTCAAATTCAGTGTTTGTTTCCTGTGTTTTCCTATTACATACATGCCCAAGATTGAACCACATCATTATGATAAGAGGAAGAATCCCTAGTTATGAATATGAAGAAGCTGACAGAAGGTAATGTTTAAGTTTGCAGTGCTCAGAAAGGAAAAGTGGAAAAGGAATGTTAAAAGAAAAATTAAATGTTCAAATTCACCCTGCCTGGGAGAGGCAAGGGAGATGTCCTTGCTCCTTCCCACCTCTATTCCACATTCCTTTAACATATGGCATAATTCATTGTTCCTTCTTTCTCATGGCTCATGAAGGAAACAAAACCCTATAGTTTTATTTATAGTATGAAAATATTTCTATAAGGTTTGTTTTGTTTTCAAATGTATGTTTACATATTTATGATACCCACTTTCTCCATGAAGGCTTTGAAAAAAAATACCACAGTTGCCGAACAACATTCTCTTGTACCTTAAAATTAACATTCTTTGTTCTTTTAATATAGTTTATGATTTTTAAATTTTTTATGCATACCTAGTGGGTATATACATTTCTGGGATCTATGAAATGTTTTGGTACAGGCATGCAATGTGAAATAAGCACATCGTGGAGAATGGGGTGTTCATCCCCTGAAGCATCTATCCTTTGAGTTACAAAAAAAATCCAACATTACATTCTTGTAATGTACATTCTTACATGTACATTACATTGTACTTGTACATTCTTACATTCTTTAAGTTATTTTAAAATATAAAATTACATCTTTATTGACTATAGTCATCCTATTGTGCTATCAACTAGTAGGTCTTATTCACTCTTTCTATTTTTGTACCCACTAACCATCCTCACTGCCCTCCAACCCCCTCCTAGCCTTCCCAGCTCTGATATTCATCGTTCTACTCTCTGTGAGATACATGTGCAGATTTGTTACATGGGTATATTGTCTAATGTAGAGGTTTGGGCTTCCAGTGAATGCATTTCCCCAATAATGAACATAGTACTCAAAAGGTAGGTTTTCAATGCTTTCCTCCCTCCTTCCCCCTTTTTGAAGTAACCACTGTCTATTATTTCTATGTTTATTTGTATCATTGTTTAGCTCACACTTTATAAGTGAGAACATGCAGTGTTTTATTTACTTTTCTGAATTATTTTACTTAGGATAATGGACTCAGGCTGCATCTATGTTGTTGCAAAGGACCCGATTTCATTCTTTTTTATGACTGCATAATATTCCTATATATATATATAGGAATATGTATATATGTGCACAAATGTATATCAATGTATATATGTGTGTGTGTGTATATATATATAAATTTTTCTTTATCCAAGCCACCACTGATGTACACTTAGGCTGTCCATTATTTTGCTATCATGCATAGTGCTGCAATAAATGTACGAATGCAGATGTCTTTTTGGGAAAGTGACTTCCTCTCCTTTAGGTAGATACACAGTAGTGGAATTGCCGGGGGGAACAGTAGTTCTATTTTTAGTTCTCTGAGAAATCTCCATAGTGTAAAACCAAAATTCTTATGATGGTGGTAAATAGTGGTTCTCAGAGTTTGGTTCCCAAATCAGCAGCAGCATCATGAGCTGGATGACATTAGAAATAAAAAATCTTGGTCCAGCTCCAATCTTACTGGATCAGAAACTCTGGAGTGGGGCCCACGGACCTTTAACAAGCCCTCCAGGAAAATTCGATGCTGCTCAGAGTTTGAGAACTATGAATAATTGTTCTTAATCCTGACTGTACATTAAAAGTACCCGAGTGCCTTTAGATAATATCTCTGAGTAAGACTCACCACAGACTATGTAAATCCACATATCAGGATAGGAGTCTGCAGGTTTCACAAAGATTCTGCTACACAGTGAGGATGGAGTCTCATGGTCTCCTTCACCTTGTAGAACGATCTCAGGCACTCTTCCACCTCAGCTGAATGCTCTGCAAAGTCATCCCAAACTTCCATTTTCCAGTTCTTCATACTATTTCTCAGGCTTCATGTTTCCCACCATATCTTTCATACCATACCATAATTTTAACAATGGTCAAATGAGATGAGGGAATGGGTTTTTATCTTCTTTATTTCTGAATTTCAAATTCTATAGTTTTTATAACCAAAGCAACTTTCCTTTATAAATAGTTCAGTGTGTGTTGTTCCCCTCTATGTTTCTATGTATTCTCACCATTTAACTTCCATTTATGTAAGTGAGAACATGTGGTATTTGGAGGGTAGGAGGAGGGAGAGGATCAAGAAAAATAACTAAGGGGTATGAGGCTTAATACTTGGGCAATGAAATAATCTCTAACAAACTCCCATGCCACAGTTTATGTAATAAACTTGCACTTGTACCCCTTAAAAGTTAAAAATATAGTTCAATATTAAAATATTTTTAAATAGTTAAACTGAACAAAATTTTAAAGACTAGTAAGTTGTTTCAAATGACCAATTATTTAATAAGGAGTTATTTCATTATTATAAGATGTAATAATAAAATTAATTCATGCATTATGTTCATGAGTAGATAAGTTAAATATACTCATGCAGGTACTACTGCACTTTTCCTTACCCTTTTAAAAAATAATAGGGAAAACAACCTCGAACCTTGAAGACATATGTATATATGTGCATAAATGTATATCAATCTATATATTTAAATGTTTAGATTTCTTAATTTATTCAAGCCCATTACTGTACAAAACAATTATACATTTTTGGACAGTAACAATGTGATTCACATGCCTATAAATCATTAATATCTAAATACATCATTTCTTTCTTATCCTTGAGGTGAAATATAATTTTACACTAAATCAGTTACTAAGATTATATGATTTATTATTTTTTAAATAAATAAAAATATTTTGGTTTAGGCATATGTCATTGTCTGTTGTAAACTATGTTTGTGACTAATACAAAAAGCAGAAGTATAAAACAGGAGCTTGAGCATTAACGATACATCATATTATTAAAAAGTAAAAAACCATATTTATTTGAACTATATCATATTTGAAAACATTTATATTCTAAACTTCAAACTTTTAAATAAAAGTATCAGCATTACAGATCATATTCTAAAATTATATTTTGAAACTACAGGCTTTTTTGTAACATTTTTATGTACTCATTTTGACATTTGGAAATTCAGCTTGTTATGTATTCATTTCTATTACTTTATTAACTTATAATGCATATTTTTTGTAAATGAACAGAAATAATTTAAATTAATACTTTTTGGGGAAAAAAATATTTACAATATATAATTGACCTGTATTAAATCAGTAACACGAGGATTAAGTTATCTACAGGAAAGATATCTTCAGGGTAAAATAATTAGATATAAAATTATTTACCAAATAGTAACTTATATAAGTTTTAGCATCATTAGTCTTCTTCAATTTCTTTAACTTATAATACAGTTGAAAGAAAGGACTTAGATATCTTTTGCATTTCTTTCCTATAGTTTCTCAAACCTACTGAAACAACACATTAGACTTGCTTGTTGCTTGGCTGCAGTCCTTATTTCTTTTTGTTTTCTCCCTAAATAAGCTTTCTTTCACTTTCTGAATAATTAAGTTCTTTTCCTCTGTTTCTGAATGTAACCCTGAAAGTCAGTGTTTGATATCCAAGCAAGTATCAGTGCTAGAGAGCAGTGCACTTTCTCAATCTGTAGATTAACATCTGAAATAAAAGCTAACTACAGACTTTTGGCTAATTGAAAACTGGGATACTCATGCATGAATGAAAGCTACATATAATTTAAAAGTCTCATTTAAACCATTAGTTTGAGTGTTTTCCCCAACTACATCTCTTTATAACGGAGTTGTTGAAAATTATAGAATTGACTCTTGAGTTTTACCTTCTTTGGTTTCTTTTTATTCTGCTGTAACTGCAAGAAGAATGAGCCTAGCAATGACCAAAAAGCAAGAAAAAACAGGGAAAATAAAAAAGACGCTATAATTCACAACTCTTTAACAGTTAAGAGTCAATTGCATATGAATTTATCCATGTGTATCATTTCAATATTTATGTGCCCATATTTTCTCCTTCTTTCTTCTGGCGCCACAGTGCCTGAGCCATCAACTTTATTAGATGTTTGCTGGATTTGTGTCATAATTCCATCTTAAAATGCAAATTTCTGAAGGAATGAGGCTTCATGGTTTTAGATTCTGTATAGCACTGTGGATATTAATAAATATTATACATCCATAAAGTGTTATTCCCCTTATTGGATTTATTTTGTTTCCCTCTTATGATGGTTCATCAACTTCTTATGATAGTTCTAGAAAACTGAATGTACTTATGTGAGGTCACATAATTGTTTATGGATATAAATCCACTAAAATTTAAATATAAATTTACTGTACATTTAACTAAATATAAGAATTTAAGTATTAATCTCATTAAGTTTTGAATAGATTCTATGTGTACTGGAAATATACAAATGAAAAAGACCTTTATCCTATTTTCCAACATTTTTCTATTTAATTATGGAGGCTAACAAGTAAACAGATTGAATAAAATACAACCTTATTTCCAAAATACTATTTGACTTATTTTTCAAGCATCCTTTTCCACTAGATTATAAGCTCCTCAAAGACGAAGCTAGTTTCTTATTCATCTTTGTTTCTCCGGAGCTCATAAGAGTACTTTGCCAGTTTATAACTTGGCCCAGTAGATTTTCGGTGTCTAGAAGTTGGATCTATAGTGTAAGAATATAGAAAAAAAATGTGCATTTGTAAATGGGGAATCAATAAAGCATAGAGAAAGTCATTATCTGACTATGCTTCCGTCAGCACAGCACTGATGTAAGTGTTCGGAAAAGTGTCACCATAATAGCAACAGTAATTGCAACAACCACACAACAATAATTGAAATTTTGGCCCTGAATCTGTAAATAGCCTGGGAAAGAGATTCTTGGGGATTCTTATATGACCCAAATGCGGCTCAGCACCCTTAGTTGCCTGCCTTAGAGCATCAATATACCATGTAAAATTCAGGCTATGGATCTATGGGGCAAGAGAAATCTCTCTGGATCTGATCCATGATGATCATTCTGACTCGGCATGCTCTGACTTTACATCCATGGTATTCATCAGGCTCTCCAGCAAGAGTTGTAGCACTCTTTCTGTTTATCTCGATGACGGATCAGATGGCATATCACTTCTGTACTATAATCAAGGTACATTTAGAAAGAATTTTAAGTCCAGGATTGCACTTTCCAAAAAGAACTCATGCTTTCCTAATTACTTATCTAGGGGTATTTCTGGTATTGACTTCTAGATTTAGCATCGGTAACACCAGGAATGCTAACAAAGAAAGCTTTCCCAGCAGCTCTACCATCTAAGAGCACAGCCAAGGGAACGGCAACAGGGCAGAGGGATGAGAACTCCTGTGAGATGACTTATATCTCCCTTTTAATTATGCTTTTTTTATTAACCTGATAAGAATATAAAAATGTTATTAATTTGCTTACCAATTTAATGTTTGTATTATTCTATCTTATATCCTCTAATTTCTTTGCCTATGTTAGAGTGGCTTATCTTAGTTTTTAACAAGCGGAAAAAAGAAAGGTATATGTATGCTTCTTAATAAAAAAAAAAAATCACATTGCAGAATTTTGGCTTAAGTAAGAACTTCTGATAAATATGCTGTCTGACTAGGCAACACATTCTCACATCATATTTTGCCTATTAAAATCAAGGCCACATAATACAGTTTATTGGCAAGGTTCCAGGACTCTGGAACCACCATGTTTTGTTGAACTCTGGCTCTGCCTTTCCTTGTTGACTGTTTGACTTTGGGCAATTACTTAGCCTTTGTGTTTATTGATTTCTTCATCTGTAAAAAAGGGCTAATGATAGTCCCTACATCATAAGGATGTTATCAGGATGAATGAAATAAAGATATCTATATCTACATCTGTATATATATCTATAGGCACACATGCTTACATATTGTGTGTGTGTTTGTGTGTGTGTGTGTGTGTAATTTAGAAGAACAACTAGAAAACAGTGCCATAAAAATGTTTATATGTGTGCACGAGTGTTTTTAAAAATATTTTGTAAAGCAAATTAGTCTCTGTGTGGTCTGGAAACTTCAGTAGCTGTGGAAAAGATTCCTTTGCTATTTCAGAACATGCTTTTTTTTTTTTCTTTTTCTTTTTTTTTCTTTTTTTTCTGGTCCCATATTGTTAGGCTGGGAGATAAAGAGTTTTGTGGTTTTCATAGACTGCCAAGAACTTAATTTGCATACATAAATCTAGATACAGAAAGATGTATTGCAACATTGTCAAATCTCATCTGGACATGTACTAGAAAGTATAGCTTTGGGAGCTACCAAACATCAGCAAATATGTTATCAAGCTGCAAAAGAAATCAAATGCACTTTAAAATGTCCCTTTAGTGTACTCTGTCAATATTTTTTTTCAAAGAACATAGCCTCTGTTCTAGGAATTTCATTAATGTGTTAAACCATCAAAATGTCAATTTGAGTGAAACTTACAAGTAAAAAGCCATTCTCATAGAAGAGTCAGAAAATCAAATCAAGTAAAATTCAATAAAAAAAGCCCAGATAAAGTAAAACAGAAGAAATTTATATTTAGCTCTTGACAAATAAATGCTTGATTATTTTATTTTTAGAAACTATTAAAAGTTCAACAGTCATCTTTGGGGAAGGAGTTCAGTTGGACTCAGAAGAATTGTTTTATGTCAGCTGATTGAGGATGAGAACCATTATATCACCCAGAATGACTTGCTGTCAACTGGTTCACTTCACTAAATTCACACAAATAATTCCCAACACCAGTTTTCTAGTTTCTCATATGACATTTGGATTTTCAAGAAAGGCCTATGGAACATAAAGCCCCAAATTTCACATGGAGGATAAATCCTGTAAGCCCTTTAATATTAAATCGAGAAAGACTCAGTGAAAAAAAGTATAAAGCTGTAGTGATGCCTCACAATGATGAACTTTTTCTAAGTCTAAAAAGTGACTTTTCAGGAAAAATAGGAGGTTAAATTACAATATACCAGCATGGATTTCTTGGTATACATCTTTTACTTTTTCTCCAAACTTTGCAGAACAGTATGGAACATAATTTGGAAAGGATTCTTAGAAACAATCAACCAAGAGAAAGCATATTATCGATCACATTTTGGTGCAATTTTTCTGATAATCTTCATATAACCTTAATTACATTCAATGACATATGTTTCTTTAACCTGAAGAATTCTTAATTTCTAGTCTTAAATTATTTTTTCAGAAGTTTTCAACTGTATCATTACCACAACAAACAATATGCCTGCAGAATAATTCTGAGTGTATATTAGATTTTTGGTTACACAGATACAGCTTTAAGGCCTTGGTGTTGACCATTTCAACCTAATAAATCAGTACTTGGAAAACTTTGCTCCACAGAGCTACTAACACTGAATCCTTCTAATGTAGTGTCATTGAATGGCAAAGCTGAAAAGGAACTAGATATCAGGGATCATAAACCCAAGTGCTTACAGGGGCTACAACACGGATATTGGACAAGAGGACTTAAGGGAACCTGGAAGACCGTTTCTGATTAAAGGTATTAAAATTCTAAAAGCTGTGTGAAGTTGACTGAACAAATCTTCAGGGAGCTTCAAGAGATCTTAGTTTCTAACATTAATTTTATCCAATAAGGCAACTGCAGCCCCCAGAGTGTGCAGCATCCAAAAGCACATAATATATCACAGTTGGGGTTAGAGTACAGTGACTTCCATTCCAGTGCCCTGTCTGCTTTATAATTTTCTTCTTCCAAAAGCAATGTTTTCTATTGTACTCCCATTGCATTTTAACAAACATAAAATACAGCAAGTCTAACGAAAAGACATGTAGGGCCAGAATCTTATAAAACAGGATGTCAGATCTCAAAAACTCTATAACTCTAGGCTCTTAATCTTGTCATAAATATTTTGTATCTTTTATTTTCCATACAGGGAAATAACCAAGCCCTCCAAATAAAGGATTTTCCATGCCCTGTCCACATGGTCCATCTAAATGCAGCTCAGCAGTCTCAATTCCTAGGAGTCCAGATTGAGCTTTAAGACAGATGGCAGCAAACCATGCAGAACATTTCTGCAATGACACAGCTCATTTGTTTTTCTCTGCATAGAAATGACCTCTATCTTTCTGTTCATGGACTAATGGATAACATATCAGACCAGGAATCAGGAGATCAATCCCAAATTTTGTTTTGCAACTGACTGTGTGTACATCTTGAGAAAGGTACTTTTCTAATTTTAATTTCTTCCTCTCTAAATTGAGAAGGCAGATTAAGATAATCTCTAAAGTTGCTTTTTAAATCCCTGTTATATTTTTACATAGATTTATATACTTTTAGATGAAAACATGTCATGTGATCAGAAAAAAGATCATGGAAGAAAATTTTCCAGCATATAATATTTGATAAAAAATCTTCACTAGAACTACATTTAAAGTAAACAGAAACCCTCCAACACTTACTTAACTGCACGAACTGTTGTCTATCTAGAAATCATATGGGGAATTTTATAGGCAATAATATTATTAGCTTCCTCACTGCCAAATCCATAGACCTCTTTAACAGCCTTTATGTTCTGCAAAATTGGACACTGTTGTTCACCTCCACCCTTCCTCTATTTTAATCTTGACTACCAAGACAACAATCTCTTGGAAGCTCTCTGTATTTCCTTAATTAATTAAATTTAATTTCAGGCTCTTGGCTCCTTTTCCTAGGCCCTCCTTTTAAACATCTGTCAATGGTCCCCCTTGTTCACTCTGCTCTGTGCTAGTGTTGACTCATGCACCCTCAGAATCACAACCACCACTTGTAGTTGCTAATAATGCTCAAATCTTGATTTTTCACCCTAATCTCTCTCCTAAGATAAGGTCAGTTTTTTATGCTCCCTAAATATTGTACAGGCAACTAACAACCACCTGCTCTCAAAACAGTTCTTCAGTGTACTCGGCATCCTCCATGTTACTCAGGCTAAAACCATAGCATCATTCTCAAGTTCTTGTTTTCCTCACCTCTGATATCAAACTGGTCATCAATTCCTTTTGATTTGTGGTGGAAATGTTGTATGAATACATCTCATTCTGGGTAATATCATCTTCTGGCTTATTTCATATCTTTGACATGTGGACTACTGCACTAGCCTCCTCATTAGCTTCTATCATTCTAGTTCTCCTTCTAGCAAACCAATTTTCATGGTTATTGCCTGGATTCTCTTTCTACAACAAAAATCTAATCATGTGATTCTCTCTGCCTTAAACATTTAGGGATCTACATTATATGTGGGACAAATCCTAAAATTCTCAATATATCCTCTATCCTTCAAATTCTAGATTGAAGCCCCAGTTCTGGCTCCCATTGTTCCTCCAATAAACCAGGGGATGAGCACAGGTTTATTCTTTAAGAAGATGTGATGCATGTTCATACTACAAAATGACTTTAATGTACCATCCCTTCTGCCTAGACTATACCAACACTTTTCTAATCTGTGAAGCCTTCTTATACCCCAAATGTGCTTGATGGCACAATTCTATGACTCCCATTAGCATTCCCAAAGGTCTAATAAATATATGTATATTTATGGGAGAAAAAAAAAAAGGCCAGATTACAAACACTACGACAGGTCTACAAATTCTAGTGTGTATGTTAGTTGTATACATGCCTTTGTTATAAACTTTGTAACTATATTTCTGTAAAATGCACAGACCATGTCTTGCTCTCATTTATATTCCTAGTGCCCAACACACTGCTTTAAGCATTTGCTTGATGAATTAAATAAATGGTTCGTAGATTTTCTTTCTCCAATGATAAAAGTTAAATCAATGAAAAGAATGGGAAAGTCTCTTTATAAGGAATCTTCAAGAAAAGTGAGTTTTTAACAAAAAAAAAATTGTGAGTGTTTGCGCTTAATTTTTAGATGCAATAGCCTAGACTGTCAGAATCACAACTCTGAAAATCAAAGAAACATAGTCAGTAGTGAATTCTTTTATTTTGCGCATAGGAGGAGTTCAGATTAAAATTTTATTTTTTTTACTTCTAATACAAATTTTATGGGCTTTTTAAAAAAATTATAAAAGATGCTGCTAGTCTCTAAGAAGCAGAAATGTTTGTTTTCACCACAAGCAATGATTTATTAAATTGGAACTTTCTTCCTAGGACAATAAACTATTGAAATATAGAAAACTGACCTGCAGTTGACCTATATGTTGGCCATTCCCAAAAGTCAGTAACAGTCCATGGAATCTCCTATTTAGTTTCATATTCTCCATGTTACAGTTAAAGTCTGTTTCTTGTTAGGAATTTGGCGTCTGTGCAATATGGCTAAAAGGACTTCCAATGTGATAACATGACCTCTACATGACTCTGGAAAGTACTTACCAGGACTTTAACATTTCTGGACCAGTACCTAACAAGCACCATATGAAATTTAAAAATCAGCTGTATAAAAACAATCTTTTCACTGAGAGTTTTTTTTTTTTTAATATTTCAAGTATACTTTTGTTAGAGACCCTGCTGTCATGCTAAAATTTATTTACATTTGTCTTAACATCTAGGTAAATGTTTTAAAACTGTAGCACTGTTGAGCTGTATATTTCTTTGATGTGGAAGGTTGTCCTGTGCATTGTAAAATATTTAGCAACATCATTAAATCTCACTAGATGATAACAGATGTCAGTACAAACCTCTTAGATATTGACACTCAACTGTGTTATCAAGCATTGCCAAATGTTCGCTAGGGGGCAAAATAACCTCCAGTTGAGAATCACTGTTTCCAGTGGTGACCAACTTGATTTATACTTCTTTATATAGTCTCCACATAGTACAATGTCAGGCAATAGGTATTGAAAGAATGTCTTTAGAAAAAGTTAGTAAATGCTAATATTTGAAACTTTATGTCGTATTCTATCTCAGCAATTCTATAAATATGTCTTAGCCGCAAGGTATACCCAATTCCTAGCGCTGATAGTTGATAAAATCTTCGCTCTTGGGAAAACCTACAAAACCAACAGCTTTTGACTTCCTTCTCTATATGTAATTAACACAATTTTTTATGTTAGGCAGAACACAATTTATAACCACTCATCTTCAGGGATTATAGACTCTTAGTGCAAGTGGGAAATAAGATTGCCCTCTGTGAGCTAAACTATGGAACTATCGCTTACCAGATAAGACAGAAGTCATAAAAAGTCATCTTAAAGAGGTCAGATGTCTCCCACATTGGCTAACCTTGGCGGTGATTTCACTGACTCCATTAACATCTGAAGATAGAAGATACCAGTTAAAGAAGAACCGCATGACCTGAGAAAAATGGACAAAAGGGAAAAGCATAGAGGAAACTATAGGGTCTAGTTGATGCAAGAACTGACTCCATGTGGCACATTATCTTTTACACGTCACGTCTTCATATTATCTTTTCATTAATAAATTACATGAAAAGCTAAATTATCAGAGGTTTGCTTAGCTTGGTAGAAAATCAGAAGCAACTGAAGTCACTATATGACAGAATGTTTACTATCTTTAAACATTGTGATATGAGTATGGCCATGTCCAACAGGCAAAAGTTCACGAAAAGAAAGCCTGTAAAAATCCTACAATGTCCCCTCCAGAGTGTACCATGGCTTTGCGGGTCTTTGGGGAATGTATTTTTCTCCTTGAAACCTTTAATTTTTTGCCTTTTTTGTTTGTTTGCTTGTTCTCTTCATCTGATTTTAAAATGAACAGTACCATATTTAGTAATTAAATATAGACAAAATGAAGTCACTCTCTAAAATACCGTTTAGGAAAAAAAGAGTTGATTTCTATTTGAGCCTTCACACATATCTCATGTTATAGGACAGTCTGTAATCACTTTATTTAAAAAAAAAAAATAATAAAGTGCTTTTTAGGAACACATATCTACCTGAAATGTACTGGAGCAATGATGGGTTTTGGAAAAAGAAGTAACCTGATAGATTCAGTTAAAAAAAAAAAAAAGAAAGAAAGAAAGAGAAGAAATTTAACACAAATTGACTCAATATCCAAGGTGTTATAACTTCATCTTTTAAGCATCAGTGAAATTTTGTGGCAATCGCAAATAAATACCTCAAGATCAATTTTTAAATTATTATTATACTTTAAGTTCTGGGATATACGTGCAGAAAGTACAGGTTTGTTACATAGACACACACATGCCATGGTAGTTTGCTGCACCCATCAACTCGTCATCTATATTAGGTATTTCTCCTAATGCTATCCCTCCCCTATACAACCCCCGCCCCACCCCCACCGACAGGCCCTGGTGTGTGATGTTCCCCTCCCTGTGTCCATGTGTTCTCATTGTTCAACTCCCACTTATAAGTGAGAACATGTGGTATGCCATCATATACGAACAGAAAACCAAATACCACAAGATCAATTTTTTAAAATATTCACTTTGTGGAAATTAATATGTGTGGCTTGGAATAAAATCATACATAGATTTCAAAAGTGCTAAATTTCTAATAATTTAGTAGGAAATTATTATATTGTAAATCTGTGTTAGATAACTAAAAAAATGAATAATGTGGACACAACTGTAGAACATATCTATAAGAAGAATGAAGAAAATTGTTTCATAAAATGGAAGTAAAAAAATGATTAATATTTATTGTGTAGTTGCATTAATAAATTAAATATCATACATTAAAAAGATACTTAATCCATATTTCTAAACATTTATTTTTATTGTCTTGTTCTCCCCTCTCTCATTTAAAAATCTTTATATTGGGAAAGAAGAATTTACTGAACACTAGGGATTGCCACCTTGTTGGGCATACAGACCCATTTAAAGTAGAATGTCCCTTTCCTTTCCCCTGCTAAGATAACTTAGGGGAGACCGAGCACTTTATTATAAATATATACATCTATAGCTTACTGAAGCTGAGATGATAATTTAGGTGTACGTCTATTCCATTTTGAAGAACAAAAAACTTTCAGAAAGCTTAAACATTGTATTAAAATGATGATCTGTGACAAGAAGACAACAATCATTATCATCTAACCTGGTATTTTATTGCTCTTCAGACTCTGAAAGATAACAGCAGAAACACCTTCCTCCCACCCTGTGTGTGTCACTGTCTACAGCAGCATAGAGAAACCAGGCAAGTTTTTCCCATAAATTCAGTGGGATTCTTATGGAAACCGTGGGAAGAAGCAAGTGTAGGACTAAAATAAAACACATATGGCCGTTTCTTTTCTGTTTTCATTTTTTCTTGATCTGAGATATTGTACTGGATTCTATGCAAAGAATTCACTTGGTTTTATAAACAGTAATAGATTCAAGATTCTAAGACTCATTTCTCAACTTGAATAAAGAGACTGTATTAACATAATCAATTAATCTCACTTGTATCTTTGATAAGTCATACTTCCCTTCCAGAGGTTAGAGTTTCTGATATAAATTTCACTGAGTACTTTCGTCTTCAACATTTTTATTGAACTCTAATCAGGTAAAATTAAAAAGCCCAAGGTTAGACATAAGAAAAAAATACAATTATGAGAAAGGAATGCACAGCCTGAGGGGTGTTCTTGCAGATCAGGGAAGTGTGCCATGGATTTATACCAGGCATATGAATTTAGGGCTGTCTTAGCAGTTGCTGCTAAAGAACTCACCTCTTTCTACTATGGTTACATTCTAGTTTAGCAGTTGAAGAACCAGAAAAACCAACGTCCAGAAAAACTACTCCATTTCATCATATGCAAGCTAGGTCTCTACTCTCTTCCCCAAAGCAGGTCCACAGGCTTAAATGTATCAATTCATAGTTGATTCCTTGATTTTGCCCTTTCCACAGCTGTAGGATTCATACGAAATATGTTCATGTGTGCAAGGAAGTTTAATGAAATTTCAGTAAACACAAGTGGAGCGATGGTAATTACCTAAATGAGTTGTTGAAACACGAAAGCCCTCCTTTTCATCACTACCAGTGATAATGCACCCAAAGCCCTCAAGCAGTCTCTCTCTCTTCTTTCTGTCCCTTGTCACTCCCCCTTGCCCAACCTCGGCATATACATACTCACACATAGAATTTGTATGTGAAGCAATAGGTGTTTCTAATTTCCTTTTTTTTTTTTTTTTCCACTTTATCTTGGCATCATTTGCTCTTTGAATTGATGTCAATTCATCAATGAAATGCTGAAAGACCACTAAAAAAAGGTTTTTGTGATTCCTACAGATTCAAGAGAAACAAACAAACCAAAGAAAAGGAAAATATGAGAAGAGAAATTATATCTGTAAGAGCTTTTCTAACTTTTGGAACTGGTTTCTAATTTCTTTACATCTAAACGTTGAGTACTTAGCCAAAACACAACTAGGGATCACGTAGAGTATCTTTCCAATGCATAACTGTTAATTAAACAGAGGCATCAGAGTTCTCTGATAGAATTTATAATATGACTTAATTTAATTTATCTTACCCTCTCACTCTCATTGTATGCTGTTCGTTTTGAGGTGTAATTATTTGTGCCCCTATCTACATTGTCCAATATGGTGGCCACTAATCACAAAATCTTAATTAACTTTATATTAATTAAAATTCAATAAAGTTAACATTCAATTATTCAGTCATAGTAGTCATACCTAAAATGTTCCATAGTCACATAGGCCTAGTGGTTATTGCATTGGACAGCATAGGTACAGAATACAGTATAGATACAGATCATCACAGAAAGCTCTATTGAAGCACTAATAACATCAGGTTCAGGGACTTAAAAACCAACAAATGTAAGAATAGAAAAAGAGTTTATATTTACCCTGTTGGCATAATAAACATATATTTCCAACTCATTCTTCATCTTTTCAGCAAATACTTTATATAACTTATAAGAATACCAACTCTCTACAAAACATTCTATTAAGTGCTAGTACATAATTAGGACACAATAAACCATACATTTTAGTTCAGAGGCTAGAAAACTCTGAAGAACCAGATGGTAAATATTTTAGGCTTTGAGGACCATTCATCCCTGTCACCACTACTCAACTCTGCTGTTATAGTGCAAAGGCAGCCTTAAACAATGTGTCATCAAATGGACGTGGCTGTGTTCCCATAAGACACTATTTACAAAACAGGCAGTGGGCCAGGTTTTGCCTGCAGACCATAATTTGCCAACCTCTTGCTCTAGTTGATAGATTAGCACTTACACAGAAGGTAAAATAACTCCATATAAGTACAAGGCACACTGTGATAAATGCTGTATGTGCAAAGTCTTATGGAAACACAGGATTGAGAGATAGATTTTGACTGAGTGAACTGAGGAAGATTTCCCAGAAGAGATGAGACATAAAATGGGTCTCGAAAAATGAATATGACCTCAATAAGTAAATATGGAGAGAAGGGAATTTCAGCAAGAGGGAACAACTTGAGAAAATACAAAAGGCATAACGACATAAGACTTGTTCAATGAGTCAGTAGTAGATCACTGTAAGTGGAGCTGAGAGAGGCACCAGAACATATTTTAGTAGAAGGCAGTCATGTTTTGTAAAACTATCCTAGGATGTTTTTTCTTGACATCAACAAAAAGTGGTCCATGGCTTGGCTACATTATCTCTGGTATTTGTTAAAATTTAGATTCCTGGACTCCAATCTCCAAAAATTCTAATTCAGTAGATCTGTGGTAGGGCTTAAAAATCTCCATTTTGAGCAAACATTGTTACGATTCTGAACACATGAATGTTTGTGAACCACTGACATCCATGGTTATTTAAAACATCTCTAAACACCCTTCCTTAATAATTTAAGAGAGAGTAAAGAGCTTTAACATTTAAAATAGGCAAAACAGTTAAGAAAGGCTGAACAATGTCAGAATGATTTTTGAGCCTAGTTTGAAACTTTATCCGTTCTTCAAGAAAGGACTTTCAGAAGTTTGGTATTTACTGTTTAGTATGATTTCAAGAAGTTCCTCCCCATTCTATCCTATTTCAACTCATTGAATAGAATGTGTTCATTATATCATTTCAACAATGAGTTTTTATCCATCAGTTATTCTTTCTTCCAGGCTCAGCTTTCTAAAATAAAATATACAATTCCTTTTCATTGTTCTCACTCACATCCTTGCCCTCGCATTTTCTAGAACAAATCATCTGTCCACTGAAATTTCTCCATATTTCTTTGAGACACATTAATAAAGCTTACATAACATGGTAGATAGAAAATAATGTTTTATTAATTTATAAAATGTAAGAAATATTTAGCTTAATTTTTATATCTTTATTAAATATGGCTAGTGATATGAAGAACACTTGAATGAATAGAAGTACATGAAATTATTCTAAAAAAATGGTGCTTCCAGTCCTTTCCCAGTACAGGAGCTCTCTTGGAGCCAATTGCCTTATAAGTAGAATCACTTTTCCCTAAGTGCATCACCTTGCACTTATCTACACAAAACCTCATTTATTTTACCCATTTAAGAAGATTTTCTATAAAATAACTTTCATTTTATTTTCCTCATTTTGGATAGCTACAACATTTTTAGATTAAAATTTGTTAGGATGTAGCATTCTAAAATATATCATTTTTAATGCCAAGGCTTTTATTGAGTATAATTTGAATTGGAGACATTAGCATCTATAACTGTGGCTATAAATTTGGAATTATTATAAAATGCTATGAATTATGTATAGATATGTTGCTGTAAGAACCTTTATAAGAACTGTGCATGTTTAACATTTAAAACTGTTGATACGGCAGAAGTAAAATTTTCCCTTAAAAACTGTCCTTTACTGAAAGGTTGTTCAAGGCAAATTGAAGCAATTTATTTATAAATACATTATAAAATGTAGTGGTACTTTTTGAAAGAGAGGGACATTTCAACAAAACATTCTTGAGTAGAACTTCAAAACTGCTGAATATCCCATGTAGAAAGATAAGCACCTAAGTGAGAAATGAAGAACGCCAGCTTTATCACAAAGTCTCTTCATGGAAAATAAAGACATGAGAATATTAATAAATCATATAATAAAGAAAAAATATTTGAATCTTAAGTTTACAGGCCCATAGAAAGTAAATCATTATCAGAAGTCAGAGCTTAGCTCTAGGGAAAAGGAGCATAAAACATTTTGCCTCGATGCAGACTCTTCACAAATCACCTAAATATGTCAGCAAGCTTCCTGGTAAAAAGAATTAGGAGCAATGATGAACTCAAAAAAGTTTAACAATTAGCTCTTTCAGGGCAGAAGGTAAGAAGTGGGCAAGGGAAGAAGGCGAAAGCTCTCATTTGTAGTGTTTGTCAATTTCTATAGTGTAAATACTCCTACCACTGGTGATTTCAAGCTACTACTGTGATATCCCCGAAAGTAAAGTTGGACCTAGTTCTGTGGGTTGCTCTGAGTTGCTCCCCTACAACTCTGGAAAAAGAAAAACCTGAGTTGTGATGCAAATTTTAGCCTGTCAAAATAAGTATGGAAAATATAGTCTATATATTACAAAACCAGTAAAACATGGGCCCACAATTCAAGAGAACTGTAATATATTCAGGTTTCTTTCTTGAGCACAGACATACTAAGAAGTTGTAAGAATCAGGCAGGATAATAAGAATTCAATCTTTCCAATTAGATTCCACTTATAAATATTGTCCAAATAAATAAATAAGTAAATCTCCACATAAAATGAACACATGAAAATCTACCCTGTATTTTAATTAAAGCAGCTGAATGGATCACCTTCAGATATTCCAAGGCATTTACATGAAAAAAATGATGTGGTCACTGAAGAAACTACAGATTTTATTTAAATTAGAAAAACTTGGATTTGAATGCCCAGTTTACCAATTATGATTTGTAAAACCTTGAATAGTTCATTTGACATAGGTGAAATACAGTTTCTTATTTATTTAATCTATGTAATGCCAATCTTGATAAGATAATGTAAGTCAAATATTTGGCATTTTTTGAAGTTTACATAGTTTAAATCTCAAGGGTTGTCAGCATTCCCCCGCCCACCATATGCACACACCCCAATACACCCACTCCACGAAAGAGTGTAGTGGTTCCTACAAGTTGTGGGCTCAATACTCATTTCTGTTCCTATTTTGGGAACACATTGTTATGTAAAGTTGTTTCCTTTTTTATTATACCATTGTGAGTTTAATTCTTTTCTGTTAATTGTAGCCAGTGGAACCCTAATGGATACATGGGAAAATAAAATGGCTGATTTATAAAGTTAGGGTAAGAATTAGCATGTATGTAAAGCAACTAATGGAATGCTTTAAAACAAAGTATATTGATTGCCCATATATTTACGAAACAATTTCTTTCCCCCCTTTCAAAAATGTGAAATATGGACAAATAACAATCTTTGAAATATCATGGAAGGTTAGTGGGAGAAGGAGCTAGGCAATGAGAAAAACCTTGGCTCCAGTATGGGTACACCACTTATTAGTTCACATGACTATAGCAAAGTCATGCCCTTCTCCAATCCTCTGTTGCTCATTTATTGAAAAGGATCTAATATTGCTGAGTGAAGAATATTATTGTGAGAAGCAAACAGAAAATACAAGTGAAAAGATATCACAGATACTTGGTATTTGATAACATCAGTAAACCTTCTCCACAAGCCCCTATAATGGGAGAGACAAAGAAGCAGGATAAAAATAAAGTGCAGACCTGTGTTAAACAATCTGGAGGGCAACAAACGAGAGGCTTATAGAAACTATTACACTCCTCAGTGATCCAGTCAAGTCTCTGATGCAATTTCAATACATAGAACCATAATGGTTATTAATATTAATGTACTTACCAATTATTTTCTTATCAGACTATAGTTTTGCTGTCCTACCTGCCCTTTGCAATGAAAGAGTTTCAAAGTCTTTTATGTTTTGTCATGAATCAAAGCTATTTTTAATGCAAAGCTTTAACGATGATAAATATAACTACTATGCACTGTAATGTTCTTTGCTAATACACTTGATATGCACTAACTTATTTGATTCTCCTCACAATCTCAAATGTGACATGGGTTATAGTAACCTTTTTTTAACAGATAAGAACGCTTAATCTCAGAGCACTTACTTCCCAAAGATTACAAAGCTCAAAGTGTCAGAAAAGAAAAAGAATTCCAGATGTAATTCCAAAGTCTATATATTTTTAAGTGTTTATTATATTATACTAGAAGATATTTTAAGATAAAAATCAAATGCCTTTTATATTTTCCAGTCTGTTGAAAATGAATCACTGTTATTCCTGAGACATATATCAAATTATAAAATGTATTCTCTCACAAGCCTACCATTTTATAAACCCTTATTTTTTCCTTTATCTTCATTACATGTACATTTTAGATTGAAAACACCTTCAACACAATTTTTCAATATGCCAATGTTTTGTGGTACACAGAATATTCAATCAAGCTGTGTTTCTTCTACCTCCTCAGTATTTTTCATCATTATTTTCCAGATTGGCTATTAGGCAAAATAAGTAGATGAGCCTAGGTGTAGTTAGTGCACACCTGCACATAGCCATCCCACTATCACCATGTGGTGATACAACTTTTGTAAACACTGACAATAGTGTTATATGAATTAAGCAAATGAGAAATATCATTTGTGCAATAATCTTTTCACAAAAAAAATTTGACTAATTAAAAATCTCCTTATTGTTTTGGATATGTTCTCCTTGATACGTTTTTGTTTTTTGGAATTAAAATGTTCCTTAGGTTGTCAGACTGCCCTGATGAATACTCAACAAGTTTTAAAAATAATATATAAATAGTGATTTCTTTTGAAATTCATAAAGCTATCAGAGATTCAAGTCTGAGGTACAAATTAATACCACAAAGGCATGCAAGTATTTTGTAAAAGTTTTCAAGTAATGAATAGTTTATATTTTATAGTTAAAAACGGGTACAGGCCGGGCGCGGTGGCTCACGCCTGTAATCCCAGCACTTTGGGAGGCGGAGGCGGGTGGATCACAAAGTCAGGAGATTGAGACCATCCTGGCTAACATGGTGAAACCGTGTTATTTTAGTATTTACAAAAAATACAAAAAAATTAGCCGGGCGTGGTCGCGGGCGCCTGTAGTCCCAGCTACTCAGGCGGCTGAGGCAGGAGAAGGGCGTGAACCCAGGAGGCGGAGCTTGCAGTGAGCCGAGATCGCGTCACTGCACTCCAGCCTGGAGTGCAGTGACGCGATTTATTCACAAAATAAAACAAAATAAACAAAAACAAAAAACCATGGGTACAAATTGCTTAGATTGTATGTTGCCAAAAAATAATCTCTTCGAACATCAACTATTTACTGTCCTTCTAATGAATAAAGGTAGTCCTTACTAATCCTTTTATATAAAATGCCATATATAATTGTAATGCATTTAATATATAATGTATAAATAATAATTATTTTAATTCAGTGACTGTTGTAATTTTAATTTGATAATAAATCTCTAAGATCTATATAATGGTTATATAAAATTGATTCATAACTATACATACAAATAAATAGATAAATTATCATGGGGTAATAAATATGAATTTCAAATTCATAGATGTAAAACTAAAATTATAGCTTGGGTTTAAAGATAGAGTTGTGAGTAAATGAGAGGAGTTATCCTTTGCTACTCTTTGAATATTCAGTCTAAAGGAAAGATACTAGATGGGAGGTTACAATGTAGGGGCAAAAAGAGGGCAATCTGTTAACAAGAAAGGTACCATTGGAAGAATAACATGAGAAACGGAAGTGTAATTAAAGTTGGGAAAGCAAATAAAAATGTTAGATAGAGTTATGAAAGTTCCAGTTGATTCAGAAAGCAATGTATAGTCAGAAAGGGAAAGACTGGCAGACTGAGACGCAGAGATGGAGGCAGAAATCGAGGTCTAGTGGACAGAATGGTTCCAATGCTCAGTCTGGGAACGATTTTGTGACCACATAAAATATGCCTAAGAATTAAGAAGCATCAACTCTAGGAAACCAGAAAAAAATGGAAGTTGGAATCTTCCAGATACGAAGTATTTTCAATGAGAGCAAGTAGACAAATGGCGGATGCTTTGATTATTTGATTCAGAAGAACATTATCTGAATAATTTGTTCACAAACATTGGAAATCGTGGAAAAGTACCTAATCCATTGATCTCTCAGCCATTTTATTTCCATCACGGTGTCATTGTGTTATTGTTGATGACACCATACGGTATCCCTAATTAGATCATAAACCTAAGTTTTATCTGAAAGAAAAGGCTGAGAAGTAAAAAAAAAATCTGCTGATTCAAAGTATAACCTTCAGCTAATTTGGAACAAGGCAGCATTAAATATTCGGCTGTATAAATAAAAAATTGCTGTCAATATTTGAATGTCAAAGAGGCATTTAAGCACATATATTAAACTGACCAAAATCTATAAATTTCCTAAATGAATTTATAAAAAATTATTTTATTAATTAGTAAAATTATCAGTATCTAATAAGGTTTATTTTTTAAAAAGCAAAACTCTGAACTCTGAAAACTAAAGCTGTCACACTACTTTCAAGTAAGCAAGAAGTGTTCTTAACTACTAAACAGTAAGTATTCCCAACAACAATGATAAAAATAGAAAGTGTTTATTATCTAAGTAAATAGGGAAAGCAAAATCCATTCAACTGGTCTCAACATCCATGATCATAATTTACTGAACCTCTCTCTCACATTTTTCCCTCTGTTTTTCTTTGTCTCTCTCCCATGTCTCCCATTTACTAGTCCTTCCTCCTATATTTCTACATTTTTCTCTCTGTCCCACTTTTCACAAAACATCTTTTCATACCCTCTGACTTTACTCATACATACTTTCTCCTTCTGATTTCTGAAAAATGTAATGTAGTATTAGAATAATACAGATTTCTAGTGATTTTGACAAGGTAGGAATAAAACACGCTACAGGCAAAAATTCACATTTGCATTCTAGTGTTAAAAGCAAAACTATTAAAATGCAAAAAAGAGTTTAAAATGAATTTGAAATAGTAGCTACTGAATGCCTGTGGTGTAGATCAAGACCAAAATTGCTAATATAGCTGTGCCCTTTGCCTTTTTTTTCACAGCCACCAAAAATTGCCGCCTCTTTATTTATTAAAGGAATTTTATCTCTGCTGAACTAAGTTGCAAAATGATGTTCTACATATAAATTAAGCCTCTGTCCAACTCCTGTTTCATAAAAATTTTAGTGTACTTTGAAATTCAATAAGTTTATTAATAATATTTTGCCCTCAAGTCATTATTTTTGGAGCCTTAAGTCTTACTTTTTAAAAATATTTACTCTGGAGTTATGTTTTGTTTCCATAGCCTAATACTTCAAGCCCAGAACAGACAGAATCTTTAAGATACATTCCCATTAAAACTGTGCCTTCCCAAGAAAGTACGTTCTGCTAAAAGTAACACCTCCCAATCCTTCCTCATTAGGTAAGATATTGTCACTGACATGGAACTTAGGTATTTTGATAAATTTTCATGCTAATTATGATTACCTTGCTAAGGAGTAAGAAATGTGTTTATCTGACTAATGCGATGACTGTGCAGATATAAACTGAGTGATGATTGAAGCCATGAGTATGAATGAATCAATCACATGTCTGAACAGAATGAAAAGAGAAATGGGCCATCAAGCATGCTTTTGAAGGGATGGGCTAACAGCAGACCCAGCAGTCAAGTCAACATCAGTTTTGCTGAAGCTAAAATGTAATTAGCTTTGTTGGGCTAGCTGATTCTTCAGCCAAAAACAAACAAACAAAAACAAAACAAAACACGGATGTTGGCAGAGGACATTTATGCAGAAAGTCAAGGTAGGCACAATTTCCAAAGGCATACTAGAAAGCAAACTTAGTTCGTATTTCATTTTGAATTAAGACTTCAGAGAACTGCATATATATATATGCATTTGGCATTTTGGCATATGCAAATGCATTCTGGCATTTTCATAGTTCTCAACATTTGCTAAGTTTGTAAATTCTGTTTGTTTTCTTATGAACTAGCCATAATCACTTGTGCAAAATAGAAATTGTTTTTGAAAACCTCATTGTAAAATAGAGATTGGAAATTACAGTTTTCCAGCATTCTGGAAGGAATAGGAATTCAAGACAATTTTATAATCACTGTAAAAGAGAGAAGAGAAAAATCAAGCAGGTCACGCTCTTGGTAGGAGAAAAGAAATAAGGTCTTGGCTTATGAATCCGAGATCTGGAAAGATAAAGATAGCATCAATTGCCCTCATTCCATGAGGATGCAGAGAACTGGCAGGGAGAGAGCTGGCCTGGGTAGAAAAACAAAGAATGTACTGATACATAATGGAGACTTGCTGGGGTTAATTTCACAGTAGAGTTTGAAGGGTGAAAAGGGATCAAGGGAACTAGAAAGTTTTTCCCTTTTAAAAGGAACATTTCCCCACCAAAGTCTTTTGATTATTTCAAGAAATGGGAGGAAAGAAAGAATAAAAGGGGTCCCAGAAAGAAAACTTTTGTGGGAGTCAAGAATACAAGGAGATTTAAAACTGTGGACTGTACACCTCCAGGAGTTCAATTTCCATAAAGACGTCAGCTGAACCTAAGGCAAAGAAATGATGAGAAATACTGGGCTAATAGGAATCCCCAAATCTAAGGCTCTGAAACCAGGGTTGGAGCCAGGGTGACCTGTTAAATCATCAGTAGTTTCTACAAAGGAGTCCCTTTTAGGAAGGCCAGAGTAGAGACACACCCTGCAGATGCCAGGGTGGTGCATTGGTACTGATTCCAGTCATTCCCTCAAGGTCATTGTGTCAGGAGAAGAGAAGGGTCTGTCTGAAAGTAGAAATATTATGAAAATAGTTTAGATGTAGGAAACAGAAGCGGACTTCTTTAAACAGTCAGCAAAAGCACATCTGCAGCCAGGAGAGAGACCAGATCAACCCAAATAATAGATGGCATTTGTCATTAAGAAATGCCAATGTCAATACAAAAAAATTAGTAATACAGGCAGGAGCGGAAGAGTGAAAACTACCCCAGATAAGAGCTGCAGCAGAAGAGGTGGGAGCCTGGTGAGCCAGGGGGAAGGAAAACGGAAACCCACAGCACCAGAGTTAGAAAGGAAGTAAGTAATAACATTCAGAGAACCAGAGGAAAAAAAGGGCTTACAGGGAATGATTCTTTTGTTAAGATCTCAGGTTGAAAGTTATATTCAGAACACTTTTCTACAAAAGCATTATCTATATCTCCATCCTCCCCACTTGCCAGCCTTTTTAGCCCCCTGATGAGGGAGAAGTTAAGAGCATGAGCTCTGGACCTGGACCACCTAGGTGCACATTTGCTGTCCACAGAGCAGCTCCAGGACCTCAGTTAGATTACCCCAGAGGCCAGTAAGTGCTCAATATGTGTCAACATGTGTCAGCTATTACCATTATTTTAAAGTAAGATTTAAAGGTAAAGGGGAGAGAAGAGCAGTAAGGAATGCCATGGGCAAGGGCTAAGAAGGGCAGCCAAGAATGTAGTGGTTTTCAGCTTTTCAAATACTGAAGCGTGTAATTATTTCACCAAGAGAGAAATACATCTACTAGAAGTTGTTCTTCAAGAGAAATATGATATTTAGGTTATTTCTATAAACAGAAACTTCCTTTTGCATATGTAGTTTAACACTAATAATGTATTCTGGTTTAATATTTTAATTTATGAGCTGTGTCCTCGATGGAAATGATATTCCTTCCAGAAAAAAAAAAAAATGACGCTATTTGAAAAAAATAATTGCTTTCTTCTCTCAGTATAGCCATTCACATATTCAACCACATGGACAAGCTCCACACCTCCAGCTGAAATGCTGAGGCACAGTTTAAACACTGAAAGTTTCTGAAGCTTGAGAAAACTAATAAGAAAAGCCCCCTGATTCCCCTGGCAAATTCGTTAGTGGAAAAACCACTTCGTATTCAAGTTACCTTATTGTTATGTAAAATTATTTTCCTAAATCTGATGCATTTTTGTATGGAATGAAAACATCATGTCATATAAGTATTATAATTTTTGCAAAGTTATATTAATTTAAAATAGTGTGATAGAGCTTAATACACATTTTGCCTCTTGTAAAATGCATTAGAATACAATTAGTATGCAGCACTCCATCTCAACTGGAAAAGAAAGAAATCAGTATGACCAATGGCAAAGCTATTCGCTATTAAATAGCTGAAATAGCAGCAGGTCTAAAGTATCTGCATCTCATTTTGGATTTAATTATTGCAATAACATCTCATTTGCTTCAAGGTATTACAATTATCTTCTGTTTTAAATTGAAAGGTATTTTAGAATGAATGCAGCTAATGCAGCAAAAGGTTCAAAATGTCCAGAGCATTGAGCTTTAAAGTAGAACAACCCACATTTTAAACAAATCCTTACTAAAAGACTGCATGAGAAATGCATTTCCTTTCATCAAAACCCCAGTGTATGTGCCTAGTGAGATATAATCATTTTTTTTTTCTGATTTCAATGTTATTAAGTTAAGAAAAAGTGACATTAGGTACAGATTGATAATAGGCATCGACATTAATGAAAATCAAAACGAAAGCTCATTTTCATAATTTCATAATACTATTTGCAAGTATGAAATAGTCACTTAATTCTCGGTAAAACTATTTTAAAAATGAAATCAAATGAAGCTTTAAATCTGATATAGATCAACAGTAAGCTATTTTCTTCTTCTTAATTAGCCACTCTTGAAATAATTCAAAACATTTTTAAACAATATTTAGCACAGATGTCAGTGGTTAGGAACTTTTAAATGTTAGCTCTCTTTAATTGGAAGTCTTTGGTTTTGTTTTTAAAAAATCTAACCATGTGAGATGTTTCAAACTTCTGTTAATTTTACAGATTTTATGTATCCTTGAACTGGGCCCTTTAGGAAATTTCACTGGAGAATGTCATTTTTCTTAGGTAAGGATTACTCGAGGACAGGGAATAGAAATGCTTTCAAAGATGGCTAAGTCAAGGCCAATTTAGCTGCTGGGCACAGTGGGAGGCACAGGGTCCAGTACCCCAGACACGTTTTGAGGTCTTTAGAAATGTTTTAATTTCTTGTGAAATCAAAAGAAGAAAATGTTCTGGACATTTTGAACCTTTTGCTTCACTAAAAAGTTGAACATAATATAGCTTGGGTTATATTTCTCATTATACTAATGTCGTTACAATATAATTTTATTATTATTATTTTTATTGGAAGCAAGAAACCACAAAGTCAAAATTGCCTCTGGCCAAGGAATGTATGGGTCAGTCCTGACTCAAGTTCAAAAAGTCTGTTACCTGAAAATTTCATGGCCCCTAAGTGCACAAATTGAAATTCTGCCTCAGAATAAGTAGAAATTCTCCAGACATTCTTTGTCTTTTTTGCTCTTGGTCAATCATCAAGCTTGCCTGGGTGCTTGTCTGTGTCTCTCTGTGACTTTACTTTCTTGTGACTCTGCTTAGCCACCCTCTTGCAAAGGAACTTTGTCCCTGAGGCACTGACTTTCGTGTTCAGTTCTACAAAGCTAATGGACTTAGTCTAATTGTCCTTCTAATTGTACCTATGCCTTCCCTCTTGAGTCCCTGAGCACAGACTGATTCTCTAATAAAGGAAAGGTAGGGCGAATGATAATAACTAATTTCTTAACAGTTCTTACACTACTGGAGTTCTTTCTAAAATAATTTACTCAATTTTATCCATCAATTTACTTCACATTGTGATTATTGTGAATTGATGAACTTATTTTAAATAAGAACAAAGATTATTTATCAATAATTTATAAGTATAATTATCCAATTAATCTCACAAATACAGGAAACTATGTTTTAATCTTTAGCCCATTTGATTGGATTATGTCAATTGAGTATGTTAAATGTAAGCAACTAATACATAGGTAAAAATAAACTCATTTTTTCATTGACTATAATTTTATACTAATAAATTGCATATATTGGGAATGCAATTCCAAATACACACAGAAACACAGACACAAATGGTTTTACCTCACTAGAACAGGAAATATTGCTAAAAAGGAATTCCTTAAGGTACTTGGATGAATCCAGATGTGCTGCTGGAAAGGAACATATCTAAGAGCACAACAATTCAAGCAGATGTGATTTAAACTAGATTTCAGCCTATTTCAAGGCCAATTTCAAGATAATCCATTAGACAATCAGTCCAAATAGACCATACAAAAATGAAAAGGTGACTTCTAAATCTGTTTTGTCACTGATATAGTCATTGTCAGCAAATCCTTCCATCAAAACAATCTTAATTATAAATGACTAGCTATGGGTAGACTACAATATTATATACGCACTGGAAAAGAAAGTATTACATATGCCTATAGTAACACTAACATTTAGTTAGTACTCATTAAGTCCCAAACTTTTTCTCAGAACTTGTATGTCTCATACTATTCTACAGCAGACAATACTATTATCCTCATTGCATAGATGTAGAATTAATGCATACAAATATTAAGTAACTTGCCCAAGGTCACATTGCTAGTAAGTGACAGAGCCAGAATATGAACACAGGTAGTGCGGCTCAGAGCTGGTGCTCAAGTCATGCTGCTACACAAACAACACAAACATGCAGATGCACATGTGTGCTGTACACATACAGTCACCTCCACTATTCATAACAAGCTTTTTCTTATAGGCTAGATATAGTAAAATACTATGTTCACCAAAATGAATGTGTGCTGCTTTAATCACATAGCCATATCTTTTATGGTGAATTGAGGTATTTATTTTTCACTCCCCAGTCTTCCCCACCACAGTCAGCTCCCTCATTGCTGGGTCAAAATTTTAGCAGTGGCTGCTTCCCTCTAAGTCCCAGACCCTATAATGTTCCTTCTTCTCTTTGCTCCTTTGGGGGTGATAACAGCTTCTCACTGTTGCTAGTGAAAAAGACTCTACCCTTGACCAAACTCTACTCAAGCTTCCTCTGAACGCTTTTCTTAACTACATCTAGACCTTTCAATCTCTGTGACAACGTTTGCGTCATCTAATTTTAGCAAAAACCCTAAGCCAGTTTAGAGAGAATGCCCCCACTTCAGTATTTGATCACCTCAGTTTTTGATCAACTTCCTCATCCACCATCATCCTTTAGGTGATACCTGATCACTGTGGCCAACCTTCACTAAGAATCCTGTCAAGCTGGGTTAGCCAGAATCACTCCTCACCCCTGATGTTTCCTCTTTGTAATTTTCTGTCTACTGACTCCCACCCTCCTCTCTGCATGTAACTTCTCACTTGCCCGTGCTATATTCGGAACTGACTCCAGGACTATGCTGTGGTATCTTTTCCACGATTGCAGCAGCTCCTAAATAAAATCTGTGCTTGTCACTTTAACTGCAGTCTAGCTCTGTTATTTCTTCAGCGCTAGTCCCTGAATGTTTCCCCATCTCAGATTAGTCCACTTAGCCCTGCCCCCACCTTTAAATAACCCTTTCATTAAACTCTCTTCAATTAAAACTTCACATGTCTATCTGGTTCGGAGGGTGTGTGGTCAGGGGCGCTGACAGACACAGAGTGAGACTCAGAATTAGAAGCTTAGATTGTTTGATTCCATCATGATTCTTCAAACAAATACACATTTATATTAAAAAGGAAAGGAGGAGATCCTGAAATTCATTTTCTCCCTTTCAAGACCACTGAAATGCTGATTTGCATTACAATGACTTTTAGAGAAGAGAGGCTTCAGAACTTAAGTCAAGTATTCCAATTTATTGAGCATTTACTCTGTGCAATTGAAAACACAAATAGCAATGGATAAGCATTGGAGAAATCACTGTCCCTACACTCTTTGAGCTTAAATTCTAGTGGAGAAAACATACAAGCAAACATTATATTGAGTGCTACAGAATGCTGTATTTGAAAATATGACATAACTAGGCTACTCTTCATGTTTAGGGTAATGAGTTAGAGGGAATGACTACTAAGTTGATACCTAAGAATAAAGAGTAGCTGGACAAATAAAAAGGAAGCAAGAACATCCTAGAAAAACAAAAATCTGTGATTTGTTTTAAATACAACATTTCAAAAATGTAGCATTCTTTTCTCTGGTAACTATAAATGCATTTTATAATTTAAAACTATTTTTCCAGTATTTCTCTAAATATTTAATTATAATAAATATAGGCAGATATGATTAAAGATTAATTAAAGATATATTGTTTGTGATATCACTAAATTACTAACCAGATGTTATAGATTTCAAAGACTGTTTTTTTCATTTAGATTTGAGACAAAACTCTACCTAATGATACAGGATTTTACTTTCATTGATGGAATTTCAAGCTTCACCTGTTAAAAGGCACCCTTAGTCATAAAGCAAGGTTTTCACAGATTATTTAGCACTGATTTATGAAATCAAAGCATAATTATACACACCTGTGGACTCCAATGAAACTGGACATTTCAAAGTTTTTGTTTATTTTTAGCGTAAATATGTACATTCTGCTTCTTCATGTAGGCTGCTCTTAAGTAAAATAATTTGGTTCTCATGAATTCAGTCAGAAGGGGAAAATATCAGAATATTGTGTTATAAGACTGTGAACTGTGACCTTAATAGACTTCTAATCTCAAAGTTATTGATAGAAATATTTTCTAAAAACAGCAAAAAGCTTTAAAGTAGGCGAATTCAAATTTGTTGCTGTTAAAAATAGCTGCTTCCTAGAGCATGCTGTTCTCTTCTTAACTTTTAATGAACTCTTGAAAGCTCACTTGAGAATGATAATCAGGTTGGCATTATTCTCTAAGTGCCCCAAATCTAAAAGCAGAGCAAAACTTTTGAAACAACAAAGATACAATATCTTAGGTTAATATGCCTAGATGCTTCAGTAACATCATGCTTACCTCAATAGTCCAGGTTTCTTTCTCATATTTTATAATAAATTTGGACAACCTTCAAATTAAATGTACACAGTGTTTCATAATAATTTATCTTTAAAATGTTGAAATGTTATTCAATGGTAAAATACTGTATAAATAATAAAATAGGTCATAAACATGTATTAGGGACTAACACATTGACAACTTTTCACTTGTAAACTTCGTGGTGAAGCCCTGTTTAAATGCAAAGATGATATTTAAAATTAAATTTTGCAGAAACATATATCAATAACAAGAAACTAATTTTAATGGTCAGGTGCATTGGCTTACACCTGTAATCCCAGTACTTCGGGAGGCTGATACAGGAGGATCACTTGAGGTCAGGAGTTCGAGACTAGCCTGGCCAACATGGCAAAACCCAGTCTCTACTAAAAATACAAAAAAAATTAGCCAGGTGCCTGTAATCCCAGCTACTGGGGAGGCTGAGGCAGGAGACTTGCTTGAACCTGGGAAGTGAAGGTTGCAGTGAACCGAGATCGCACCATTGCACTTCAGCCTGGGGAACAAGAGAGAAACTCGGTCTCAAAAAAATAAAATAAAAATAAAAAATCTTAATCAATGGGGTTCTTTTTTTTAAATATTTTAGGTATTTTGTAAACCTTTAAAATAAGAAAACTCCCTATGTATAGCCATAATTTAATTTAGAAAATTAGTGTGGAATAATAATTCTTCTGGAGAATTATTATATAAATTATAGAAACATATATATATTTAATTTCAAGTCTGAATCTGACCTTTATGACTATAAATTGATATACTGAAAATTTCAAAATTATACTTCTTTGACCCACACAATGGTAGCAGTTTATGGGACAGTGTTTATATTGTATTTAAGCTTGCTTTTCAATTTTTACCAAATTAAGGGAAGCAAAAATATTAATTTATAATGCTAAATTATTAATTCTGAATGACAAAAAAGTTTGTTTTGAAATCCACAAAATGTAATTTGTTCAACATTATGCGCACTTTCAAACATACAGCAGAGCTGAAGTTATTTCACAGTAAAGAGTTATGCAACCATCACCTTGATTTTACTGCGAGCATTTTACTATACTAGTGGGTTAATACCTATCCTTCATTAATCTTTCCAAGTATCCATCAATGCATCTTATATTTGATCCATTTTAACATAAGTTAACAATATTGAATAGCCAAAATGCCAAATTTAAAATATTTAGAAAAACTTAGGTGTATTTTAAATAACCCTGCAATAATGGCCAAAAGTCACATGAATGCTGTACAAGTTCTAGCTACATATATATGTATCCAGAAAACAAAAGCAAATCCTACATATTTTATATTTCAGTCAAGTGCATCAGCCAGGGTCTGATCAGAAAAACAGAAACTACTCTGAGTGGTTCCAAAAGACCAAAATATTACCATAGGATTTTTATTGATTCTTTTATCTTGGCTGACTGTAAATTCTCTCATTTTTCTGTACATTCTCATTAATTGAAATGAAATATTAGGGGGCTCTTATATTTAAAAGAAAGGTAATTAGAGTGCTGAGTTCTGTCTTTTAGGCCTTGAATCCTTCCCTGCTTTACTCTGTAGAGCAGCCAAACTGACCCCTGTAGGCTGCCTCACTGACACTTAAGTCAATAAGGAATCTAAAAATAATTTGATATATTGAATTAATGCAGTCAAAGACTATATTTCCAATTTAATTTTGCAGACTCGTAAGCAATTTATTATCAGGAGAACCCGCTCCCAATGTTTAACATGGGTTCTTTTCTATTTCCTAAGTGTCTCGGCTGGGTTGAGAAATAAAGGGAAAGAGCACAAGAGAGAGAAATTTAAAGCTGGGTGTCTGGGGGAGACATCACATGTGGGCAGGATCCATGATGTTTCCTGAGCTGTAAAACCAGCAAGTTTTTATTAGCAATTTTCAAAAGGGGAGGGAGTGCATGAATAGGGTGTGGGTCACAGAGATCACATACTTCACAAGGTAATAAAATATCACAAAGCAAATGGAGGCAGGGCGAGACCACAGGCGGATGAGGTGAAATTAAAATTGCTAATGAAGTTTCATTGTCATTGATAACATCTTATCAGGAAACAGGGTTCGAGAGCAGACAACCTGTCTGATCACAATTTATTAGGTGGGAGTTTTCCTTGTCCTAATAAGCCTGGGAGTGCTATAGGAAACCGGGGCTTATTTCATCCCTTCAGCTTGGACCATAAAAGACAGCAGGCTTTGAGAGGGCCATCCACAGGCCTACCCTCAGGGCGCATTCTCTTTCTCAGGGATGTTCCTTGCTGAGAAAAAGAATTCAGCAATATTTCTATTTGCTCATGAAAGAGGAGAACTACAGCTCTGTTCCGGCTCACCTCACCGGCAGCCATTTCAAAGTTACCTCTCTTGTTCCCTGAACATCGCAGTTATCCTGTTCTTTTTTTAAGATGCCCAGATTTCATATTGTTCAAACACACGTGCTCTACAAACAATTTGTGCAGTTGATACAATCAAAGGGTCCTGAGGCAACATTCATCCTCCTCAGCTTACAAAGAAGATGACGGGATTAAGAGATCAAAGACAGGTACAGGAAATCACAAGGATATTCTTTGGGGAAGTGACAAGTGTCCATGAAATCTTCACAATTTATGTTCAGAGATTACAGTAAAGACAGGTGTAAGAAATTATAAAAGTATTAATTTCGGGAACTAATAAATGTTCATGAAATCTTCACAATTTATGTTCTTCTGCCGGGGCTTCAGCCGCTCCATTCATTCGGGATCCCTGACTTCCCGCAACAATTTATCAGTCCTGCTGATATGGTTTGGATCTATGTCCCCACCAAATCTCATGTTGAAATATATTCCCCAGTGTTGGAAGTGGGTACTGGTGGGAGATGATTGGATCATGGGGACAGATTTCTCATGAATGGTTTGGCACCATCTCCTTGGTGCTAGTTTTCTAAAAGTGAGTGACTTATGAGATCTAGTCATTTAAAAAAGTGTAGTACTTTCCTCCCTGTCCTCTCTCTCTCTCTTGCTCCTGTTCTTGCCACGTGACATGCCTGCTCCCTCTTTGTCTTCCACCATGATTGGAAACTTCCTGAGGTCTCCTCAGAAGCAGATGTTGCTACACTTCCTGTACAGCTTACAGAACCAAGAGCCACTTACTCCTCTTTTTCTTATGGATTACCTCACCTCCAGTATTTCTTTATAGCAGAGCAAGAACAGCCTAATACACCTGCCAAACCAGAGTCAACTGTGCTTGTCCAATAGCTCTTGTATCCCGTAGCTTGAAATAAATCACCAAAAAACAAAAAAAATCTAAAATCTTCATATGTTTATAAACATCACTTATATCTTTAAAGAGTAATTAGGATAGTGGATAAATATGAAAAAGGAAGATGTTTCCTGGTGTGTTATGACTGTGCCATTTGATGTGGGAAATTTCTGAGTTTCTTCTTTGAGGCAGAACAACAATAATGAAGAGCCAATTTAAATGTTTTTCACTGCACAGAAGAAAAATGAACCTGTTTTGGTCCTGTTGTTTTGCAAGCCATCAATCAAAAGAGCCTTGAACCAAGATGTGGTAAAAAAATGAGATTTGATAAAAGCAGCAAGTTTTCAAGAAGCTGTTCTGTGAATCTGACATGAGGAGGACTTGTAATCATAGCCACACCACCTTGCAAATGCAAACTTTTTTTCCTTCTGATTAAATTCTCTTGTAAAGATGTATACTTCACAAGAAGGTGAATAGGTTTCATATTATGTATCAACTCAGATCAATTGGTAGTGACAGCCTGGAGCCTTGTATTGAGTGTGACTGTGGATTCTCATTTGGACCAGGTGAGGAAGAGGGCCTGACTAATGATTGATGTCTACTGTTGGAAAGGATGGAGGGAACTAACAGTGAGTCATGCTTATTTGTCAGCCCAGTCCCAAACAATAATCTGAGGCTATGTTTCAGTCAGTGGCTATGAAACATCGAGGCAATGGAATTGATTTATTGGCTTTAATATTGTACCATTTTCAACACTGCGAGATTTAGTCAGAAGCCATTTTCTTGCTGATAAAAATAAATGACAGTTTCATAGTGGCAACTTTCATTGATTATTCTAATCATTTTGAAGTGCTTTTTATAATTTAAAATTAAATTTACTCTAATTTCAGCATAGAATCAAAGATATTCATTAGGATATTTAAGTCTTTCATGTGTTCTACGAAATTCCTCGACTAAATCTACAAAACATAAATTCTTTACCTTAGTTACAAGGAAAAAAAAGACCTAAAATTTCCTCAATTCCATGATAACTAACAAATTACTTGTAAAAGGGTTTCTATTTGTTTTTTTTCTATACTGAAATTGTTTAATTATGATGGATAAAGGGAAAACACACTAAACATAAAATAAGACTGAAGATATTTGGTATTATTTTAATGGCAGAAGTTAGAGGAGAAAAATTACAGCAGATCTCATTTATACTTTCCAAATCCCTTTTCTATGATTGGACATGCTAAATTGACTCCAACTGTTCATAGATTTCCTTTTTAATCTCCTCTTATATTGATTGCAGTGAGTAAAAAGAAAAAAAAAAGTTGTTTTGAAAATAAAGTAGATCTACTCAAGGGAAAAAAAAGGCAATGTTTGCCCTTAAAGACTATAAATATTTGATAGTATACTTATTTAATGTCTGCTTGAAGATTTCTTGTTTGGATTTGAAACTTCTGCCCTGTGTCCACATTAAAATCCTATTCAAGACCCTGTTTCTCCCTCTGCCCTGGTCGACCTGGGCACCTGAATGTGTTTTTGCATTATTTGTATAAGTATCAAAATTTGCATTAAGGTGAAGACCACATGGTGTTTATTTACCTTTTTTTTTTTTTAACCCCTTTTTCTCCTCTAGACCCTGGAGGAGTTTGTGTGTGTGTGCATGTATATGTTTTACAGATTCCCTAATATGGTTATTATATATCTTCACTATTCTATGATAAAGGAATGATTTGAGTCACACAGTTAGGAGTGAAGATGTCTTTGAAAATAGGAGGTACCCGAGAAATATCAGTGTGGATGACTGCCCTTCGCTTGAATCACTTACTACAACTCCCTCTAAAGGCAGGGACTTGGTTGTCTTCTCTTTGTCCATGTCCTGCACCCCCTGCTGGGTGAAGGGAAAGAGGTCCCTAGGGCTGTTGTTCATAATGGGCATGCTCCAGCACACTGATCTGTTGAACTGCTTTGGGTGGTGGTGCACAATCAACTTTCCCCGGCTTATTATGTCACTCTAAGAGCTCTGGGTATTTGTATTCTCTTTGTGATTTTGCCCATGCCCTCAAGCCTGATTTGGGTCTCCAAATAGGAGATTCTCTTAATGCAAAGGAATCTATGGGATGTTAAAAGAAGTGGTTGTCTGAGTAGAAATAAATGTAATCAATCAAGTACCAACAACTATTACAGATAATGTTTTTAGTTTCTCATAAATATGTCTCAAAATATTAAAAAATTTGTCACCCAAGCTGTGAAAGTTCCTCGCCTTCTGCCAATATTCAAAACAAATTAATACATCCCAGGAATTATTTGCTTTATTTTATAAAGATCTTTGAAATACTGATCTCTGAAAAATTCTAGGAACAAATTAGCTGGATTTACTCTTTAGAATTGCCTCATTTACGTGCTAGTTTTTCTCTCAATAGAAGTAATTTACACAAATAGATGCACCCATCTGGTCAAATTTATTGGCCTGAAGTATCTGCAAAATGTAAAGTAATGATTCAAAGAACAAGTTTCTCTAATTGTTGTTAAATACAGAAGAGCTAATGTCTATTCATATTGTAGAACTGGATGTTTCACAATTTGTGATCCAAAATATGTAGAAGCAAAGGGAATGTTTTCAGTCCAAATAAAAGCTTCATTTTAAAATAATGTTTTAATATTCATTTTATTAAATTTCCTCCAGGGAAAAAATATACAAAAGTTAGATAAATCTGTGTTGAAGCAAAAGGAATCATAGATAAAAATTAAAATCACCTGGGAAAATTCATACAAATAATCTATATGCCCAGATCTACCTGTTAGAGATTTTCAATCAGCACATCTAAGATAGCATATTTGATCCTTCCATTATCTGTGACTATTACCTGAGTATTTCATAGAAATCACAAAAAGCAGGTCACAACACCATCTACTCAGCAGATCTTCCTCAAATCCACAGGCTAGAATAAATACCTTTTCTATTTGCTTTCCTAGCACCCTCTCACTAAACCACATTAAATCTCGTTATCAGTAACCATGTTCTCTCTAAATTACCATATTCTTTTTTTTAAAGGCTCCTGGGCTCATTACTAACTCTCATAAAGGTAAGAATGATGCTTATGTCATATGCTGTATGATGTATGTCATACAGCAGACATACAATGATGTCACTGAAATAAAATAAATTTAAAAGATAGAACAAAATGAATGTAACAAAAAATCTCAAATAAAATAAACTGACACAATTAAGCAATTAATATACAATCCTTTCTAAGAATCAAGAGTTCCTATTTATTTTGAAAAACTCATTCCAGTTCTTTATGGTATGATTTAAGTGCTTACTTGTTCATCTTTTCTCATTGGTTTCTATTGTTGTATTACAATCTTTCACATTCTTAAATGAGCACTATCTCATTTAAACATTCCCTAAACCTTGCATTTCTGTGTTTTAATTGTCCTTTCCCAGTTTTCCTCACTACCAACCACATAAAAAACATTCAGTTCAAAAGTGTTCTAAATTGCAAGACAATTCAATAAAATCAAAATATAATTTGTATTTCATGGTTAGTTTTAAATTTGAACTTGAAATAAGTGACAATATTTATAATATATATTATAATATAACCATAATGGTTACAATACCATATGCTTACTAATCTATATTTATCATATATACATCATTTGTGTAGCCAGCTACTATCTATCATCTATCTAGCTATTTATCTTATATCTGTTTATGTCTATATCTGCCTCTCCATATATCCATTTGATCCTTACAATAAAACAAAGATATTATTAATTCAATTTTACAGATGAAGAAATATAATTTTATATTATATAAATAACTTGTACAACATTGTATGACTATTAATTGATGGAGTCAGAATTCAACCTCAAGTTCCTCTGAACGCAAATCCTTTGAAAGTCTTCAACAGCAAAGAACTAGTCCTATATCTGATCAACAGGGCAATGTGAAATAAACAGAAAGGTATCTGTTTTGTCAAATCCTAAAGATTAAATAACAGGTGGCAAGCAATGACATTGCCCCTATTAAAATGAGTGACAGTGCTGTACAGTTTGTTTCACTAAAAGAGAAGACAAGGAAGGCTGACGATGCTTTCTAGACAGGAATCATCATTATGCAGAACCAAGTAGCTAGGTCACTCCATTAGACTGATTGAAATTATTAAGATAAGTAATATGAGTCAATACTAAAAATGTTACTATGAAAAGCTTAACCTCCTGCAATAAAGAAGGATGAGAGAACAAAGAAATCCAGCACAAAAAGGCATTCCATGGATTTTTTGAAAGAACAAGTATATAAATGAGTTTACATGCTCAAAGAGAAAAAGTTAGTCACTTGCCAGTTAGACTAGTATTATAAGCAAAGGTATAAACAATGATGATCAAAGCAGGCCATATATACAAATTTCTAACTTTAAAAGTATCAAAAGCCTTACTTTAAGAAATCCATCTTACAATAAATCCCAAATAAACTGGTTAATTGAAATGAAATAGTTATTTATGAAATTTGCTTTTGTCAACAAAATGCAAAAATAATGCCCTTCCAAGAGAGAACAGTGTAAAACTTATTTCTAGACATTAATATGGGAAACTTTCCTTTTAACATAAACTCAAAGTTGCACATTTTGATCTCAAGGTTTGCTCCATCCCACACACAGTTCCTGAGAGAGAGAGAGAAAGAGAGAGAGAGTATCTTCTTAGAATTCTCTGTGGTTCTCTGAGGTCTTTTTATTTTTACTGACTGAGCTGACTGAATAGCACAGGTGATAATTCTCTAAGAGTAAGAAGTACCACACTACAAGACATTTGCACAATGGAATCAGTTTACAGGAGAATTAAAGGTTTTTTAATTAATCAAAGCAGTCTGGAGTGAACAGATTTTCTTTAAAGAAAATGCTCATGCAAAGTTAACTACAATTTGTCTAAATTTGTTTCATGTTGACCTCCTGTAATATAAAAATAAATGGTTAATTTTCTTTGACTAAAGGACCTGAACACTCTATGATTGCTAAAATCGTTTGAAATTTAACTATTTGGAGCCAAGTCAGAAACCGACTTTTAATTACCGGTAATCATTAGAAAAAAAATTACATAAATTTGTCATACAATGTGAAAAAAAATATTATTGTTATATTATAAATGTACATGTCTTAGAAGAAGCTCATGAGGAACTTTTTCCTCCATGTCAAAATAATAATACATCAAGTTCAGGAATTTTCTTATCCAAAAACTTTCATTAATTCAGTTGTGATTTTGCTTTTATTTCTAAATTAGGTTGTGCAAAATCTCATAGGTTTTCTTTTTTTAAATTTTTAGAAGAAAAGTAGCAAATATCAATTTTCAAAAATGCAGAAAACTATAAAAATTTAAAATCCAACTTATAGATGGCTTGATTAACATTATTGTATAGGCCTTTGTATCTTTAATGCGGAAAAGCAGAGAGTAAAAAAATTTACATTCAGCTTTTAATTTCTAAAATTAGCATTTGATTCCACAGTGACACAATAATCTTGAAAGCCAGGATTTACTTAAAGAGAAAATGAGAAATTCCAAAAGTTCCCTCTAAATATTAAGTGTTAGTCTTGGCTAATGTGGATCATAAAAGCTTACTGTAAACCATTGATAACAGGATTTCACAGAAGTTCTGGCCAGGCAAGAAGAATGGAAAGCCTTCAGAGAGGAGGAAGCGGAGATTCAGATAAACAGAACCTGAAAAGAGACTACCCCTTTGGGTCGCAGCCAAATACAGGAAGGCACTAAGAAAATCTACAACAAAAATCCTAGATATGCAAATGAGGAAGCCAAGAACATGGAGAATCCAGCTCCTTTGCCTCACAACATTTAATGTGTGACACGCAGTTATTTTACCTCTGTAGGGTCAAAAGCACTGAAAAATGACACCAAGATTGCCTATTTGGGCTCGGTCATCCCTGTATGTGCTGTATGATAGAGCCAGCATTTTGATCCCATCAAGGTAGCAGTCAGATTGGGAGAGGACAGCAACAACAAGACCCACCAAGAATGGACTGCAAGTATCACTCCCTGCTACCTGTCTCCCATTAGTAGTAAATGAGTGCAAGAAGAAATTACACTCAGAAGGATGGCCAATGTTTTTAAGGCAATCTGAGTTACAGTAATTTCAATTCAATTTTGACATGCTATACAGATGTCAAAAGAAATTCTCAGATATGATTTCAGGACTGGATGATATTTTTCAATTATAGCCATTTTTTAAAAGCCTCACCTTTATCATATTGCTCCCCTTTGTCATTTCTCTACATTCAAGCAGCTATCTGTGCTATCTCATACTGTAGCCACTAGCCACGTATAGTCATTTAAATTAAAATAATTAAAACTGAATCTAATTACAACTTTACTTTCTCAGTCACATTAGCCACACTTCAAGTGCTCAGTTGCCACATATAGCTATTTCCACCATCACAAGTTTTATTAGATATCACTGACAATAGACTATACCATGCCTATTACCTCATAAGAGGGGATACAAAATAGCCCAAAACAGAAAAGGATGAGTATTGCTGACTTTGATTTCTAAAACCCTAAACCCATAGAGACATAAAAAGAAGTCCAAGGTATTAAACACGATGCTTGGGAGAATGGTGTTTAAAAAGACTGATGCTTTCTCCAAAGACAGGAACCCTGGCCTAGGGAGCAAGAAGATAGTGGCGAAGGGATAGAATCTAGAGATGAGGGACAGGAGCAGTTGTTGAGACTTAGGAAAGTTCAAAATACTCATTTTCTTTCTGTAATGTAGGCTGGAGAGAGCACAATGATGAACAAAAGGGACAGAGCACCAGAGTTTAAGGGATCAGGAGGAGAGGAACACAGCATGCCTCTGAGGTATAAACTATAGGAAAAATAATTGAGGACCACACGGGATAATGGACGTCTCAGCAGACATCTGTGTGTGTAGTCAGAAGACTAAAAAAACAAGGTGAATAAGGCCTTTCATACACACCTCCCCCACCTCACTTCCACACCAATGCCTTGATACTAGTTACCCTCTCAAACTTGGAAAAATCTCAGGATAGCGGTGGGGGTGGATATAAAAAAAATTCACTTAAGTTAGGTTTCTGCCACTCAAATGAATGGTTGGTGGTTCTAAATGGATCTATATGTCTTATTAACCAAGTTAGGAAATAAAATTATATTCATCCTGTGTATACTTTCTTATAATAAGGCTCAATATTGTAATTCACTAGGACCCTGGCATCATACCTCCTATAAAGAAAAAATTTTGTCAACAGTCCTAAATTAGCAAATGACACTTTTGAGTGCTTTCCAAATTTGGGGGCACATGCCATGTGTTCCTGATGATTAATATGCATCTAATTTGTCAATTAGTATAGAACATCCAGTCCTGCTGATATCATAAGTTCAGAATGAAAAATATTGTTTTGGTAATTCATAAATTTGCATGAAAATCAAAGACCAATATACATCACAGAAAAGAAACACTAAGAGAATGAGATATCTTGCATTACTTAGTTTTATGAAGCTCCAAAATTCTTTGTAAAGAGTCAGGGGAAAATGATATGCTATGGTTCAGTTAACTGGTTTATACAGAATAATATGGAAGGTTCTACCACAATTGTTTCAAAAATTTGAAATTCTTATACTAAAGACCATTGCTTAAAAACATAGCAATGCAAAGTTTTCTTCACTACATTCATGATACACCGTGGTATGTGTCAATAGATAGTCATACCTCAGGCCTGACAATTTATTTCACTCAGTTCATTTGGTTGGTTGTGCAGTTAATTTTCATAAGCCTAAAACCCAGAGTTGGAATTACAGGGACATACAAGAAAAAACTGCATCCATTGAACCCACAAATGAGTAGGCATTTTTATTAGAAAATATTTGACTTCAACAATTTTCTCACTATTATTTTCTTTCTTAATCTCACACTTATCTTTAAAACTGAGGACACTTTGCTTTCAACTTGAGTTTCCTTAAATTGATCCTGTGGAGCTGAGTCATCCGAGAAGCCCCATTGACCACCTTTCTTTGTTAGTATATGTTTTTAAGCTCTGATTTTTAAGAGCTCTTCTAAAAACATTATTTCACTGTTGACATTTTTAAAGAGTGTACACTAGTAGCTACCATTTTCATTTCTCTTTACAACCCCTGTGCTGTAGGAAAAATCATTTCCCCACCCGTCAAAATAGGAGTAGGAGTCAAAAGTCAAACTTTTAAAACAGTGATATCAAGTTTCAAAATTCTATCAATTTCAAAATTACTGTAACACAACACAGCAATAGAATGTTCAGTAACCTCCAATAGACAATATTAGTCTCAAACAACCACTTTAAAATATCCCTAAGGATTCCTTTGCTAGTTTGATTTTAGCATTAGTTAAGGACCACTGCTAGTAAATGTGTATTTCATGGGTTTTTGGGTACCTAGAGTACAGGTTTAAGTAACCCCTGGTATATTTTATGTTTTAAACCAAGGTGAAGAAACAGTGTAGCATACAGAATATTTAAATGTATTGTCTCATTTTTTAAAATTAGAGAAAAAATTATAAAAAGGAAGAGTTCAAGATCAAAGAGTAAATATACTTTGAGCGAGATGACTTATATTTGTTCAGCATCCTCACTTGCTGTGTTGTTATTCTTTAGTTTTTTTGTAATTTTAAATATGGAAGAAAGAAGATTTCATTGCTTTAAACACCAAGTTAACTTCCTAGGGACAATCAAAGTAGTTATTCCATATGTAAACAGCATTTGAAATGACATCAAAGTTAATGGACTCTAAAAACTGATTGCAAGTGATTTTGCATAGTTGATTCAAATGTTAGAAAATGTTTATCCTAAATTTTCTAGGGAATATATTTGAAATTATTGTTATAAATAATTATTAAAATCCTCTATTTATAATTGTAATGTAGTTGACATATTGCAATTAATCCATAATGGTTTTTGTAGATGAGTATATATGTTCACAGTAGTAAAAACTCTGTATACATAGCCATTCTTTTGTAAATCTTCAATATACTAACCATTTGTGAATAAGAACAAGCTTCTTTCACTGATTTCATTAGTACTTGTTAATAAAATGTATTTGAAATTTATAAGCAATCCAGATATCCAATGGAGGCTATATATTGAGTATCTGGATTGCATATATATATATATATAATTGTCCTTCTAATTAAGGATTAGGATAGTACTCACAAGTAGAGAAGAAATAGAAATTGGTACTTTAACAAATGCTTACTATTACCACTTAGTGGTGAACATTAGCACTTATTGTAGCTATGTACTGAATTAATCAGTGACATGATGCTCATATGTACTGAAAAAATTTATTTTAAGAATGTGAAAATGTGAATTAAATAACATATTATCCTTAAATCATACCTAAAATTGTTGGTTAAGATAGTGACAACAAAAGTTAATGCATTTAAAGTCAGTTACATTTAGATTGTTGCATAACAAATCATAATTTTAAATACACTATTTTCAATCAGAGGATTCAACTGAAATAGTAGGTAATAATTAAGCTTCAAATAGTGCATATAAGTTGCTGCTAGCCATAGCCACATCAATTTCAAAATTTCCCTGAGAGGAATAAAACTCAGACACTACACATTCATCTATCAATCGACCAAATGCCTGGTCCTTGTTTCAAGGCTATTGAATATTCATGCAGCTGTGACTTAGCACTCTTACAAAGTCAGCAGCTATTTTCAGAGAGAAGAAAGAAAACATGATGAAAAATTTACCACAATGTCTATCACAATTCAGATAGTTAATTAAGAAAAGAAGTCATGTACTCTATAAAGTATATTCAGTTTTGTTAAGATCCATTCAAATATTCAACTGATACCCCTAGAACTGAAATGGACACATAATTATACTTGATCCTATATGCATTTTAACCTTTGTCCTGAAGTAATAAAAAAATGAAACAAAATCAGTTAAAAGTATTTTTGGCAAACATCAATTCCCTAATAGGTGTAAAATAATGTTGCGCTGCTGGATAAAGTGTTTAGTTGTCAGAAAAAAATCCTGGCCCTATTTAATGAAATGATTATTGGAATTCCTTAAAAGTTATTTGCATAGCTTTTTCCTTTCCTTAACAAAACTGCAACCTATAATGTGTTCTCTATGAAATAAATGGGAAAATAAAATAATAAAGCATGGCGTAAAATGAAAGAACGGAACTGTTGGATTTGGGATGATGATCATATACTATATGCCAAATTAGAGCTTTAACCCATATAATTGTACTTAATCCTTACAGTAGGTAGCTGTTATCCAATCTCATATGCTGAGGTTTTACAGATGAGGAAAGCTAGGCTGACAGGTTAAGCAATTTCATAAAACTAGTAAAGTGAATTAAACTCAAACTTTTCTAAGTCAAAGCTTTGTGTTCTTTCTATAACCACAGAATGGATAGTATTCAGGGGCAAGAAATGCAAGCTAATCTTCTTAGCTTCTCTGTAAATCTAATATATACAGAAATTTGATCCTGTTCATGGAGATCATACCAGTGGGGCAGAAACAATCATTCTGACAATAGCAAATCTATTACTATATGACAAAAAGGGCATTTCTCCTACTGCGACAAATTTTGAAAGGAGGAAACTTGTATCCCTAAATATATTTTAGTCTGTGTTTCCATGCCTCAAAAGCACCCAAACCTAACAAAGGTACATTGTAACATTTCCAAGTCTTTTTAGGGAAAAACTTCCTGAACATGCATTAGAGTTGTAGTTAGTCCTATAAATTATTCTCAACAGCTCAGTAGCACGTAAAGGCTAAGCTTTGTATTTGCATTAATCACTCACTGCATAGAGGATTGTACATTCAATGACCTAACACAGAAAAGGAGAGCAGACGACCCTACTTGCTCACTGCCTGAGTGAGGGTTTGCATCACAGCTTCAATCCAGGAGTCCAAGTGCTTCAATTTCACACCCACTTACGCCTATAACCACAGACACAATGAACAACGACTGTGCTAAGAAGGCTAAAGAGAAAGTGGTTTGCAGGAAGTTACTGATGCAGGAGTTGTGAGTATAATGACCAGAATGACAAAATATGTGAAGAGACAGGCAAAACAATCTCAGCAGGCTTGAAAATGTTGGCGTCAAGAAAACTGTTCTGAACTTTTGTTTCAGAATAAGGTATCTGGTACTTAAATTATAATCCAGCCACCTTTGATAATATGTCCCCTTCGCAAACATAATTAGTAATAAATTCCTAAGCATTAGATGACTATGTAAAATTAACAGCTCATCGGCTTTTAAAAATTGTTTTCTTTTTCTTTTGGTCCATCATTAACAAAAACAAAAACAAAAACAAAAAACAGAAGAAACAACAAAACCAACCAAAAATCTATAGCAGTTTTGCTCTCTTTTTCATGGAGTTCAAATTACTGGTAAAGGTATTCTCATAATTTTAAATATTCATATAAACCTGTACCCAGGTATTTAAATAGTAATCTACATTATTCTAGACCTTATTTTAAGGGTATTCAGGCCTGAGCCAGTTAATCTGGGTTTGTTCCCCCCACTATATTTGCGGTCTGCCATTCTCTGCTCTGCTTTGTACCCTATGAACTGCAACATCTAAAGTTCCTTGGCCCCTAGCTCATATTAGTAGCAACCAGAGTCAGGAGGCACCAACAGGAATTTGAAGTGGTGGGGCCTGAGGGAGTTCTTACCCCTCTACCTGCCTGCCTCAGTGCCTTGACTCTAATGACACCTACCCTCCTCCAACCCTGCCCTTTAGGATCCTGAGCTCTCTTCAAGCTCAGATACCACCGCTTTCTCCACTTCCTTCTTCAGGCACTGGGTAGCTGACAACTTCCCACTGTTGCTTTTCCTTGGGTACTTCACCCTTAACTCTGACCATACCTCTGTAAAAGGTCCTTATCCTTAAAGGGCTATTTACAGAGGTATGGTCAGAGTTAAGGCACCCTCTAAGGGTTTCCTCAGGTAAACCCTTGGAGGGTGTCATCTGTGTCTTGGTGGAACTCCAATACAAGGCATTTTTGGAAGAAATACATAATCTGACAGAGTAAAATAAGAAATGATTAGGACAATGTGGAATCATTAATGAAAGGATTAAATAATGCCAGAGAAAATGTTAGACTTCAGAAATACATTCCAATCAAGTCCTGTGGTGTGTTGATAAAGGTGGGTTCTAAATTTGATTCTAAGCTTTCAGAAATAAGAGGTTCATTTCCTGTGAAGTTAACAAAGCTTAAGCTTAGGACATTTCTCTTGCAGAGGACTTCTAAGGTCCGGGGAGGGGACCTAATAATATGTTTACAAGATAATTCATTTTTGTAAAATTTACATAAATGAGATATTTCAGTTATAATTAATAAAGACCATTATCTCTTTCCAAGACAACGTTATCCCTATTACATTCTCCCCTCCTATTGGGTGGCTAAACAATGGCCTTGGGTAATTTGAGATCCAGCTGTGGTGAAGGTGAGTTTTGGATTCTCTATATTTGGGTTTTGTAGAATCTTTTCTAGATGCCTAATGTTTGGGCAAATATCAAGTATTCAACTCAACTAAGTTTAGGTTGGTGGAGGGGAAATTATAACATCTAAGAATATAGAATATTTAAGTTAAAAGAGAAAATAAAATATTTAAACATTAGACTCAAACTAATGTTAAATGTATTGATCATGGCATATGTCAGAGTGAAAAGAACAGGGGACTCAGAACCAAGTCACCTGCATTTTAATTAAGCTTCAGCACTTTTGTGGCAGTGGACAAGACACTTGACCTGAATTTTATTATCTGCAGAATGATGGGGTTGGCATTGTGTTTCTTAGGTTTTCTCCATCTTATACCAACCATGACAACTTGGTCTTATAAATAGTGCCTGGATGTAAAGAGCTCCAGCTTCCATGACTTAATTTTTTTGGACAAGTTACTCAATCTCCTTTTGACTCAATTTCCTCAAAGGCCAAATAGAGATAACACTGTATTTCTCTCTTTCTGAATGTGTTTGGCAGGAATGGTGAAAAATTATATTGTTTTTATACTAAAACCTAGTGTACCTCAGTGACTAATGTACCTCAGAAAACTCATTTTGTACATACTAACGTTGGGGAAAAAATAATCTTGGGAACTTGCAGGTATTTTACACATGAAAACAAAGTATATTAAAGTACATGTTCATTCTCATAGAACTTTCTTTTTTTCCCTCACAGATCTTATTAGAATTGTTAGTTGTACATTTATCTGTGTGAGTTACATATTCCACTTTTTTTTCTCTGAAAGGAGATGTTCATAGTGAATGGCACATAATAAATACACAGTAAGTGTTTGTTGATTATTCATGAATCAGTGAATGAATGTTGGCTAATTATGTGCTTAATTCATATAAGGCGATAGAAACAAGCATGGCCACACATTTTTTTCTTTGAAAAGAAGATACCTAGCTCATTTCCAAAATTTAGACACAAACATACATGGCAAAATATGCATCTCAGATACCTGAAAACTGATACCTCAGCCTTCTTAGTGCCTCAGACCAGATCCTGTTCAGGCATGTTATAATAAATTAGTATAAGCTTATTTTGGTGCAAAAACATTTAAAATCTATGCATAGTTTTTTCATAATATATATTTTCTATGAACTTTTTGAAGATCATGTATATAAAATATAAGCATGTGTGTATATTTATATGTACAAAACTTTCAAAAGAAAAATATGTGATATGAAATTGAAATGTCTCTCTTCATGACACTAATAATGGAAAACCTGATATTTAGGAACTTTAAAATATATTTAGGCTTTGTTAGAAATTCTGCCACATGTATATAGATATTTTCTCTCTATATATGAGAAAATATATATGATATATATCACAAATGTATATATTTATGTATGATACATATATAGAAAGAATATCATATCCATATGGCAAAATGTGTTTGTAAATATAAATATATATATCCCAAAACTACTTAAAGTCACTGAATGCACATTTTTCAAAAAGTATATTTTTAAAAATCACTTTTAAACTCATATAATAGCTTTTTAGATTGGCAGGTTATACCTTCTGGAGAACTAGAATCTTTTTAATGAGACAATACATTATCTGAAATCATTGATGCCTTATGAAAAGTTAATGTTGACAATGTCCCAAAGAAATCAGCAGCTTACAAATGAATGACTTATTTTAAGAAGGGAGATGATGTGATGTTCAAAATGAAGCCAACCACATCAATTTGTGAGGAAAAATTAATCTTGTTCATGCCCTAAATGAGAAAGACTGACAACTGACAGCACCAACAACAGCCAGTATCTTAGATATCTCAGTTGGTTCAGCTTACCCAATTCTGACTGAGAAAGTAAAGTTGAGAAAACTCCACTGATTTGTGCTAAAACCACTGTGGCCAGATCAGCTATGGCAAAGAGCAGAGCTTTAAATGGAAATTTTAAACAAGTAGGATCAGGATCTTATTTGCAAAAAAAAAAACTTCTTTGAAAAAAAAAAAAATTGTAACAGGAGATAAACATGACTTTACCAGTATGATCCTGAAGACAAAGCACAATCAAAGCAATGGCCACCAAGAGGTAGAACTGATCCAGTCAAAGCAAAAATGGATCAGTCAAGAGCAAAGGTCAGGATGACAGTTTCTAAGGATGGTCAAGGCATTCTGTTGTTGACTTTTTAGAGGGCCAAAGAAAAATCGCATCTGCTTATTATGAAAGTGTTCTGAGAAAGTTAGCCAAAGCTTTAGCAGAAAAATATCCAGGAAAGCTTCACCAGAGACTCCTCCACATAACAATGCTTCTGCTCATTACGCTCATCAAATAAGGGCAATTTTGCAAGAGTTTGATGGGAAATCTTTAGGTATCCACCTTACAATCCTTTTTTGGCTCCTTCTGACTTCTTTTTGTTTCCTAATCTTAAGAAAGCCTTTAAAGGGCACATATTTTCTTCAGTTAATAATGTAAAAAGATGATATTGACATGGTTAAGTCCCCAGAACACTCAGTTCTGTAGGAATGGACTGGTATCATCACTTACAAAAGTGTCTGGTATCATCAAATACAAAAGGGCTGGTATCATCACTAACAAAAGCGTCTTACACTTTAGGAAACTTGTGTTGAGAAATAAAGTACATATTTATATTTTTATTTTGTAGTTCCCTTTTTTCCACAGACTTGTGTGGTTCTCTCATATCCGCTACATAAAAGCCAATAACTTTCTCAAGTTTGACTCAGCACAATAACACAGAATTTGCCTCATATTAAAGAACTTTAATTTCTGGTTCTTTCTTTCCCCATTGTCTGTCTTTCTACTTTTTCTATGTTCCATTACTTCAAATTTTCTATTTCCACCTCATATACTGAACTTTTATTTTGGATCTCATATTTTTAATTTCTCAAAGTTCTTTCTTGTTCTCTGAGTTTTAAAAATATATAATTTACTTTTTGTTTCAGAGATACAATATATAGTTACATTTAATTCAGGACAATAATTTATAACTTCTTTGAATTTATCTTTGGCACGCTGAAAGTCTTCATTTTTAGGGTTGTTTTTACATCTTTTATTTAAATTCTTAATTGTATGGGTATCCCTTAACTTATTTAGGAGTAAAGCATGAATAAGTTGATTGGAAACTCTACCTCTCTCTGTGTATGGTACATCTAATCAATGAGTTTCACAGAAATGCAAATTCAGCTTTCCATTAGAGATATTCAATGTTTAAATATGTCAAGAACTTTTAGTCTTAGTTGCCCAGGGTCTGTTGAGTCTTTCCCTGAAGGCAAATGGTACCAATATTTAGGGTTGAGAAAATAAGAAAATAAAGCATGTTCTCCTTTTTCTTTGAGTATTTTTACCCAACGAGTTTGTCCATCATGTTACCCCATGCTCTTATGATACTCAGGAACCAAGTCCAAATATTATTTGGAATAATGGAATATATGGTGATTTGACTCACTAATAATAATTTATAAATTAAATTAGATGAATTTATGACATATGGCTCCAGTTCTATTTTAAAAAGCAATCTATTTATATATAGCTAGTATATCATAAACACATCCTCAAAATGTCTCTGGAAAATTTTCCCTACGTTAACATTAGAATCTCTCATAGCTCAATTTATACCACATTGCTCTCATTTTTCTCCCAGTGGAAATCAAGTTCCTCTTAATAAAGATTATATTAAAAGAGGGCCTAATTAAAAGTAGGCCAGACATGTCAATTCAGATTTCAATGACCCCATTATAAAATGCAAGATTAAATCTCAAGAAACGATCATATTCTGTATTTTTTAAATGTTGCCTAAAAAAATACATCTTTTGTACCTTGTTTGCCTCTGAGTTAGCAAGATTATTATAAAAAGATGGAAAATGAGCTTTAAAAAAAGTATAATTTAAACTGCAACAATGCAATAGAATGAAAACTAAGAAGTAAACGGCTAGGAAAGGCACTGTGTAGACTCAGGAAAATAAAAAAATAACATTCAGATCAATAAGTAAGACAGAAAAGGTAGATAAACCAAGTAGATTAAATCCAGAGTGACAGGGACAACCGGAGGGCAGACATGAGAGCTATCAAGACTATACAGGAACATTACAAATTCTAGGACACTATGACTGAGAACAAGACAAAGATTGCAGACTAAGAGTCCAAGCTAGATTTATTCCGTGTCTGTTGCCACGTATTTCAGAAAATTTAAAATTAATAAAAAATCTATATTTCCAGTTTTTCTTAATAACGTATCAGGTCAGGAAATACTTGCCCACATTTCTAAATGACAGAAGTCATCAGGAGCTGAGAAGCAGATGCCCTCTTCAGAGAGTTTATTGGTGTTCCTACCAGTCACATAGTGTAGGTAGTCTATGAACTTATATCTGGCACTCTTTATCCACTTAAGTATCTGCTTGGCCCAAGCAGGCCACTGCATTTGCTATGCCCTATATGGGGCATTCACAAAGACAGAGGGACACTGCCTTACAGGTATAATGAAGGAAACCATTAGCAGGTATTTATAAACTTAATTCAGACATCACTTCTCTGCTCACAATCTTGCATTAGTCCCACATCTCAGAAAAAATGGAAGCCAAAGATCTTGCAATATTGACACAATCTCAGTTCATAGGCCACAAAATTCATTTTGATTCTAGTGGCCCATCAAATATTCTGAATATAAACATTTCCTTAATATAAAGCAATACATAATGTAGAAAAATTAAATAGAAAACATGTAAAGAGAAAATATTACTCATAACTCCATTGTCTAAAACAATCACTGCACTAGTTGCTTTTAGTACATTTAATTTTTATAAGTCAACTTTTAAAAATTTAGTAATAACGATGCAAACATTTTCCAAGTCAACAAAATTTTTGAAAATATTTTTGTTTTATGGCTGTATCATCTTATCTTATGATATCATAATTTAATTATTGTTTGGGTACTTAGTTTCTAGAACAGGGTATTATAAATACTAGCACCATGTAAATCTTTATTAATATCTCAGATTACTTTTGCTTAATAAATTCTAGAACACAGAATTATGAATCAATTTATTTTAAAATGTATAAGTACATGTACCCAGCTTTACATTTCCAGAAATGTGTATATTAATCTAACCAACATCAACTATTTTTATTTAAAAATATTTATTTTTTTAGAAAACACTGAATTCCTGGGCGCGGTGGCTCATCCCTGTAATCCCAGCACTTTGGGAGGCCAAGGTGGTTGGGTCACCTGAGGTCAGGAGTTCAAGACCAGCCTTGCCAACATGGTAAATGGCAAAACCTTGTCTCTACTAAGAATACAAAAATTAGCCGGGCTTGGTGGTAGGTGCCTGTAATCCCAGCTACTTGGGACGCTGAGGCAGGAGGATCACTTGAACCCGGGAGGCGGAGGTTGTAGTGAGCTGAGATTGTGCCACCACACTCCATTCTGGGCGACAAGAGGGAAATTCCATCTCAAAAAAAAGAAGAAAAAAGAAAAGAAAAAGAAAACACTGCATCAGCTCCTTATGTGTTCTCTGTCATTTTATTTGTGGTGTTTGTTATACAAAATTTTTAATTGTGTGGAGTCAAATACAGTTATTTCATTATAGTCCCTTCCTTTGACTTTCATGATAAATAGTGCTATTGCTGCTAACAGTAGATAGTCTGATAAATTTCATTAAGAATTAAAATTTTTTATTTCTTTTAATTAATAATATTTCTGAAAATTTGGTATATGGTAAGATATGAGTTTCTACACTATTTTTTTCTTGCAAATTAACTTGTGCAGTGCATTATATGATTGAAAGTTATCAAATTAAATAAAAATATTATAGTAATTTGTTCTTCTGAATTTATTTTCTTTGGTTCGATTTCAACCTTCAGGCTACCCTGATTGTTATCTTGCTTTATATTTATACAACAGTTTTTATCTTCCAATAGGGTATTCTCTATTTGGAGGTAAAACAAAATAAGATAAAATTACTTCAAGTGAAAACAGACTGGGTTAGTTGTACACTTGAAATAATACTTTATTTTCAAATTGTTTGAAATACTACCTGATTCTTGTAAAATATAGTTAAAATTCAGTGAGGGTACATTTGACCCATAGTGAGTTCTGGAAAGAAAGATTCACCCCTAAGTGTAGAGTGGGAAGACACTCATCTGCAACTGGTTCCCCAATTGCAGTGGCCAGTGATTTCTTCATTGGATCTTTGGATTCATGGTCTACCTTGACAGTGGATCCTCCCTTGCCTGGCTAACTAAATCACCCAGTAACTTCCTCTTATTTGACCTGCCTGTCTCATATTGTTCTTTACTTATAGTACTCGTGCCCATTCCCTACTCAACTAGGGCCAACACTTTAATCCAGTTGTCATACCAGAGTAAAACGCCCAGGTTCCTAGGGTAAGTTTAAAATATACTTATAGATATCAAATTTGGAATGGACAGCTATTGAATCTCTGTTGGATTAAATGAAAATAAATTCTAAAGTACACTAACCTAGTGCCTAGTTCTATTATAGCCTTTTTTTTTTTTTTTTTTTTTGATGCTGTTATGATTTGCTTGTGTAGAGACTTGTCTAAGTCTAGTTCTATAGAAATTATCTAATCTTGGATTAGTAGTTTGAAAAGAAAGACAATATAAATATTGAGAAAAAAGTGCCTTTTAGTTAAAAGTGGCATGATGGAGCCAGGCGTGGTGACTAACTCCTGTAATCTCAGCACTTTGGGAGGTCACGGTGAAAGGACTTCCTGAGGCCAGAAGTTTGAGACCAGACTGAGCAACATAGCGAGACCTCATCTCTACAAAAATTAGAAAGATTGGCCGGATGTGGTGGTGCATGCCTGTAGTCCTAGCTGCCTGGGGGCTGAGATGGGAGAATCACTTGAGCCCAACCTGGGAAACAAAGGGAGAGGCTGTCTCTATAAAATAAAATAAAATAAAATAAAATAAAATAAAATAAAAAATAAAATAAAATAAAAGTGGCATGATATAGTTTGGATATTTGTCCCCTCAAAAACCTATTTTGAAATTTGATCCCCAATGATGTTGAAGGTGCAGTCTAGTGGGAGGTATTTGGGTTGTGAGGGCAGATTTTTCATGAACGGCTTGGTGTCCTCCCCGCCATAATGAGTGCATTCTAGCTCTATTAGTTAGAGCTGGTTATTCAAAAAGGCTGACACACCACTTTGCTCACTCTCCCTTGTCCTCTTCTTTCTGCCTATTCCCCTCAGGCTTCCTCCATGAATGAAAGCTTCCTGAGGCCCTTACCAACTTCTTACCAAAAGGAGATACTTATATCATGTTTCTTGTACAGCTTGCAGACTGTGAGTCAAATATATTTGTTTTCTTTGTAAATTACTCAACCTCCGGTATTCCTTTATAACAACACAAAATAGACTAAGACATGGAGGCACACAATCCAGTTTTTTCTTTAAAAGCTAGTTAGTTAAGTACATTTATGACAGATTTTTGTTTAATACTGCTCTAAAAATCTAATTTCCAAGTTCAATAGAGGTCTTAATACATATGTATTATTTACCTATATTATATACATGTGTATGATTTACCTATTTATCTGAACGTATGCCTCAAAGGAAAAATGAACTAACTGTAAGACCAATTGCCACTGATCTCATGCAGCTCTTCTGGTTGCCAATACCCGGGTTTAGAAATTAAATTCTATCCTGTTGGGTTGCTCTAGTTATTCCATTCAGAGTGGAGCCTCAAAGACTTTAGGATTAAAGGGGTTGAAGAGCTCTCAGCAAGGTTAACCAGCTCTACCACAGTTCAAATAGATGAAGAGTCCAAAATGCTCTAAAGGCCATTACCAAAGTGCATAGCTGGGCCTACCTTTCAGCACGCACTTCAAAACCTGCCTCTCTCTACCCTGTGCACTACTGGTCTCTTTCTCCCCTCTCTTGCCCTGCTGCTTACTTTGTACAGATCTATTTTTACTGCTTCTATCTTTTCTGCTTTCTTCTTTTTTTTTCTGTTCCTTAATTTATTGTTTTTTCCTTCTAGTTGCATTCTTCTTTCCTCCTCCTACACTTACCTGACAACAGTATACTTGTGTCTTAGTCTGTCAAGGCTACCATAACAAATAGCACACACTGGGTTGTTTATTCATGACAGAAATTGATGTCTCACAGTTCTGCAGGCTAGAAATCCAACTTCTAGGTATATCCTTTGTTTGGCAAGAACCAACTTTCTGGTTCATAGGCAATACCTTCTAACTATGTCCTCACATCGTGAAAGGGGCAGGGAGTCTCCCTCAGTCCTCTTTGGTAAGGGCACTAATCCCACTATCATGATCTAATCACTTCTCAAAGGTACTACCTCCTAATACCACCCCACTGGGATTAGGACTTCAACATGTGAATGTTAAGAGGATACCTTCAGACCATAGCAACCTATGGAAAGCATTTTTTGTTATTTGACTATTTTTTTAAGTGTTTACTGTTCTCAATTATTTCTCTATAGGAAAAATATACTACATTAATTTTTAAATGATGCTTTTCTATTGAACATATCACTAAAGTATAAAAATAACGATGGCCTCCCTGATTATTAAAGCCACTTATTTTTCATAAGCCACCTCAGTCTAAACCTCATATAGACTGAGGTTTCAAATGGAAGGATTCATTAATGCTGGCAGATAGGACTGCCTGTGGCGGATGGCGTGTTGCCTACTAACATTTGTGCTTCTCCTTTCATTTTCCTGAAAAGCAGCTACCTAGCCAGGGACTTTATTTACCAATACTCTTTGTGTCTAGGTGTGGCCATGTGACTACTTTTGCCATGAAATTGTGAACAGAAGTGGCTCTTCCATTCCAAAATGAGCCAGTGTGCCTTCTGTACAAGCGTTTGCCTTTCTCTACTTGAATTCAAGAGACCCTATGTCCCTTAAGGGTGCAGATCCACAAGGAAGAAATCTGAATCCTTGCATCACCCAATGAAGAAAAGCCAGCCACAAAGCAGGAGCACATTCATTGAACTTTACATGAGCAAGAAATAAAGTTCTACTGTGTTCAGTTTGGGGTTTATTACAGCAGCAAACATTACCCAAACTAATGCACAATTGATTTTGGTGATTTTTTTTTTGTCTAGACTTGAATATTTTATATCAATCTAACAAATATTTAATTTTATGCAAATGACTCATATAATTTAGAAATTAGAGAATTCTAGGATAGGTATCTGAAAGAGAAATAATATAGAATGTAAAAATCAGAACAACTCAGTAAAATGAGATAAGAAATTTTTTAAGTGGAATTACAAAAAGCCACCATTTGTATTTGTGTGCATAACTTCAAAACATGTCAGGTAAGTCATTGGACAACTTGAAATAATATCTTTCTGAAATGTTTTATTAGCATTATAATGTTTCTCTGATATTATTACTACTATTAGCATCATATTTTTTTTTTTTGAGAGCATCATTATTTTAATTATTAAATTCAAGAGTTTCACTGACTCCTGGAATCAATGCAGTGTTATTATTTTTATAACAATACTATCAATCTTATGTAACAAAAATCAAATGAAATTAAATGAATATGAGCAATTCGCACACAAAAAAAATAGATGCAAAACTGGCATTGGATCCAAAGGTAGGACTTCTTTAAATGATCTAAACCTGGATATATTCCTCAATTTCAGATCATTTACTTCACCCAAACTTCGATTACACTCATATTCTGAATGAAGTTAGCTTTTACCTCTCACAGGTTTTCATTATATTCAACTGTCTTTTATATGTTTTAAAGCAAGGATCACAATCTCAACAGTTTATAGGGGCTGCAGGGGTGGACAATGTCTATGCATCATACTTACTGGGAGGGGTGGGACTTGTGATAAACGGAGAAGGCTCAAGTTGATTGTTGTTTACTTTTTCTCACTTGAAAATAATGTTGACCTTCGTGTTTTTATCAAAGCCACTGTGGTCAGTATAGACTGAGGTTTTAAATGGAAGGATTCATTAATACTGATAGATAAGGCTGCAGATGCTGCAGGCCATGGGCACATGTTGTCTTATGGAAATGCTGGCATAGTGCTTTATCCATTTATTTATTTCAGACAGAGTCTTGCGCTGTCACCCAGGCTGTACTACAGTGGCGTGATCTTGGCTCACTGCAAACTGCACCTCACGGGTTCAAAAGATTCTCCTGCCTCCAGACTCCCGAGTAGCTGGGACTACAGATGCACACCAAAATTAGCACGCCCAGCTAAGTTTCGTATTTTTAGTAGAGATGGGGTTTCACCATGTTGGCCAGGCTGGTCTCAAACTCCTGGCCTTAAATAATCAGCCTGCCTTGGCCTCCCAAAGAGCTGGATTACAAGCATAAGCCACGGCACCCGAGCCCTGAAAGTGTATTTTAAGTTGGTGAAGAAAATAAAGACCAAAGATCATTAGAGAGCACAGATACTTTGGCCTGTCTTTTGACTTAGCATAATCTAAAGAAATGTGGCACTTTCTAATGTTTTATTAACGAATGGATTATCAAGATGGCTATTTTTTCAGGGTGATATCTCATCAAATTAAAAATAAATCATGAATAACGTAAATGAACAAAAATTGGATGTGTCTTTTTTATGTAGCACCCACTTGATTATTACTTGAAATCCTTTAAAAATTCCTTACTTTCGCTGGTAGATCAGTTGAGGTCAGAAGTTCGAGACAAGCCTGGCCAACATGGTGAAACTCCCTCTCTACAAAAAATTACAAAAATTAGCCCAGTGTGTTTGATCATGAGATCAGGAGTTTGAGGCCAGCCTGACCAACATGGTGAAACTCCCTCTCTGACAAAAAATACAAAAATTCTTCCAGTATGTTGGTGCGGGCCTGTCATCCCAGCTACTCGGGAGGCTGAGGTGAAAGAATGCCTTGAACCTAGGAGGCAGAGGGTGCAGTGAGCTGAAATCATGCCACTGTATTACAGCCTGAGCAACAGAGTGAGACCTGTCAAAAAAAAATAAGAAAGAAAGAAAGAAATTCCTATGATCCTATTTGTATCAATAAATTCTGAATGATCCGTTGAAACATTCAAGTTGGGGGAAAGAAAGACTGTATAATGGCAAAGTAGTGAGATCTCAAGAAGCAGATTCTAAGCTAGAGTCTGCAGTGACAAGAAGTAAACAACTTAAAATAATTCTTAAGAAAACTAAGTTATCAAAGATTTGCATTGAACCAGAGCCAGTAGAAATGCACTGAGGACAGTACATCTTTTACTAGTTAGGAAAAGAAAACCATATGCAGCATAAAGAATGAACTTTCAGTTTTACATAATACACACAGTGTTCCGTGCAAGGCTTTTAAGAAATACAAATATCTGAATAAAATAAACAATGGAACCTTGCCAATATAGTAAGTATTCTTGCCAAATACTAATGTATGGAGTCCTTACTCTTTATGTACATCTCTGCCAAAACGAAAAGATGTGCACTACACAGGAATTATTTAAGATTTCTGGAATAAATCAGCAAAATGCAATTGAATAAACAACATTCTGAAATGGCTGGCTCCTGAGTAACTGTGTTTTATTTATTTTTTATTTTTTTTATTTTTTGCTTGTCTGTTTTGCAAATTGGATTAGGGACTATTAGAATTTAGAAAAAGCTTATTTTTTTCAAGAAAGCTAGTCACTTTCGTTTAACTGCAGGTTGAAACCCTTGGTAATTTAGAGGTGCCACATAAGTCTTGTTATATGCACTTAAGATCATTAATTCACCACACATTCATTAAAAAGTCATTTTACTCAGCACTGTACAAAGAGCTATGGAGGACATAAAATATACTGTCCCTGTCCTAGGGGATTACACAGTCTAGCTGGAAATGCAGGACTATAGAAATATTAGGAAACAAAAGCAAAGTGCACAAAAATGTGGCTTGAAACAGATTCACAACATAGGCGCTTAAACAGCAGTTCTCTGGCTATGAATTAGCTTCATTGCAATGTCGTTATTGCATTAGCATTCTAGAACGATAATACCATCCATAAAAATGGCAGACTTTCGTTTAAGAAACAACTAAATTTTTTTGAAGTCAACTTCGTTCTCTTTTCTCTTTTTTTTTTTTTTTTTTTTTTTTTTTTGAGACAGCGTCTCGCGCTGTCGCCAGGCTGGAGTGCAGTGGCATGATCTGGACTCACTGCAACCTCCCACTCCCTGGTTCAAGCTATTCTCCTGCCTCAGCCTCCCGAGTAGCGGATAATAGGCGCGCGCCACCACACCCAGCTATTTTTTTGTATTATCAGTAGAGACGGGGTTTCACGATGTTGGCCAGGATGGTTTCCATCTCCTGAGCTCGTGATGCGCCCGCCTCAGCCTCCCAAAGTGCTGGGATTACAGGCGTGAGCCACCGCGCCCGGCCTCATTCTCTCTTTTAAAGAACAGTATTATTTAAGTTGAAGCACTTTGTATAAATACATACGAATAATTTTTTTATCCAAATGTTAAAATGTGGCAAAGAAAAGCAAATAGTATTGTAAGTGAAAGACAAAATGGAGGTAAATAGTGATATGTGTAATTAGAAAAATACGAGGATAAAAAGATCAGAGTAGCAGTGGTTTCATAAAAAGCGGATTCTTCAATTTCTACTGATTTGGAATTTTGATGATTGGGAGAAGGTTTCAAATAAAAGAATGACTGAAGACCTTGTCTGAAGCTTCGCCACCAGGGAGAAATGAGAAAAGCAGAGTATGCTGCTTAGTCACTGAGGGCCCTTCCACAGGAAGGCCTGTGGTCCCACTTACAGGGGAAGGTAACTGGAGAAGCTGGTGCCCTGGCGATGGAAACTCCCCATGCAGTGAATATCTCTGCAGATCATTTTTCCAGTTCCATCTATTCACTCATGCTGCTTCTTTCTAGTCAAAATCTTGCTTCTACTTGATTTTTAGTTTTTCCTGTGAGTTGTCCTGCTCTCTAAATTATATGTGCATGCTTTAGCCTCTTCCTTCATGTTGATTTCAATTTTGTTTGTATTCTGACATTAATTTCACTCAAATTAATTTCTTAGTTCTAGATACCATTTTTTTGAATTTTAAGCCCAGTTATAATAATTTCATTTTTTCTCCTTGCTTTGGATCTTCTGTATCTCCAGTTTTAAATCTTTTGTATACTTGTTTCACTATGTTCTATTTTGTTATTGCTTTGGGGCCAGAATTTAAATTTTGTCCAGTATTTTATCAACTTATCACATATTTCCTTTGTTTTCTCTTCTCTGTATTGATTGTAAGCAATATACAAACCTGGAAGAGGTAATGTAAATATGTAGGGGATATCTTCCTTCCAGCTTCTCCTGCCCTTTCTAACCATGAGTTCAGAAGAAAATATTACCCTTTTTCCCGACAACACCATCCACATGCAACTAAACTGCATCAATGTTAGGACTGCGTAAGAAATCTCACTATTCACAATACATATTGAAGGAAGAGCCTGAAACACATCAGGTAGACACAATAAGGACATCCCCTGAACCAGGGTCCAAAACATAATCTTTAAACTAACTTCCCTATCTTATATTTTACACTGATCCATGCCCTATACTCCAGGTAGAACCTATGAGCTCTGAGAATGTTTCTCTGCTCTCCCAATACAGTTTTAGAAAAACATAGGACTTGGAGCTAGAAACACTTTGAATCAAATTTTGCCTCCTTAACTGCTTATGGCACTCTGGAAAAATTATTTCAGCTACTACTTTTGTGTTGGCTTCAAATGAATGTCGTTCTCTTCTTCGTTTTGTTCTTTGCATCTCTATAGACTGCAAGAGTTCTTCCTGGAAGAGTTTCGGCACATCTAAAACATGCTGAAATACAAAATGTCCTTCAAGGTACAGCTCATAGGTCACCTGGACTTGAAATCGATTTTCCCTTTGCATGATAAACCAAGAGTAGTACCGTATTTATAGCTCTTTCAAGCTGTGATTAAATTCTAGTTCTATTAACATCTCCTTTGTATTTGTTTTGTCATGCCTAATAAATGGTAAACATCTCAAAAATAGAAAAATAAGATTTTCATTTGAATTTCCCCTGTGACACCTATTTATTTATACATGTTTGTGTAAAAGTGGTTGCATTTTTAATGTATAATATTTTTATCTCTATTTGTGGTGAAAAAATTCCCTTCTACTGTCTTACAATGTTTCATGTTGTCTCAAAGTTTTTAGCTGTTAAAATCACGTTATGTTGCAACTAATTCATGTTTTTACCTAAAGTATTTTGACAGCATTCCAAACAAAAATCAATCAAAGAAAGCACACTATTAACATCAGAAAATCCTTTCTCTCTCTAACCATGTAAGATGCCAACCACTCAGACAGCCTCAGATAAATTGCCTCGAGTATGATGTCTTAAGGTCATTGTATCCTATGATTCTAAAAATAGGTGTGAGATGCTTTCCAGGGAACTTCTAAATAATAGAGATCTTTAGAAATGACTTTGGCTTTGGACTTTGAAGGCTGTCCCTTATTTTATAGTATAAGAAATCTAATTATTTTAAATTTCCTTTCCCCAAGGGTACTATAATTTTGGCAACTCTTCCAGGAATTATTCTCACTCAAAGGCACATAGAGATAGCAGAATAGGAAGTAAATAGTCCCTATTTACTCTCCATTTGAAGGACAAAGATTTGTCCTAGGCCAATCTTAATGAAATATCCAAATGTGAAACCTGCTTCAGGAGAATTAGGCAATACATTTAAAAATAAAAACGTTCCCAAGTTCACGAATGGGTAACAAAAAATAAGGGTCTGGAAAAAAAGGCCTTTAAAAAAAGACTGGGGAAATTGTTTTATCATCTCTGAAATTAAGGGAAGTAGCAGGATAAAGATTGCTACTAAAACCCCAGTGACAATTACATAGGTTTTCAATAACATGTTAAGGTTTTATCTTTTGTCCTCTTCTAGTTTCCAGAGTCTCTTTTATTTCAGGAACACACTGCTCTCTCTCTCTAGCTAATACAAGGATAGTCAAACAATTCCTCTCACAAACAGCAGGCAGTAAGATAATCTGAGAATAGCAGAGGTTATGAAGACTGATAACACTGAGTTTTCAGCACTGCTTCATACCACACACTGCTGTACATACTATCTTTTCTGGGAGTGAGTTTTTCTCCTGTTAAATGGCAATAGTAATTAAACTTACTTCCCAGGGTTTGTATGTGAAGTAATAACTAGTAGTAAACAGAGATTCTTGAACTTGGTAGGTTAGTTTCCTCACTTCCTTCTATGCTGTCTATTAGTCAGAAAGGGAAATGAGGGAACTTATCTACCAGGGATAAGAATCTCTTCTTATTTTCAGTTATTTTTATTCCCATTCAAACCCTGGAAAGTGACTTTAATCGTTATTGTCATTTAATTATTATTGCACTTAACATACACACACAAACATACACATAGACAGACACAAACACACACATATGTATACACACACAGAGAGAGAGAGAGAGAGAGAAGGGTGGGGAAAGAGAGAGAGAGAAATTCAGTTTAAGGAATTTTGGCTCACATAATTTTGGAGGCTAGCAAGTGTAAAATCTGCAGGGCATTCCTGCAGTCTGAAGACACAGGGAAGAGTTGATACTGCAGCTCCAGTTCAAAGACAATCTGGAAGCAGAAGTCTTTTTTTGTGGGGAGACCTTAGTCTTTTCTCAGAAGGCTTCAACTGACTAGATGATGCCTACCCATATTACGGAGAGTAATCTACTTTAATGAAAGTCTACTAACTCAAATATTAATTACATTAAAAAAAAATCTTCCCAGCAACATCTAGACTAGGGTTTGATCAAAACCTGGGTACCATGTACTAGCCAACCTGACACATAATCTTAACTATCAAACTCTGCAGTAGGCAGTAACCTCATTTCAAGGTAAGTTCAACCCAGATATCGCACACTCCTGTATACCAGGCAGCCCTATGATCTTTGCTACCAAAGGTAAATATGAAGATTTTTCTTGGAATATAAAAGGGTCTTATCCATTCGTTAAGTTAAATTTTATTAAATATTATCTCAGTAAAAGTTTCTTGAAACAAATGATAGTAGAAACATAACATATAAAAATCAATGGGATACAGCAAAAGGAGTACTCAGAGGAAAGTTACAGCTGCAAGTGCATCCATCAAAAAAGAAGAAAGACATCAAATAAACAGTTTAGTGATGCATTTTTAAAAAAAAGAATCAGAAAAGCAAGAGCAAACCCAACCAAAAATTAGTAGAAGAAAAGAAATAATAAAGATCAGATCAGAAACAAATGGAATTGAAATGAAGAAAGTAATACAAAAGATCAAGCAAACATAAAGTTGGATTTTTTGAAAGTTAAACAAATTGACAAACTTTTAGCCAGACTAAGAAAAAAAAGAGAGAGAAGATTAAAATAAATAAAATCAGAGATGAAAAAAAGACATTATAATTGATACTGCAGAAATTCAAAAGATCATTAGTGACTACTATGGGCAACTAAATGACAATAAATTGGAAAATTTAGAAGAATTGGGCAAATTCCTAGACGCATACAACCTACCAAGATTGAACAAGAAAGAAATCCGATACCTGAACAGACCAATAACAAACAACAAGATCAAAGCAATTATTAAAAGTCTCCCAATAAAGAAAAGCCTGGGACTTATGGCTTTACTTCTGAATTCTACCAAATATTTAAAGAAGACCTCATATCAATCCTACTCAAACTATTCTGAACAAGAGAAGAGGAGGAAATACTTTCAAACTTATTATATGTGGCCAGTATTACCCTAATGCCAAAACCAGACAAAGACACATCAAAACAAAACAAAACAAAACAAAAACCTACAGGACATCTCTGATGACTATTGATGGAAAAATCCTCAACAAAATCATAGCAAATCAAATTCAACAATACATTAAAAAGAACATTCATCATGACTAATTGGGATTTATTCCTGGGACGCAAAGATGATTCCACATATGCAAATCCCTCAATATGATACACCATAACAAGACAATAAAAGATAAAAGCCATATAATCATTTTAATTGATGCTGAAAGTAGCATTTGATAAAGTTCAAAATCCCTTCATGATAAAAACCCTCAGAAAACTGGAGATAGAAGGAATATACCTCAACATAGTAAAGGCGATATATGACAGACCCACAGCTAGTATCATATTGAATGGGGAAAAACTGAAATCCTTTCCCCTTAGATTTGGAAAACAACAAGATTACCCACTGTCACCACTGTTATTCAACTAGTATTAGAAGTCCTACCTAGAGCAATCAGACAAGAGAAAGAAACACAGGACATCCAAATCGGAAAGAGAGAAATCAAATTATCCTTGTTTACAGATGATATAATCTTATATTTAGAAAAACCTAGATCCCCCAGAAAACTATTAGAACTGATAACAATTCAGTAAAGATGCAGGATACAAAATCAACATACAAAATTTAGTAGCATTTCTATACACCAACAGTGAACAATCTGAAAAATAAATTTAAAAAGGAATCCCATTTTCAATAACCACACATCAAATTAAATACTCAGGAATTAACATAACCAAGGAAGTGAAAGATCTCCATAAAGAAAACTAAAATACTGATGAAAGAAATTAAAGAGGACACCAAAAAATTGAAAAATATTCAATGTTTATGGATGGAAGGAATCAATATTGTTAAAATGTCCATACCACTCAAAGCAATCTATAGATTCAATGAAATCGCTATCAAAATACCAATTACACTCTTTACAGAAATAGAAAAAAAAATCCAAAAATTTATATGGAATCACAAAAGACCCAGAAAAGCTAAAGCTATCATAAGCAAAAAGAACAAAACTGGAAGAATCACATTACCTGACTTCAAATTGTGCTACCGGGTTGTAGTCACCAAAACAGCATGGTACTGGCATAAAAAACAGAGACATAGACACATGGAACAGAAGAGAGAACCCACACACCTATACTGAACTCATTTTCAGCAAGGTGCCAAAAACATCCGTTGGAGAAAAAAGACAGTCTCTTCAAAAAATGGTACTGGGAAAACTGCAGAAGAATGAAACTAAATCCCTGTCTCTCATCAAGTATAAAAATCAAATCAAAATGAATTAAAGACTTAAATCTAAGACCTCAAACTATGAAATAACTACAAGAAAACACTGGAGAAAATCTTGTGGCCATTGGTCTGAGCAAAAAGTTTCTTGAGCAAGACCCTACAAGCACAGGCAACCAAGGCAAAATAAATGGGCTCACATCCAGTTGAACAAGCTTCTGCACATCAAAGGAGTAAAGAGACAACTCACAGAATGGGAGAAGATATTTACAAACTACCCATCTAGCAAGGGATTAATAACCAGAATATATAAGGAACTCAAACAACTATATAAGAAAAAAATCCAATAACCCAATCAAAAAATGGGCAAAAGTTTTGAATAAACATTTCTCAAAAGAAAGAATACAAATGGCAAACAGGCATATTAAAAGGTGCTCCATATCATTGATCATCAGAGAAATGCAAATCAAAACTACAATGAGATATAATCTCGCCCCAGTTAAAATGGCTTATATCAAAAAGAGACAATAACAATAGCTAGCAAGGATGTGGAGAAAATGGAAGTCTCATACACTGTTGGTGGGAATGTAAGTTTGTAAAACCACTGTGGACAACAGTTTAGATGTTCTGTAAAAATCTAAAAATTGAGCTACGATATTCACTGCTGCGTATATACCCAAAAGAAAGGAAATCAATACATCAAAGAGATATCAGCACTCCTATGTTTGTTGCAGGACTGTTTATAATAGCTAAGATTTGGAAGCAACCTAAGTGGCCATCAAAAAATGAATGGGTAAAGAAAATTTGATATATACATGTAATATATATACACACACACACACACACACACACAATGGAGTATTATTCATCCATATAAAAACTGGATCCTGTCATTTACAACAACGTGGGTGAGACTGGAGATTATTATGTTATGTGAAATAAGCTCGGCATAGAAAGACAAACATGGTATGTTCTCACTTATTTGTGGGATCTAAAAATCAAAACAATTGAACTCATGGACATAGAGAGTAAAAGGATGGTTACCAGAGGCAGGGAACGGTAGCGGGGGATTGAGGGGTAGATGCGGATGGTTAATGGGTACAAAATAAATAGTTAGAACAAATGAATAAGACATACTATTTTATAGCACAACAGGGTGACTGTAGTCAATAATGATTTAATTGTACATTTTTAAAAAACTAAAAAAATGTAATTGAATTGTTTGTAACTCAAAGGATAAATGCTTGAGGGGATGGATACCTCATTCTCCATGATGTCCTTATTTCACATTGCATGCCTGTGGAAACATCTCAGGTATTCCATAAATCCCATAAATATATACACCTACTATATACCCATACATTATTTTAAAAATTATAAAAATACATACATATATTCATAAATATTTTCTCAGTGCTAGCCTCTTTGTTAGGTGTTCCCATCCTAAAATTAATTTAGCCATCTCTTATTCACCAGACCACAGGAGGAAATATACAATGCTATGGGATGATTACTTTATAAAGTTTTTCTTATTATAAGATAACCTGATCAAATCTGGGGGAGTCCAGATAAGTCTCTTCCAGAAAGTGATACTTAGGGTAAGAAGTGAAAGATGGGTATGTGTTAATTATACTTTGGAGGCAGACAGAAAAGAAACTCGAGGTTCTAGTAAAGGTAATAGCTTATATATGGGCCTTAAAGCATTAAAAAATGGAAACAGTAAGCTAGCAGGTGATGAGGATGAAGACTGTAAAGAAGAGCCTTTCCTTTTTAATGATCGCCATTCTAACTGGTGTGAGATGGTATCTCATTGTGGTTTTGATTTGCACTTCTCTGACGGCCAGTGATGATGAGCATTTTTTTGGGTATATACCCAAAGGATTATAAATCATGCTGTTATAAACACACATGCACACATATGTTTATTGCGGCACTATTCACAATAGCAAAGACTTGGAATCAACCCAAATGTCCATCAATGATAGACTGGATTAAGAAAATGTGGCACATATATACCATGGAATACTATGCAGTCATAAAAAGTATGAGTTCATGTCCTTTGTAGGGACATGGATGAAGCTGTGAACCATCAATCTCACCAAACTATCACAAGGACAAAAAACCAAACACCGCATGTTCTCACTCATAGGTGGGAATTGAATAATGAGAATACTTGGACACAGGAAGGGGAACATCACACACCAGGGCCTGTCGTGGGGTCAGAGGAGTGGGGAGAGATAGCATTAGGAGATATACCTAATGTAAATGACGAGTTAATGGGTGCAGCACACCAACATGGCACATGTATACATATGTAACAAACCTGCATGTTGTGCACATGTACCCTAGAACGTAAAGTATAAAAAAAAAAGAAAAAAAAAAGAGCCTTTCCCACCATTCCAAACTTAAGAAAATCACAGGGAATTCTGGTCCTAGAGAATAAACACCATCTTTCTTGGTATACAAGTTACTTAGTTCACAATTTGAAAATAAATTATTTCCTATATCTAAAAAGCTATGAATATGAGTTTTGACATATTTCATTAAACTGATAGGAAATTATATCCTCAAAATTAATAAAGATGAATACAATTACCAAAGGAAAAAGAACTTGTACTGATTATAGCAGATATGATGGATTGGTGCTCACGGTCTGTTATATATTCCTAATATGAATTCTTGTGCTGTCAATTTTGAAGGGCTAAAATCTACATTTTGCAGACTTCCTGTCGGTAGGGTTCCAAATGTGATTTAGTTTCACCTTATTAGACACTGTCATACAAGATTTGGAAGAGAGATGTTTTTTCTGCCATAAAGGTGCCCATGAAAGCATTTTGTCCTTTGGGGGATTGTTCCACTATTGATGCTTATGAAAAGACTTAGCATGAGGCTTCAGTTTTTTTTGGCTCTAGCAGCTGCTACACAGTTTTGAACCAATATTTTACAAGGTAACTTCCTGTTCTCTGACTTGCAGGAAAGGGGATTATCATCAGTTAGCTTATACTACACAGTACTTAGTAGCTAAAACAATGAACATTTATAGTTTCACAAGATTATGTGGCGTGGCTTGGTGGTTCTGATCCCCAGGCTGTTCTGCTAGAGTTGGATGGTCACATATGTATGTAGGTCCAAGGCTGGTATGGCTGGAAGTGTTCAGTGTAGCTGGGATTGTTCTATGGGGCCTCTCTCCTGTGGTCTCTTATTTTCCAGAACACTAGCCCTAGCTGCACACATTTTTCAGTGTGCCAGTGGTCAAAGTACGTCACATGATATAGTTAATTGAAAACATGGCAAGAAAATTTTACAGCTCTTCTTATCAAGAGTCTGTTTCGCTGACTCTTGAATCTGAGCTGGCCTTGTTATAATAGTTATTTTGACAAATAGAATATGGCAAAACTAACAACATGCAGCTTGGGATCCTAGGTATAAAAAAGCCTTGGAGTTCCAGCAATGTCTGTTTTCCTGTGAAGATAGTTAGTTATCAAATTTTCTTCTTATGAATGAACTGTTTATCATACTGATGTAAATAATTATCTGAAACACAAATTAATTCTAAAAATTGTTTGACTTTCTCAGGTTCTATGGATATAAATTCAGACTGGCATCATTCCTGAAATTTCTTTCAAGATTATAATATTAGGTTAAAGAGAAGACACAGAACTGTAGACGCTAAGCAGAGGAAGACCTATGAATTAGCATTTTAGCACACACATCCAGGTTTAGTAGAACTGCGAAACTACCAGGTAACTTTGATGGTTTTGCTTAAATCTGTAATACTAAATTTCTAGCTGAATTGCACCATGAGCAAATAATCATTTGTAAATCTTACCAATTCCTTCCTTTGAAGTAATGAGAGTATTTCTAATCATTCTACAATTATGATTACAAATTGAACTTAGCCAATGATACCAGTTTGATTCTCATATTTTATAAAAGTTACATTACTTTTTTCCCCTGAACTTTAAATAAAGTACCAATTCTATATTCTATAAATAATATAATTCTATATATTCTGGCATTGTTTATAATGTGGTTTGACTATACAAAAATCCATTACAACCACTGAATGACAACTACAATTTTCCAAGTAGTATTATTAATACTAAGAATAGTGGGTCAACTTCATTTTTGTAAAGAACTAAAAATAACCACATTAATTTGGATATGGTACATGTTTTTCAGAGAGTACAATACGCTTTCCTTTAAATTATCCCATTATCTCAATCACTGGCCACTAAAATGCCGTGTATTTTATATCAAGGTCATTTATCATTTCTTTTTTTAGGGTAAGTCATCCAACTACATTTATAAAGTTCAAAATAAGTTCTAGTTTTGACATTAATAAGTTTTCAAAAATTATCCTGAGAAGAAATAAAAATAGTTAATGACAAAAATGAGATGATAAGATAGAATTTCAATTTGCTACTTTATTTACAATTCTTAATTTCAGAAAAATTAAGAATAATTTTTTTCTCAAAATATCTGTATAGACTTTACAATGAGCATTTACAAAAACCACAGTGTTGTTCTCTGGGACCTATGACTAACTTGTGTGTCAAAAGAACAGGAAAGCATTTCTTCTGAGGGAAATATGACAATTACAGGTATCCATCAAAAAGTGTAATGATACGGACAAGTGGACTGAAAAAAGACCCATTTGTTCAACTCTCTTCTGAATGGGAACAGTCACATGAATAGATAACTTTAAAGGTGGAAGAGAACATAGAGTCAAAATCTCAAATTCCTTCTGTGGCCACACACCTCGCATAAATGTATGAAGTGGCTACACATAAGCTAATTCTGAGTGGCAGAGACTGAAGGATCTGGTGGCACCATGCCCTGACTGAAAGCATTTAAATTTCAAACATGCCTTAAACACTGAGCTGATACATCAAAATGCTTCTTCAGGTAGACTCAAGACTGCCAGTTCGTGATTCCAGATCTTGTCTATGAGATATTAATGAAGAACATAAGACTCAAAGGAAGTGTCTCGCCTAAGGTCAGAGGTAAATAAATCCCACGAATATATTCTAAGTGGAATGCACACCAAAATAATTAAATGTCACTACATAAAACCAAATGCGATGTTTATTTATCATTTGATATTAGATAAACTTCTAAGGGCTCATACTGCACTGCTAATCTTGGGATTACAAAAATTAGACACTAATATAGGATCTTTATGTGATATGCATTTATATTATTATAGTATTTAACATGAGAGCTCTGTACATGAACACAAAGGTATTAACTTATAATCCAAATCATAAATACATATTATTGGAAATATTTTATTTTTCTAATTAGTACATTCAGAATAAAGTATTTATAGAGTTATTAATTTGAAGAATTTAAAGTGATATCCAAGCAAAAATATATTTAATATTAGAAAAATTAAGCCCCAATTAGCAATGATGATGTTCATGATAGTTTAACATTATCATGTAACTATCATGGTATGTGGTACTTGTCTAAACACTTTGCATATGTTGGCCAGCTCCATTAAACCCCAATAGAGCTCTATGCAATAGGCACTGTTGTTGTTGTTGTTGTTTTCCTCCAGAGATATTCAAGTTATACCAAAATACCTAAGGTCCAATAATGTTAATTTAGATAAAATTATTTTGAGGAAAACATTTCGGACTCCAATTAAATACTTCAGAGAACTAGCAACTTTTTTATCTTTTCTTCCAACTCTCGAAACCCAATTGGCACAACAAAACAAATATAAAGAGAAAGAAAAACCATCCATTTACAGCAAATAAATGAAAATACCATGACCCCAAAACACAAACTACAGAGAACCTACAAAATACCATGAAATAAGAAGTGATGATAAAGAGTGACCCTTCACTCTTCACCTTTCAAGACGGATAGCTTTCCCTAAAGTATCTTGGCCAGTAAAGAAGGCTGAAGGTGAAGCCTGTGAAGGTGGGAGGGGAGAGATCTCATGACCTAAAGTATCGAATCCAATTACATTCAAGGTACATGAACACCAAAAACTGAGAGATGAGCTCCCACCTAAAGATTAAGAATGTGTATAAGACTAAACTCTGATGAAAGCTGCTGCAGTCCAGTCAACTATCAGCCACACTCTCCTTGTGCTCACTTCCCTCCAAAACCCCCCCTCACTCATCCTCCCTTATGCAATGTTTTTTGGAGGCAGTAAAGTACAGTGGTGAAGGGTACATGCTCTGGAGACAGTCTGGGTTCAAATCATCATTCTACCACTGCAAATCCCTGGGCACACTTAACTCTCTGCACAACTTTCTTATACAGGCCAGAAGAGCATAAAAATAGTAGGATTCAGAGGTATTTGTCTTAGTCAGTTTAGGCAGGTATAACAGAGTGCAATAGCCTTGGTGGCTGATAAACAACGGAAATGTATTTCTCATAGTTCTGGGAGGCAGAAGTCTGAGATCAGGTTGTCAGCATAGTCAGGTTCTGGTGAGGACCCTCTTCCATGTTCCTAGCCGCTGACTTCTTGATTACTCACATGGCAGAAAGAGAACTTGCGAGCTCTTTGACCTCTTCTTGTAAGGGCAATAATCTCATTCACAAAAGTTCCATTCTCATGAACTAATTGTGACCCAAAGTCCCCAGCTCCAATTAGCATCACATTGGAATTAGGATTTCAACATATGAATTGAAGGACGACAAAAACATTCAATCTATAACAATATTTTATCCTAAATATAATATCAAACACATCTCGAACACTTTCATACTACTAAAAAAATCAGTATTTGAGAATGAGGGTACATCAGCTTTCAGTAATGATGTTACTGTAAAAAATGTGCTTAAAATTAAATTATTTATTACATTCTAAAAATGTAGGATACTATGAGAAATAAAAGTAAATTAAGACAAATGAGAACACTTACCATTTTAAAAAGGATAAATATCATTCAGCATATTCAACTCCATTTTAAAATAATTCTTTTATCCCATGAATGAAATTTCTGTATTCCAATTTTGCTGATGGTGACTTTCCTATTGACTCTCATGCTTTTAGTGAAAATTAAATTGCATAAAAATACCACACTGCAGATGTTTTAGTTGGGCTACTTGTAATTTATAGATAATGTAACTCTAAAGATCACAATGTGTAGCATGCTAAAATACTTGAATCATATTTGACTTTCACATATTTAATAACGAAGTTTCTAGATGAGGAAGAAACAGTAGAAAGTCAAATGCTCTCTTCGGCTTTTCATATTTAAGTCATGACAAAATCAAGGCAACTTGCTCATTGATAGTTATAGAATTTCTGCCACTTTCAAATTATTTCTATTCAAAGCTTCAAAAATTTCTATTCATGGCTTCTAAGGAATGAAGGCAAAAATTCAAGCCGGCAATTCTTTAAAGGCAAAATGGTTTTTTTTCATATTAACCCTGAAGTTCTGCAATGCATTGCCTTCTATGGGCAAAACACACATGGATACTAATGGCAGATCTAAGCAAATATATACAATTTAAAAAGGTACAAAATTGGTTGCATAAACTCAAATGTATATTTTTATCCTATGAATCTCAAGTTTAAAATTCCAAAAATAATTAATAAAACATAAATATTTTTCAAGTACTAGAATATAATTTTGTATTTTACATGATTATGCAAATTTGATAAATCATGCATTTTTTTAAATCTAAATGAAAACTTGATTTAAAAATCAGGAAGCACTTCCAAAAACTTTTCAAAATGGGTCTAATGGAGAAGAGTGGTAAAAATTATATGATGAATACAAACTATAATTTATTGTTTACAAACACAATGAAAACTCTTAAAATTTAGTCTTTGTATTTATGAAACTTTGGGAAAATGAATTGAAATAACAGAGGTAAGTCAAAATAAAATAAAAGTTGTTTAAATGTTTATCTTATGTATTTCAATTTACTTTTCCATATAACATAATTGAAAGCTGACTTCCATATAACGTTGTTGAAAGCTGACGTAATGAGTTTACTAGAAAGTTATTATCCATTTAAATAAAAAGTTTATATAATATCTGAAAAGAAACTTATACTATATATTATAATACAATAATAGCAATTCTGGAAACATTGGGCGTTAATTTTTTTGTCTTCCCATTTTTCCCTGGGAAGGGGAGTAGTTCTAAAATAGTGGTTTTGCAGTTAATTTGTTAAATAGAATCAATAAAGAAAGGCACCAAACACTATTTCTATGATTCTCTTGGGATAACATTAATATATATGCATAATTGATTTTTTAAAGCTACAAATAACATTTTTATAGAGGATTTTGTGTTCTAAAGTTTCTATAGCAGATGAATTTTATATTCGAATATTGTTTTGAGATATACTCATTTATCATTTTTGTGGACAGACACTAGAATACAACTTTTATCTTTAATTTAACTCAGATTCCTAAAGCAATTAATAGATATTGAAAGACATTTTTAAAAATAATTTTTAATACAACTTCTAAATCGCATGACCTGTGTCCACAGCTTTAATTATTCGACAAACATTCCTTACTTAAGCCTTAGAATTATGATTTTTCTTTTCAATATTTGACTACTCTGGAATAATCCCCAAAGTCTCACCCTATCCTGGGAACTTCACTTAAATTCTCTGTTTATCTTACATTATTTTCATTATTGATCATGTAAAATTAATGTACCCCTGAAAATTAACTTAGACTCCCCTCTCCAAAGGTTTCATATTTTCCCCCAAATTAGTAAGCACTAAAATTACATGAAAGGGACTATTCTAAGCTGCTCAGATTTATTAATTTGTTGTGTGGTAAATCCATAGCCATTAAGTGACAGAGCTATAATATCAAATTCTATTTGTTTTTTCACAGGACATTGCCAATTTAATTATCTGCCAAAACCTCAGACTCATCATTTCTGCACCATACTTGGCTCAACTTGAACCAGTACCCCTTTGTAAATTCCTGACTTGTGCCAATATCACAAACATCAAAAGTGAAGCCTTTTAGTTCCCTCTGGTACTTTATTTAAAAACTTTATGACCCCTTGCCACTTTAAATGTTTCAAACTGATCACACTGCTTTTCATCATTGTTTTTCAATTACTTCTGTTGTAATCAATTTATTTTTGGATTACTGCAGAAGCCTCATCATGGTCCCATTAAGGCATCTGGTTCCCTATTCCCCTTCCCAGATATAGCTTAAATTTCACCCAACCTCTACCTCCTTCATGATAACTATTTGCCTGTCTCCCTCCACCCTGATCACAAATTCCTTCTGAAGTCCCCCCACTACCATTAGATTAAAATCAAAAGCACCTAGCCTTTATTTATTTAGCTTTATTTAAAGCTGTTTCCTTCACTCAAATTACATTCCTGCCAATCATCTAAAGTCCAATCTAAATCCAAATAGATATAAGCCATAAATACATATATATAAAAAATATATATAGCCACCTATAATGTTTGTTTCTTCCCCAAAACTTTAAAAATCTTAAATAATCTTCTCATTTTGGGTATTTATTAAATATATTCCCTATTTATATTCAATGGCTCTGACTTGAAGGTTAATGATATAATATACAAAGAAATCCTGTCTGCCATTACTATCTCATGTAATGCCATACCTAGAGGTACTTCTTGAAAAATTAAGGACCAAAACACATTTTTTGTATATAAAATCATTGAACTCTTAGTATACTACTTCATTCTATGATGCTTTATATATGTTAGTAATTATATATTTATAAACAAATACATACAAATATATAATTTTTGCAAAGTGATTTTAGACTAAGAAGAAAGAAAACACTAAAAATCATGATTTTCTGACAGTTGTTTATCCAGCTTATTTCATATAAATTGTGTACATGCCTGCCATCCACAACTATTGCAACATAGAGTGAGTTAAATTAACGTTTTGCTGGCCGGGCGTGGTGGCTCACGCCTGTAATCCCAGCACTTTGGGAGGCTGAGGTGGGCAGATCACAGGGTCAGGAGATGGAGACCATCCTGACGAACACGGTGAAACCCCGTCTCTACTAAAAATGCAAAAAAATTAGCTGGGCGTGATGGCGGTGCCTGTAGTCCCAGCTACTCGGGAGGCTGAGGCAGGAGAATGGCGTGAACCCGGGAAGGTGGAGGCGATATCGCACCACTGCACTGCAGCCTGGGTGACAGAGCCAGACTTTGTCTCAAAAAAAAAAAAAAAAAAGTTTTGCTGAAGAGAAGAAACTTATGGCAAAACTCAATCCTATTTGTTGATAAGATCTTAAAAACTGGAATTACTGTGTAAGAGTAATTATAAAACAACATCCCTTGCTATGTAACTGAAGCATTTAGCTGGAGATGAGACATTTTAAAAGAAGTCCATCACGGTTTCCTTTACAAGTGTTTCAATCTTATCTTTACTGTCATTCTATTAATAAGCCTACAGTATACCTAGAAATTTGGATATATGGAAGTAAAATTTTAAAAGGATGGAAAGTCAATTTGAGTGACTCTGAATGATCTGTACCTTGAAAGGGGAATTCACATCATTAACTTCTGGTATTGCCTACACAAGGTAATTGTGTGTATAATGCTTATTTATTTTAAAAATTAAATTAGAAAAGTAACTTTTTGCCTGCAATCTGAGAATGCTGCCTCATTTAACACTTTCCATGGAAAGCGTCCCGAAGTATCGACACACTAAATGAAAACAAAGGAACTGATACATAAAGAAGATTCACTAAAAAAGGTAAAAACACATAGTACTAAAATATACAGTAAAATTGTACTTATTATATAGAATATATTATAAAATGTATAATCTAACAAATATATTAAACACCTGAAAGGGTGTGAGCCTAGTCTTTATCTAGTCAATTCAACATTAATTTGTGCTGAATATGACATTGGCTATTACCATAATATTGTTTATTGCCTAAAATGTGCTTATACGAATTTCAAGGACATTCTATATAATTATCTGTATTAACTTCAAGAACTGGCTTTCTTTGTTGTATTTATATTAAATTGAAGTATGGTTTTAATCGGTGTTATTCATATTATGCATGTAAATTTCAGCTACTCTACAGTAAAGGATTATGAATTTGTTTTTCAAGGAAAAACACTATGGCAAAAGAAAGCAAGAATTAATAGGAGTTAATCCTTCCTAGCAGTTGTGTGTGCATGGAGGATCAGTGTAAAAGATGGTTACTGCTGTGTTAAGTTTCATTACTCCAGCTGTTAACCAGATGTTCAAAACAAGTAAATTGCCCTGGAATGGTTTTCTAAATTCTTCTTCTTAATTTGTTAAATTATGCAAATGCTAGAATATTTTAAATCATGTACCTAAAGTCCTTTCACATAATTTGCATGATATAAGAATTTTGGAGTAATTTAAATACAACTTTTAAAAAGATGAAGTATAAAAATAATTCATTTTAGATGGCAGGATATTACATTTGTGTTGTAATATAAATGTAATAGTTACAAATTACATTAAAAAAATCAATAAAAGTCATTATAAATATGTGGGGAAATATGCTTTCTTAGCATATGTAAATATGAAAGAAATTCAAGAAAACAAAATAAATAAGGAAAAAATGGAAACTTCATATCATCTTATGTACTTTACAGATAATTAATTTTGTTCTATTTTCTTCTTTCTATTTTTTTACTGACAATGACCTATATAAGTTCCCTGAATTTTTTTTTTTTTTTTTAGAAAAAATGAAGTAGCTGTTCTTTTTATCAAGAAAAATAATTTTGTTTGGAATACTTCCTCTGAGGAAACCGTCACATCCCCAAAACATTGAATCACTTATCATTAAAAAATTGCATCAACTTGATTTTCAGTAATTGTTACCACAATTAAGAAAATTCCACAAAAAAATTATTTTAGTTAGAATGAATCAGGATTTATTCTTTTTTCTAATAGGATATTTATTTTTGGTTCTCAAGTAAATAAAAGTTGAGAGTTACAAAAGAACTTATGAAAATTATTATTATTATTTTTATTTATTTATTTATTTTTGAGACGGAGTCTCGCTCTGTCGCCCAGGCTGGAGTGCAGTGGCCGGATCTCAGCTCACTGTAAGCTCCGCCTCCCAGGTTTACGCCATTCTCCTGCCTCAGCCTCCCGAGTAGCTGGGACTACAGGCGCCCGCCACCTCGCCCGGCTAGTTTTTTTGTATTTTTTTTTAGTAGAGACGGGGTTTCACCGTGTTAGCCAGGATGGACTCGATCTCCTGACCTCGTGATCCACCCGTCTCAGCCTCCCAAAGTGCTGGGATTACAGGCTTGAGCCACCGCGCCCGGCCGAAAATTATTTTAAAGACAAAAATTAAATAAAATATTTTCTAAGCCAGGGAATGAACTTTTCACCGCTTTCTTTTATAAGTATTCTATATCTTCTGGTACTAGAGATGCCTAATCTAACTATAAATTATTTTTGTCTGATAGAAATGACATCTTACCAACTTAAAATCATTAACTTGCACAAGAAAAGACCATTGTAATTCTAGTTTTATTTTGATCTTCCATAATCATAATTACAGAAAAGATTAAGCACCTCGTTGCTAATGTGGTGCTAAGTAAAGTTCAAGGTAATTAAACTGCAAAGCCTTTGACACCTATGCCCCTGTAACCTAAGACATTTAATGTTTTCTAAAACAATTTCTAACATTTTTTTCTAACAAAAATGTTAACAATAGACTAAACTCATATCTAAGTAAACATGTATACTAATTTAAAATGTAGCAATTCAGAAAACTTTGTATTAGTGAGTAAAAAGTAAGCTTTGCATGTCTCATAGCAGGTCAAAATCAATACTCCATTTTTTTTTATTAATGGGAGGTTTCCTGGGAGAGATGAAATTGCAGAATTCTTTGAGCAACAGGCTTGGTTAAAGAACGTCCTTTTATTAGTGAGGATACATGCAGGCTATAGCTTAGAAAACACTAAGCATTGGAAGAAGCATTACCAGACAGAGGCCACTAAGCACATCTGGAGATGTACTCTGCACGATTTAAAATATATTTTTCTTTTCTATTTGAAACCATCCTACAGTTACAAAAGATAGGATAAGCTCTTTTTGAGTTTTTAAATAATATTGTGTTAAATGTATCTTTACAGAGTGGTGGTATAGTGTAAGGGTTCAGAGAATGAACTTGAATTCAGCTCTACCTCTTCTCAATGTGATATGCAAGTCACTTAACTTTTCTGTGTCTCAGTCTTTTCATCCAGAAAACAAAAGTAATAATAATAGCTATCTCAGGGGGGCTCTTAGGAAGTTTGAAAGAGTTATTTAAAATTTTATCTGACACACAGGAATAATTCATTAGTGTTGTGATTATGAAATATACAAATAAGTAAATCAAAGTATGGGCTTAGTAGTCTGTTGTTTGTTCCATTTGAATTCTCAAAACTACCACAGATGGTAAATTTCCATTAACAGATTACTACAATAGCCATTTCCCATAGATGCCAGGTTAACAGAAAGTCTACACATTTGGGGTTAAGTTGTGCAATGCCAGTTGTAGCAAGGTATAATTAATCAAAATAAATATATTAGGCTATTACCTGAATTAAGCAAAGATCTATAAAAATTTGCATAGTTTCACCTATTAATTTTGCTACACTTGTTCAAAGGCACAAAACTGAGTGTTTTAAAAAAGTGTTTACAAATTCTAAGGTTTGATAAAACTTTAAAAGTTGAGTAAGTATTTTAAGTAGAAAGTAATAGGAAAATTTTAGTTCATCTACTAAATCTGCTGAGTAATCCCATCAGAACAAAACCATGGCCAGCTGCTTGATCACATTTGTCCTCTGAAATAGTCCCACCTATCACCTACAGAGGAGAACAGATACCAATCTGTAGTCTTTTCAAGACTGATGCAAAAACATAGCATAAAATTTTGGTGCTCTATTAACAGGTTTCCATATTTTCATCTGTTTAAAAATTTTTACTGATGTAAAATTTACCTAATTTGCATTCCTTAAAGATTAATACATTCAATTCTTAATTACATGACATGGCACTGAGACCTAGGCTTATTTATAAATAGGCTTTGGCCTCTACACAAAACAAATAGTTCCGTAAAACTACGATATCTCCCAGACTGTTTTTGTTTTTAGCACTTGGGAAAATTTTTTGATAAATCTTCATTTGTACTCATTTTCCTTTAATGCTAACTCTTGACTTTCCCAGGAAACACAAGGACAGAAAGGCTGTGTTTATTTTCAGGCTGCTTGTCTGACTGGTGTAAAAGTGGAGGCCTTTATAAAGTAACTTATTATATTTCTGATCTTCATCTACAGATGAGCAAAACTGGAATTGAATAAAATTGAAGTCCTTATACTTCATTTTCTGTGGGCAACCTAAAACTTAACATTTTAGATTACTTTAAAAACCTGAATTAAGAGAACTTCCCACTTCTGCATTATCTGTGCATTAATCTTAATATTGCTTTTAGTACAGACTATATTAAGAAAGAATAGATATGATTTCTATTTTGCAGATGCAGAAAATATAGTTCATATTTTCTATAAACCAAACTATGAAGCAAACTGCAAAGGTCACAAAGCTAGTGGAAAGCAGGGTTGGGAGTGGAACTCCAAAATGCGTGAATATGAAGCCGAAACTCATTGCTTCCACTGATATAGAAAGTAAACAAAAAAACCAAAGAAATAAATGTTTTCCTAACAGATCAGAGTCTTACTTTAAAATGTCAAACCCAGCAAATCTATTCAACAATGTGTGATATTTATCATCAAAGGACTGGACCCTTATTTCACATACATACAGGCCAGTGAACTAAACTACTAAACGTGAACAAATTTACAAGTTTATGTTGGCAATAATAATAATTACAACAACATTTTTGCATGCTGGTTTTCATTTGCTAAATAGATTTCATGTATATTATACTTTCCACACAATTCAGTGTGTTACAGACGATCATTTTGATCTTTATAACTGAGCAAACTGAATTTCTCTCTAAAAGATTATGTGACTTGCCTGAATTTGCTCACACAGTAATGGCAAAATCTCGTCCAGAAGGCGGTTTTCTAATCCAAATGCTCTTCCGAATACAAAGGACTACAGAGAGTTAAAAATCTAACGTCACATTTCTAATTCTCTTGTTTGTAATGTCTAAAAGTAAAAGTTTCATAAAATTGAAAGTAAAACAGTATAATCTTTTAAAAAATAGAATATGGATCTATATTTTATTGCTATTTTCTTACATTAAACCTAAGAATAAACGTTTAAAAAAAAAAGGGAGGGCAGCAAGCAAGATATTTTTCAATTGACTCTGCTCAGGAGGAAAAAGGCATTCAATGCAGGCCAAGACATAAATGATACTTTGATTCCTTTTAACATGCATACCAATCCTTAGGAAAAAATCAGAATAGAGATTTTTAACTTGATTTAACCAATTAAAGTAAATACATTTAAACTTCAACATGATTGAGAAAGGACCAGTCCAAAGTGACATCCATATTCACAGAAAAATACTCAGAAGAAGAAGTTAGGTGGCTAAAATATATTTGCCTTTTCTTGGTTAGTCTATCCTGGTCTTCAGGAAGCCATCATTTGGGGCAATCACCCTTTGTCAAACAATCTCTAAATAAAACTGACTAGTCTGTTTTAAAAGGAAAAAGTGGTGATACTGTAAACAGTGGTGGATATTTGAAATGAGGACTAAAGAATAGACATGTCTTAACTCAGACATTTTTTTCTCATGTGCATGAGTATTCAGAGGAAATAAAGAATTAAAGATGCAATACATTTCTGAGGACTTAACAGTCCAGGAGGCATTTTAATTTCTCTGAGGTCAATTAAAGAAATTGATTACTTTTTATTATGAATCAAAATTTTATTTGTTGTAATAAAGAATTCTAATTGCAGTAAAGGGTTCCAGGATTACCCAATTAATGGAATTTAACATTTATTGAGCCTTTACTACATAGTCTAAACATTATGCTAAGAATTTTACACACATGCCCTAATTCAGCCTTCCAATTCTTTCACTGAAGTCATCACCACTTCACAGAAAAACAGAAACAAAAACAAACGGAACAAAACAAAACTCTGATCTTTAGAGAAGTGTGTAAAAGTCTCAACGCCACAGAGCTGGAAATTGGGGCTAGAACCCAGGGAGTCTGACCCTTAACCACTATGACATGTTGTCTCTTGCAGCAATTTCTGTTTTACATTAAAATTACCTTCCTAAATTCTGGAACTGAATTTATAGCTGTGAGATGTGTAGAATCTAGTATGTAACAAACTGCCAAGAAACAATCAGTGATCAAAGACAATGTGAGACTGTTAATTTATTAAAACATAATATATGTGACTTCCTCAGAAATGTAAAACTAACTTGTTCTCTTTTGAAATTGACACTTGTTTTCACTTTTAGAAACCTACTTGGCAAACGATTTACTCTTAAATCCTAAGTAAAACTTTAATTTCTGATATGCAAAAAGATCCATAGAATACTGATCTGAATGTATTGATTACAAAGACTTCATGTGAATTTTCAAACAAATCTAAAATTTAAAGCTTCCTTTGCAGAAGGTATTTTTATTCTTTGTTATTCCTATGATCTCATAAATCACCCTGGTTAAAAGTATATTTAGTAAATATTTAGTTAGTAAATTCAGTTTAACAAGGAATATATTCTCAAACTACTGAAAAATTATCTTTTCAAATTATATATGCATATACTGCTTGTGAGCATTTAATGTTATATATTCACATGTAAGTGTATATGTGGATGTGTGTGTGACAGATCAGATATACAAATGTGGGAACTAAACTGACAATTCACTCCATCCCTGGATTTCCTTCACAATACATAAGAAGAAAAAAAAAAACAGAAAGTGTTTAGTTTTTCATTTTGTTTTAATTTCTTAGTTGCTCAATGGCCTATGTGTACTATTCTTTGACTACTGAAGCCCCTTTTATAATTAATGAGCATATCATAATCCACACTTCACGAGAATAAGAAAGCCAGGAAATTAAATGGAAGGCACAGTCCCGTAGAACAAAGCTTGCCAGCATACCACTCACATTTGGAAGAATTATTTCCTCCCCACTAAGTAACTCACAGTCTTATTTAAAGTTTACAACAGCCTACTTTTCCTCTCCCGCCTCTCAGGGGAGATAAGAATACTTCTCAATGTGACAAAAGCCCACCTACTCAAAGGGAAGGTTAATTATTGCTACACAATTAACCTCACAAGAAAATTGTTAAGATTAATGAAGCAGTGCTTACTAAGTGATTACAAGTTCCTCATGACCTACGGTAGAAATATTTGTTTACCAAATACCTACATGTATATTAATAACAGATTCCGTGCAAATTATTTCAATGTCTAACCTATAGGCCAATATTTATAAATTATAGTCTATGTATTAAAAAAAGGAATAAAGGAACAAAGGAGGATGAGAGGGAGAGAGGGAGGGAGGGGCTGTGAGAGAAATAGAAGACAGAAAAGATGAAAGAATACAAGAGAAAAGGAAAGAAGATAGGCAGGAAGGAAAGGAAGGACAAAAAGAGAGCAGGACAAGTTCTTACCTTTCAGCAAAACCACCATGCTAGAATAAATGTTTTTCTCTTAGTTCTGTAACAATCATGGTTCGGCAAAGGACCACAGGACCTTCTCTCTAATGTAGTTTTAAAATAAAGAAAAACTCGAGTATCTTTAAATAAATGACGAAAGAATAGTCTTCTATAAAATTACAGAATTGCTGTACTTATTTTAGTATTTATTAATTTTAAGTAGGCTAAAACAAGATTATTTTGATAAATCATACCTAAAATGGGTTCTGGAGTGCCTTGCTAGCAATAGATGCAGCTACCTCAGAGTACGGAATATGTGCATACATTCTTCCCCCAAAATATCATTTACTGACATGCCCATCACCTTATTACATCTGGATTACAGAACACATCACCAATGTAACTAATCACGTTTTAGCACACCACAACTGCTCCCCAGTCCACCTCAACTGGACATTATAGATATGTCAGAATAGGATAGGTTAGGTTGCAGCAACACCACCAATCCCCAACTTCTCAGCGTCTCGAAAAAGGAAGGTATTCCTTGCTCATGCCTCACAGTCATTATAGACAGGCAAAGGCTTAGAGCAGAGGCTCTTCTCATTTTAGTCACTTAAGAACTCAGCTGAGAGGAGTCCCTTCTCTTTAGGTACAGGTATCCATGCTAGAAACAAAGACACTTTCATGGTCTTCCTCCAGCAATAAAATGACTCAGATCAGGAGTGAGCAATGTCACTTTTGCTCACAACTCATTAGCCAGAGCCAGTCATATAACCCCATACAACCATTAGTAGTCCAGTAACACAATTCCCACATAAAGCCAGAATGGTAGGCGTCTGGAACAATTTGGTGAAAAATATTCATGACACCTCGATTACCTACTGACATCTAAGTAATGTCAATGCTAATAAGCTTTTTGTTGTTATTTTATTAACATGTCTTCAGTTAAGGATATTCATCATGTGTAAACAACGAAAAGAATTAAACATAATTATTATTGCTCTAATAACTTCAGCTTATTCCAAGAAACTTGAGTTTGAAACTGAAATATTTGAGGATTATCAAAACAATAAAGGACAGGCAGAACGAATACCATCCAAATGTATTACATTTATAAAGATTTAAAATTAAGGCTTCTGAATATTTATCAATTGTACTTAAAAATTTTAAAGGATTCTAAATAAATATTCGTATTTATCTAAGTAAACTAGTATTTGAGAAACAGATATGATTGGAGTAAGCTAATTTGCAGGAGCGTTTTTGTGTGGGAGCCCAGGGTGGAAGAGGTCTGGAGTTCGGATGACCAGAAAGATGGAGAAATGTGGTGCCTGTCCTGATGTCCAACAGGGGGCCTCAGGACAAACTGGCTGCAAACAGAATCTGAAGAAAGTGTTTATGTTCCAGGAGCAAGAGGCAGGTCATGAGCAGATCTGTTATTTCACAAGTGTAACACAGTGGGAAAGCGGGAGTCTCACTGCTGGCTTAAACACAGCTTGGCTTCATGGCACTAAGGTCTGTGCTAAGCAAAAGCAGAGACACTGAGTCCTGGCAGGAGATTGCAAATGCCTACCAGACAGTTTGAGGCATGGTGGAGAAGTGACAGAGAATGCTTATGGGACACTACCCAGCAGGCATTGAAGACACCTGAGAAGCTCCATAGAGAAAGCTGAAGACTTGTGTAAGAGGTGGGAGTTAGACTGAGGCAAACTCAATTATCGGGCTGTGTGGGGAAGAGCAGAGTATGGAAACAAATTAAGCACAGGTAGATACGCAGTCCATAGGATCCTAGACAAATTATGAATTTTGTTCTAAGCAAAACACAGTAAGAACTAACAGTCCTTATACATACTTTGTGATCATAAAACTGAAAATATTAGTTTTCAATGGAAGAAAGTTTAAAACATGAATTTTTTGTATGCGGCTTCATATGGGAACACTGATTTATAGTTCTGCAGTGGTTTTTCAAGAACAGTTGCCTCTCCTACCAATACAGGAAGAAAAGAGAGACTGATTAGGCATGGCTTTAGGCTTTCTGTCCACTTCATCCAAAGCAGCTCTGTTTTTAAAAGGCTCTTATATATTGGCTTCCATTTAGAAAAAAAGGTTCCACTGCTAAGGGGAGAAAATGTTGTATTAATTCACATCCTACCATTTACTCATTTCTTTTGCCTAAATCAGTTCTTTATTTAGTGGCTCAACTTCTGTTCTCCTAAACTCCCACTGCTCCATATTTGTGGTTTCTGTGGTCTCAGAATGCAGAGGCCAGAGGCAAGCACATGTAATATTTATTATACCTAGAATTCATTTGTGACCCTTTATTACCAATTGAACGCCAAAGTATGATCATCAGAAAATTCCAGGGAAACCACTAAACAGAAAGAAGTCATATGTTTTTAAAAGCAGATTTTGAATATACTACAAGCTAAAGTATTAAAATGTTCTCTTTCTTGGAAGTGAAATGATGCTGCTCCACGGCTATTTGCTTCATCGTATTTGAAAGCAAAGCCTGTGAAAAATAAAATGGCCATTGCAATTGGCTAATTTCTCAAGCACCACTTTAAAAATATACAGTTTGCCCTTTAAGTTACAAAAACCAAGGCCAGCCAAAGAGAACTGACCACAGGCTGACATATCTGTAAAGGAAGCTGACCTCTCTTGGAAGCCAAAATAAACTGAAATTTCTCAGTCTACAGTGCAGAGGCAGATCTTTGAAAGTTTGCCAGATTTATGTGGAAAGATTATATAAAGTAAACAGATTTTTGTTTTCCCAAGTTGCCCTTTTTTACATTATAATTATTATAAGTAGTAAACATAAGAAGTATTTCCAAAAACATTCAGCAGACATAAAATAATTGTTTTGCATTGCCTATTCAAAAAAATCATAAAGCTGTTTCAATAGAAGTCTAGAAGAAAAGTCAGCCTTTTAATTTTTTTCAGTTACTTCTTTTCCTCTCAGGCTCCTTTCTTGATGTGAAAAGCAACAAATGGACAAACAAAAAGGAAAAGTAAAAAGCTGTAATTTTCCTTATGAAATTATAAAGGAAAACTTAGTTGCCTTGATGCGTTTTTGGAATAAAACAAAGAAGATACACAAAAATACATTTTGTGTATGTGTTTTGTTTTTGTTTTTTTTGTTTTGAGACAGCGAGATCAACAGGCAAAATGAAACTTGAACAGCAACCAAAATTCTATTTTTATTTTTATCTTTCATTTTTTAAATGATATAAAATTAGATTAAATTCTTAATCTGTCAGGAATTTTTATGTTTTATATGGGAGCCTTGAAGTAATTTGTTTTTGTCAGCTCACACAAATTTCTTTGAACATCTAGGGCAGTGCAAATGTTCCATTGTCACATCAATACTGAAAATAAATATTATGTATGATGTGTATGAATGTATGTGTATTATATAATTTTTAAAAATTGTGATGCAATTAAAAAAAACCAACAGATAAATACAGAAAAATACATAGAGGGCCTAAACTCAAAGAAGAGTAATTAAGACAAACACATATTGATATTTTAATTTTCATTACTTCATTGTTATTTCTCTGTACACTTGGGCTACTCTGTGCACCCATCTGCAAAAGGGATAATTATTACATAGGACCTTTAGTTCATTAAATGTAAGGACCAAAATATAAAACACTGATTTCTGATTTATTTTATATATACTCCAAAATCACCTCACTAACTCAACTATACACCCCGGTGTTAGTCAAGGTCCCAGTAAGAAACCCATGGTTCTCAAGGTATTTTGAGAAGCAAGTACAACAGCATGAAGAGTGCTTGGAGTAAGCAAGGAAAGGTAGTTCAGTGTCCAGGGCTAGAAACAGTGGGGAGCCATTACTACCCACAGGCTTCAAGGAGTAAGGCTCCTGGCACCAGAGCATCAAAGAGGGAGGTCACCTGACAGAAGCTATAACCTTCAACAGAAGACGGGGCATGCAGCCAACCCACAGCAATGCAAGGGGAGAGGCCCAGAAAAAGAGACACCCTGACTTTGCTCATTTCTCACCTTCAATGCTATTTCTCAATGTATCACAAGTTAACCAAGATTGCACGACATTATTTCTCCAAAACATAGATTTCCTCAGACGATAACAAAGTAAAAATCCAAGATAGATCATCTTAGTAAATCTAGACAGACTCTGAACTTGAAATACATGCTCTTTAAATTTAATAATCTTAGACTGAAAATCAGTCGTTTTTTGAGACCTACCTCATATTTGTTTAAATTATGTATACAAAATAGAACAAAAAATCTAATGAATGAAAGCTTTAATTTGTAGACACTAGTCTACATTAAGTAGTATGTCAAGGTATACTCCGATTACTGTCCTGAATAAATATCAGGTAATTTTAATGATTAGATTTATCAAATAGCCCTAAATGACTGTTCATCTTTTATCTTATAGAGATGCTGTTGAATGTATATCCCAAAAAGAGTTATGCTCAGCTGAAATGATGGTCCCATTATATATATGCAGATTAGGGTTCCATTAATCAGGTAATATTTGGACTAAATAGTGTTGAAATATCTTTATAAGTCTGAATATTTGTGATTCAGTTTCAAAAGTACTCCAGACCTAGAGGGAGTAAGAAAATCTATAGCTCTGAAATTCTTTAGCTTTTCATTTGATCTAATTTGTAGTAAAATTATTAAAAAAGAAAGACCATGATTTTTAGAGTATTCTGCATAATTGACACAGGCAAATAATATGTACCTGACACAGTTTTTGCCCATATAAAACAATACGTGCAATAGAGCTTTGCAAACTAGAAAGCATTTCCTGAATGATAGGTGTTGTTATAGTCTTTGTATTTATGAAGTCTTTATTTAAATGCTTTAGTTCTTTATTTTCTGAAGGGTGATATGTAAAGATTCTCTTTAAAAATGCATCTTATTGGAGAACAAATTATTAGTGTTTAAGTACATATAGAAATTTTTTTTTTAAATTTATCAAAATTTTAAAAATTGCCTGAAAAAGGAGGAACACCAAGAGAAATGTCATGAGATGAATGATGTATACTACTTATCTAGTATGAACCACCCAGGAAAGCAAATGTTTCTGTGGCATTTCTATTACCTTAACATATCTCTTGTTAAAAAGTAATGTTACCTAGATAACTTTCCGTGATTGACTCCACAGTTTTCTTAATGCTTTTTAAGCATTAATGTCTGAGTACACTTGCTACATCCTAGATATTGCAATCTGGATCCATCAGCATTCTAATGTCTTTCTCATGCCCATATTTGTTCTCTTTTGAAAAAAGAAAAACTCTCACTCCCCAAATAAACTTGTTTTTTAGTAGAAATAATTTGAGAAAATATTTATCCAGGATTAAGTTGGCAGGTAAATTATTTCATTTTACATAATAGAAACAGAAACCGAACAGTAACCATTTTACTTTCATATTTTATAACATGTCCCAGGCATCATCATTGTGTGACAGGGATTGGTTATAGGAAAAATGCACATCCGCAAACATTTTAGATTTCAGAAAAGACTGCTATTCATTCAATTAATTTTGAGTTAATCAGCTACATGTTCATGTATTTAGTGCATTTGTTACTTATTGAACTTTCCATGCACACTAGAAATACTTTATTAAACTTTTACAGCCATGTAGCTAGGTCACTCTCTGCAAGTAGACAAAATTCCTGGAGGATAGCGGAAAGATAATTGAATGTAGAGCCTGTGGCATTTCATAGAGTCTCATAGATGACAGTTTTAAATTTTACCTTATGAAAATATCAGAAATCTCAAATTAATGCTAACCTTTTTGGGGTTTTTGTTTTTTTCAATATCTAATTATGTAAGCATTGTGGGGGGATATTCGGGATCATTGGTCTCTAATAACTTATCACAATTCACTGAATGAAATTCCAGCAAAGTCATCCTATTTTCCAAGTGGTTAAATATGGACTAGCATTTCGAGATAATTTCTTTTCAAAATAGATCTCAAAACATAAACTGCATTTTGCAGAATCCAGCAAAGATTAAAATAGTTGGAAATCATTTAACTTAAATAGCTTTGCTGCCTATCAGCAATGATATTCAAAGGACAGCTTTCCAGGCCCAGGATGATGCACACACCACTATCTTGATCTAGGTGAAGTATTATTAGTCATGCCTTCATCAACACAAAGGTATTGAGATGTTACCTTTTCTTCATCTAATACAAAATAGACACATATCTCTATGGCTTTATGATCCTTGGTTAAATGCTCTAAATTTATAGTCAAGTTCAAATAATTAAATGGCACTCTAAATCATTATTGATTATCAATTATCTATGGTTTATAGCCAAAAAATAAGAATAAAAACAAAGTTTCCAAAATTGCACTGATTTGAAGATAATATTTTATATCAATGTATATTAATATACAAAAACAAAATTTAAAGTGTTGGGTACTAGATACATTAAATACCATATAATGACATCATATAATGAAAAATATATACAAAAATTATAACTGTTTCAAGTGTAAATCGAATACTTAAATAAAATTCTACTTCACAAAGAAACATTATAAGCAGTTTCAAACATAATGAAAAATACCTCAGTGAAAATTTATTTTGATTACGATAATAGGTTATAAGAAATCCATGCTTAACATATGTAGGTCTCATTCTACAGAGCTACTACACCTTCTACACTCAACAACTTCATTATGAACAGCATTCTTTTGTTTCAATTTTGCTTTGTTCATTCATATTTTCAACCATACACACATGAAATATGGAAATCCTTCTTAAAGTTTCCAACCCAAATTCCCTTTTCTGGTCCCCAGGATTATACTCATTAAGAATTCCATGCACAAAACTTCCAGTACTCAGTAGATTCCTAATCAGTAAATAAATGTTTGCATAATAACAAAAATACCAGAGAAAAGATGTTTTTAAACCAATATTATCACCCCCTCCTCTCCACAACACATGCACACACACATGCACACACACTCTTACACAATTAAAAGTTTCAAATGGTTCTCAAAACTTTGCAGATCCATATAACTGCTATGTAGCATAGTTACTCAAGTTACTTCTTCTCTTCCTTGCCATTCTCCCTACCCAAAAACAAAACAAAAAATAAAATGTACTCCAGTCCTGTATATGCAAGTTTTATTAAAGGTAAAAAACAGACAAAACAACAAATAAAAACATATGAAGTACTATGAAAATTCAGTGTTATCATTTATGTTTGTTTATTTTTATCAACTCGCCAAAACTTGGAATTCTATCTTTTTGTTTTGTTTTGTTTTTTGTTTTTGACAAAGTTTTGCTCTTGTCGCCCAGGCTGGAGTGCAGTGGTCTGATCTCCGCTCACTGCAACTTCCTCCTCCTGGGTTCAAGCAATTCTCCTGCCTCAGCCTCCTGAGAAGCTGGGATTACAGGCATGCGCCACCACACCCGGCTAATTTTTGTATTTTTAGTAAAGATGGGGTTTCATCATGTTGGCCAGGTCCAGAACTCCTGACCTCAGGTGATCCACCGCCTCGGCCTCCCAAAGTGATGGGATTAAAGGCGTGAGCTACTATGCCCGCCTGGAAGTCTACCATTTTGAATATTAACTTTTTCCATCCTGGACACAGGTCATCATGTCTGGGTAATTTTATTTTATACAAATGATAAATAATTTCTAATATTTTATGAGAAAATTGCATAAGAATACAGATATGTCTGAAATAAAATGTGAGTTTTAATCAGGAATTGTTTTGATCTACCAGAAGTTGAAGAAGGGAGTTTGAGGGAAAAGAAAAGGGCACTGGGCCACCACGGTGGCTCCCGCCTGTAATCCTAGCACTTTGAGATGCCGAGGCAGGTAGATCACCTGAGGTCAGGACTTTGAGACCAGCCTGGCTAACATAGTGAAACCCCATTTCTACTAAAAATTCAAAAAATTAGCCAGGCATAGTGGTGCACAGCTACTCAGGAGGCTGAGGCGGGAGAATCGCTTGAACCCTGGAGGCAGAGGTTGCAGTGGCCTAGATCACACCATGACACTCCAGCTTAGGCAACAATAGGACAACGCTGTCTCAAAAAAGAAAAAAGAAAAGAGCACGGACATTTATCGAGGGCCTAACATAACCTGAGCATACACGCAGTCTCATTTAGTATGACACTCCATTACAGTAGGTATTAGTCTCAGTTTATTAGTTAGTCAAGCTCAGTCACTTGTCAAAGGTGCTACTAAGTGGCTGAGTCATTTTTGGGACCAAAGTTTTTCTTATACCAAATCATGCTTCTCATTTCAAGGAAGTGACACATCTAGAAAAAAAGTAATATCTCTGATTTCTTATTAGTTAATTGAATTGGGAAGAAATTTCCACAGGCACTGACAGGAACTGAAATATTCCAAGTCATTAATTTTATTAATTTTTTATACATGATGTCATTTCCTATCCTCCTGTACCCTGAGAAATAAGCATTATTAGCCTACTCTGAAAATAAGAAAGTGATAATATAGAGTAATAGTCATTATAAGGAACAGCAAATTAAAACTCAGCACTCTTTGGTTCATGATCTTAAAACCCAATACATACAATTTAGAAAAAAAAAATTTGCTAATCTTATTTTTAAAGAAACAATGATTTATTTTCCAAGGGCCAGACTGCTTTTATAGGTAATATATATCAGACTTAGCCTAAAGAAAAACTATGATTTATAAATTAGATACATGGAAAAAAAAATCTGCTTAACAATAAAATTGCTTCTATTAGGAAAGTAAGTAAAAGAAAACATGCAAAAAGCTGGATTTTAAGAGAAGTAAAATTCCTATCTCGATTTTGGTTGAAAATGAACTTGAAGTACATTTATCTACAGCTGTAGTAAAAATCCTCTGGAACACATATGCTGGCACATGTGTGCATGCATGGTATACATACAAATGCACTTGTGTTCACACCCCTCTTAATATTTTAAATCTATTGTCTACAAAATATATGTTACCATGTAATGGAGTTTTCTTTCATTAAATGCTACATATATGAGCTACTCCTTAATTGGCAAAATTCTAAGATGGCAAACGGAATAACTGTGGCATTTTGTTATACTTGACCGGGCCTACAATTTTTACTAATATTCCATCATTAACATAGATCATAATCAAAAGTGAGTAACAAACATTGAAACTGATGTGTAAATAGTCTTTTCCTGTTTCTTGGAAAGACAGCTTATGTTTATCTTCAAAGTGTGGAGGAGAGGATTTGCAAAATGTCATTACTGTACAAGTAATGCTAGGGCCAGAAAAGAGAAACAGAGAGAGAAATGAAGTCAAATAAAGAGAAAAATTGGCAAATTTTCTTACCACTTTTTTTCTAGATGGGCATACATAGCAAGTTCTATTTATCATTGACATTTTAAAATAAACATATAAATAATTAAGAATGTTTGTTAGTAAGTCGTTCTTGTTCTTTTAAAAACTTTTAAAATAACACTTTGTAGATCAGGAACTGACATCAATAATGCATTAATAAAATTGGAAATTATAAAAATAGTAGCAATCTTCCCCTAATAAAGCTGTAAGTAAAAGGTGGATGCTTTCCCAAAGTCATGTATTTCTATTCTTTTTATTGTAACCTATTTATTGCTGTCTTTCCTATTGAGATATTTTTGTTTCATTTATTTCACATTCATTTCAACCAATATTTACTAAAACCCCGTTCAGAGTGTGCTGGATAATTGAAAGCCTCAGGATTTTTTTTTTTTTCTTTTCCTTAGATAGAGTCTTGCTCTGTCACCCAGGCTAGAGTGCAGTGGTGCCATCTTGGCTCACTGCAACCTCTGTCTCCAGGGTTCAAGCAATTCTCTGCCTCAGCCTCCTGAGTAGCTGGGATTACAGGCTTCTACCACCACACCCAGCTAATTTTTGTATTTTTAGTAGAGACAGGGTTTCGCCATATTGCCCTGGCTGGTCTTGAACTCCTGGCCTCGTGATCCACCCGCTTCAGCCTCCCAAAGTGTTGGGATTACAGGCGCAAGTCACTGCGTCCAGTCGAGATGAAAATATTAATGTAAAATCACACTGCGATATGACGAATGCTAGAAAAGAAGTATAGTATGTGCAAAAGTCTGTAGGATCTAGCACAGGGAAAGGGCAAACTATCACTCTGTTTCTTCAAGGAACAACAAATTCAGTAAATCTTTCTGCATTCTAATAAAGAGTATGGCATCCTGGCAGTGATATACAAGGCAAAAAAGGAAGATGAAAAAAGTATAAAGAGAAAGGTGAATGATGACTCCTAAAGTTATCTGAGGGCAAACAGAACAAAGGTAAAAAGAAATGGGGACGATTAAACTGACATAGACTCAAATCACTTTAGACTGCAAATATGTGCCTAAAAATACCAACACATACACACGCAGGCATGAGCTAAAGTCTACACAGGCCTATGGTGAGACTTCCCTTGGGGAGTGGAATATCAAGGATTAGCAAAGGCAGAGTAGAGAGACAAATGAGTGTGTGTGTTCAGATTTCCTGGAATCTATACAGAGATCCGAATTTCCTTTCACATAAGTAGCGCCATTGATGCCAGTAAGAAACAAAGATTCCATTAAGGCTTATTACGTGATTTAATATCCTGGTGTGGAATTTTTCTGCCAAAACTGTTTTAATCATTTATTGTAAATGAAGTGGTAAGAAATAAGATATTTTTATTCCACATTTTATATCTCAGCTATACAGTCCAGAATTCTCTTCAGCAAAACAGTCCTATAAACCATAGTAAAGACCTCAGGACAATTAAAGATGACTTTGTTAACAAATACCAGTCTTTCTCCAGACTTGTACCTAAAATCTGGTAAACCACAGCGTCATTTGAGTTTTTTTTTTTTTTTTTTTTTTGGTTATAGCCATTATATGTTAAGAGGTTTTTAAAAAGCTGTATGGAATACGATATTTTTATTTGGGAAAAAAAAAAAGGCTTTATTTTGTCAACTTAATAATTCACAATGTCATATAAAAATTAGGGAAATAACTAAGTTTCTATAATGACATGATACCCCCAAATATGTCAAATATGATCTTAAACAAGAAATTTTTAAAATGTACTCAAATGTAATACTTTAATGAAGCATTAGTCAAAGAATTTACTTTGTATGATATATTCAAGATCACATTTGTAATTGTTAGTGTCACTAAAAACAGCAATAGTTTTCTTGCTGTTGTTTTCTGGTTATAAAATCTTTCAGCACATGAATATATTATTAAAGAAGGTTCTAGCATAAATCCTATCTCAAAGTAGGCATCCCACTCCTGATAGTCTATTGTTTCTTCAATACTAAATACCAAATATGAGTTCATAATACCAGTGGACACACTCACAATATTCAACATTTGATATGTCTTTGCCATCACCATTAGTATTACACAAAACAATCTGGAATCACATCTACTAAGTGTGAAGACTCTTTGAATTTGTGCCACTTCTATGGTGTAATACATGTTGAAGATATTTCTACTCCAGGCAGGCCTTCTGAGTCAGTATTTATTAGTGAATAAAATGGGAGTCAAAGGAGAGTAATCTTGTATTTATTCCTCTGGTAACTTAAAAGACAACCTTTTAAAATAGGAAATGGAAAACATCAAGTAATATAAAATAGAAGTCGAATTTTTAAAACCTAATTTTAAAAGCTAGAATTACATGCTATCATATAAAATGACACTCTGGAATAAAATGAGATATGAGTAGCACAACTATATGTAATGATTAACCTCAAGCTCTATGTCATTATATGGTAGTTTACTTGAAATGGTATTAAATAATTATTTATTAGTATTTTATATATCATTAATATCAAATATTGAAGACAAAATGTACTTTGCTTAAATTTGATTAAATCAAAGGTCAATAGATTTTCACATTCCTTTCCTACAATGTAGCCTAGCCAAAGAGAGATTATTTAACTGGGGTAAAGAGTGGTACATGTACTTTGTAAGAATTACTTAACAAATGCATCAGCTACAATTGTGTCATCAGTAATTCCTTATCCTTACCTTTCTGACCTCAGAATACCTAAACAAAGAACACAAATTCACAATGTACAGAATAGACTATGCACTTCTACTGACATAGCATATGTCGCTCCCCTATGAGACAAACTTTTTCTAGTTCAACTCCGTTAACATCATACTGCACTTTAAATGTAAGTATATTTGTCAGTGAAGGTATTTCTTTTTCATTTTGCCAGTGAATAAACAACAATATACAATTTGTCTCCCATGGTCTAAAATCACTCTTATTTGTCTTCACTTACAAAACAAATGGCTATCTAGCGTAGCTTCTGTAAATCCCAGCATTATCTTAACCCACATTTCAAGATCATGATCAACAAAATCTTTGAAAATCATGCTTATTGTGCACACTAAAACTTTGTTTTTGTCACTTACTACCTTTCATATAAAAGAGCTGTGACACTGAATTCACTTTCCACTGTCATTAGTACTCAATTTTATGATAGAAATTTAACCATTGAAGAAACAGATTTTCTAAATTTTATTAAAATAACAATAAAACAAACAAAAACTAGCTTCTTATGTTAATTGTTTATTAGCCAGGTTGTAACATCACATTTTTTGAGTGTACTGTAGCTTCTTATTCTAGGGGACACTAATTAGTTTTAAATGGTGTTAAATACCATCCCTGCAGTTGCAAGTGCTTCTCTGGGATTTTTTACTACAGAAAATAACTCCTGCAATTTAAAACCACTTTGTTTTCTTCAGTCACAGCTGATAGTGAAACAGTGACCTGCAGAAATCTTTAAGGTTTTCACCCCTCTCTCACTGCCATTAGTCTGCCTTCATTTTCTAACAGGTCTTTTCCTCTCCTACCATCGCTCTTCCATAATTCCCATCCCTTAAATTGCAGCCAGCAGAGAAATAGCGTTAGGCTATTTAGGTTCTCCATTCCTCCACTCCCCCTTACAAAGCCTTGGCTACCCTTAAAGAAAATTCTCCAACAATGTGTCAATTTTATATTGGCCACAAAGACAACGTCTGTTGGTTGAGGAAAAGGAAAGAGGGACTGGAGCTTGGAGACTGGAGTTTGGCTGTCCCTTTCCACAGACTGGGATCTTTGTGGCGATCAGAAAACATTTCCTGCATAAGAAATCAATACACTCTCTGGTTGCAGGATTGGGAAGCAAGAACGAATATGTATTAGCCGTGTCCTTAAAGGAATGGAACACAACATCCATTAACCTTCCAAACAAGAAAAGTCATTTTCTCAAAATATGTCACGCTTTCTTGCATTATGACACATAATCACAACCTCAAATCCACTGGTAGCTCCCCCACTGGGGATTGGGTGAAAACTATAAATCATTCCTGTACTTTCTTTTTCTTCCGCATTTCCGCTGCACTTCCTCCCCCTCCCTCCCCCCATCTAGCTCTAAGATGTTCCCTCTCTTCTGCGCATCAACCGGGGACCACGAAGATAAAGACAAAAATTCACTCTCAAGAGGCGGATGGGGTCCTAAAGGATCAGTATGTGTTTTCATTGCACCCCTCCACCCCGTCCTCAGGCGACTCCAGAACCAGAAGACCTGGAGAGTTTGCACTTCTAGTGACTGCCTTCTGACCCAGGAAAGAGCAAGCGTGCGAGATTTTTGCGCAAGCACCTCAAATAAAATTCCAGACCAGGGGAGAAGGTATACTCCTGCCTTCAAGTGTCAGGAAGTCATTTGGTCCAAACAGGCAAGCTAATGAGTTTGCACCACCTTTTAGCCAAGATGCCCCAAAATCAAACATGGAAATGGGTGGGGAGTGAGAGGGAAGGACTCTGTGGGCATAGGAGAGAGGAAGTAAAGTGGACGTTTTGCTGGGCTGGAGCAGAAGGGAGATGTCTATAAATCCATTTCACAGGTGGAGCGTGTGTGTCACCTCAAGGGGCTGCAGCCTGAATAATGGCATCCCTCTCCCTCCTCACCAATCTCTAGTGCAAGCTGGCTCTAGGTTTCTGCATCTTTCTCCTGAAAATTCCACCCGCACTTCCAGCGCATGCTGGTGAGCTATCCAGCCCTCACCGCCCTCTCTCTAAAACCCTGAATCCTAAAACTAGCTCAAGAGACCTTTATCAGTGAATACCACAAATCAAATGAATCCAAAAGTGACAATAAAGGAGAAAAAATTAGGCCTGTGTGTTGAAACAGCACGTTTTAACTCCATCTCCCAAAAGTGCTCCCCCGCTCACCTTCCCCTCTCCTTTGGCCACTTACCTTCTTTGGGTGGTCGCTTGGCCTCCCTGGTAAGATTGCAGACTTGGGTGGTTTGCAGCTCCTGGGTCAGGCAGCCCTCTGTCTGCTCATTCAGGGGTAACACCACGTTATTTAACAAAACCAGCGACTGGTCGTCGATCCCCCACTCTCCCAAATGCTGAGGGCAGGTGCATTTTGTATACATGATCCCACATGATTCTGTTCTCCCATTTTCTGATTTTAAGCAGCTCTCCAACCAAGTGCATAATACATGGCAACCAAATTGGCTTGGGCTGACCTTGTTCAATACCAAAAACTCAAAAAAAGATTTCTGATCTTCTTCCCCTTTTTTCTGTAATCCTGGGAAATCAGATGGAAATACTCGACGTATTTGAATAAAATTTTTATCATATTGTAGAAAAACGAAAGCATTCTTGGAATTGCAGAGTTGCATTATAGAATGATTCTTTCTTAAAAGATCCTTTATTTTTTCATGGGAAAAATGATCAAACTGATAAGCCAGGAGTGAAAAGTTAGAGCAGCTAAGGTCCTTTTTGGAAAATTTCAGGTAAATGCTATATTTGGTTGGATCTGGATTTTCCAGCGTCCAAGTGCAGTTTGTAAAGTTTTTGGGAAACATTTCACTTACAGAATACGATCCATAAATGACTCCCTTCACCAAAGTTGAACACCAGAAGTCTTGGGCAGCATTAAATCCAAACATAACCAGGAGATAGGTGGAAAATATATAAATCAGCAGGTTACGAACAGCCTTCATCCTATGTCATTTGGCCTGTAAAAATGGCAATGAAAGTAAAATGCAAGTAGGAGTCTACACGCATTGAGAAAATAAACTCCTTTCAATATTACAGCCAGCTGTTTTCAAGATTTCGGTAAAAAACCCTTTTTAAAAGAAGGACAGGTAATTTTTATTTTATAACACAGGAAAATTATCTGTTGCTGTGTGAACAGCGCCCTCATGTGGCCATTCACAGTGGTCAAATTCGCAACGTTCCATTTAAAAATAACATTTAATAGATTAATAGGAATGCCCTAACTTATCTACCAGGATATCTTCCACGTCCATTATCATTCTATTGAATGAAAAGGGAAAACATGGAGTTTTAAAACGTCATAATGTAAACGCTAATTGTCAAAATAGTATTAATCAGTCTATAGTCTATACAACCTTTCTCTCTCTGCCCTTTGCCTGCAGTAAACACCATCATACAAAATCTAATCTGATAATCTGGGAACAGGCTGTCATCACATTATTTCCCTTCTCTTAAATGTGAAAAGTAATGATGATAAATTATGGCCACAATTTTAAAAGCACAAATGATAATTTATTACAGATGGAACATCATCTCCCAAATGCCCCACTTGCCTTTGCAGGGGCCACCATGTGAACTGCTCAGAAATTCCTTTCAAAAACATGGGCATTCATGTAGATTAATTAATTTTAAAAACATCATTTGAGAAAGGGCATAGATGGATAAACACATAGGGGAGACTTGTTGTTCAACATCACCATTGAGAACCAGGATTTAAGGCAGTCATTTCAATGTGACATGCCCTCTTGGGATACATAAAGTGGATCACTGTATTAGTATCTGTATCCAAAGGTGATGTCAGTAAAAAAAAAAAAAAAAAAAAAAAAAAGAAAATCCAAAACCATAGTAATTGAGCTGGTTTCAGTCTTTCAATTTTTGAAAAATTATCTTATCAACTGTAATTTAAGGCTTACACATGGTAATAAAACACATTAACATTTTTGTTCCTAGCGGATTCCAATTATTGAATTGCTCCCTTTCCAACAACAACTCCAAAGCTCCTCTTTTCTTTTCTTTCTTTCTTTTTTTTTTTTTAATTTCAACCCTGGCTTTGGATAATAAAGTAGTCCTTGATTATATTTACCTCTGTAAGTTGTTATCCAAAAATAACTTGAATATTTTTCAGCTTTAACCTTTAAGAAGTTATTTCTTAGAATAAATGACACTGCTTTTTGTTTGTTTGTTTGTTTGTTTAGCCTTTGAGCTGATAAAAGTGATGCCAAGTTAATTTTAAAAGTCTTTAGGCTGCAGTCTCTTCCACTGTTCTGTAAACAGAGACAGACATACAGACATATAGACAGTTAAGAGTTTTCATGCCTTTGCCTGGGTCTTCTCTGAACCAAAGGATAAAACCTCTTCTTTCCCATTGCATAACACACACCAACGCATGCACACCAAATCCAGTGACCGAAGTCCCTGAAGATAGATCTGCATTTTCTAGATTATAATTCAAATTCTATGTCTTGATATAGGCAAACACAGCCCCAACTCTAAATCTCTATATAGCAGCAGTTTAAAATAACATCAGAACTGCTGGGACCATCAAAACAGTGTTCTCTGTTTCAAGCAAATAGCTCAATGAATAATGCATTTTCTTCATGAGAAAATAAAGCCAATGAGCATTTAAAGGTTAAAAAAAAAAAAAAAACAAACAAAAAAACCCCAGAAAGTTGTAAGAAATTCTGGAAAAAATTTCCGTTTTTTTTCTTTTTTCTTTCTTTCTTTTTTTTTTTTTTTTTTTTTTGCTGTTGCACTTTGCAGGCAATGCAGGTCTGCGCAGTGTTCTTCAGGATAGAGTGTAGGCGTTGAGAGCCAATGTGACAATAAGTGTCTAAATTAGGAATTCCATCCATGAAAGGGGATTTCATTTTATAATCAGGAACTCAAAAAGAGGTCGTATGTCTTTTCCTAATGAAACTGGTACTTTTGCTTCCATTTATTTGACAGTGCATGTCTGCAATGCCGTGCTCATCAATGATCAGAAAGAGTGAGGAAATAGCACTTTAATGCCTGCTCAAGAGAGCACACTCAGTATAATGCTCTTTATTTTTCATCAGTCTGGAGTAGAGTCTTGTTTTGTTCTAAATAATAAAAAATAAATCATTACCCTCACCCCCTTTGGACTGCAGGGACCGTTCAAAAAGCTGTATTTCCCTCTTAAAGAAGAGGTGGGGGCAGGGGCAAAGGCTGGCCACGGAGGTGTCAAGGATGTTTTATTTATTTATTTATCTATCTATCTCTTGCTGAGAAGCAAACCAGCATTGAGTTTAGCTATTCTCACAACTGATTTTCTGGGTGACACTTTAGTTTAGTCGAACATAGACGGCGCCATCACTCCACAGATTTTTCCCCCCAATAGAAGACCCACTGCCTTCTCTTAACTTCCTTTTAACCTAAAATTTTCCCCCCATAAAATTATCCCAATCACACAAAACTGCCAGATTTTCTAGGTCTCTCTGCTTATTCTTTCTGACCCAGCACATCTCTTGAAAACCAGACTTCTCTAACTTTTCAACTGCGGCGTTTAAGTAAATGCAGACAGTCGGATTTGCTCACAGCCTCCCCATCCGCCAGCAACAGCCTTTCCTTTCATTTTCCTCCCTTCTCAAACATTAAGCCCAAAGCTCCACGGTGGCGACCCCCGGCAGAGAAAAGGTGACCCCTGGACCCCCTTCCTTACCTTCCACTCCGAAAGCTCAGGGAGGCTCTTGCTCTAAGACACCAGCACAGGCACGCGTCCCAGCAACAGTGATGGAGAGACTCCCCTTCGGTCCCAATCACCGTTGCCCATTTTCCCCGGCTCAGCTTCCAAAATCAGGATTTATTTTAAAAAATGCATACATACGAAAAGCAAAAGGTGAGGGGTGGAAACGAAAGGGGGGTCGATGAGAGAGAGAGAAAAAAAAGCCACCAGGAGCCCAGAACCTTGCGCCGTATCCAACTGAATCCAACCTCCAATCCGAGGGGGGCTAAAGGGAGGAGAAGCCCCCCCAAGGGAGACTCTAAGGAACCCCCCAAAATGTAAGTGGCTTAAGAGCGAAGATTTGTTTCATAAAAGCTATCCCCAACAAACCGATTAGCCAAGAAGCAAAGAAAGCGCTGAGACGAGAAGTGACCGGCGGCGGCGGCTGCTATGGCAGATTTGTTGGGGCGGTGGGTTTATTACGGGAGTATTCGTGGTCGGATCGGAAGGCTCAAGCTTATGCTCTTTCCTCTTTCCGCTTTCCTCCCTCCTCCTCCTCCCCCCTGCAGGTACTGATGGACGGACGGCGACTAAGGAGAGGGGGGAAAAATCCTTGGCTGGTGATGTCGGAAAGCTGTTTGAATGCCCAGCGAGGAGGGAGGCGCGAGAGGGAGCGAGATAGTAAAGCTCTGTCTCGGGTGTGCGCGCCGGCGCGCGGTGCTCGCTTTCCCTTGGGCGCGCGCGCGGGGGCTGCGCGTGTCCCGAGAGCGCGTCAGCGCAGCGGCCTCCCGCGTGCTCGTGTGCGCGCGCGTCCCGGGTGCCGCGCGCCCCTCTCCTGCACAGCTGCGGTGCGCCCAGCCGCCCGCCAGAAGCTCGGCTCGCGCGGCGCGGCCGCTGCGACTTCCTGGAGTTCTGCCTACCGGGTGCGCGGGCGGGTGTGTGAGAGAAGGCGCGGGGAGCCGCAGGGTGGGAGAGGAGGGAGTCCCGGCGGGAGGGCGGGGTAGAGGCTGGCGGGAGGGGGGCTTCACGGAGCTCCAGCCGGGGCCGCGGTGCGCCTGCACGTCACGGTTACTCAAACCCAAGCACGTCCCGAAAGCGGTATTTTCTGCGTCTGGGAGGTTTTTGCATCCTCAGTTCCCACCGCTGGGGCTGGCGGCGACCAACTGTAAGAGAAACTCACTGGGAGGCGAGACAGGGGGATGCGGAGGATGGGAAGGCGACTCTGAAGGGTGGGAAGTGAATGCTGGACTTGATCGTCTTTCTCTGTCTTTCAGCGCCGACCTGTCGCAGCCAGAGAGCTGTCATTTTAGCACCGGGATTCAGAATTGATCCAGTCCGCAGCGGAGGGGGCACATCCCAGCTCCCGAGCTGCTGAGTGTCTCTGGCTGGAACAATAGTAGTTTTTCTCTGCGAGGCTGCAATTAACATCTTATTTGTTCTGGCTCCATACAGGCTTTGTCAGGATCGCGGTGCGGCGACCGAGGTTGGGCTCTTGCATTGCTTTCTGCTTGGCAATGGAATCATGGTTTCGGGGTCTAAACTTTTGTTTCATTTTGTAGTCTTAATGCATCTGATTCTTTTTCAAGTTTCCCTAGTAACAGGTTTGGGGACGGGGTGGGAAGAAACGAGAAAAGGGGTGAAGAGAAACAACCAGATTATATAGAAAGGGAAAAGGGATAAGTTTCCCCACCTTTTAATCTATCTGCCTGTCTATCTATCTATTATCTATCTATCAGTCATTTTGCCTCCTGGACAGTTGGCTGACGAAGTGTCTGATAAACCAGCTTCAGATACATGCTACAAAAGGTCATTCGCCTCCTGATTATGTCTCTACTTGTAAACGCAGTTGGTGGTTTGCAAAACAAGTGCTAAAATAGTGCAATGATGTGGTGGGAGGAAACCATCATGGGCAATTCATATAAAGTGCTGGAATCTTCATAAGGGTGAGTTTCTCAAGCGGCAGGTGAAGTTGAATAAAGCAATTTTCCATCATTTGTTCCCCTCACTCTTGCATTTTTTTCCTCGGCTCGTTTCTCTCCCCTGGGGCGATTATGGATAGCCAAGAACACCATTTTAAAAGAGATTGATAGTGAAAACAGGAAGATGCTGATGGTCTTTTATCCACTGAAGTTGTTTGAAATATTAAAATTGGTCCTTTACTTCTTAATACATATTAACAGAGTGACCCTCTTCAAGGCTTTCCCTTCTTAAACGAGTGCCTGGGATAAACACTCTGTAAGGGAAACAGTTAATAATTCCCCAACAGGCTTTAACTATTTTCCCAGTAACAGATCACCGGCAAGAGAGTAGCCTGGGTGGCATTTTGGTTGTGTGTCATTTTGGTTCTTTACAATATTTTTTATTCATTTAAGGAAATGTTAAAAGGAATAATTAGGGTTTATATCCAGAACAAATTTTGAAACACCGTTTAAGCAAACACATTTTCTTTTAAAAACAAAGAACATTGAGCAACACAAAGGAGAAAAACATTTTATTTCAACTTCCCTAGAGATCATAATTATGATTTTTGCAAGGCAATTTGGTCATTTCTGTTACTTTATCCAGAGGAAAAGAAAACCATGACAGATGTGAAATAAAAATAGAGAAAAAAAATGCTTTGGGTGGTTTATACATAAAAAGGAAATAATGTAATGGGAGGTTCAATTATACTTCTATTTTGCACCTAGTGATTTCTCATATTATCTTGTAACACTGTGATTTTGATGTTTCTTAGAAATTCTTAAAGTCATGACACAGTGGCATAAGAATAACAGCTGAAAGGGACAATTTAAAAGGCTTAATCCTAAATGGAAAGGATCACTTACTCCCAGGATCATTTATATTCAAGTAGAATTCAGGGCAGGGTCAGAAAAGAAAGCCATCCTTAATAAAGCCCTTCACCCTTCACATTGTTTCTCATAACCTTCATAAATTGCAGGCTACTGAGCTGGCCTGATGATGATCCTGCTGAGCTATATTTATAGCAGATGATTTGTGGATGATAACTACGCCAAGCAAGACACGGTCTCCAGTAACCCCAGGCTCGTCTGACTTCCTCAGGGGATTATAATCAAGAATCAGGAAAAGAGCCCTATATGAACAGTCTGGTCTCTGGACACTAACAACAGCACAATCCAAAGGCAAAGCAAGGAAGGAACCACTTCGTTTCATGTCTGCAAGATGCTCCATATAGAAAGCATTGCTGACATGTTGACCCAACAGCAAAAAGAGAGCAGCAGTTCACACACCCTCAGCTCTCTGTCCTTTCGTTTCTATTGATGTTGGTCCACTTTTATGATTTAATACATATTAAATTCACCATTTCAAATTATCATTATCTGCTTTCATTGGTCTTTTTCATGAGGCCAAGTGTATGTCTATATTTATGTTTATATATAAACACAAACACATATTTATACATACCTATGTATATGTATGCACACATTTGCAAGTATGCATACACATACGTGTATATATGTATTTGATATGTATGTATTTCAGCTGATACACATATATTTGCTTGGGAAGTTTCACTATATTGCTTTGTATTTCTCTTTTATAAAGTAATGCATTTCATTCCAAAACTACCAGATTAATTGTATAAATTGATTATTACATAAGTTGCCTTGATGATTTACAGAAGAACTATTGAGAGGTCAGTGTTAGCATATCAAAATATAGACTGGTATTGCATTTTAAATTGACCCAGGTATTTAAAGTTAAAGCCTTTGAAATTTATCTCTCCTATTATTAATGCATTTTATTAAGATTACTTTGGAATGATGAGGTTTCTAAGTTTGATTTATCTCTGTTTTTCATCTTTTTGTCTGTATGTGCTAAATTTAGTCCCTCCACTTTGAGAATAACCCTATAATCCAGGATCACTGCTTAAAATTCAGTATCATTTGCACAATTCTCATACTCAAATAAGAATGTTTCTAGAATATGTTTACTCAATTTTAAAAAGTCTTTTCTCTTTCCTTCTTTCTCTCATAGTCTTTCTGATATTACCATATTACCACATTCTAAATTCTGTAACTTGTTATTTTCAGTAAGGCTTTAAGAAGCATGGATAGGCTTGTAGATTATTTCCTGTTAAATATGCCTTAATTTTTTAGTATTTAGTATTATTATTTAGTTTTTAGTATTTAGTATTTGGTATCTCCCATATATATACACACACATATATATACACACTATACACACACACACACAACTTTTGGAATGTTAATTAAATGATCAAAATATTATAAGATTACATTGTTATGAGTACTTAACTAACCCTTAAAAGTAGCATATTTACTATAAACTGAAACAACTTCTTCTCTGTCTCCTCCTGATTATTATTATTTTTTTTTTGTTATTAAATGAGGAAGTCTCTCAGGAACCAAACTGTATATCCTCTAGTCTCTATGAAAAAAACAAATTGGTCATTTTCTACTTGGACATCCCAGAATAGAAAGTACATGGAAGTACTAAAAAATAAAGGGATAGACTTGGGGTTAAGGGAGATGTCATAGAAGAGCTATCCTGAATTAGTTCAAGTGTAGTCCTATTCCTTGCCAGGCAAAGTCAAGGTTAAGTTTAGTCCAAAAATCCCAGTTACATCAAGTTTCCATTTTTTATCATTATTTCCCTATACAATGATACAAGTTAAAAAAAAAGTCGGTAAATACTTTTGGCCATCAATTTTCAAGGTTTCATTGGTGATATTAAGGAAATACTGTAAGTAGGTAACACATAATGTCACATCTGTGTGCTGTAGAAGCATCTTGAAAAATATGAACTTTAAAAGCTCAAAATATGTGTTTGCAATTGAACATACATTCACCCCCAAATTTGTCCTTTTTCAGATAGTTATTTTTTCGTATAAAGTTACTATACTTACACCATTATCTTTAATCTCTGAAATTTCAATTATACTAGAAATCAAAATTCTTCATTTTTACCCACGAACCTGACACTAAGTGTATACCTCATTAAGGACAAGAAGCTATGAATTCTCTGGACTTCAGTTCTCTCACAGAAAAAAGCTTCATTGAATAATGTCTAAGGCTCTTCCTGACATATTCTAAATAACAGAAGGTGTCTCACAAGAAATGGAAGCAGTGAGAGAAAAATGCAATTAAATCCTAGACTAGAAAGAATCACAATTTTTCCACTCACAGGTTGGAAATGCCTCTCTATTCTCTCATAATTTTGAAAACCTCCATAGTTTTACCAGCTTTGCCTTTCCCCGTTGCTATCATCTGCTGAGGTACAGACAGTCCTTTCCATTTTTGTTCCTCTCCCACTCTAATAATTTTTTTTTCTTTGACAGAAGTCCCATTTTACCATTAATGATGACAATAACTAAAGCTGCCAGGAACAGCACATCTGCTGACCTTTATCAACACCAGGTATTGAAGTCTATGGACTACCTATTATTTCTGAACATTTCTTCATGTTCAGTCCTGTTTCCACCAATTCTGATCCACTTATCTCCACCATTTCTCTTCCTGGCAGATTCTCTCATTTTGCCTTCTGGATCTCCATGCTCTTTTATACCAGCAAACAAGAGGAAGAATATTCTCTACCCACTTCCTTGACTGAAGCCTGCTCTTTTATGAAGACATGGCATCTCTTCCAACCATGTCAAACAGAAGCAATTTATGTGTATGCCACTTCCATACCCTGATTCAATGGGTCAGGGGCAGAATCAGTATCCTTACTCTCCCCTTTGGTTTCAAATATTTACTCCTCATTTCCCTTTCATGCCCATCTTTCTGTAGAGATCAAGGCATCTGCCTTTGCAGCTTTACCTCTTCCTCCAGATTGTATTTTCCATTCATGGAATCTTTTAGCTGCCGGCTCGCAGTTTTCCTGTCCACCTGACTTCTATTCCTCTTCTCATGGCTTCAGCTCCCATGCAGATGTCTTGTCTTATCCTGACACACTAGCTTCTCCATCCTATTTCTGTGTTTTTTGTTTGTTTGTTGTTTGTTTATGTTTGCTTGTTTTTTCCTACTAGTTCAACAACATTTCCCCATAGTCTTTAACTAAAAAGTCTAACCAGTGACTAAACCACTCCCAATATTTAACATTTAATGTTTCCGTGCCTTAATTACCACTTCTACTTTTAAAAACTCACCTCCTAAGTAACCACATAGGATCAAGTCTTTCACAAAATTCAGATCTTTTTTTTTATTATTATTATTGATTCCCACCAATTTCTACTCTTATCTTCATTTTCCTCCTTATACCCTGTGGTAAGCAGCCTCTCACATAGACCCTAATGATCCCTACTTCCTGGTATGTGTGTCTTTGTGTAATTGTCTCTCTCTTGAATGGGGGCTAGATTTAGAAATTTGCTTTTATCAAACAGAATATGGTAGTAGCAATGGATGTTAAGATATAAAATGAATGTGTTTTCCATCTTGGGAGCTCCTTTACTCTTCCTTAGAGCATTTGTTTGCAATAAGCCAGGTACCGTGTTATGATACAGTCCTAAATAGAGAAGTCCATGTGAGTTTGGCCTTCTGAGGCCTGTCAAAAGACACATGAGTGAGCTCAGAAGTAGAAGCTTCCTCATTCAAGTCTTGAGAGGACTGCAGTCCAGCCAACATCTTGGTTGCCCCTTCATGACAGGCTTGTGCCAGAATCAAGCAGCTAAGCTGCTTCTGGATTCCTGACCTACAAACACTATAGATCAGGAATGTTTGTGACTTCCAACTGCTAAATTTGGGGATAATTTGTTATGCAAATGTAGGTAACTAATGTATACCCCATGGATTCCACGCCCATTGTTATGATAATTTACTTACAACAATCTTCAGCTATTTACTACATTTTCCTGGCTGGATCACCATGTTTACTGTGATGGACAACTGCCCTTCCTGATCCAGGACCCATGCAGCAGAGCATTACTGAAGAAATTCACACCCTCAGGCAGTTAGATGTCCCTGTAACGTTATAGTCACCAGGTTCTTATGACCTCACCACACAGACTGTTACTTATAAGCTCCCTCTCTTATTACACCTATGAATATTTTGTAACTTTTCTTTGATCATTAAAAAGCTTCTCCTCAACTCTTGAATGATAAGTGATAACCTTTTTTCATTCATTATTTATAAAGCAGATGTGATTAGATGGAAAATACCTTACATTCATTAAACTGACTCTACCTTCCCCCATTTTCTCCTGTCTTCCTCTCTCCAGGGAGATACTACCCTTATCTAAGAAGTCATCCCCTCCACAGGTAACTTGGATCTTACTTCTACTGGCTCTCACACCAATACTCTCTCCCTCTCTCCTGGACCACTTCCATCAGCATACATATTTTATAGCAATACTACCCGTCTAAAAACTTCTGATCAACAACCTGTTTCTTAGATCCCCTTCATAACGAATCTTTTTTAAAAAAGCAATCACATTCACTTCACTTCCTCACTTCCCTCTCATTTCTCAACTCAATCCATTCTGGCTTCCACCCCCACAATTCCACCGAAAAAATTCTTGTCAAAAATCACTAAAGACCTTCATGTTGCCAAGTTAAAGGGATAAATGTTTTTCTCATCTTACTCCAACTTTCAGCAGCATTTTAAATGCAATGCCCTCCTTTTGGAAACCACTTCTATTTTGGTTTCTGTTTTATCATACTCTCCCAGATATACTTTTATGTCACTGATCACTGTGAAGACACTGAGATGCTTCTCAGTGTCTTTTGCTTGTTCTTCTTCCATGTTAACTTGAAATGCTGGCTACTGTAGTGATAAGTGTTGGATGTACTTCCCTTATTTCTCTACCACCTCCCCTTTGGTGATCAAATCCACTCCCTAATATTGAATATCACCATAAGTATGTATATGTGCATACATGCATACACACATATGAATAGACACCCCATGTATATTCCTTTAACAAGGATATCTCCTCTGAGCTCTAGATTTTTAAATAATCAACTGCCGTGATTTATATCTCTACTAACTATGCCTCACAGTCATCTCAGATTTGGGGTAATTAAAGGAAACTTCCTCATTACTCCAAAGAAATGTGCCCTTCCCTCAGTCTTTCTGTTTCAGGAAATGACATCCCTATCTACCTAGTTATTCAATTGGCAAACATGGGAATGATACCTGCTGCTCATTTTATATCATTCTACATCTAATCCCTTGACAAATATTGCCTGTTCTACTTTGTATAAGTTTCCTAGGGCTGCCATAATAAAATTCCACAATGTGGATGGTTTAAGCAACAGAAATTCATTTTTTTCACAGTTTTGGAGGCTAGATGTCTACAATCAAAGTCCCTATTGGATTGGTTCCTCTGGGGCCCCTTTCTCTGGCTTGCATATGGCTGTAGTCTTGCTGCCTCTTCAAATTTGGTTGGGGGTGTGCAGAGATGGGCACAATTCAGCTCATGATATAACTTCAATACATAGATCTCAAATCTAACCAGTTCTTTCTTTTTTCACTGTTATCTTTTGTGTGTGTGTGTGAAGTATGTAGTTTTTGCTTAGTCTCTTCCACCTGACATTCAATATTCTTTGTTAATCTATCTCTAATAAGTTATACTTCAAAAAGTGTACCCCTTTAAAATCAAATGGAAAAACATTTTAATTCCAGGTACTTCTCACATATCACAAATAATAAAATCCAAACTTTTAATCGTGACCAACAGTGCCCTACCTCATCTGATTCTTGCTCCTCTCTCTAACTTCATCTTGTGCCACACTTCTGCTTACATATAATGGCCAAGCTACATTTACCTTTTTCTAAGTCATGAGGACACTACATTTTTATCTCCTTACAATCTTCCAATGTCAGGATCATTCTACCTGGAATAAACTTCCCTTTTTCTACTGCTAGGAGAAAGTTTATAGGCCTGACCTGCCCACTTCTCATACCTCAGATTTCAGATTTCATCTTGAAAATTCCCTTTTCAAAGTTTTTGAAATTTTTTTTTAACCACCCAGTCTATGGTGATCTCTCCTTGTGTTCTCTTTCAAGGTACTTATCTGTCTTTTTGTGTGTGTGTGTGCTCAGGTATATATTTTTTTCCTTTTTTAACATTATACTTTAAGTTCTGGGATACATGTACAGAACATGCAGGTTTGTTACATAGATATACACGTCTGCATGTTCTCACTCATAAGTGAGTTGAACAATGAGAACACATGGACACAGGGATGGTAACATCACACACCGGGGCCTGTCTGTTTTATACTAGTTACCAATTTTTATTTAGTTGGTCTTCATCTTTTTGCTTTTTATTAGTGTGTTACCTCCATCATTACAAACTCCTGCCTAAAGTAGTGCAAGACACGTGGTGAGCACTTCCTAGGTCTTTAGTGAATACATGGGTTGAACAACATGATGAATCTTATATGTGGGTATTAGTTGTGTTCATTGGAGAAACGTCTATTCCAACAGCTCACATATTCCTGCATGATAACTCAGCTAGAGTTCTCTCTTCCCTGGACCAAATTCCTGATTTCCTGAGAAATTTCCCAGGTGACATGGTCTCCAGACTTTTCATCTTTATGACTGTTTTCAATTGAACTTACCTAGTTTGCCACGGTTCTTTGATGCCACAATTAAAATACTCTAGATTTCAGCTGCTCAGCATGGTTGTAATACCTTTATTTGTTCAATCCAGATAAATAAACAGGGAACATCTACTTAGCCAGACTATGAGTTTGCAATGGTGAATGTCTCATATGAGGAGAATAAGGCTTTCAAATCCCTGAAATCAATTCATCATTTATGTATTTAACACATAATTAACAAGCACATACATCATATAAGACATGTTGTAAGGTGTTTGGGAAACTGAAATGACAACACGGAGTCCCTGCCCTTGTGATGATTGCCTTGTATTTATAGTGATAGCCAATGAACAGCTAGCCACCAGATAATTACAAACGGCGAGTGTGTCAAATGTCTCAGAGAAGAGACAAATGAAGTTGCGAGAGGTGTGGAGTCTGTTTGTGGGAACGGACAGGATGACCTAGTATGGAAGGGCAGAGAACATTTACCTGAATATGTAACAGTTGACCAGCAATTCGAAGGACACTAAGGAAATTTAATCATTCCCATCAAAGGGAACAGAGTGTACAAAAAATGTGAGGCGGAAGGAAGTAGAACACATTCTAGGTAAAGAAAGTTAAGGTGAGGGAATAAAAAGGACAAAGAGGTCACTGGCAATTCATAACGTTTCTGATAAAGTGTTTGCTAAGTATTAGGATAAAAATCAGTGAATCTTGGCTGGGCACAGTGGCTCATGCCTGTAATCCTAGCACTTTGGGAGGCTGAGGCAGATGGATCACTTGATGTCAGGAGTTCAAGACCAGCCTGGTTTCAGTAGAAACCCTGTCTCTACTGAAAATACAAAACATTAGCTGGACTTGGTGGCGGGCGCCTGTAATCCCAGCTACTCAGGAGACTGAGGCAGGAGAATCGCTTGAACCCTGGAAGAGGAGGTTGCAGTGAGCTGAGATCGCGTCATTGCACTCCAGCCTGGGCGACAAGAGCAAAACTATGTCTCAGAAAAAAAAACAATAATAATAATAATAATCAGTGAGTCTTTATAATAATAATAATATGATTGAAGGATTGTAAACAGAGACTAACTCAGATTTACATTTTTTAACAACTCATTTCATTTCAGTCGGAGGAGTGATTTGAGAGAGGTAAGAGTGAATGTGAAGATTCAAGTCAGGAAACTGTTACATAAGTGAAAATGGTGGCATCAGTAGGGATGAAGAAGAGAAGTGTCCAAGAGGCCTTTGGAGGCAAAATTAATAGAATGTGTCAATGGTTAGGTATAAGGAGAATGACTGGATCTGGATAAGAGTCTCTGTTAGTGAATCGGCTGTATGCACTGCTGGTTCATATTCAACTGTTAGTTAAAACAAGTTGATCTAAATATTTGTTTATATTTAGAATTATTTATTTCTTGATACAATTGAATTTGTGATCTTAAGTGTGTGTGTGCATGTGTGTGCGTGTTTGAGAGAGAGCATGCAAGACAGAGAAAGGGAGGGACACACACACAGAGAGGCACACACAAAACATGGTGACATAAAATAACAATTTATTTGTCTCATAAATATGCAATCTGGGGAGGCCTTTGCTGTTGGAATAGCTTGTCTTTTGACACTGTCTTTCAGGGTCAGCCTGAATAAACCGAGTGTGAAGGATCCTTGTCCAAGATAGCTCCACCTGTGACTGGCATTTGGAGCTAGTTATTGGCTGGGGCTCAGTAGGAGCCGTAATACAGGGGATGTAGTACATCTTGACACAGACTATTCTATAGAGCTGCTTGCTCTTCCACACAGCATTGCAGCTGTCTTTCATAAGTCAGTGTTTGAAAATATAGGAAAAGAAATCTGTCAGTGTCTTAAGACCTAGGTCTGTAAATTGGTACAGATTCATATCTGACATTATTCTTAGTCAAATAGTCACTAAGCTTGTTCAGGTTCAAGGTGCTGGTGGAGGGGGCTGGGCTGGGTAGGGAGAGAGCTGAAAATTCTCTAGTTCTTAATGTAGTCATCATTCTCAATGAAATGAATATTAAAGAATGTGTGATATGTGGTGTACACTCTGTTCATTGGCATCTTCTTTCTGGATTCTATCATTCAATATGTTAGGTATTATTCCATAATTAATGAAATCTGCATATCTGAAGTGATTTCCAAGTCAGTAGCCACTGTTTCAACATAGTGTCAGTGACATACAACTAGAAACATTTCTCCATTATAATGCAAACTTCTGGAGGGCAGGGATATTATCTTATCCCATAATATCAGCCTTTGGACAACACTGGATAAACATTGTTTTTCTAGCTCACTAATTGAGATCCTTTTAATTATAGAATGTTATTTAACCAAACAATCCATATTTATCCTTCCTTTCTTCAGGAACATTAGAGATTATTTCAAACACCTTGTTAGAAGCAGCATATGTACTATGCTTACAACACTCTCCTCTGTGACATCCCTAGCAGTAGTAGTTAGATTAATAGTATTGTTTCTTAGTATAGCCAGGTTGGTCTCTGTTTATCCCCATTTTGTTTTCTATAAATTCACATACCACTTATTCTGTAACATATTCCATAATTTTTACACAGACCACTATTAAACAGTTTATTAAATTTAATAAACCATGATTTCTAGAATTCAGCCCTTTTTCCCTTTTAAAACAAAGCCAGTATTTATCATCTACTACTATTTGTTTCTGTGCCCACCTATTTTCCAAGAATTTTCAAAGGTAGTTGGAAATACTTTAATAAGAACACTTATACTTTCTTTAAGTATACCGTGATGTAATTTTTCCAGACCAGGACATTTGAAAAAATGATAACATACCTAATGATTGATTCATTTTCTTGATTTCTAGGGTATCATTTTACTTTTAAACATTGTTTGTCCATGCTTTCAAAGTGAAAAATAATTCTTTTTTTGATTGAAGATGGAATCAAAGTAGGAACTGAGTTCTGGTTCCTCCTGTCTTCTTATATCATTACACATTCTGTGCCATGAAGGCAGAACTTTTTCACATTTCCTGCTATTTTTACACATTTGAAATTTTTTACTTGTTTTATCCTTCTTTATGTGGGCTTCTTTCTCTCGTTCTAATATCCTTTATTTTTTTAAAGAAAACCTCTTAGAATAAGGTTTTCTACTGATACAAATGATTGACTTGTATTATTTTCATCATAATTAACAAGATTTATATATATGTATATATATATAAAATCCATTTTCAGCAATTTATTTTCTTTCAATATTTAAACAAAATTTCTGGAAGGTTTTTTTTTTTTTTGAGACAGAGTCTCACTCTGTGGGCCAGGTTGGAGTGCAGTGGCGTGATCTCTGCTCACTGCAAACTCCGCCTCCTGGGTTCAAGCAATTCTCTGCCTCAGCCTCCCGAGTAGCTGGGATTATGCGCGCCCGCCACCATACCTGGCTAATTTTTGTATTTTTAGTAGAGACGGGGTTTCACCATCTTGGCCAGGCTGGTCTTGAACTCCTGACTTTGTGATCCACCTGCCTTGGTCTTCCAAAGTGCTAGGAATACAGGCATGAGCCACCGTGCCTGGCCTAAGATAAAATTTTTAATCAACAATTTCAAGACTTTTGGGGAGAAATTTGTTTACCAAAGTCCTTTTTATATATGCTGAATTTTTAATACCATGGAGAATTTGACAGTCTCAGTTATAGAGAAGACAATTTTTATAGTAGATTTTTCTTTGATTTTACTATTGAAGGGTAAATCTCAAGCAGATTCACCATTTCTGTATTAACACTGTCTTTCTATGATCTTAATTGCTTTTACTAAGGGGAAAATTGATAAATAGCTTCTCAAAAAGTTCTGTATTTTAAAGCCATCTGACCTACTTAATTGGCTCTTTCAATGTCAACATCTGAAATAATTTCTTTACGTCCTAGAGCCTATTAAGTATTATTGCAAAGTTGATGCTGCCTGGATTGCAGGCACAACACTCAAGTGACATCTTAAGCCTTAGGACATTAACTATAAAGCAATTTATCGGTGACTTAAAAAGAAAAACAAATTGGTAATTTGATATCAATTATCTGAATGCATCTTCACATCTTTGTTATAGGAACGGGAAAGGGATTCAACATGCATTTTATTAGTCCTTTTCCCTTTGTGCCGCTCTTGAATCAAACTGAATTAGAAATAATAAAACCTTCACTTTAATCTGTCATTAAGATAAGAAAATGCAGATCCAGATCAGTTTATTCAGTTTTCCCATAGGCTACGAATGAAGTATCCTCATTGAACAAATGCTACCTTCTGAATAACTGGAGGCATAAAACAGGAAGAATTTCATCTTTCACACATGCAACTGTATTTTAATTTAACTCAGAATTTCATTTTCCATGCCGTCCTCATTTTAGGGCCCTTGGTAACAACAAAATGTATACCAAGCCAATTTTTTCAAAACTAACTTATACATTAGGAAAAAAAATTCTAAATTAAGCCCAAATATTGGCAATGAAGAATCATTCCATTTATCCACTCTCCATTATTCTACAGCAACAATTTACTCCTGTGTTCCTTGAACTTGTTCCATCATCAGTGTAAATTGGTGTGTTTACTAAAATATGCACACCCTGAGTTCCTTCCACGAGGATTCTGATTCTTTAGGCTTTTTAGGCTTATATTTTTAACTATAACTACATGTGAGTCCTGTGATCAGACAAGTTTGGGAAATGATACGCTTTCAGGTCCTGGGTTTATAGATAAGGAAACTAAGACACAGTCACCAAGAGTGAACAGCCCAGGATTATCCAGTTGAAATGAGAATCCAGGTTTTGATGGTCTGTTCCTTTTTCACATGTTCAAAACCATTTATATTTTGATATATTTTTCTTTAAATTCCTAAGTGAGATCATTATTTACTTTTTCTGTGGAGTACATTTTTTAATCATTATATTAGATTACTTGAACAAATTTATGCTGTATTATCTTTTCTTATTTGTTAAGATATAGGCATTCTTTCCTGGGACTTGCATTAGAACTGCTTATAGTAGGCACCCTTCAACTGATGTGAAGCTACTCTGGTTACCTTGTCTTATCTTGGCCCAGATAGAGAGTTGATCAAACATCTTATAACCACGGAGAGTGTTGATGAGTACAGTTGAATACTCAAGGAGGCATTCTAATTCCTTTGACATTAATTAATTAAAATTATAAATGGACTTCATGGAAGTGAAAGAGAGCTCTTCATAGAACCAATAAAATGTTATTAATGCATCCATTTAAGAAGAATATTTGTTACACCTTTGTTCCAGCAGCGCATATGCCATATGTGAAATCTCAAAGGAGATTATCATGGCCCACAGTGCAAAGATAACCAAAACACAGTAGTGAAGCAGTATCGCTTTTGAGGCAGACCAAAGTTTGAATTCTGACCTAGTCTCCTAATGACTTTGCGGACTTGGACAAATCATTTTACACTAAATTTTAGTATTTTTTAAATTATTAAGATAATACTGCTTATTTCATATTATTAATATAAAGATTAAGAATGACATAGGAAATGCCAAATAAAGTGGCAGAAGTCAAAGGAACTTTAAGAAGTGGTAACTATTAGTGCTGCTGACAAGCATGTTGTATGACTGAGTTAAACACAGAGGGAATAAAGAGAAATACAAAAGGCTCCTGTTCTCAAGGCAAAGAAAAGTTTTGATCTGAAATATTGGAGATAGCACTGAGCAGAGTGAAGGAAAATGGTTCTATATTTCACATTGTAACAATGGTCTACTTACATTTTATTTAGCCTAGAGACTACTTGCCTTATCAAATATATCAAGCACTCAGCAAAGTTAAAAAGAGCATATATATGTATATATGTATGTATGTATATATATACACACGCACATTTCTATGCTATAGTTTACCAATTAAAATGTAATTATTTAAGCTTATCTGCCTCTATGTATTTTTTAATGCAAAGCAAAATAAAATCTAGATATAGAGAAATATTTGCATTAAGCAGTTGTCTTGAGGTACTAACTTTTATGAGAACTTTTTGGAACTTACAGATAACCAGTCAGATAACCAGGAGTCTGACTGGTTATCTGTAAGTTCTGAATATGTTTAAATTCATTTCAAAGATATTATGTATATGATAGGGTTGATTTATGTTTTTACAAGTAATATTTAAAACACAAATCTGTCCTTATTTCTGAATATAATGCCTAGTTATAAGTGACATACAAAACCAGCATTCAGATATATCCCTAATTATGCTGAAGAATTTTATTTAATAAAACTTGGGTAATGAAAAATTAGCCCATAATTCAGGAAAATGTTAGAATTTTAAATTCAAAATTTGATTTTTTTCTAGGAAAATAGAAATAATAAACTCAAAATATCTATTACATGTCAAAGTACTCACACAAATAAGAAAGTAGTACTGGAATCTGTAAACCTACTTTTCATTCTTGATCATTTAATAGTAATCACCTTAATTCTCAAGAGTGGCAAAATAATGGAGTTAAGACGTGTTAACTATAACAATTTTCATGTTTATTTTAATGTACGTGATTAAAAGTTTGCTGAAAGAGGCATTGAATGTAAAGTTTTATTCTGAGGTGAACATTTCTAGCTAATGTCAAGCTACTTTTAACCTTCTGAAAAACACAGCTTATGACTTTGGCAGTATAATTGAGCGCTTCTGCAGTAAGTCTCAAGTAATTGGAAAATTAAATTTCTGTCACGTGCTTACAGTAAAGAGCAGATTGTAATAATCATTAAACACTTAGATCATAAAAATTAAAATTTAAGGTTAAACTCTATAGCTGTTACTATGTACTAAAGTTTCAAAATGCGTTAAGTGGTGTTCTAGGATCATTACTATGTGTTACTAAACTGCAACATTCTTTCTAAGCAATTATTATGTGTACGAGTTAATTTGTTACAATGACCAGTATTGTCATTTCCTAAAAATTGTTAAGTCTGTCAATTACTTTAATGCAAAAAGAAAACAGGACTGGAAACTTTGGGAGAGAATATTATACATGTTGTGGGACAAATTCATTTTACTCTTCTGAGTCTCCACAAATAATCGCTATGTAGCAAAGACATCAAATTCTCATATCTATGCCCATGGAGTTCATAAAATATCGTGAAATTCCATTAGAATTCAATAGAAATTTTAGAGTCAGATCAGCTCTCCTGTTAGGTAAAGAAAATTGATGTTGATACCTGAACAGTATGTAAGATCTAGAATAACATATCAAAAGAGGTTTACTTCCAATGTGTATATTTTCCTCATGTCTGTTGGAATATGGAATGGAACCAGATTCTAGGTTTAACAAACCTAAATTTTGATCAAATTCCTGTATCATCCATTTGACAACTTTGACACTTTAATTTACTCTTTCTTTTTAACACAAGCATTTCGTTTCTATCTTTTCTCAATGTCTACAATTAGAAATTTATATCAGAGATGGAATTATTGGGTAAGATTAAAATAGCATTCAATACTAGAGAATGAGAAATAAATATTTAAATGAAATCTCTAGTAATGACAATGAGAATTTACCACCTAGTTAAGGTAATCTGGTAAGTAAATTAGCTGGAATCTTGTCACTATAGTCCTATGAAGTAAATAGATTGTTGTTGTTGATGATGATAGGTAGATAGATAGATAGATAGACATAATATTAATAGGAGTCTTCTATGTCTCCTGAGATCTTAATAAGAATGCTTAAAATAACCCTATTTCATACTTGTGGAAATTACAAACCCCTCAACACACAATTTGACATTGCACATTAGACATTCATGTTCCTAAAATTTTCTTTAATTATAGCCCTTTTCCTTTTCCATGTTCTTTTCTCTAATTTCTTCTCATTTTCTGCAGGAAAAAATGAACAAAAATTTTATTTCATCTTCTCTTGTAACCCTTGTACCTCTATCATCAAATCATACTTCCAAACAACCCACTAATGCATTTTTCCAAAGATATTTATTTCCTCCCTTAGAAATGTTATGGTGCCAGCTATAATTAATTTACATATTGTATAACTAAATCAATATCGATATTGATATTGCTGATTATATTTTGCATATCATCTTGGCTAAGAGGGTTAATTCTGAAATCAGAATCCTGGGTTTAATTTGTAGTATTACCACTTACTCATTTAAGGTTTTTAACTTTTATTGAAACTTGATTTCTTCAACAGTAAGGTATAGTGGGATCGATAGTCCTCACATTGGATAATTGTTGTGGAATCAATCGTAAGGAGTATAAGTACTGATTACCATCCCAGCCAATCATAGTCAATTTCCTTAAATATCCAATGGAAATAATAATAGCACCTACTTCCTAAACTTATTACGATGTATAAGTGAAAAAAATGCAACTAAAATGCTAACATAATTCATGGTTCACATTAGTGAGTAATATATTTTATGCTACTACAATTAGCAATAAATGGCAGTAACATCATTTTTCTATACACAGTATCTCTTTAATATATCTAGCAATTAATTATAACAAATAATTATTTATATTATTTTAATAATATGTTTACAAATAATATTAAACCAGATAGTTTATTATTAACCACCCTAGAAACAAGTGTTTCTACTGGGTCCACATGTTCAAACTCAAGCATTAGCATTTATTTAATAGATAAACTAAAAATATCTAGTAAGAAACACACACTCTCCATTTCATGGTTTTAGATGTCCAAACCATTATTTAGTATTAAATTTCACGTTAAAAAAAGATAATTTGTAATCCTTGTTACCCAGGCATCTAAATGTTGGTAATAGGAGGACAGTTTTCTGGGGATAGTCTTCATACATTACTGTTTCTTATACAATTGGACCCCTAAACAATGTGCAGGTTAGAGGCACTGACACAAGAGCAGTGAAAAATCCATATATTACTTTTGATACCTCAAATCTTAACTACTAATATAACCTACTGTTGACTAGAATCTTTACAGATAACATAAACACTTGCTTAACTAGTATTTACATGTATTTTATGAATTAATGACATACATTTTTCTTACTGTTTTTGATATTTCTAGACTGCATAGTTCATCTGAGTTTTTTTCAAATTGTCACAAATCTCCAAAAATTCTTTCAATACATGTATTGAGAAAACGTCTACATATAAATAGATCTGCACAGTTCAAACCCATGTTGTTCAAAAGCCAACTGCATGTTTATACTATGTGTATTTTGACAAGGCTAATACAAGAAGCAGTTAGACAAGGAAAATATATTAATTATAGTATTAAACTGAATCAAAATAATTAACTTAGAAAACTATAGGTGATTTTCTATGTATTATATAGAAAAATTAAGGCATATCTAGCATCTGTTCAAGAAATTGTAATCAGAAAGAGAAAATAACTTAAATGGTTTAAAAGCCATTTCTAAAACGAAATACTTTGGCTATATGTTCATACTCATCTCCTTAGTTCAGCTCTTGAAGCAGTGACCTGGAAATTATTCCTAAAGGTCTTTGCTTATTAAAATGGTTTGCTATTATAGCAATAACACAATCTCACTGTAGATAGCATCTGAAAGAATCAGTGCAATACTCTACATCTTGCCTCCAAGTCTAGGGTTTTTCATTTTTTTTTTTTTAATACATCGCTCTATTCTCCTGGCTAAGTTCATATCCTCTTGGTTTAAAGCCAATTTTTAATTGAATTCAGTTAGTTTAATTGCTCCTCAGAGATGTCCATAAAATGTGCTCTCCCAGATTTTCTAGCAGAAATGCCATTGTCTCTGCTCAGCATTCCCAAGCAGACAGCAAAACTGCCATCAAGCTCTGTCTTGCTCAACAATGACTCTTTAATGTGGTCATCTCGTGTGCTTTGTATTTCAATTATAATTTAGAATGAATTAAAATCTATTTAAATGGATAACATCATCTCTTAGTACTCGATGGAAATTCATTTCAGAACATTCTATCTCCTTAAGGTAGCACAGCAAAAAAGTGTGTCATCCTTTACATCATTAATTTTATGTCATCAATTTTATTTCCCTTATAATTTAATCCTACATTTTTATTGATTTTCATTAACCAAATAAAATACAGTGATGTGTTTGTGTCATATACTCTTCATAACTGAAGCATCAAAGTTTCACTCAAAGATAGATTTAGAAGTCCAGATTTCTGTATTCTATATTATAGAACAGATTTTAGAATCAGGGATCTCATGAAAACAAGTCAAGTTATTTTCTACAGTATTGAAACATAATATTGTTTCAACATAAAAATGTCTCATGGAATGAAGTCTAAGGTTACAACATCATTTATACTAATGAACACCATGTTAGAGTTTCACAGTTTATGGTTTATGAAGTAGTCCTTTCACGTGGATTTGATCACTTTTATCAACTCTGTGAAAAACAAACAAACAAGAACAGCATTATTATTCCCAGTTTATAGATCAGGAATTGGCAAACTTGGGCCAAATCTGACCAGCAACATGTTTGTATAAATAACTGTAGCAGATCACAGCCATGCCCAGTCACTTATATGTTATTGATGGCTGTTTTGGAGCTACAAAACCAGAGTTAAGTAGTTGTGACAGAAGCTATAGTGTCCACAAAGCCTAACATGGAACATTTTGGAGGCAGAGTGGGCTGGAAACTAGCACACTGAATCCAACAGTGTTGGGAATCTGAAGCCTAATTTCATCACCAAGCAAGTGTTCCACATATGCCTGGGTTACTCTGTCTTGTAGCCAAACGTCTGAGATGGACATGATAGCGACAGCACATAGAGATTTTACTTCCTTTTCCTTCTGTCCTGACAACTTACGTTTATTTGACCCCTCAGATAGTAAATTCCATAGGTATGTTTTCATTATAATCTGAAGAAAACTCATTATTCCCGTTCCTGCTGACAAGTCATTTAGACTGATTTGCAAAATATACCATAATAAAGTATTTTATAAGAGAATTTGAAATAGCATTTAGTTTTGATGAAGGTAAACCAGGTCATTCATCTTTTTCTGTTACTACACTCCATTCATTAGTTTTTGTCCACATTCTAATTCTTGTAAACACTGACTCTACATTATTTAATATTTTTATAAGTTTGTAATTTAATGCTAGAAAAATGTATCCTATTTATAAATCCTCTTGAAAATATAAAATGAAAATGCATTTTTTTATTGTTTAGAGATGGTTGGAAGACATACAAAATTTTAAATGTTTTAAATTGTTTTATTTTACTAGATAATTAAAAATTCCAAATACAGTGTTTTAATAGGGAAGAATACATGTATTTTCGGAAAAGAGCCACTTTAGCATGGGATCTATGGATAGGCTCCAAATAGATTGAAATCTAACTTAGAATTCCACTCCCTTTATTGTACCCTATACTTCATCCACTGATTTGATAATATTTGTTTAGCACCCATTATGTTCCAAGTTTTATTTTAGGTCCTCTGACACAGCAATAAACAGAATATAAAAGTTCTCTGATCTCTAGGTGCTTATGCCATGTGGTGCTAAGTGCTATGATTACGAATATACCCATGTGAGGAGTAGAGAGTGATGTAGAAGCTGGGGTCAGCTGTTTTTTACAAGTGGTCAAAAAAGGCCTCTGTGATCTTTGAGAAGGAACCCAAAGTAGTGAGTGCAGGACCGTTTCTGTGTGACCTTGGCTGACCCGGCTCCCCACTCCCTTTCTTCCTTGAAGTTGGCAGAATAACTGTAGAATACGCTGTGAATGCAACATCCTGAGATAAGAGGAAGTGGCTGGAAGAGCCCAAGTTCTGTTCTTGTCCCCTCACAACAATTTAGCCCAATGCATAAGGTACTCTGGGGTGTAAAATCCGGTGAGGAATGTTTTCAGGGTCCCTCACCTGCAGCACAATGTGAGACGCATGCAGAAAAGACTCCATCTGCCCTGGACAGCCTTCCTGAACAGATGGCCATTAGTCTTAGGCTTCTACTGTCCCTGGTACTTCTCTGTGAGTGAGAAGTTGCTTCACTTAACTTGTTTGTATGAGTGCCCTGTTTCACTGACCTCACACAAATGGATTAAAACCAGTCCATGGTATTGGTGAGGAGTTTACAGTCCTCCTCTGGAATTGACACTGGGGCGCAGTGAACCTGCTTCACCATGAAGAATTGAGTCAGTCTTGTATCTGAAGCCAGAGCCAGAGGTATTTGATATGGCAGAGATAATAAGTGCCAAGGCATGAGCTAGACATTTGCTTACTGTGTTTTTGGTACAAGAAAGTTTGAAGGAAAAGGGGAGTTGATGGAAGATGCTGACAGGGAGAACTATGTGGCCCAACACTGAGCTTCCAAACGAACAAAAAAACTGTCCTTGTCCTTCAGGGCACCACTGTGCTCTGTGCCCTAAAAGCTGCCATCTAGACTCCTTGAGCTGTTGCAGGCTCTTCTCAGGCCACTGTGTTACATTTACCACACAAATGAGAGGTTTCTGTGATTTATCAGATAACTCACTATCTTATTTCAATAAACACCCTGATAATTAAACATATTTTAATTTCTTATTCCAAGTCTCTGTTCATGGGTTGACACTTTTGAAACATTTTACTATCTTATTAATAAAGTCATATTTTTAATGTCATTTTTTCTTAACTATACATTACATTTTAGGTTTGCCCATACCTTCCTTATATTTACTTGAACATTTTATTTCTCTTTATAACTATTTCTTTAGTGGACTAATATGTCCCATTTTTAATTTACTTCCACAAATAAATTGTGATGATATGGTGATACAGATTTCATATATGTTTAAATCACTTCAACTTATAAATTAAAGCTTTTTTTGGAGACTGAAACTTAGGCACCACTTTCTCCTACAGAATAGTAATGGGTGAATAATTTCTTCATGTTGCATATTTCTTGATTTATGAATGAGATTCTTAAGAGTTGTGAACAGAAATTACATATCTATGTATATATATAATTTTACAAGGAATGTATGTTTTTAAAAAATATGAACAGCTTATAGTTTGAAGAACCAAATATTCAGAACTAAACACAATAAGATTTTTGTTTACAATTATTCATATTGTTGCCTATGCATAAATACATGAGAATATATGTACATAGTTGTATCATCCTGCATATGATATTTTGTAACATACTTTCTTAAGTGGAAAAGAAAAATTTAAATGCTTTATTAAAGTGATCTTTATGGCTTTTCAACTTAAAAGCTATTGAATAGAAAAGCTGATACTAGAGTATGAAATCATTTATGTAATCTTAAAATTCAAAATTATTTTATATATACAACACAGAAAACAAACATAACAGTTTCAAGATAGGGTTTACCACTAGAAAAGGAGGAGAGAAAAAAGGAGAGTGGTGTGGATGTTCTTAATCCTATCTATTGAGTGTTATTTTTTGATATAATAATCTTTGGGACTAAATAATAAATAAATAATCATCCTAAAACATTATTTGTATTACCTTATTCCCCAATTTAGAACATTTCAAACTGTAAAATTTAGCATCTGTTAAATCTTACTATATATTTCTCACTTACTTCATGAAAATTAAAACTTTCTACCAATTATGCTTAAAAATGTATATATTTGGTATTTCTTTAAAAAGTTTTTTTCTACATCTTCACTTTTAATGGCCACATAAAATTCCATCATATGAATATGCTATAATCTGTTTAAATTTTCCCCTATGTGTGATCATTTTGAATGTTTTCAATATTTTGGTACTACTAATCATATTGCAATGATAAACTTTTACTCAGTTCTACTGGTATTTAAAAATAAATCCCTTCTGAGTGAAAATAATAAACATGTCTAAGGACTTCTTTGTATTTATATTGCCAACTTATCAAATGCCATAAATGAGTCTGTGTTAATTTATACTCTAAATAGAAATGAGGAAGAGTGATCAATTTAATAAACCATCTACAAAACAGTAGTATTTACATAGTTTTCTATTGATATGAAATTAAGACAAATAATCATTTCTTAAAATATCATTTAGTGAGGATTAATTTATTTTCATGTGTTTATTAACTGTTTACACTTCTTCAATGTAGTACAGTGGTTAAGGGCAAGGCCTTCACAATCAGAGGTCAATGAGTTTGAGAACAAGTTCTGATACCATTGAATGTATTTTTCTGGATGAGTTAATTAATCTCTCTAGGTCATTATTTTCTTTTATGCACACAAATTGTATTTTATTAGTTTGCTAGGGCTGCAGTAACAAAGGAAAACAAACTAGGTGACTTACAGACAGAAATTTATCATCTCTTAGTTCTGAAGGATAGAAATTCAAATCAAGGAATTGGCAAAGTTGCTTCCTTCTGAGGGTTGTTAGAGAAGGGTTTGTATTTTCCTCTCCAAAGTTTTCTATACAATTTTCAATATTTTATTGGGTATAGATAAAAAGTGGATAAATTATTCTTAAAAACAATTTGGTTCATCAAAAGACAATGTTTAGAAAAGGAAAATGCAAACACAGAGAGGAAGAAATTATTCACAATCTGCATGTGAATATTTACTAACAGGTTTAAATATAACCCATGGAGGATTTTAAATGTTTGTAACTAAAAGGCTAACCTCAATAATTGCCCAGCTTGAATTCTTATCAACAATTCAGACAAGAATTCTATTTTGAAAGATAGTTGTAAAAGGTTAAAAATATATCAGTTATGCATATAAGAGCTTTGATATGGACAAAAAAAAAAAGATGACCAGGGTCTCATCTTCACTAATGACCTAGTGTCCTGCAATTAGAAGGCACTTAGTTTCCTCAATCTGTGATAGAGACCAAAGAGAAAATGGCAAAGGAAGTGATTGAAGCCAGAAGACTGATAAATTAGAAGGAGAGCCCGGTGCTCTGGATTATGCAGCAGGTTTCCATTGGCCACTTTGCACCTCTCCAATCAAGACTGCTTTTTGTTGCCAGAATAAATGTCCTATAACATTATTTTTAGAAACTTATTTTTTAATTTAGAAAATTTCAACTACATAAAATGGACACTTCTCTGTTATTGTTTCAAGATGTTTCATAATATTTTTTCACCCTCTCCTTCCAGGCACAGTTAAGCTTCTCTGGAGTTGGAGCTATTTATTTTACCAACCCACAAATGCATCATGATAATTTCTCTCTCTAATTCCCTTTCTAGGTTATTCCCTGCCATAAATTAAATTGGGTTCAATAAATACATTCACTGAGCTCCTCTTTTATATAAAACACTGTGAGAGATACTAAGATGAATCAAAACACTGCCCTCACTGCTGCACATAGTGTCTTTTACATGCTAGCTGCTGAGAAGATATATGAGGTAAGGAATGAAGAAATGAACACTGCTATTATAACTTTCTGTCTTACACTTTGACCCTTCATTTTTGAAAAAAGTAAAAGTATCAAGATTCTTTTATTCTATGAAGCCTTTCTTAACTACTCTAATTCTTTGTAATTTCTATATGTTAGAGTTCTTTCAGCCTGTACTCCTTGCTATTCAACTGGTGATCCAAGGGCCCATAGTTTATTATGCAGACTCTCAGGCTCCACTGCTAACCCGCCAAATCAGAATCTGCCTTTTAATAGAATCTCCAGTGAGACACACACACACACACACACACACACACACACATATATATATCTCCAGTGAGATATACAGATATATATATATATATATCTCCAGTGATATGCACATGCGTATATATATATACACACACACACACACACATATATATATCTCCAGTGAGATATACAGATATATATATATATATATCTCCAGTGATATGCACATGCGTATATATATATATACACACACACACACACACACACATATATATATAAAAGCACTTGTCATACCATAGAATTTGCCATTTTTGGTACATAATTCTGAATTATTGAGATTTGTCATAAGCCCCAGAATCCCCTTCTGGCCCTAAATAAATGCTTGCTTATTGATCACATTGAGAAAGTGACAGAACTGTAATAATTCACAAACACAACATAGAATACTTAGCAGTGGTGAGAAATGTAGTCCTATGACTCCACCACAATAACTAAAAGAAATTAATAATAATACAGTAAAATATAGTTTATTTTGAGAAAAAATTAAATTTCCTAATAATGTTCTTCATAGCTTTTATAAAACATTCAGATTTCAGTGATATTTAAAGCATTGAATTCAGGTGTAGTCTCCTTTAATCTGGAAGAGCCACTCCTTCCATTTATGCCTTTCATGATGTTGGTGTTGATATTTTTCAAAAATTTCAGACCATTTGTCTGATATTTGAATTTGTCTGAATTCAACCTGTATTAGACTTCTCTAGAGGGACACAACTAATAGGATATATAGAAATTTGTTAAGTATTATTAACTCAAACAATCACAAGTTCCCACAATAGGCTGTCTACAAGCTAAGGAGCAAGGAAGCCAGTTTGAGTCCCAAAGGTGAGGAACTTGGAGACTGATGTTCAAGGGCAGGGATCATCCAGCATAGGAGAAAAATGTAGGCTGGGAGGCTAAGCCAATCTAGCCTTTTCATGTTTTTGTTTGTTTGTTTGTTTGTTTGTTTCTTTTTTTTTCCCCTGCTTTATATCCTAGTCTCACTGGCAGCTGATTAGATTGTTCCCATGCAGATTTAACGATGGGTCAGCCTTCCCCAGCCCACTGACTGAAATATTAATTGCCTTTGACAATACCCTCACAGACACAGTCAGGATCAATACTTTCCATCCTTCAATCCAATCAAGTTGACACTCAGTATTAACCATCACAAGTCTGCCTCTTGTCAACTTGAACCCATGCACATCTCCAGAGATCATACATTACCTTCAAATAAAGACAATAATAAGATCATAATTATATATAATGTAATACAACTATCCTTTGTACAACCAGAAATGCACCAATCCCCAACTCAAATGCTATTCCATAAAGTTTACAATACTTAAGTGCTGAAGTGAAATCAATAAATCTTATGTCACATGATAAAGAAAGAAGGAAATAAAATGAAGTTGTTTTTAGTACAAGTGTATACATGCACAAATACACTTTTAACAAAAGAAGAAGGAAATACTCATGACATTTACAGTCCTCATTTCTGCAACTGCTCACATGGTCATAGCTGGTATTGATCACTACCTTCTTCTACCACCCATTCTGTATTCCCTTTGCCTTTAGCAAGCAGGTTGTGCTTTTTTTTCCTGGTGGAGTGACCCAAATCTTCATTCCTGAAGGGTCATTTGTAGTCCTGCCTAGATTGGGCTGTTGTAGTTTCCCATCGACCTTAATCACAGGGCATGGTAACACTAAGAGACACCCTAAGGGATCTCCTGTATTCCATGCATACTCTTCCTTACCTCCACTGTGAAATAGTAGACTGATTTCATCTTGATAGTGTGGGTCAATCACCCCAGTCAACACTGTAACTCTCTTCTTAGCCAGTTGACTTAAAGGTAGGAGGAGTCCAAAGTGTCCAGGTGGCAATCTTAACTTCCAGTTTAATGGGATCATTGTTGTGTCTCCTGGTAGCAGCCTTCCTCCATCTGGTACTACAACCTCTAGGCCAGTAGAACATAATTTCATGGAAACAGGAAGCAAAAATTTGCTACTGGATCACTAGGGGTGATCATGAGTGGTGCCACTTCCACTTTCATCCCTTGATTCCTAGACCTGTGAATCCTGGCTATAGGAGAAACAGTACCGTATATTGGAGGCTGATGCAGAGCATACATGGCCTTCTGGAGAACTTTGCCCCAGCCCTGAGAAGTATTGTCACCTAGTTGGTGTTGTAATTGTGACTTCAAAAGGCTATTCCATTGCTCTATCTATCCAGCTGCTTCAGAATGATGAGGAACATGGTAAGACCACTGAATTTCATAAGGATGAGCCCACTGCTGTACTTCTTTAGCTGTAAAGTGAGTGCCTTGGTCAGAGGCAATGCTGTGTGGAATACCATAACGGTAGATAAGGCATCCCATGAGTCCAAGTAATCTTAGCAGAAGCATTATGTGCAGGATAGGGAAACCCATATCTAGAGTAAGTGTCTATTCCAATGAGGACAAACCTCTGCCCTTTCTATGATAGAAGACGTTCAATATAATCAACCTGCCACCAAGTAGCTGGCTGACCACCCCGAGGAATGGCGTCATATCGAGGGCTCAGTGTTGGTCTCTGCTGCTAGCAAATTGAGCAAATCAGCAAACTCAGCAGTGGCCGTAGCCAGCTTAGCTTGGTGAGCGGAAGCCCATGATGCTGAGCCCATGCATAACCTCCATACTTGCTACTATGGCCACTTTGCTCATGGGCCCATTAGGCAAAGACAGGGGTAGTTGGGGAAACAGGCTGAGTGGTATCCACAGATCGGGTTATCCTATCCACTTGATCATTAAAATCCTCCTCTGCTAAGGTCACCCATTGGTGAGCACTCACATAGGATACAAATATCTTCCAGTTTTGACCACTCAGAGAAGTTTATCCATATACCTCTTCCCCAAGTTTCTTTGTTATCAATTTTTCAATCATGCTTCTTCCAAGTCTCTGACCATCCAGCCAAACCATTGGATACAGCCCATTAATCAGAGTATAATCACACATCTGGCCATTTCTCCTTCCATGCAAAGTGCACAACCAGGTGCACTGCTTGACATTCTGCCCACTGGGAAGACTTCCTCTCACTGCTGTCCTTCAGGGATGTACTAGAAAGGGGCTGTAGTGCTGCAGCTGTCCACTTTTAGGTGGTGCTTGCATATCATGCAGAATCATCTGTGAATCAGGCTCTAGCATTCTCTTTCTCTATCAAGTGATCATAGGGAACTCCCTATCAGATCATTGGTAAAGGCTGGGGAAGAGAAGTCAGGGTAATAGGAGCAGAGACCATGGGCATTTGAGCCACTTCCTCCTGTAACTTACTTGTGCCCTCAGGACCTGTTCAAGCCCGATCACGTATATACCACTTCAATATGATAATGGAATGCTGCTGTGCATGACCCACTTTGTAGCTATATTAGTCAGAAAGTACCCAGTTCACGACAGGCAGTTCAGGTGGCTTGATGACCCACAGTCAAACATTCAGTTTCAACCAAAGCCCAGTAACAGGCTGGGAGCTGTCTTTCAAAAGCAGAGCAGTTATCTGCAGAAGATGGCAGGTCCGTGCTTCAAAATCCTAGAAGCAGCTGCTGTGATTCACTTATAGGGGGCCTGTCAAAGGCTCCAGACAGCATCCTTATCTGCCACTGACACCTCCCGCACCACTGCATCTGCTGGGTCATATGGCCCCAGTGACAGAGCAGCTTGCACAGCAGCCTGGACACATGGCAGAGCCTTCTCCCATTCTGAACCCCATTCAAAACTGGCAGCCTTTCAGGTCACTTGATAAACAGGCCAGAGTAACACAACCAAATGAGGAGTATGTTGCCTCCAAAAACCAAACAGGCCCACTAGGTGTCGTACCTTTTTTCTTGGTTATAGGAGGGACCAAATGTAGCAACTTATCCTTCACCTTAGAAGAAATCTCTTAACAGGCCCTACACCACTGGACCCCTAAAAATTTCACTGCGGTAGAGGGTCCCTGAATTTTAGTCCACATTTATTTCCTATCCTCTGGCACACAAATGTCTCACCAGTCAGCCCAGTGTGTTTGCTACTTCTTGCTCATTGGATCCACTCAGCATAATGTCATCAATATTATGAATCAGTGTGATACCTTGTGGAAGCAAAAAGCAATCAAGTCCTCTCTGAATAAGATTATGACACAAAGCTGGAGAGTTGATACACCTCTGAGGCAGGATAGCAAAAGTATATTGCTGGCCTTGCCAGCTGAAGGCAAATTGCTTCTGGCAGGCCTTATGGACAGGAATGGAGAAAAAGGCGTTTGCTAAGTCAATGGCTGCATACCAGATACCAGATGTGTTAATTTGCTCAAGCAATGAAACCACATCTGCAGTTAGTTTTACCACTTGGTTAAGCTTATGATAGTCCTCTGTCATTCTCCAAGATCCATCTGTCTTCTGTACAGGCCAAATAGGAGAGGTGAATGGGGATGTGTTGAAATCACCACCCTTGTGTCTTTAACGTCCTCGATAGTAGCACTAATCTCCACAATCCCTCCAGGGATGCAATCTTGTTTTTGATTTACTGTTTTTCCAGGTAGAGGCAGCTCTAATGGCTTCTATTTGGCCTTTCCCACCATAATAGCCCTCACTCTATCAGTCAGGGAGTCAATGTGGGGGTTCTGCCACCTGCTAAGTACATCTATGCCAATTATGCATTCTGGAACTGAGGAAATGACCACAAGATGGGTCAGGGACCCACTGGAAACACTGTAAGTTGGACCTGAGCTAAAACTCCATTAATTACCTGACCTCTATAAGCCCTACTTTAACTGGAGGACCACAGTGATGTTTTGGGTCCCTTGAAATCAATGTCAACTCACAGCCAGTGTCCAGTAGTACCCAAAATGTCTGATCATTTCCCTTTTCCCAGTGTAAAGTTACCCTAGTAAAAGGCTGGAGGTCTTCTTGGGGAAGGAAGGAAGATTAACAGCATAAATTGTCAGCACTGTAGGGGGTCCTTCCTCAAGAGGACCATGGCCTCCCTTTCGTTTAAGGGGTTCTGAGTCTGTAAACTGGCTCAAGTCTGGAAATTGATTGAGAGGCCATTATTCTCTGTTTTATAATTCAAATTAGTCTTTTTTTCCATTCGACCTAGAAGTTTTATGCTTATATAAATTAAGTAGAAATGCAATAGGCATCCTATCAATTTCACTTCTAGGAACACCATGATTAATTAGTCAATGCCAGAGCTCTACATGAGTCAAACCATTCTGATTGCTGCTTTGCCTCTGCTGTTCATTATGGTAGCTACACCCACTTTGCCATTGACTACTGAGTGAGGCCATTGGACCGTGCCACCTAGGAATCCAATTATTCCCATTGTATTTATTTATTTTAATTATTATAGTTTTTGAGACAGAGTCTCACTCTGTCACCCAGGCTAGAGTGGAGTGGTTTGATCTTGGCTCACTGCAACTTACACTCCACTTCCCAGGTTCAAGTGATTCTCCTGCCTCAGCCTCCCAAGTAGCTGGGATTATAGGCACCCACCACCATGGCTGGCTAATTTTTGTATTTTTAGTAGAAATGAGGTTTCACCCTATTTCCAGGCTGGTCTCAAACTCCTGATCTTAAATGATCCGCCCACCTCATCCTCCCAAATTGCTGAGATTACAGGCATAAGCCACCTTGCCCAGTCCTATTGTATTTAAATTTTGTAGTTGAGTGACTGTGGTCCCCACTGTTGGGGACATACAGAGAAAACCACATGATCGTCCGTAAAACTGTTCTCAACAAATTAAAAAAAAAATAAAGTTATACCAACTACAGTCTTGGACCACACTGCAATAAAAATAAAAATCAATACTAAGAAGATCACTCAAAAACCATAGAATTACATGGAAGTTAAACAACCTGCTCCTGAATGATTTCTGTGTAAATAATAAAATTAAGTCTGACATCAAGAAATTCTTTGAAACTAATGAAAACAAAGATATAAGATATCAGCATCTCTGGGACCCAGTTAAGGCAGTGTTAAGAGGAAAGTTTATAGTGCTAAATGCCCATATCAAAAAGTTAAAAATATCTCAAATTAAGAGTCTAATATTATACCTAGAGGAACTAGAAAAATAAGTCAAACCAAACTACTTCATAGCTATCAGAAAAAAGAATCAAAACCAGAGTTGAGCTGAACTGAATGAAATTAAAATGAGAAAAAACATATATCAAGAAAACCAAAAGTTGGTTCTCCAAAGGAATAAATAAGTTTGATAAATTGCTAGCTAAGTTGATAAAGGAAAAAAGAAGATCCAAATAAACACAATTACAGTTGATAAAGGTTACATCATCACAAAAATAGCAAAAACAAAAATTAAAAAAAAATCCTCAGAGACTATTACAAACACTTCTATGAACAGCAACTGGAAAACCTAGAAGAAATGAATAAATCCTTGGAAACACACAACCTCTCAAGACTGAACCAGGACTCAATCCCAAGACTAATCCTTCCAAGACTGAGAGGAAGTTAAACTATCAATCTTTGACAAAGATATTATTTTATAGCTAGAAAACCCCATAGTTTCTTCCTAAAAGCTCATAGATCTGATAAATAACTTCAGTAATGTTTCAGGATATACACAATCAATGTAAAAACATGAGAAATTAAAACCATGTTTAGAACAATAACTAGTTCTAAAATTTAATTAGTAATAAAACAGAAAAATCCCAGGGACATATGGATTCACAGCCAAACTCTACCAGACATATAAAAAAGAATTGGTACTAAGCCTACTGGAATTGTTCAAAAAATTAAGGGGAACTCCTCCCTAACTCATTCTATGTCAGTAGCATCATTCTGATACCAAAACCTAGCAGAGTCACAACCAAAAATGAAAACTTCAGGCCAGTATTCATGAGAAACATATATGCAAAAGTTCTTAACAAGATACTAGCAAACTGAATCCAGAAGCACATCAAAAAGCTAATTCAGTATAATCAAGTAGGCTTTATACCTGGAATGCAGGGTTGGCTCAGCATATGTAAATCAAAAAATGTGATTAGTCACATAAATGGAACTAAAAATAAAAATAACCATGATTATCTCTACAGATGCATTAAGATTTTAATTTAATTCAACATCCCTTTATGTTAAAAACCTTCAAGAAACTAGGAAACAAAGGAACACACCTCAAAATAATAAGAGCCATCTATGAGAAACCCACAGCCAACATTATGCTGAATGGGCAAAAGCTGGAAACATTCCCCTTAAGAACTGGAGCAAGACAAGGATGCCCACGTGTCTATTCTATTCAACATAGTATTGGAAGTCCTAGACAGAGCAATCAGGCAAGATAAAATATAAAAGGCATCCAAATAAGGAGTGAGGAAGTCAAACTATCTCTCTTTGCCAAGGACATAATTTTATGACTACAAAACCCCAGTCTCTGCCCAAAAGCTCCTAGATTTGAAAAAAATTTCAGGAAACTTTCAGGATACAAAATCAGTGTACAAAACTCAGTAGCATTTCTATACACCAACAGCATCCAAGCTGAGAGCCACATTAGGAACACAGTCCCACTTATGATAGCTACACAAAAAATAGAATAAAATACCTAGAATACTAACAAGGGAGTTGAAAGATCACTACAACTAGATTTAAAAAACACTGATGAAAGAAATCAGATATGTCCCAAACAAATAGAAAAACATTCCATGCTCATGGACAGGAAGAATCAGTATTGCTAAAATGGCCATACCGCCTAAAAGAATTTAAAGATTCAATGCTATTCCTATCAAACTCCCAATAATATTTTTCACAGAATTAGAAAAAAAAAAAACAGTCTTGAATTCATACTGAACCAAAAAAGCAGCAGCCTAAATGGCCAAAGCACTTCTAAACAAAAACAAAAACAAACATCAAAATCAAAACCAAAAACCAAAATCCAAAGCAAACAAACAAAAGACAAAGCTATTACACTATCTGACTTCAAATTACACTACAAAGCTACAGTAACCAAAAGAGTATGGATTCATGCAAAATCAAACAGTCTAATGAAACAGATTATAGAACACAAAAATAAAACCACAAACCTACGGCCATTTAATCTTCAACCAAGTCAACAAAAACAAGCAATGGGGAAAGGATTCTGATACAGTTTGGCCATGTTCCTACCCAAATCTCATATTGAGTTTTAGTTCCCATAATTCCCATGTGTCATGGGAAGGACCTGGTCAGAAGTAATTTAATCATGGGGGTGCTTACTCTCATGATGCTTTTATGATAGTGAGTCAATTCTCACAAGATCTCTTGGTTTTATAATGGGCTTTCTCCCCTTTTACTCAACATTTCTCCTTGCTGTCACCATGCAGAGAAGAATGTGTTTGCTTCCCCTTCCACTATTATCATAAGTTTCCTGAGGCCTCCCCAGTACTGTGGAACTGTGAGTCAATTAAATCTCTTTACTTTATAAATTACTCAGTCTCAGGTATTTCTTCATAACAGTGTGAGAACAAACTAATACAATAAATTTGTACCACAGAGTGGGGCACAGCTGTTAAGATACCTGAAAATGTGGAAATAATTTTGGAACTGTGTAACAGGCAGAGGTTGGAAGCATTTGGAGGGCTCAGAACAAGACAGGCAAGTCTGGGAAAGTTTGGAACTTCCTAGAGACTTGGAGGGCTTAGAAGACATGAAGATGTGGGAGTTTGGAAAGTCCTAGAGACTTGTTGAATGGCTTTGACCAAAATGCTGATAATGATGTGAACAATGATGTCCAGGCTGAGGTGGTCTCAGATGAAGATGAGGAACTTTTTGTGAACTGGAGTAAAGGTCACTCTTGCTATGCGAAGAGACTGGCAGCATTTTGCCCCTACCCTAGATATCTGTGTAGTTTTGAACTTCAGAGAGATGATTTTGGGTATCTGGCAGGAGAGATTTCTAAGTGGCAAATCATTCTCTTGAATGAAGAGGCAGGACATAAAGTTTGAAAAATTTGCAGTCTGATGATATGATGGAAAATAAAACCCCATTTTCTAGAGAGAAATTTAAGCTGGCTGCAGAAATTTGCATAAGCAATGAGGAGCTGAATGTTAATCACCAAGACAATAGGAAAAATGTCTCCAGGGAATGTCGGGGGTGCCTACAGGGAAAAATGGTTTCATGGACAGGGCCCAGGGTCCCCTTGCTCTATGCATCCTTGGGACATGGTGCCTTGTGTCTCAGTTGCTTCAGCTCCAGCCGTGACTAAAAGGGGCCAATGTACAGATCAGGCTATAGCTTCAGAGGGTGCAAGCTATAGCCTGGTGGTTTACATGTGGTGTTGGGCCTGTGGGTACACAGAAGTCAAGAATTGATGTTTGGGAACCTCCACCTACATTTCAGAAGATGTGTGGAAATGCCCAGAGGTCAAAGTAGAAGTATGCTTCAGGTGAAGAGCCCTCATTAAGAACCTCTGCAAGGGGAGTGCAGAAGGGAAATGTGGGATCCAAGCCCCCACACGGAGTCCCCACTGGGGCACTACCTCCTGGAGCTGTGAGAAGAGTGCCACCATCCTCCAGACCCCAGAATGGTAGATCCACCGACTGCTTGCACTGTGCACCTGGAAAAGCCACAGCCACTCAACACCAGGCTGTGAAAGCAGCCAGGAGGGGAAGTTTACCCTGCAAAATCACAGGGGCAGAGCTGCCCAAGGCTGTGAGATCCCACCTCTTGCATCTGTGTGATCTGTATGTGTGACATGGAGTCAAAGGAGATAATTTTGGAACTTTAAGGTTTAGTGACTTCCCTGTTGGATTTTGGAGTTGCGTGGGTCCTGTATCCGCTTTGTTTAGGCCAATTTCCCCCATTTGGAATGGGTGTATTTACCCAATGTCTGTACCCCCTTTGTATCTAGGAAGTAACTAACTTGCTTGTGATTTTACAGGCACATAGGTGGAAGAGAGTTGCCTTGTGTCAGATGAGACTTTGGACTTGGACTTTTGAGTTAATGATGGAGTGAGTTAAGACTTTGGGGGATTGTTGGAAGGGCATGATTATGTTTGAAATGTGAGGACATGAGATTTGGGAGGCGCCAGGGGTGAAATGGTTTGGTTTGGCTGTGTCTCCACCCAAATCTCATCTTGAATTGTGGTTACCCCAATCCCCACATGTCATGGGAGGGTCTTAGTGGGAGGTAATTTAATCGTGGGGGTGGTAACTCTTCATGCTGTTCTTGTGATAGTGAGTGACCTCTCACAAGATATGATGGCTTTTTCCCCTTGTGTTTGGCACTTCTGCTGCGGCCATGTGAAAAACGATGTGTTTGCCTCTCCTTCCACCATGATTGTAAGTTTCCTGAGACCGTTCCAGCCCTGTGTATTTGTGAGTCAAGTAAACCTGTTTCCTTCATAAATTACCTAGTCTCAGGTATTTCTTCATACAGCATGAGAATGGACTAATACAGATTCCTTATTCATTAAATGTTATTGGTATAACTGGCTAGCCATATGCAAATGATTGAAACCAGACCCTTTCATCATATACAAAAACCAACTCAAGATTGATTAAATACTTAAATGCATAATCTAAAACTATAAGAATCCTAGAAGGAAACCTAGGGAATATCATTTTGGGCATAAGCCTTGGCAATAATTTCATGACAAAAACACCAAAAACAATTATAACAAAAACAAACATTGACAAATGGGACTTAAATGACTAAAGAGCTTCTGCACAGCAAAAGAAACTATCAACAGAGTAAACAGACAACCTACAGAATGGAGAAAATATTTTCAAACTATGCATCCAACAACAATCTAATATCCAGAATCTATAAGAAACTTAAACAAATCAATAAGCAACAAACAAACAACTCTATTAAAAAATGGGCAAAAGACATGAACAAACACTGCTTAAAGGAAAACATACATGTGACCAAAAAGCATATAAAGTAAGGCTCAACATCACTAATCATTAAAAGAATGCAAATCAAGACCACAATGAGATACCATCTCATACCAGTCAGAATGGCTATTATTAAAAAGTCAAAAAAGAAAAAAAAGTGCTGGTGAGGTTGTGGAGAAAAGGAAACATTTTTACACTGCGTAGAATGTAAAATAGTTCAGCCACTGTGGAAAGCACATTGGACAGTTCTCAAAGAACTTAAAACAGAATTTCCATTTGACCCATCAATCCCATTACTGGGATTTATTTTCAATGGAATATAAATCGTTCTACCATGAAGACACATGTACATAAATGTTTATAGTAGTGCTATTCACTATATCAAAGACATGGAATCAATGCAATTGCCCATCAGTGGTGAACCGGATAAAGAAAATCTGATATATATACACCATAGATTACTACACATCCACAAAAAAAGAATCAGATTACGTCCTTTGCAGAAACATGAATGAAACTGGAGGCCGTTATCCTAACCAAATTAACACAGGAACATAAAACCAAACACTACATGCTCTCACTTATTAGTGGGAGCTAAACACTAAGTACACATTCACACAAAGAAAGAAACAATAGACACTGGGGCCTAGTTGCGGGTGGAGGGTGGGAGGAAGGTGAGGATCAATAAACTACCGATCAGGCACTATGCTTATTACCAGGGTGATGAAATTATCTGTACAACAGATCCCCATGACCTGCAGCTTACCCATATAACAAACCTGAACTTGTACCCCCACACCTAAAATAAAAGTTGGAAAATAAGAAAATATTCAGAAAAAAAGATAATTGTGTCTGCACTAAATTCATACAGACTTTCTTTCTTATTATTCCCTAAACAATAGAGTATAACAACTATTTACATAACATTTACATTGTGTTAGGTATTATAAGTAATCTAGAGATCATTAAAGTATGTGAAAAGATGTGCTCAGGCTATATGCAAATATTATATCATGTTTATAAGAGACTTGAATATCTGTGTATTTTAGTATCCATGGGGATCCCAGAATCAAATATCCACAGATACTGAGAGATGACTGTATATCTAGTAGCGGCATTGCTGGATCACATGGTAATCCTATTTTTGTTTTTTTGAGAAAAACTTTATATTGCTTTTCATAATGGCAATATTATTACCAACAATGCATTAAAGAACAGTGTTCTGTTTTCTCTACATTCTTACCAATACTTGTTATCTTTTATTTTTTCGAGAAAAATTATCTTCATAAACGTGAGGTAATATCTCATTATGGTTTTTGTTTGCATTTTCCTGATGATTAATGATGTTAAGCATTTTCTTCATATACCTGCTTGCTATTTGCATATATTTTTGACAAAAGTCTATTCAAGTCCTTTGCCCATTTCTTAATAGGGTTGTTTCCTGACTATTGAGCTATTTAAGTTACTTATGTAATTTGGGTATTAGCCCTCATCAGATGTATAGTTGGTAAATTTTACTTTCATTCTGTAAGTTGTGTTACCACCCTGGTGATCATTTTCTTTGTTGTGCTAAAGCTTTTTAGATTTCTGTAATCCTTTTTTATACATTTTTGCTTTGAATACCTGTGCTATTTGAGTCATATTCAAGATACCATCGCATAGACCAATTCCATGGAGCTTTCCCCACATATTTCCTTCTAGCAGTTTCATAGTATTGGGTCTTACATTAAGTTTTTAATCTATTTTGAGTTGATTTTTGTGTACGGTGTCAGATAAAGGTCTAATTTCATTCTTCTGCAGTTGGATATCCAGTTATCCCAACAACATTTATTGAAGAGACTGTTCTTTTCCCATTGGGTGCTCTAGGCACATGCATCAAAAATCAGTTAGCTGATTTATTTCTGTCTCTCTATTCTGTTCCATTGGTCTATATATTTTACTCTATGCCAGTACCAAGCTGTTTGGTTACTATAAATTTTGAAGTCAGGTAGTATGATGCCTCCAGCTGTGTTCTTTTTGCTCAAGATTGTTTTGGCTATTCAGAGTTTTTTGTGGTTTCATTCAAATTTTAGTATTGTTTTTCTATTTCTGTGAAAAATGTCATTGGTATTGTGGTAGGGTTTGTGTTAAATCTGTAGGTTTCTTTGGGTAGTAAGGACATTTTTACAATATGAAGTATTTAAAACCATGAAAACAGGATATTTTCCATTTATTTGTGTCTTCTATTTCTTTCATCAACATTTCATAGTTTTTAGTGTGTATAATTTTCACCCACCTGATTAAATTTATTTATAATTATATTATTTTTTGAAGCTATTGTAAACGTAATTTTTAAAATTTCTTTTTTAAATATAGTTCACTCAGGTATAGAAATGCTACTCAGTTTTACATCCTGAAACTTTACTGAATTCATTTATTAGTTTTAATTGTTTTTTGGTTAATTCTGTGAACAGCAACAATTTAACTTCCTCATGCCTTTTATTTTTTCTCTCACCTCATTGCTTCATTGCTATAGCTAGGACCTCCAATATTATGTTGATTAGACATGGCAAGAGTGAGCATGCTTGTCTTGATCTCAGAAAAAAATGGTTTCAACTTTTTACCACTGAGTGTGATGTTAACTATGGGTTTGTCATATATAATATTACATTGAGGTACATTCCTTCTATACACATCTTTTTGACAGTTATTATCATATGTTGAATTTTATTAAACACTTAAATGTTTTATCTGTATCCATTCAAATTATCATACATTTTGTCCTTCATTATGTTAATGTGGTATATCACATTTATATATTTGCACAGGTTGACCAATCATTGCACCCTTGGGATTAATCCCACTTTAATGTGGTGAATGATCCTTTTGATGTGCTGTTGAATTGAGTTTGTTAGTATCTTGTTAAATTTTTGCATCTGTATTCATCAGGGAATTTTGTCACTAATTTTCTTTGTTTGTAGTATCCTTTTCTGGCTTTGGTATCGGGGTGATATTTGCCTCCTAAAATGAATTTGGAAGCATTCTTTTCACTTTTTTGGAAGGAGGTGAGAATAATATTTATTAGATTGAGTCTTCTTTAAGTGTTTGATAAAATTCAGTAGTGAAGAAATCAGGTCTAGGCTTTTGTTTGATGGGAGATTTTTCTTACTGATTCAATCTCCTTTCTCATTATTGATCTCTTTGGGTTTTCTGTTTCTTTATGATTCAGGCTTGGTAGGTTTTATGTGTCTAGGAATGTAGCCATTTCTTGTACCTTATAGAATTTGTTTGTATGTAATTGTTTGTAATAGTCTCTTAAGATCTTTTGTATTTCTGTTGTCTTGTTATATCTTCTTTTCCAGTTTTGATTTTGAGTCTTCTCTCTTTCTTTAATAATCTAGCTAAAAGTTTGTCAATATTGTTCACTTCATCATGTATTAATTTGTTGGTTCATCCATGAAACATGCAAAAAAATCCTTAATAAAGGCACTGTATGTATTTTTAATTTTTAAAAATTTTTATTGCGATGTGTAAGACCATTCTTGAATTGCTATAAAGAAATACTCGAGATTGGGCCATTTACTTTAAAAAGAGATTTAATTGGCCCACAGTTCTGCAGGCTTTACAGAAAGCATGGTGCTGGCACCTGCTCAGCTTCTAGGAAGGCCTTGGGAAACTTACAGTTATGATGGAAGGTGAACGGACAATAGGCACATCACATGATGAAAGCAGGAGCAAGTGAGAGTGAGTGGGGAGGAGGACCACACACTTTGAAATGACCAGATCTTGCAAAAACTCACTCGCTAAGGACAGTTCCAAGGGGATGGTGCTAAATCATCTATAAGAAATCCACCCCATGCTCCAATCATCTCCCACCAGGCCTCACCTCCTATACTGAAGATTACAATTCAACATGAGATTTCGGCAGGGACACATGTACACACTATATCATATGGGTACATAATAGGTATATATGTATATATTTATGGGGTATGTGTTATGTTTTGATATAGGCATACAATGTGTAATAAATGCATTAGGGTAATTAGGGTAAAAATCCCCTCAAGCATTTATTATTCCTTTGTGCTAGGGACAGTCCAATTTAACTCTTACAGTTATTTTAAAATATAAAATAATTTATTGTTAACTATAGTCACGATGTTGTACTGTCAAATACTAGATTGTATTCAGTCTATCTAACTATATTTTTGTGCCCATTAATCATCCCCACTTTATCCCCCCTCCCCACTTCCCTTCACTTTATATTTTGCAAGTGTTATTTTACTTATGAATAGAACCTTATGAGGTGAGTGCTATTATTAGTCTTATTATATAAATAAGAACAAGTTAGCAATTTGGTTATTATTACAGAAATAGGTTGTAGCAGAACCATAACTAGAATTCAGATATTCTTACTCCAAAGCTGAGGCATCATGCTATATGCCACGTATTAATGACAGGTGCAGAAATACATACCAGAGCCAGATACAGTGTCTACTCCAAGTCACCCTTTGCCTTGAAAGGGACACAGATATGTCAGGAGATATTTATAATTTAAAACAGAAAAGTGATTCATTCTGCCGATCTTACATACCATGCTAATGACTCTAATAAACAATGAGATGGATATTTATCAACTTACAGATTCATTATAAGCTTTTTTCTTTCAGTGAATGGAAGTGTTTGAAAGAGAAACACGTTTATAAGCTAAACTTGAAAATATGCTATTAGCACATGTTTCTTTCTTCATTGGGCTCTATTAAGGTAAGTTGAGAAATCCAGCAGTAAAAGGCAAATGTAAGAAAAAAAGGTGGCATGATAGAATTTCCTTTTTAAGAAAATAATTTCACCAGCAGTGTGGAAGACAAGTTGGAATATGAGAGACAGTAGTAGGGGGAAGGACACAAGGTCCTTGTAAAATTCTAGCAAAAGTTGATGAATACATCATGAAATATTTTAATAGTATTTATCAGTTATTAACTTCATATCAGTTTTCCAAAATTAAACATAAAGATACGTAGCAATCATTTATAGAATTTCTTTCTGTTTTGTTTTGTAGGAACTTGCTATAGGCAGTAGGTCTTAAGAGAGTGAGGAATTCACATGCTTATTTTTCATCGCACTGCATATCAATTACCCCCCAGTTAAGAGTCTAAAATAAAATTTGATTAATTCACAAGTCAATAGTCATTAAATATTGATGATGATGAACTTTTTTTCAGCAGGTATTACATATATCCTGAAACATCGGTTTCTGCTACTTAGTAGAGGCAGAATAATGGCACCCTGAAGATATTCATGTCTTAATCCCCAGCTTTGAATATGTTAAGTGACACTGCACATTGGAATTGAGGTTACAAGTGAAATTACAGATGCCAATCAGCTAACCACAGGACAGGGAGATTAGTCTGGGTTATTAAAGTGGGCCCAATGGATTCAGAGAGAGAGGATCTTAGGAGTGGAAGATGGAAAGGACGCAGAAGAGGGCGGCAGAAGAGTTAGCAGAGATATGTCTATGGAAGTGTGCTAAGAGAAACAATGTGGAAGGGTCTGGATTCCATTTTGTTAGCTTGGAAGATGTAGGAAGGGGGACCACAAGCCTAGTAATGCAGGCATCCTCTAGAAGCTGGGAAAGGCGAAAAAACAGATCTATCAGTACTTCTATAGAGGAACAGAGCTCTGTTGCAGCCCAGTGTTGAACTGATTTTAGCTCCGTGAGACGTGTGTCAGACTTCTGACCTCCAGAACTGTGAAATAATAGGCTTGTATTGTTTAACACACCAATGTTTGTAGTAATATGGTAAAACAGCAATAGGGAATAAAATAACAGGTTAATTGGTTAATTTTATTTTATTGGATTGCCAACACAGGCATATTTTTCTTAAGTTTGCTTACAAATTCTGTCAGGGAATTATCACTGCTGTTAGTCCCTTACTAAAAAGCAAATCTGTCTCCATCTGTGAAGGTCATTCTCTTTGATAATATGCTTAGTTTTAGAAAAAAGAAATCCATGCGAAGCTCTGTTGGCAGAAGAGGAAAAACTCTCACACATGTCATCAACCAACTAACCCTGCTGCACAGTAGGAGTCACGTCCTGGACACACCAAGTTCACAGTGAGAGCTTTTACTTCCACAACAGCATCTGTGTTTTGGGCTTGTAAAAATGAATAGATTAGTATATAGTATACCTCTTCATTCATTTCAAAGCTAATCAGAAGTTTGATTTAAAGGTTACATACAAACAAGGAGAAACATCACATGTACATGTACATACACACACAACTATGGGATACTTGGGCTCACAGAAACCTAAAAACCAAACTTAATTAGCACTTTTCTTGGTATGTAAAATAAAATCTCCCCATATTAAAAAAGTATAAAATCATTTAAAAATTCAAAATGTCTGGTATATAAGGATAAAGTTATGATTAAAGATAAACAACTAATAAATTAAAATATTTAGTTGGGAGCTAGAAATTTAAGGAAATAAAATGCAAGTTGAATTATTTTAAAGCAATATTTCATTCCTAAAGTAAATCTTTTATATTTCATGTGCCTCTAAAACTGTCTTAATCTTTCCTTCTACATTAAGTAAGAAACAAACATAATAGCAGAGAAAACCATATGCCCAGTTATTAGAATTTGCTCTGAAATGTTTTCACAATGTTCAAATTTAATTTAACTTTTTGTATTTAATTTACTTCTGAAATAGTTTTTGCTAAAATTATTTAAACTTTTCTAAAAATTTAAACTTTCAACAGTCAGTTATCATCAATGTTCTTATTCTATATACATAAATGAAAGTAAGATAAAGTAAAAATCTGAGGGTATGTGAATATGTCAGCATTTTCACATTTACAAATATTTAAAAATATTTAAATAAATTTATTTAATATATTTAATAATAGGCATATTTCTTACATTCCACATAATTGCTTTAATTAATTTTTATATATACAGCCAACCCAACCAATAATTGTCTTATTTTTCACATAGAATTTTAAGTGCTATTATCAATTAAGTATAAATGTTGAAAGTTTGATCTGACAAAATATTTAATATTTTACTTTTCAAAAATAAAATATTCACACATTATTTCAAAGCTTAAAAATGACTTAGACTTGGTACTTAACATTCCTTTAAATATCTATCTTATTTTACTATTAGGAGTAAAGCTTAAGAGCAAATTGGCATGGAAAAATTATGTAGTTTATTAATTTCTAATTTATACTTAATGTGTATGTCAGTTAAAAGGAGAGAGGAAAAGCATAGTGGCGTGGAGAAATATAACGTTTGGGTTTATATGAAGAAATATATACGTTGTTATAATAATTAGTCCACTTTCAATGTAATATTGCCACCACAATACCTGCAGAAGTCTGTTTGAATTCATATATAGTTATTTGTAAAATGCCTTTACCTTTGGGTTTCTTTTATAATATACAGGCACAAATCTGAAAATAGACTTATTGAAAAGGTGAATTTGTTAAAAATAATTCTCACCAATTTGTTTTTCCTGACATAATATATTTTCTTGTCAGTTATTACAACTTGCTCTTATACTTTCTTAATGCTGCATTCCCATTTTTATGGCTATCTACTCTTCTGAGACTATTGTGCACAATATATGCGAAGTTATTCATGCAAAGGAGGTCTCTAGGTGGCGTAAAGATCCACATGTGCAATATAAAGCTGTAAAGTTAATAGAAGAAAAGTCAGTAAAATAGTTCTGTGATCATGTTATGGGGAAATATTAAACAATTTTCAAAAGTGCATACCATAGGGCAAAAAGTCTATCATTGTGATTAAGCAAAAATTGAGGACTTTTGTGCAGTGAAGAAGACCACAGTCTCTTCATATGAAGAGATGTTCAAACTGCTTATAATTATATAAATGCAAATGAAAACAACCATTTGATTTCACTATATCAATCTTAGCTTGACTTAAAGTGCAAAGCACCGGTGGCTGTGTGGGATTTAGGAATGCTCAGGCCCCTCTAGTGGGATTGCAGAGCTGTTCTGGAGAAAAGCATGCAACTTCTTAGACATCAGTTATTCTACTGAATATAAGTCCCATAGTAATTTTTGTACAGATCTACAGGGGCTTATGTGTGTGTATGTTCCTTGTAGGGAATTATTTGTGGAGGTAAGAAGTTAGAAGTATTCTGGATGTTCATTACAGGGGAGTAAAGAAGTACACTCGTCATGTTGTATGGCAGTTAGATGCCACTGATTCAAGGTCCACATGGTGACATAGGCAAATCTTTAAAAAATTGCGCTGAGTAAAAAAAATCCAAGAGAGAGAATTAGCTATATAATGCACCAGTCTTTGTGAAAATTCAAAACACAAGCATACAAAATAATGATATACATTTAAGAAGATTACATGCTTACAAAGGATTAAATGGTTGCCTATACAGACAGGTTGGAGGTGGGTAGAGAAGGAATAAATAAATAAAATAAGAAAGATGAAAACAATAATGAAACCCCCCACTACAACTGTGTTGGCTCACACTGAACCCTACTGGTTGATCCAGAACTACCAAATGAGAGAGGGCTCCTCTGAAGTTTCAATACCCACATACGTCATAAATAATTTTCAGATTAAATGGGTGTGAATAGGTAACTATTTGATAGCTTTTATAAAATAGAATGAAATCATTAAAAGAGGAATTAAGAGTTACTCTTCATGGCAGAATTGTTAACCAAGACATGATCTGTCAGAAAACTATTTTTTTTTAAATAATTACATGTCCCACATATGAAATATAAATCTCCAAAATTTATATGCTGGAGAATGTACTGCCCAGAGGCCAACTGAGATACAATTACCAACTGTGGATTTTAAATTGGTCTCCCATAGAAAGATAAAGCATGGATCTGTGATTAATATGAAAGTTTATTTCTCTGAAAGGAAGTCTGATCCCAGTGGGGAGGTACGTTCTTGCTGAGTGGCCTGTAGGCGAAATGTTTTTAAACTTTCATGTACCATATAAATGAGTGGTATTATTATTACTATTTCTTTACTGAGGGGACAACGCATGTCCATAACATTTCTACTAATAGGTAAGAGGGTTTTTTTTTTCCTTATTAAATGAACACTGACCTAAGGAGAATACTATGGGGGAATTATATTAATAATTTCTTGGACAAAGATAAAATAATTGGTCTTTCATCACAGAGTATCGAGCAGCTTATTTCTTCCTATCCAGGTAGTCCTCCTCAGATGCTATCATATTCATTTAGCTTTTAATTTATAATAATTAAAAAATTTATTTCCTGACATCTGAAGGAGTCAATAGTTGTCACATTATTTGAAACTTTCCCCCCATCATTTATGGGAATAATCAAAACATATAATGATATTCATTTTAGAACTGAAAGCCCATTAAAAATATTCACTACAGATTTTCTAGGTTTGAAGTATATCTTGGTGATGGAAACAACTACATCATTAAATAGTTTTTCTAGCATACTGGCCTTATTAAGTTTCAATTTGGACTTAAGTATAGTAAGACCATTATACACTCAACTGTGTAGCTACGGCATGTTAGAAAAACAAAAATAAAACATTAACTAATTATCTATAAATAAGTTGATAGAGCCCATGCTGAAAATAATTGGATAGAGGTGAAAATCCTCTGTTTGACCTAATGCACTACTTTTCTATCCCACAATTTGACATGAAACTTTAAAAAATGTACCACGACACAAGCATAAGCTCAATTTAATATAGGATTCCTGTTGTTTTGTGCTCATCAATTTTGAACTAAACCGAAGGACTTGGGTCAGGTTGCATGAGCAGTACTATTCTCGCCTAGAGCTAGAATGATCACTGGAGGTCTGAAAAACTAACAGCAGAAAAGGAGGTTCTAAGATCATCAGGACATCTTTGTGTTGTCTTTTAAGATTTAACAAACTGATATAACTGAACTCTTTTTTTTTTTTTTTTTTTTTTTTTTTAACACAAAATCTTGCTCTGTCGCCCAGGCTGGAGTGCAGTGGCATGATCTTGGCTCATTGCAACCTCCTCCCCTGGGTTCAAGGGATTCTCTTGCCTCAGCCTCCAGAGTAGATAAGATTACAGGTGCATGCCACCATGCCCAGCTATTTAGAGATGGGGTTTCACCATGTTGGCCAGGCTGGTTTCAAACTCCTGACCTGAAGACGTCCACCGCCTTGGCCTCTCAAAGCGCTGGGATTACAGGCATGAGTCACCGCCCCAGGCTGATATAACTGAATTCTTAAAGCCTTTCTTTTCTGCATATATGTGGAAGGCAGAAAAAGGCTAATTTCTGAAGAGCTAGAGTTAGTAAAACCAACGCTTCCCATTTTAGATATATATATTTGTTTATGTTTAAGATTATATTAATCCCTAAAGAAAATGCTTGATTTAGAAGAACAATTTCTTTGAAAAATACAGAAGGGCATCAACCTTTATATTTTTTTAAGTCATTGTAAAATTATTGTATTCTGTAGAATTAGTCAGTTTGCTGCAGTACTCAGCATTAGTCCAGGGGAATTTAAGTCACTAAAATGTGGTAAAATGAGTATCTGATCTCACTGAAATCAATCTTCCTCCCTCCTTCCCTCCCTGCCTGCCTCCCTCCCTCCCTCCCTCCCTCCCTCCCTCCCTCCCTCCTTCCTTCCTTCTTTCCTTCCTTCCTTCTTTCCTTCCTTCCTTCCTTCCTTCCTTCCTTCCTTCCTTCCTTCCTTCCTTCCTTCCTTCCTTCTTTCCTTCTTTCCTCCCTCCCTCCCTCTCCCTCTCCGCCTGCCTGCCTGCCTTCCTTCCTTCCTTCCTTCCTTCCTTCCTTCCTTCCTTCCTTCCTTCCTTCCTTCTTTCCTTCTTTCCTTCCTTCTTTTTTTCTTTCTGAATCAAGCTATATAAAGAACTAGCCTTTATGTAAACTAAAAATACAGGCACAAAACCAATTATACACTAAATATTTCTATACATTTAGAAAAATCACATGCTGACATGAAATGACATGGTTGCCAAAGCAACCTTTCCTCCTTCTTTCCTTCCTTCCTCTTTCTTTCAGCTGAGTTATGTGCTATACTGCAATTTGAAACATTGATCTTAAAATTTAAGATGGTAAATATTTAGGATCTATTGAGTCATTTACATTATCACACAGTCACCCACTGCTGGGTACAATTCAGGCAGCTAGGAAAACAGAAGGAAAATTATGTTTTGAATGATAATTGATATATGTATGCAAGAAAAAATTTTTCTTCTACTAACTGTATTATATGCAGATATTTGCTGTTGTATACATATTTTCTTTAAGCCAAAAATCCATTTTATTTTGATAAAATAATTTTAGATATGGTTGCTTTCAACTGCTTTTTAATACAATGCTCTGTTTGAATTCATATCTCATGAATGTGACAATTTGCCAAAAATATATTACTCTGTTTTGAATATATTAACACACTTAAGAAACTGTGGGGTCCATATGGCTTGTGATAATAATTAGCATAGTCCAGAATGCTGGAGTAACTATTCAGTAATCTCCAGACCTTCTGATGGAAAGATTATAAGGCTGGAGATGTTGCTCCTTTTAATATAGTTCTCATAACATCCTTATCTCTCATTCACTGTCCAGAATGCAAAATAATTCATAGTAATTGTGCATTGTGATTATGGTAGTTTTATGCCTTTTTAAACCTCAGAATTTACTGTTTTCGTTTTAACGAAAAATTCTTATATATATCCATATTTTATGACCCAAAACTGTGGTTATAAATTCTTTTAAAATTTGAATTGAAGTGAAACAGTACAGTGTAAAGATTTTCTTAAAGAAGAATAGACAAAAATGGCACTGCCAAACTATGTTACCTAGGCAGCAAATTATGCACCTATATGAAAAACAGAAGAAAATTCATCAAGAATGTCAACACATCCTTTGGGCCTCAATAGGCGGTCTGGCATCCACATGGAATTGAGTCCCAGCAAAACTTGACTGTCACTAAGATGGACAAGATACTGTCTGGTGATAAAGCCAAGTCTGGAGTTCTATTATCTTTGACTCTTAAAATGTCTGGATAATAGAAGATTTAAAAGTGTGATGTAACGGTTACCTTGAAAAAAAAAAAACAAACAAAAACTGTGCCTGATGCTGTATTATCTGGTCTTTCCCAAATGCTGCTGCTGCTGCTGATAATAATAATGCATTAAAGTATTTTATAATATGCAAATATTTTATCTCTTGCAAATATAGACCAAATCACTTTGGTACAAAGGTATTATTTCTACTTGCCATTTTTCAGTGGAGAAAACTAAAGTTTAGCATGAGTTGCCTATGGTCACGTAGATAATAAGTGATAAATGTAGTTCTTAAATGTTGTTCATGCTATTCTAGGTGCTTTGCCTCTAGGTAGACTCTTTGAAATAAAGTCCTATCTAGAACGATGCAATTTTGAAATGTTAAATAAAAACATAGTTTGGGAAGTCGAAACATTATTTGAAATAGAGATGTAGCAAAGTGAAAAGAACACTGAATTAGGTTTCCTGAAGTAGCACTTAAGAATTGTATGAATACCATTAGTCTATGGCTTTTCTAGGTCTTGGTTTGCTTATTTACAAAATGACAATAAATACTTGTTCCACTTACAAATCAGGATCATTAGGAGATTCAAGAATAATACCTACATTGTTACAGATTTAGTATCTGTATTTACATGAAAAGAGTTGAAAAGCACTTGCAGAGAAAAAGACCACACATATCAGAAAGTTTGTAGGGGAAACTCTTTCTGTTTGTTTGTTTAATGTGTAGCAAGCATTATTAAGTCATATTTGTGAGAAATCATGTTTGGAAGCTGAAATAACAACCTCAGAGATACTGAAAAGACGTTGCTTTGTCCTGCCTCATGTCCTTCTCCCGTGCAAGCCACTCAAAAAAGATTTAATATTTTAGAGAAATAAACATTTTGATAAGGCTGTAGCAGACACTGTTGGTGTCTCATATGAATTCCTGGAAATCCCTTTTATCTGCAGCTATGGATGCCCTTTTTCAACCTCTCCTGGAGGACTGCCTTGGGCTGTGGAACTGCTGCACTCATGAGGAGACCAGAAGATGACTCACCGGTGCTGGAGTACCAAAGCTCTTGCCTCTTGGGAGACAGACTAACTTTGGCTCCAGGAACCGGTTTCCTGGAAGACAATATTTTTTCATGTGAGGCGGGGGTGGGGAGGAGGAGCGCAGGATCGCTCATGCGCAGTTCACAAATGAGCAATTCACAATAGGTTTCACCATGTTTTGAGAATCGAATGTCCCGCTGATCTGACAGGAGGCGAAGCTCAGGCGGTAATGGCTGGCCTGTTGCTCACCTCCTGCTGTGCGGCCAGACTCTCCACAGACCTATAAGATCTGCAGCCCGGGCTTGGGGACTCCTGCTCTAGAGCACTAGGTATAATCAGGCTGAGGCTGGACCTCACTTGAAACTGCATTTTTACTTTGCTCTCCCCTTTTCTTCTGCCACTTCACTCTCTTACAGGTTTCTCCTGAGAATACTCCCTTAATAAATCACAGTTGTAAGAATCTCAGTCTCAGTCTCAGGCTCTTCTAGTGAACTTGACCTAAGACAGGACCCGTTACTTGATTCAAAACTTTTAAGGAATATTTCAAGTAACCTAAATTTTAGGTAACTTGTTTATTAATCATGAAACTGAACGTTGGTAAAGGAAGTAAAAATGAGAACTCAGATGAAGAGTGAAGATGAAGAACAAAAATGTGAGAAAAAGTCTTTTCTAGTTCGTAATTTTACATAATCTAGACGCAGATGGAGTTCCGAGGTCATATTGCTGACTGTGATGAAAATTAATCTTTGTATTAAAAAGTATAGAAATAATGGACTGTTCAAGCCTTGCTTCACACACAAAAAAATCGCATTGGTTTTAAAGCAGATTTTTAAGTGTTGGCTTCCTCTTTCTCACTACAATTTATTTAAAATGAACTTTCCTGTGTCCGTTTTTCATTCTGCCTTTTCTTACCTTTTTATATACTGAAGTAACTGGTAACCATAGATATGGATGACCTTGTTTTCAGGATATAGCTTATTATGCACATATCTCAGTCTTTGGCTTGGAACCTGGAGTAACAAACTCAGAGACACTGGAAAGATGCTGCTTCTCTCCTCTTCCAAGCCACTCAAAAATTGATGAGTGTTTGTGCACCAAGAGACTCTTTTCTAAGTCTATCCAGAAAATCTATTTTTGGAAAGACTTTTTAATTGTAGTATTGCTACATATTTTTTTACTATATAATAGAATCACATATTTTGGGGGTACTAGGATAATTTGATACATTCATATAATGTGTAAAGATGAAATCAGAGTAATTGGGACATCTATCATCTTATTTATCTTTTTTTAATATTAGGAACATGTGAAATACTCTCTTTTAGATATTTTGAAATACACACTAGATTAATGTGAACTCTAGCCACTCTACTAATCAATCAAACGCTAGGTCTTATTTCTTCATCCCCCCTCCCTACTACCATCCCCAGCCTCTGGTAACCATCAGTCTACTCTTTATCTTCATGAGATCCAAATTTTTAGTTCCCACATGTAAGTGAGAATGTGGAATATTTGTCTTTCTGTGCCCGGCTTATTTCAGCAAATACAGTGGCTTCCAGTTCTGTCCATGGTGCTGCAAATGACAGGATTTCCTTCTTTTTCATGGCTGAATAATATACCATTTTGTTTATATACCACATTTTCTTTATCCACTCAGGTTTGTTTGTACACATAGGTTGATTCCATATCTTGGTTACTGTGAGTAGTGCTGCAATAAACATGAGGGTGCAGATATCTTTAATATAATGATTTTCTTTCAGGTAAATTCCAAATAATGGAATTGTTGGATCATATGGTAGTTCTATTTGTAGTTTTTGAGGAATCTCTATACTGTTCTCCATAGTGGCTGCACTAATTTACATTCCCATCAACAGTGTATGAGGATTGCGCTTTCTCTGCATCTGCTCCAGCATTATTTATCACCTGTCTTTTGGATAAAAGCCATTTTACCTTGGCAAGATAGTATCTCTTTGTGATTTTGATTTGCATGTCTTTGACAGTTAGTGATGTTGAACATTTTTCATATACCTGCTGACCATTTCTATATCTTCTTTCGAGAAATGTCTATTCAGAACTTTCATTTATTTTTAAATCAGATTATTAGATACTTTTCTCATGAGTTGTTTGAGCTCCTTCTATATTCTGGTTATCAATCCTTTATTAGATCAATAGTTTGTAAATATTTTATCCTATTCTGTAGGTTATCTCTTCGCTTTGATTGTTTCCTTTTTTGTGCCTAAGCTTTTTTAGCTTGATGTAATCTCACTTGTCTATTTTTGCTTCAGTTGCCTGTGCTTTTGAAGTCATGCACAAAAAAATCTTCACCCAGAGCAATGTCCTGCAGCATTTCCCCAATACCAGTGTTTATTTTCTTATTTTTTATTTTATTTTTTACAATTTCAGGCCTTATATTTAAGTCTTTTATTCATTTTGATTAGGTTTTTGTTTGTGGTAATAAATAGGGGTCTGCATTCATTTTTCTGCACATGGATATTCAGTTTCTCCCAGCAGCATTTATTGAAGACACTGTCCTTTCCCCAGTGGAAATAATAGGTGGGAGTGCTTCTCTGCTCTACTCACTCATCTGACAACCTGCTTACTGCTAAACTGTTGGGGAGCCCCTCTATCCTCACAACCCAGGGCAACATTATTGCCCAGAAGAACTGCCTGGGAACAGAGAACTGGGTGGCCCACTTTTGCAGCCATGCCCACACTCCCTTCAGAAGCATACTGGTTGTGCCATACTGGTTGTGTCCTTGTGGTGCCACTGCCCTGCCCAGGGATGCTCTGCCCTTAAGAAGGTACACCACCAGATCATTTGCAAACATATCATACAACATGTTCTGATTTTGGCAAGCACAGGGGACCAGCAGGTCCCTGGGAAGCTGTGGGTCCTCTGGAGATCTAACCCTTGGTATGAATTGCCCGTAAGTGAGGGGGAAGCACAGCCTGACAAAGCTCCCCTTGGAACAATGGAAACATGGACACTGTGTCAGCTGCTGAAGGTAGTGGAAACGGCAAGGGGGTCATCTCCTGGCCCCTCTGCCCCATACATTATTGCCTACATAGCAGTTCCTCCAGCAAGACCTGGTGAGCATTCACTGAAATCAGGTGCATTTTGTGCTTTTCTGGCAGCTCCACCCACACTGAAAGTCAATATGCACTGAATGAAACTGGCTTTTTATGCATTCCCAGTGTCTCCACCTCACTGAAAGTGAACCTGCACCTGTTTGGGCTTTCACAAAGAGTGGGGTAAAGCACCCCTTCCTACACAGAGCAGCAGCACCCTGGCAAAAGAGGACAGAATGTGGAGTTGCCTGCCCTGGACTGGAGATAGAGAGTGCCCCAACTCACATTCTAGCATCAGCTGTCAGAGAGACAGATCCATGTTCCACAGCAACGGTGCATCAGGGAACCAAAGGATGAAGCCTTTGTAAACAGGTCATAAACTAGGTGATGAAAGGGAAGTGGATTATGTTTTTGCTGGGGAGGGATGAGGAGCTGGTACCCATACTCAGCCCCTTTCCCCAGAGACTAAAGCTTAACACATTATAATCTCTTCCCGCAAGGCCTGTCAGTGTAGGTGTATCCACTGGTCATCAGCCTACCTGCAAGCTCTTAAACACCATCTACTGGACTTCAGCCTGAACTGCACCACCAACAAAAATATATCACTACAACAAGCAGCATCTGAGAAAGTTGCCACATAGGACCTATCCACAACCAAAGAATCCATACAGAGCCTTGGTCCCCGGAAAGCACCCAGAAACAAAGTCAAATGATCATCCACAACATAAACTACAGTAATACTTTCAAACAAGAGTTTAGAAAAACCTCGTCCCAACTTTAGCAATTTCTAAAATAAGAAATGATAGCTCCCTAGGATGAGAAATAACTAGTTTAATAACTCCATCAGTACAAAAAGCCAATGTATTTTGAAACCTCACAAAAATTGTGCTAGCTCTCTAGCAATGGATCCTAACCAGAGGAAAAGTATGAAATGACAGATTAAAAAATTCAAAATATTGATTTTAAGAAAACTCAATGAGATCCAAGGGAAAGTTGAAATTTATTACCAAGGAACCAAAAAAGGAATCCAGGACACAAAAGAGAACATAGTTACATAAATAAGGAGCCAAACAATACTCTTAGAATTGAAAAATTTACTACGGGAATGTCAAAATACCATTGGAATACTTAGCAATAGACTAGATCAAGCAAAAGAAAGAGATTCAGAGCTTGGAGACAAGTCTTTTCAATTAACCCAGTCAGAAATAATAAAGAAAGAAGATCTTTTAAAAGTGAACAAAGCTTTCAAGAAATATGATATTATGGAGAGTAATCAAATCTACAACTTGCTGGCATTCCTGAGAAAGAAGAAGACAAAGTAAGTAACTTGGAAAACATATTTCAGAGAATAATTCAGGAAAATTTTCCCAATCTTACTATATTGGTTGATATCTAGATACAAAAATTCAGAGATCTCCTGCAAAATATTATCCAAGATGATCATCACAAGACACATAGTCATTAGACTATTTAAGGTCAATGGGAAAAAAATATATTAAAGGCAGTTAGAAAAAAAGGGCCAAATCATCTATAAAGGGAATCATGTTGGCTGATTTCTTAGCAAAAACTTCACAAGCCACAAGTAATTGTTAGCCTATTTTTAGTCTTCTTAAAAAAATGCCAACCAATAATTGCATATCCTGCCAAACTAAGCATCAAAAACCAAGGAGAAATAAAGCATTTTTCAGATAAATTATAAGGGAATTTGACACCACTAGACAGTAACTATAAGAATTGCTCAATAGAGTTCTTAACATGCAAACACAAGAATGACACTTGCTACTATAAAAACACATGTAAGTACAAAGCTCACAGACCCTACAAAGCCACAATACAATTGAGACTGCAAAGCAACTAGGTAACAACACTATGACAGGAACAAAACCTCACATATCAATGTTGATAATGAAGATAAATGGCCTAAATACTCTGTAAAAGATGGAGAGGCAAGTTAGGTTAAAAAACAAAACAAAACAAAACAAACACACAAAAGACCCAACCTTCTATTGTCTTCAAGAGATCCATGTCACATGTACTGACACCCTCAGGTTTAAAATAAAGGGGTGAAGAAACATCGATTACACAAATGGAAAACAATAAAGAGCAGTGGTCCCTATTCTTGTACAGGGTAACACAGACTTTAAATCAACAATAGTAAAAAAGGACAAAGAACATAATACAAAGTGAAGGTGTTAAATTCAACAAGATTTAACTATTCTAAATCCACACACCCAACACTGAAATACCCAGATTTATTTAAAAATATGATTAGACCTAAGAAAAGGAATAGACAGACATACTATAATGGTGGGTGACTTCAGCACCCCACTGACAGCGTTAGATGGATCACTGAGATGGAAAACTAACAGATAAATTTTGGACTTAAGTTGGAGACTTGACCAAATAGACCTAATAAACATCTACAGAATATGCCTCCCAGCAACCACAGAATATACATTCTTTTCTCATCTATACATGGAACAGTTTCTAAGATTGGCCACATAACTGATCATAAACCAAGCCTCAATACATTAAAAAAATTAAAATCATATAAAGCAGCTCCTTGGACCACAGTGGAATAAAATTAGAAATCAATACCAAGAGAAACTCTCAAAACCACACAAATACATGGAAACTAAACAACTTGATTCTGAATGACTTTAGGGTTAACAAGAAAATTAAGGCAGAAATAAAAAAAAATTATTTGGAAAAAAATGAAAATAAACACACAAAATACCAAAACCTCTCAGATATAGAAAAAGCAATGTTAAGAGGAAAGTTCATAGTGCTAAATTCCTACATTGAAATATGCATATATATCTCAAATTAACAATCTAATGTCACATCTAAACAAACTAGAAAAACAAGAACAAACTAAATCCAAGGGAAGTAGAAGAAAATAAATAACAAAGATCAGAATGGAACTAAATTAAGACCAAAAAACTATACAAAGGATCAATGAAATGAAAAGTTGGTTTTCTGAAAGGATAAACAAGATTGATATACCATTAGCTTTATTTAAAATGAAAAAAAGAGAGAGAAGATTCAAATATGCACAATCAGAAATAAGAAAGATGACATCACAACTGATACCACAGAAATACAAAATATCCTAGAGATTACTACAAAGACCTCTATGTGCACAAAGTAGAAAATCTTTAAGAAATGAATAAATTCTTGGAAACAACTTCCCAAAATTGAACCAGGAAGAAACTGAATTCCTGAACAGACCAATAATGAGTTCTAAAATTGAATCAGTAATGGAAAACCTACAACCAGAAAAAGCTCTGTGCCAGATGGGTTCACAGCTGAATTCACCAGACTTACAAAGAAGAGCTGGTATCAATTTGACTAATATTTCAACAAATCACAGAGAAGGGATTCCTCCTTAACTCATTCTACAAAACCAATATCATCCTGATAGCAAAATCTGGCTAAGACATAATTAAAAACAGAACTACAAATATCCTTGATGACACACAAATCCTCAACAAAATACCATCAAACTGAATCCAGCAGCATATCAAAAACGTAATGCAGTATGATCAAATAGGCTTTATTACTGGGATTCCATATGTAAAAGATGCTTTTACATATTCAAATAAATGTGTGATTCACCACGTAAACAGAATTAAAAACAAAAACCATAGAATCATCTCAATAGATGCAGAAAAAACATCCAGTAAAATCTAACATTCCTTCATGATAAAACACTCAACAAACTAAGTATCAAAGCAACACACCTTAAATGAATAGGAGCCATCTACAAGAAACCCCCAGCCAACATCACACTTTATGGGCAAAAGCTGGAAGAATTTTTCCCAAAAACTGGAACAAGGCAAGGACGTCCAGTCTCACCACTCCTATTTGACATAATACTGGACATCCTCACTAGAACAATCAGGCAAGATAAAGAAATAAAAGGCGGCCGGGCGCGGTGGCTCAAGCCTGTAATCCCAGCACTTTGGGAGGCCGACACGGGTGGATCACGAGGTCAGGAGATCGAGACCATCCTGGCTAACCCAGTGAAACCCCGTCTCTACTAAAAAATACAAAAAACTAGCCGGGCGAGGTGGCGGGCGCCTGTAGTCCCAGCTACTCGGGAGGCTGAGGCAGGAGAATGGCGTAAACCCGGGAGGCGGAGCTTGTAGTGAGCCGAGTTCGTGCCACTGCACTCCAGCCTGGGCGACAGAGCAAAGACTCCGTCTCAAAAAAAAAAAAAAAAAAAAAAAAGAAAAAAAGAAAAGGCATTAAAACAGGAAAAGAGGAAGTCACATTAACTCCACTTGCTGATGACATGATATTATTTATTTATTTATTTATTTATTTATTTATTTATTTATTTGAGATGGAGTCTTGTTCTGCGGTCAGGCTGGAGTGCAGTGGCACGATCTCGGCTCACTGCAACCTCTGCCTCCCTGGTTCAAACGATTCCCCTGCCTCAGCCTCCAAAATAGCTGGGACTACAGGTGCGCACCAACATGCCCGACTAATTTTTTGTATTTTAGTAGAGACGAGATTTCACCATGTTGACCAGGATGGTTTCGATCGCCTGACCTTGTGATCCGCCCACCTTGGCCTCTCCAAGTGCTGGGATTATAGGTGTGAGCCGCCGTGCCAGCCGATGATATAATTCTATACCTAGAACACAATAAAGATTCTTCCAAAAGACTCCTAGACTTGACAACTTCAGTAAAGTTTCAGGACAAAACCAACATAAAAAATCAGTAGTTTTCTATAAACCAATAACATTCAAATTAAGAACCAAAGCAAGAATGCAATCCCATTTACAATAAACACACACACACACACACACACACACACACACACACACACCCTAGGAATACATCTAACCAAGAGATGAGAGACCTCTACGAGAAGAAGAGCTAAACACTGATCAAAGAAATATTAGATGAGACAAACAAATGGAAAAATATTCCATGCTCATGGATAGGAAGAATCAATATAGTTAAAATGGTCATATTGCCCAAAGCAATCTACAGATTAAATACAACTCCTATCAAATTTTCCAACATCATTTTTTCACAGAATTAGAAAAATTATTTCTAAAATTCACATTGATTAACAAAGAGCCTGAATAGCCAAAGCAATCCTAAGCAAAAAAGAAGAAAGCTGGAGACACCACATTTCCCAATTTTAAACTATACTACAAGGCTATAGTAACCAAAACAGCATGGTACTGGTACTTAATCATACACATTGGCCAATGAAATGAAATAGAGAACCCAGAAATAAAGCCACACACCTACAACCAACTGATATTTGGCCAAGTCAACAAAAATAAACAATGGGGAAAGAACATGTTATTCAATAAATGTTACTCAGAAAACTGGCTAGCCATATGCAGAAGAATGAATCTGAACCCCTACCTCTCACCATATACAAAAATTAACTCGAGATAGATTAAAGACTTCAATGTAAGATCTAAGACTACAAAAATACTTAAAGCCTAGAGAGAACCATTTTGGACATTGGCCTTGGCAAAAAATTTATGACTAGTGCTGCAGAAGTAAATGCAACAGAAATGAAAATTGACAATTGGGATTTAATTAAACTAAAGAGCTTCTGCATACACATACACACCAAAGAGTAAATAGACAACCTACAGAATGGGAGACAATTTTTGCAAATGATGCATCTGACAAAGACCAAATATTCAGAATCTATGAGTAACTTAAACAAATCAACAGGGAAAAAGAAAAAACTAAAAATGGGCAAAGAAGATGAATAGATTCTTCTCAAAAGAAGACATACAAGTGGCTAACAAACATATTAAAAAACGCTCAACATCACAAATCATCAGATAAATGTAAATTAAAACCACAATGAGATGCAATCTCACACTAGTCAGAATGGCTATTATCAAAAAGTAAAAAAAAAAAAAAAAAAAAGATGTTGGCAAAGATGCAGAGAAAAGGGAATGGTTATACACTGTTGGTGGAAATGTAAATTAGGTTAGCCCCTGCAAAAAGCAGTGTGGAGACTTCTCAAATTACTAAAAGCAGAACTATCATTCGACCCAACAATCCCACTACTGGATAGCTACCTGAAGGAAAAGAAATTGCTCTACTAAAAGGACACCTGCACTGAAATGTTTACTGCAGCACTATTCACGATAGTGAAGTCATAGAATCAACCTAGGTACCTGTTAACTGGATTGAATAAAGAAAATGTAAATACACATCATAGAATACTATGTGGTCAAAAATAATGAAATCCTCAAATTTACAGCAACATGGATGGAGCTGGAGGCCATTATCCAAAGTGAATTATCACAGAAACAGGAAAACAAATACTGCCTGTTCTCGCTTATAAGTGGAAGCTAAACAATGGGTATACATAGACATAAAGATGGAAATAATAGACAACGAGGACTCAAAAAGGGAGGAGGGAAGGAGACAAGGGTTAGAAAACCGCCTATTGGGTACTGTGTTCACTTTTTGAGTGATCGGTTCAATAGAAGTCCAAGCCTCAGCATTTTACAATATATCCATGTAACAAACCTGCACATGTATATCCTGGATCTATAAAATAAAATAAAATAAATAAAATAAATGATTAATGGTTGCCAAGGATTTGGTGGAAGGGAGGGATGAATAGGCAAAACTAATAAGGCACTGGAAGTTATCTGCATGATACTATAATGACGGTTCCATGTCATACATTTGTCAAAACCCAAAGAATGTCCAGCACTCTTAGCGGCCTCTAATATAAACTATAGACTTTGGGTGATTAGGATGTGTCAATGTAGCTTTCTCAATTGTAAGTAATGCACCATTCTGGTGGGGGATTTCAGTAACAGAGCAGGCTGTGCATGTATATGGGGAGGAAGTATATGGTAAATCTCTGTACTTTCTTCCCAATTTTGTTGTGAAACTAAAAGTTCTCTAAAAGATAGCCTTTAAAAGTAAAAATACAAAGTAAAAATGTATTTCTGACTTTGTTTCCAAAGTTTTAGTCTATTTCTTGCCATCTTTTCTCTTTTAACTTCATTTCCACTGCTGCTCCTTAACTTTTCACTACATTGTCCTCTCAGCTGCATTTGAATTGTTTTGCTTGGCAATGCTATCTGGATCTACCTGGTCATCCTCACTTGCTCATACTTAGTTAGCTATAGATTTCCCTGGATCCTTAATACCAGCTGAGTATCTCTTATTCTAAATGCTTGAGACCAAAAGTGTTACAGATTTCAGATATTCTCAGATTTTAGTTTAATTGCTTATTATTTACAAGAGATTACATGAGATATCTTGTACATGGGACCCAAATCTTAACACATTTTTTTTTTGTTTCATGTACAACTTAAACACATAACCTCATTTTATACAATATTTTAGATAATTTTATGCATGAGACAAACTTTTGACTGTAGTTTGACTGCAATCTATCACATGAGATCAGGTGTGAAATTTTCCACATTTGGTGACATGTTGGCACTCAAAACACTGGATTTGGAGGACTTCAGATATTGAATTTTTGGGGTAGGATTGCTCAACCTGTAGTTACAAATGATTGAAGTCTGTCAGATAGACTTTCTTACTCACTCCAGCACTTTGTCATACTCTATTTTTTTTTATTCTGTGCTGGTCCATGGATATAGTGACTGCTCATGAAATTGTCATGAGAGGACAGAATAAGTCTGATCTGATGTCCTGCCTGAGGAAAAATTAACAAGGGAGAAAAATATTGAAAAAAAGGATGAATTGGCTGTAGCACAGAAAATAAGATGGCAGTGCATGCTAACTTGGCTTCATTGTTCCTTTATACTACAATTTTCTGAGCATTTTCTATTTGATGATTAAGTATTTAATATTATTTATGAGGTGAATATTATCTCCATTTTAAGATGAGAAAATTGGTTTCAGAAAGCTTAAGTAATAGTGTTGCTAAGATTATATTTGCCTCACTCTAAAACTGTCCTTTTAACCATATTATGTATTATTACTGTATAATTGACACCCAAAATATTTCTGACACAAATATTTGAATTGCTTATACTTTAGACATAGCTGGAATTAATAGCTAATAAATATTGGCTTCATATAAAAGCTGCTTATGCAACCCAACAAGCTTCCACGACTTTTTGTTCTTTTATCTCCACTTTTAAAAAAATTGGACTTTAATGAAGGGTTGGAGGGGTGGTATGAATGCTCCTGCTAATAATTTATCCATTTTCCAGAACTTCGATCTTTTCTCTTCTATAGTCTTGTTTACTGGCTTTCCCTATAACCCCATCATCATCAGTTTCTTAATTCATTCTTTCTTCTTTCCAATTCTTATCTCACTGTGCAAGATTTTTTTTTAAAATAAAAAGGCATCTTTTTGTTTTTTAGATGAGATTTTGCTATGTTGCCCAGGCTTGTCTTGAACTCCTGAACTCAAGCAATTCTCCTGCCTCAGCCTCCCTAATAGCTGACATTATAAGGAGATACCACCATTTTTTGTTTAAGACCAATAATCTTTTAAATAATTTATTCCAGCTATTTTTAATGCCTGTACAGTTTTAACTCTATGAAGGTTCATGTTATGAGTATAATTGCAAGTGGCTTTATGAAAATAGAGATGTACTATAATATCCCCTCTCATTTACAGTTAAGGCAAAACATTATTTGGAGTCATTGTACTAGTAAAAAAATAAGATTTCATCAATATAGAACATACACTGGGATTCAGTATATGTGGGCTTCTGGGATTCAATCCAGAGAAAGATGCTTAGTCTTTCCGATTTTATAATTAACTAAAATGGAGATACAAAAGGGGTCACATCCTTGCTGGTTTGTTTGGGAGACATTGAGACATGTGAAGACACCATATACGGCTTACTGAGATATCTTGTGCTGGGGAAACAATTGCTATTACAATCATTATTTGAAAGTTTTATGACAGTAATAAAAATTATTCTTTGGTCATCACCACCCAATGTTTAAATTTGAACATCTTTGCATATAAACTATTTGTTTGGTTAGAAAGTTTTATTTGTTTGTTTTGATTTGCTATAACTCAAATTCTTATTTTCTTTTTAGTGAAAACTAAGGCACATTATTTGAAGGGCTGTTTTACTCTCTAGTAGAAAAAGTATATGATTTGCAACCAACAAGATATCACAACTGAAACAGGACATCCATTTTTTCAGCCAGTTTTGAAGCAGCTTCATACCATTACTTTCAAGCGCTGTGAGTTTATTACATCTTCTTTGTGCACTTACCAAAGACAAAACAAGGAATTATTTCCACAGTTCATTCAGATAATGTATGAAAACTCACAGGAACTTCCAGATGGAGTGTCAAGATTTCATTGGGGAAAGAAAACAAGTTTTAGTTTTGGGCACTTAGAAACTTGAGAAAAAAATAATCGGGTAATCTATGATACTGTTAGGGCCTCTAGTTCTAGAAAATATTAATAAACTCCATATCTTATGGTCTGTCAAGATGGTTACTGAAGTCCTAAAAATTTTACAGACTTGAAGATATAATGCAAGTCTTGCATAATTTTTTGAGTATTATGTTTTGGTCTTTATTGTTAGAGATCAATAAAACCAAATTTCCTATTTTAAATAATATATCTTTACTAATATAAATGAAGCAAGTAAATATCTGTCCACGAAACACTAAATTACATGACAGATCTAACAAAAGTGTAATTCTATACACATGTACATTCTAGAATTGAACCCACTACTTCCTAATTTATGAAATAATACTTCTACACACTTTTACTATATAGTACTTCAGATAATAACTGTCCATTTGGTCAATTATCACCTTTTATGAATAAGAATACTAACATTGATACACTATTTTGGTTTTTGAAGTTTGCAGTGATCAAAGAGTTCTTCCCCCCCCCCAGAACTCTTAAAAATTGTGCTTATTTTCTACTTGCTGTATTTGTGTATGCTCTTTCAATAGATTGTCTATTTCCCTTGCTGTAAATGAAGCTGGAAGGTATTTATGATGTTAGTGTGTAGCGGAGGTTACAGTGTGCAATTTTGCAACAAACTCAAATGGCCAAAAAAAAAAAAAAAAAAGATTCTTTATAAATACATGAGTCTGACCAACAATAAGTGTCCTGGAGATCTTTCCACGTGTGAGTTTGGTCACTATGGATTTTCATGGTTTTTATGAACAATCTTTTCTGGACTTCCTTGTGACTATGGGCAGAATCAGGATGTCATACCTAGCAAGGAGTTGCCCTGTCAACATCTCTGCATGATAAGGGATCAGGGTAGAATTGTAAACCATCATCATCTGCCGAGCCTTCCTGTAAGGTCTTTTGTAGAGGGAAGTGACCAGAGATGGAATACAATGATGTTAAAATGACAGTTAATTGATAAGGTGGACTTTTTTCTTCTTTAATCTACTTGTGTAGATAAAGATGTCTTTTCTCTCCTTTATGTTTTTTTCTCAGATTTTATTTTTCCTTCTCTCTTTAAGAATCCCAACTCTTTCATCTACCTACATCTGCCATGGACAACCTGCACCATTTACTTTTTCTTCCTTTCAATAAAATTTCCAACTTAATGCTCGTTGTTTCTTTACATTCTTAGAAAGAGCTCCAAAATCTTATAATTGGGACTATGTTTTTGGAAAGTAGATACATGTTTGCAAGTCTCGTCACACAGTTGTCTTATAGAGATCTTTCATGATGACAGATTTTTAACTTTTAATAGGCATAGAGACTTTTTGAAGTTTAAGTTTTGAACAATTCTTAGCACAATGCCTTGTATTCAATGCTCTAACTAGCTGGTGGTGTGTTATAACATACAATTATATTGCATGGATTAATATTTTTCTTCTCTTTTCCTAAGAATTATGTAACTCTTATCCAGAAGAGTCAAACATTGTAGCTAATACTGAGATCTTCATTCTAAAAATTTGACTAGCTCTTTCTTTAAGAACAGTAAAAAAAAAAAAAAGCAAAATCAAATTATTTATTTTTGTATCTATTAAAAGTATAAAACAGAGCCAGCTTTTTATTGCTAAAAAATATATAAGTCCTTTTAAAGTATCAATTATTGTGTTGGAGCTAAACAGGTATTTAAAAAATAATTTTAAAGAATAATTTCAATAAGAAGGAATACAATATTGAACACATTTTGAAAGCACAAAAATTAGGTATTAATGCCTCCTTTTTAAAATAATAAACACGAGCAACACATATAAACATGTATCTTAGTATAAAGTGCTGATATCTATTACACAATGACACAAAAGGTCAAGAAAACATAAATAAACTGAGATTTTTTTATAGCAAAGTACAGGCCAGAGTCTTCACTGACTCTTCAGAGAGTTTCATTAATTATATACATAGAAAAGATTCCCCTTCCTTCCAGTCCAATACAGCCCCATTATGGAACCTACATCTTCACAAGCAGAATGCAGGCAGATTTCAGCCCACAACCACCTCTTTACACAATTGTCCTTGTGCAGGACATACCTGCATACCTGTCCAAGACATCATTAGTGAAAGTTGTAGAACAGCCCTAAATGTGTCTTTGAAGTAAAAAAAAAAAAAGATTAGAAATATTCCCTCCCTGCTTTCACTTTCCAGCTTTATACTCACATGCACATATTCTAGGTAAAATATGGAATAATATTCATGGTAATAATTTTTATTCACACAGTCTAATACTATTATCACAAGCTTGAGTAATTCAACCTGTCATGTATCTTTCTTAATAATATTCTTTTGTGACCTGATAGTTGTAATACGTTCTAGCAAATTTAAAATTTTTGCCAAGTGAACTCTGACACCCTTTCATGCTTCATAATTTAACTTCACTTGGTTTTAATAGATTCAAGGGAGTGGCCTTAAGATACTCTCAAAACATGAACCAAAAATTAGGACTCAGCATTTCAGAAAGTAGAACAAGTTGCAAAACCCTTTTGGCTTTGAATTTATTCTTTTACTGAACTGTGCTTTTCTGGTCTGATTTTGATTGTTGCATACTAATCATTTCCAGTTCCTTAGTTTGTAATTGCTGCAAAATAGCTTCATGTTACTTTGTCATTTATCAAGCTCAAATTAAACAATTGACCTTAATAGGCATAATTTGCTGCTTCCTTGGCTAATATATTAATTAACATTCATTTCTGCAACTACTTCATCATTTCTGATACCAGTTCATAGTAAACTATATTCCTCTTTTTTTTTTTTTTTTTTTTTTTGCTAGTATTCTTGCTTAGGCAGATTCAGTAGATTATAGCTCCTGATTTTCCAATTAGAGAGGAAGCTCATCATTCCATCAAAAATAGAATCTGATCAATTTGAAAAATAGGGTTATGTACAAGTTCTGTTCTATTCTGCATACTATTACAAAATTTTGCAAATTGATTTTGCTTAACATGTCATATTTTTCAACCAAAAAGTTATGTCAAATGGTTAAATTAGTATCTTTCATGTTGTTAAAGTAGCAAGATGCCGGGCAAGAACTGTGTTGTATATTACTGTATTCACCATTGCAAATTGCAAAATTCCAGTGGCAGAGTAAGTGCTTAATAAATTTCTGCTCAATTTAATTTCTTAGTCATTTTCTCTATTACACTTTCATACTAATTTCCTGGGTCTGGAAGGTGACAATGATTTTGTTGAAACCCTAGAAAGAGGTATATGGTATAGACTGAAAATCATGACATTGAAATCTGGGCTTAAAATACCTTCAAATTCCCCTCCAAAATTATTAGGATTTAATGACACCTTTAAGTTCAGGCAAGGTATATGTTTGCCTGGATGTGTGTAAGCTATTTTGAGATTTTATATATACATATATATAATATATCATATATAAATTTACATATGTAAATTTACATATGTAATTTTATAAAATTATAAATTTTATATATCATATATAAAATTTTATACATATCATATATTTTATATGTATCATAAATTTTATATATATCATATATAAATTTACATATGATATATAATATACACCATATATGATATCAAGTTTAATATATTATATACAATACCATATATAATATACATATGATATATTATATACATATATACATATATAATATATATATTTGATAAGTAATTAGGAAGCATATCAAAACATCTAAGAGGCCATTTGCCGCCTTACATCTACATATATATCATGGTGTGTGGTAATGGGAAAAATCCTTTTCAATCTTAATATGCAAGGACATGATTTACATAAACAATTTATAGAGTTTAAGTGGAAAACAATAATCAATATCCTCAGTACAGAAACATTTTACATCACTTTTTCACAGAAAGAACAAAAATGAAGAGTGATTTGGGGAATGGTAGTGTGAGGAATGAATGTGCATGGGAACAGGGTAGCAGTGAAGTACTTAGAACCAATGTTAATTTACTCTGGGATGTAGCCTACTGACTAATTAGTCCAGATAGGAAAATCTTAATGCCATGCTGTTTTTCCCCTTGAAAACCATAGAAACAAAAACATTTGCCTTAATTTTAAACATCAGTTTAATTTTAGCTGTTGCTAGTTTCAAATGTTCTTTTTCCTTGCATTCATTTCACTGACATTTTATTTCACTGTCTCATATAATTTAGAAGGAGGCTTGAAGACATTAAATAAGCTATCAACAGCTATCAAGTACTTTGAAAGCAACAAAAAGCAAAGAAAAGCCTTGCAAGTTCCATTTAAACTTGGCATAAAGACTGTAGTATGGATCACTCTTTCAGGAATGACTCAATTTTTAAACAAAATGTCAAGGCATGCCTATTATTTTATACCAGGATTATAATATTTAATATTGTTATCAAAACAAGGAATAAACAATTGCTTAAGGAAATGGGTGATCCTCCTTCTCTGGGCTACAGTGCTGACTCAGTCATGCAGAACTAATTTCCTGGCGGTCTCTGAATGCACATAAAGCTGCTCTGTAGCTGCTGCTGACAATGAACTAGTGACTAGAAAAAGGAATCTTAAACACAGTCACATCTCCTGCCTGTTAAAATCCTGTTCACAAGGCACGCTGATCTAATACGCTGCACGACAGGAATAACATCTTTTAAAAAATGGCTAGACAGTATACAAAGTTTTTCATCTTCTATTTTTTTTTCTGGAGTTGCTCAGCAACTGCATCATTTTTACATATTTTCCTCAGAGTACCAAAATTCTATTTTGGATATTTCTTTCCCATGAATAATTAAATGTTGAAAAGTTTGCCAGAAACATGATTTTATAGTAAATATTTGTCAATGACATTTTAAGAGAAGCCATTGTTTAACTTTCCAATGAATATTTGAAAGAGAAACCTAAAACAATTTGAGTAGACAGTTTTACAGGAAAAGTGTTAATATCTGATACTTAAAAAGGAATGTAATACTTTAACCAATTTGTAACCTAATTACAATGGTTGACTTGCTAATTAGTGTTTATTGATTGAGCTGGATCAAGTGATGAGTTTTGTTTAAAGTGCAAATATTAGAAACAAAGTGATTTCTCAGATAGACTTTATTACTTGGCAGAAAATAAAGCTGAAAGTTGCATCATACAGTACCCCATGTGGTTTTGCAGGGACTAATTGTACTGGCAGTCCCTAAGCATCTCACAAGACTGTACTGCCCTCTAGTAGTAACAGGGTTTGCCAAGTTCATTTGGGAAATTAACTGTATTTAGAAATTTAGAGATATCTGTGAGTCTGTGAGAAAAATAGCATAAGTATTTAAGAGTAAAGATGAATTTAAATATGTTAAATTTGGAGATAACACTAGATAAATTTTCCATCAATTCCATGTTAATTAATCACTACTGTACAACCCGATTAGAATATAGTCATATTGAATGCAGCCTTTCAATAGCACTTTATTGACTTCATCATTGTGTGAGAGTGGTATTTTCTAATAAATTAGTCTTTTTGGAAGAGTTAAATATGAAGAAGTAGGTTACTTTCTATATTAGAAGAATCGAAACTTGAGTTGGGACTTTTAAAATGCAATTAAGATGATAAAAATAGATTTTGTTAAATTCAAAGCAATTAGTTAACACTTTTTATCAATTGAACTGGTCATTAATTTTAAACATACATACACAATGCTTTCACTTAATTTTAAAATAATGGGACTCATTATCTTAATATATTCATTTTACTATTTTCCATCTCATAAAATCCTAGAAAGTAGGTTTTAGAAGGTATTTTGTTGTCATTATTGTTGTTGTTTATCTTATCTAGACCAATAATTAGTTAAGGAGGATGTAAAATTTTTAAAGTATTGGGAAATTTTAACATAAATATTTATTATTAATGTCTAATTCTAGCCAGTATAATTTATGTTTTGGAAATTTAGATGTTTTTTTAAAATCTGTGTGTTTTAGTTTAAACCCAATTTCTGAAATTATGTTATGGAAAATTGAACTGAAGACATTTTTATGACAGGTTATGAATTGAAATAATATATCAACATTTTTCTTTATTATGTTATTTATTAGGGTCCTCCTTGTTTTTATATATCTACCTGATCTGTCATAAAACGATTGCTATGTTATTAGTTCTTACACTCTAATTGCCTTTCTCTCAATTTCTCATATTTTCCTAAATTTTTCTATCTATATTTCTTGAAATATTCAACTTTTAGTGGCCTATACATGTTGTTTTCATTATACATTTAATGTTTATCAATATAAATGTTTTATTAAACTAGTGCTTCTAATTTAAAATTTTTCCTGATGTTAAGATTGTAATTGTTTATGGTTTATTTATGTATTTTGTTCATCTTTTTTCTTTTAAAAAATTGTATCCTTTTGATGATCTTGTAAGCAGTTGTAGTCGACGCCTGTTACTGTTTTTGTTTGCCCTTCATCTCTTCCTTTCTAAACACTCCGTCCTTCTCTTGTGGAGGCCATTAATTGAATACTCCACCTTTGCTGCTACAAGAGTCCACTTGTTATCCCACCTGTCTGACAGCAGTGATTGGTTCAGCAAAAGATTAGTAGCCCTAATTAGGCCAATCTGAGTCTTTTTTTGCTTTGAGACAGTCTTGCTCTGCAGCCCAGGCTGGAGCACGGTGGCCGTAATATCTCACTGTAGTCTTTTTCTCATGGGCCCAAGAGATCCTCCCACCTCGGTCTCTGAGCAGCTAGGACTACAGGAATGTGCCATCACATCGAACTAATTTTCTTGAATTTCTGTAGAGATGGCATCTTATTGTGTTGTTTGAGCTGGTCTCAAACTTCTGACCTCAAACTATCCTCACACCTAAGCATCCCAAAATGCTGGGATTACAGGCATGAGCCTCTGCACCTGACCCAGAATTATTTCATCTCTGTGAGTGACTATGACTAAGACTTTTTAATCCATAACTGTGGTTTGTATATATCTTGTTCACTATTCAGAGAGAGCTTTCCAGTAAATAAAGTGAACACTAGAAAACAAAGGCAAGACTTGGAGAAACTTAAAAATTCCCAGGGCATCTGTTGAACCACTGGATCCTATTACGAGTGAAACTAGTCATACAACTTATAATTGGCAATTATATATGCCAATAGATTTCATATATTGTTATGTTTCTGTTACCTGAAGCAAAAGAGTCCTGAATAAAAACATATAGTAATTTTAATATAACTATATATTAATATAAGCTCAATCTCAGCCGAGTTCGTATTAAAAAATAAAAACGAAAACCAGTTTTATTTTTACTTTTAATCTTATTTGCTTATTCAAATCATAATTTGTTTTACATATCTTTTGTTTTAAATATCTAGACATTTAAAATTACATTTAGTTGGTATGCCACAGTGGTTAAGTGCATACTTCCTGAAACCATCCAGCTTAGATACAAATTCTAGCTTCACCATTTCCTGGTTGTATAAAGATGGGCAGTCAGGTGATCTACTTCTGTACAAGGGTTCATATGAGAATTAAGTGAGCTTATACAGAAAGTGCTTAGAAATAGCACTTATATATTCATATATGAATATTCATATTAGGTAATGTTTTCCTTTCACTTTAATTTTCCTTACTAATAAATCATATTTTGTTTTTTAATTTTTTCTGGTAAAATGGTGATTATAACCATCTTTTAAAAAATTTACTAGAAGTGTAAGTTCTTAGAAAAACCAAATATATTTCTATAGAAACCCAAGAATGGCTTAATTTTATTTTTTATGAGCAGAAAGATTTGCAAACAGATTTTCTTCTACAGGAGCATTTTATTATTATTATTACTATACTTATTTTTTTCATTTCTTTTTTTTTTTCATTTATTCCCCAGCAGTACCTATACATCACGAATGGGATCTCCCTTCTCTGCCCTCCATATTCTTCATCTATTTTACTTTCATTTATATTTCATTTTCCCTGGATTCTTATGAAGCTTTTTCATTTTGTCCCTGATTTACTTGGGTTTTAAATGGTTACTTTTACTAGTGAACTGAGTTCTTATCTTTCATATTAGTTACTTTTTATTATTTTTCTATCTGTATTGGAATCTCTTTTTATTTCTGTACCCTAAGCTACTCAGTCCATTGTCATTTACTCTTATCTTCAGTCTCTTGTTTTACAGTAGGCACAACATCTTGTATTTGTCTTACAGTTGTGTAAAGTAGACACTTTCCAAATAATGTTTCCTAGAAAAAAATGATTAAAAGTGTACATTTTGTCCGCTAATCTTTAAGAAAATTCTCCCATTCTCTTATACTGTGAAATATTCTTTCCTTTTCTCTGCTGTTGCTAATTATTTATTTATCGGAAAGTAAGAAATTTCTATGTAGGACTGATGTTTGCCAACAGATAACATGTGACTGCTTTTTTATGCCCATTAATGTTTAGCTTGGCATGGACAGAATTCTTCTCAGTTTTAAACTATACATAAACTATACGTGTAAACACCCTCAAGAAATTCTCATCACCTTGTAGCATTTGTATAAAGTGACTTTACTGGCTAGGTAGGGAGAGATATTTTCCTGCTCCCATTACCTGGTTATCTCTGTTTTAAAAAAAAAAAAAATCTTTTTACTGTACAATAAAATGTAATTTGTACTTCTTCTTTGACCAAAAGAAATATATAAAACATCACAGTTAGCAAAGTAAAGTGTATCCAAGACACTCTCACACTTTACATTTAATACCAACTTTTTATTCTGAGATAATAAGAAATGGAGCACTCCGTTTGCCTCCTACGCCTACTTGATTATTCAGTACAACCCTGGAAGCAATCTCTGATAGCTCTCCACATTTCTACTACCTGAACCCACACTCATCCTGCCACTTCTCACAGCCATTCAAGTATCACGGACGAATTTGTCCCTCCATTAATATAGAGGGGTAGTTTGCAGATGTGTTATCCTATTCTGTGGGTTGTCTCTTCCCTTTGTTGATCCTTTCCATTGCTGTGCAGAAGTTTTTTAACTCGATGTGATCCCATTTTTCCATTTTTGCTTTTGTTGTCTGTGCTTGTGGGGTATTACTAAAGAAATCTTTGCCCAGGTACTGGATACTGGAGAGGTTTCCAGTACTAGGTACTGATACGGGAGAGGTTTCCAGTACTAGGTACTGGTACTGGAAAGGTTTCCAAATGATTTCTTGTGGTAGTTTCATAGTTTGATGTCTTAGGTTTAAGTCTTTAAACCATTTTGATTTGATTTTTGTATATAGTGAGAGTTAAGGGTCTAATTTAATTCTTCTGTGTATGGATATCCAGTTTTCCCAGCATTATTTATTGAAGAGATTGTCCTTTCCCTAGTGTATGTTCTTGGCAATTTTGTTGAAAAGTAGTCTACTGTAGATGTATGCGTTTATTTCTACATTCTTTATTCTGCTCCATTTGTCTATGTGTCTGTTTTTATGACAGTATCATGCTGTTTTGGCTACTGTAGCTCTGTAGTACAACTTAAAGTCAGGTAATGTGATTCCTCTAGTTTTGTTTTTTTGCTCAGGACAGCTTTGGCTATTCTGGGTCCTTTGTGGCTCAACGTAAATTTTAGAATTATATTTCTATATCTGTGAAAATGTCATTGGCATTTTGATAGGGATTGCACTGAATCTGTAAATAGCTGAGGGTAGTATGTACATTTTATTAATATCGATTAATTCAATCAATCAACATGGAATACTTTCCATTTGTGTCATCTTCAATTCCTTTTATTAACGTTTTATAGTTTTCATACTAGTGATCTTTTACTTCTTTGATTAAAGTAATTCTGAAGTATTTAATTTTATTTTGTGGCTCTTGTAAGTGGGATTACTTTTCTGATTTATTTTTCCAATTGTTTGCTGTTGACATACAGAAATGCTACTGATTTTTATATATTGCCATTGTATCCCGCAACCCTACTGAATTTATCAGTTTTAGAAATTTTTTATGGAGTCTTTAGATTTTTCCAAATATAAGATTACATCATCTGCAAACAAGAATAATTTGACTTTTTTTAAAATCCAGTTTGGATGTCCTTTATTTTTTTCTCCTCTAATTGCTCTAGCTTAGACTTCTAGTGCTATGTTGAGTAACAGTGGTAAAAGTGGTCATCCCTGTCATGTTCCAAATCTTAGAAGAAGACTTTCAGTTTTTCCCCACTCAGTATGAAATTTGTTGTGGGTCTATTGTATATGGCTTTTATTATGTTGATGTATATTCTTTCTATATCTAGCTTCTTAAGGATTTTTATCATGAAGGGATGCTGAATTTTATAAAATGCTTTTTCAGCATTAATTAATATGATCACATGGTTTTGTCCTTCATTCTGTTTATGTGATTTATCACACTGATTGATTTATGCATTATGAAAAAACCTTGCCTCCCTGGGATAAATGTCACAGGATTATGAGGAATTTTCATTTTAATGTGTTGTTGAATTCGGTTTGCTAGTATTTCATTGAAGATTTTGGCATCAATGTTCATCAGAGATGCATCTTTGTCTGGTTTTGGTATCAGTGTAATGCTGGCCATTTTGAGTGAGTTTGGAGTTATTCCCTCTTTCTCTATTTTTCAGAATAGTTTGAGTAGGATTGATATTAGTTCTTTAAATGTGTGATAAAATTCAGCAATGAAGTAATCAGGTCCTGGTCTTTTCTTTGCTGGGAGATTTTTATTATGGCTTCGATCTCATTACCTGTTATTGACCTATTCAGGTTTTGGCTTTTGTCATTGTTCAATCTTAGTAGGTTGTATGTTTCACGAATTTATCCATTTGTTCTACGTTTTCCAGTTTAGTGGGACCTATTTGTTCATTGGTCTTAGTGTCTTCTCTTTCATCTCTGATTTTATTTATTTGGGTCTTCTCTATATTTTTCTTAGTTATTTTGGCTAAAAGTTTATCTTATCTTTTTTTTAAATTATACTTTAAGTTCTAGAGTAAATGTGCACAATGTGCAGGTTTGTTACATATGTATACATGTGCCATGTTGATGTGCTGCACCCATCAACTTGTCAGCACCCATCAACTCGTCATTTACGTCAGGTATAACTCCCAATGCCATCCCTCCCCCTTGCCCCCTCACAGTAATAGGCCCTGGTGTGTGATGTCCCCCTTCCAGAGTCCAAGTGATCTCATTGTTCAATTGCCACCTAGGAGTGAGAACATGCAGTGTTTGGTTTTCTGTTCGTGCAATAGTTTGCTGAGAATGATGGTTTCCAGCTGCATCCATGTCCCTACAAAGGACTCATTCTTTTTTATCGTTGCATAGTACTCCATGGTGTATATGTGCCACATTTTCTTAATCCAGTCTGTCACTGATGGACATTTGGGTTGATTCCAAGTCTTTGCTATTGTGAATAGTGCCGCAATAAACATACGTGTGCATGTGTCTTTATAGCAGCATGATTTATAATCCTTTGGGTATATACACAGTAATGGGATGGCTGGGTCATATGGTATTTCTAGTTCTAGATCCTTGAGGAATCACCATACTGTTTTCCACAATGGTTGACCAGTTTACAATCCCACCAACAGTGTAAAAGTGTTCCTATTTCTCCACATCCTCTCCAGCACCTGTTGTTTCCTGACTTTTGAATGATCGCCATTCTAACTGGTGTGAGATGGTATCTCATTGTGGTTTTGATTTGCATTTCTCTGATGGCCAGTGATGATGAGCATTTTTTCATGTGCCTGTTGGCACATGTATGCATGTCTTCTTTTGAGAAATATCTGTTCATATCCTTTGCCACTTTTTGATGGGGTTGTTTGTTTTTTTCTTGTAAATTTGTTTGGGTTCTTTGTAGGTTCTGGATATTAGCCCTTTGTCAGATGAGTAGATTGCAAAAATTTTCTCCCATTCTGTAGGTTGCCTGTTCACTCTGATGGTAGTTTCTTTTGCTGTGCAGCTCTTTAGTTTAATAAGATCCCATTTGTCAATTTTGGCTTTTGTTGCCATTGCTTTTGGTGTTTTAGACATGAAGTCCTTGCCCATGCCTATGTCCTAAATGGTATTACCTAGGTTTTCTTCTAGGGTTTTTATGGTTTTAGGTCTAACATTTAAGTCTCTAATCCATCTTGAATTAATTTTCGTATAAGGAGTAAGGAAAGGATCCAGTTTCAGCTTTCTACTTATGGCTAGCCAATTTTCCCAGCACCATCTATTAAATAGGGAATCCTTTCCCCATTTCTTGTTTCTCTCAGGTTTGTCAAAGATCAGATGGCTGTAGATGTGTGGTATTATTTCTGAGGACTCTGTTCTGTTCCATTGGTCTATATCTCTGTTTTAGTACCAGTACCATGCTGTTTTGGTTACTGTAGCCTTGTAGTACAGTTTGAAGTCAGGTAGCGTGATGCCTACAGCTTTGTTCTTTTGGCTTAGGATTGTCTTGGAGATGCGGGCTCTTTTTTGGTTGCGTATGAACTTTAAAGCAGTTTTTTCCAATTCTGTGAAGAAAGTCATTGGTAGCTTAATGGGGATGGCACTGAATCTATAAATCACCTTGGGCAGTATGGCCATTTTAACAATATTCTTCCTATCCATGAGCATGGTATGTTCTTCCATTTGTTTGTGTCCTCTTTTATTTCACTGAGCAGTGGTTTGTAGTTCTCCTTGAAGAGGTCCTTTACATCCCTTGTAAGTTGGATTCCTAAGTATTTTATTCTCTTTGAAGCAATTGTGAATGGAAATTCATTCATGATTTCGCTCTCTGTTTGTCTGTTACTGCTGTATAAGAATTTTTGCATGTTAATTTTATATCCTGAGACTTTGCTGAAGTTGCTTATCAGCTTAAGGAGATTTCTGGGCTGAGACAATAGGGTTTTCTAAATATACAATCATGTCATCTGCAAACAGGGACAATTTGACTTCTTCTTTTCCTAACTGAATACCCTGGATTTCTTTCTCTTGCCTGATTTCCCTAGCCAGAACTTCCAACACTACATTGAATAGGAGTGGTGAGAGAGGGCATCCCTGTCTTGTGCCAGTTTTCAAAGGGAATGTTTCCAGTTTTTGCCCATTCAGTATGATACTGGCTGTGGGTTTGTCATAAATAGCTCTTATCATGTTGAGATACATTCCATCAATACCGAATTTATTGAGAGATTTTAGCATGAAGGGATGTTGAATTTTGTCAAAGGCCTTTTCTGCATCTATTGGGATAATCATGTGGTTTTTGTCTTTGGTTCTGTTTATATGCTGGATTACATTGATTGATTTGCGTATGTCGAACAAACCTTGCATTCCAGGGATGAAGCCCACTTGATCACAGTGGATAAGCTTTATGATGTGCTGCTGGATTCAGTTTGCCAGTATTTTATTGAGGATTTTTGCATCAATGTTCATCAGGGATATTGGTCTAACATTCTATTTTTGTGTGTGTGTGTCTCTGTCAGGCTTTGGTATCAGGATGATGTTGGCCTCATAAAATGAGTTAGGGAGGATTCCCTCTTTTTCTATTGATTGGAATAGTTTCAGAAGGAATGGTACCAGCTCCTCCTTGTACCTCTGGTAGAATTCAGCTGTGAATCCATCTGGTCCTGGACTTTTTTTCCTTGGTAGGCTATTAATTATTGCCTCAATTTCAGAGCCTGCTATTGGTCTATTCAGGAATTCAACTTCTTCCCGGTTTAATCTTGGGAGAGTGTAAGTGTCCAGGAAAGTATCCATTTCTTCTAGGTTTTCTAGTTTATTTGTGTAGAGGTGTTTATAGTATTCTCTGAGGGTAGTTTGTATTTCTGTGGGGTCGGTGGTGATATCCCCTTTATCACTTTTTATTGTGTCTATTTGATTCTTCTCTCTTTTCTTCTTTATTAGTCTTGCTAGTGTCTATCAATTTTGTTGATCTTTTCAAAAAACCAACTCCTGGATTCATTGATTTTTTGGAGGGTTTTTTGTGTCTCTATCTCCTTCAGTTCTGATCTTATCTTAGTTATTTCTTGCCTTCTGCTAGCTTTTGAATGTGTTTGCTCTTGCTTTTCTAGTTCATTTAATTGTGACATTAGGGTGTCAATTTTAGATCTTTCCAGCTTTCTCTTGTGGGCATTTAGTGCTATAAATTTCCCTCTACACACTGCTTTAAATGTGTCCCAGAGATTCTGGTATGTTGTATCTTTGTTCTCACTGGTTTCAAAGAACATCTTTATTTCTGCCTTCATTTTGTTATGTACCCAGTAGTCATTCGGGAGCAGGTTATTCAGTTTCCGTGTAGTTGAATGGTTTTGATTGAGTTTCTTAGTCCTGAGTTCTAGTTTGATTGCACTGTGGTCTGACAGACAGTTTGTTATAATTTCTGTTCTTGTACATTTGCTGAGGAGTGCTTTACTTCCAACACTGTGGTCAATTTTGGAATAAGTGTGATGTGGTGCTGAGAAGAATGTATATTCTGTTGATTTGGGGTGGGGAGTTCTGTAGATGTCTATTAGCTCCACTTGGTGCAGAGTTGAGCTCAATTCCTGGATATCCTTGTTAAGTTTCTGTCCCGTTGATCTGTCTGACATTGATAGTGGGGTGTTGAAGTCTCTAATTATTATTGTACGGGAGTCTAAGTCTCTTTGTAAGTCTCTAAGGACTTGCTTTATGAATCTGGGTGCTCCTGTATCCAGTGCATATATATTTAGGATAGTTAGCTCTTCCTGTTGAATTGATCCCTTTACCATTATGTAATGGCCTTCTTTGTCTCTTTTGATCTTTGATGGTTTAAAATCTGCTTTATCAGAGACTAGTATTGCAACACCTGCTTTTTTTTGTTCTCCATTTGCTTGGTTGATCTTCCTCTATCCCTTTATTTTGAGCCTATGTATGTCTCTGCATGTGAGATGGGTCTCCTGAATACAGCAGACTGATGGGTCTTGACTCTTTATCCAATTTGTCAGTCTGTGTCTTTTAATTGAACGATTTAGTCCATTTACATTTAAGGTTAATATTGTTATGTGTGAACTTGATCCTGTCATTATGATATTAGCTGGTTATTTTGCTTGCTAGTTGATGCAGTTTCTTCCTAGCCTCGATGGCCTTTACATTTTGGCATGTTTTTGCAATGGCTGGTACTGTTTGTTCCTTTCCATGTTTAGTGCTTCCTTCAGGATCTCTTGTAGGGCAGGTCAGGTGGTGACAAAATCTCTAAGCATTTGCTTGTCTGTAAAGGATTTTATTTCTCCTTCACTGATGAAACTTAGTTTGGCTGGATATGAAATTCTGGGTTGAAAATTCTTTTCTTTAAGAATGTTGAATATTGGCCCCCACTCTCTTCTGGCTTGGAGAGTTTCTACTGAGAGATCTGGTGTTAGCCTGATGAGTTTCTCTTTGTGGGTAACCCGACCTTTCTCTCTGGCTGCCCTTAACGTTTTTTCCTTCATTTCAACCTTGGTAAATCTGACAATTATGTGTCTTGGAGTTGCTCTTCTTGAGGAGTGTCTTTGTGGCATTCTCTGTATTTCCTGAATTTGAATGTTGTCCTGCCTTACTAGGTTGGGGAAGTTCTCCTGGATGATATCCTAAAGAATGTTTTCCAACTTAGTTCCATTTTCCCCTTCACTTTCAGGCACACCAATCAGACGTACATTTGGTCTTTTCACATAATCCCATATTTCTTGGAGGCTTTGTTCATTTCTTTTTCCTTTTTTTCCTCTAGACTTCTCTTCTCCCATCATTTCATTCATTTGATCTTTAACACTGATCCCCTTTCTTCCAGTTGATCAAGTCGGTTACTGAAGCTTTCACATTTGTCACATATTTCTCGTGTCATGGTTTTTATCTCTGTCAGTTCGTTTATGGCCTTCTCTGCATTGATTATTCTAGTTATCCATTCTTCCATTCTTTTTTGAAGATTTTTAGTTTCTTTGTGCTGGGTACGTAGTTCCTCCTTTAGCTCTGAGAAGTTTGAGTGACTGAAGCCTACTTCTCTCAACTTGTCAAAGTCATTCTCCATCCAGCTTTGATTCATTGCTGGCGATGAGCTGCCTTCCTTTGGAGGGCAAGATGTGCTCTGATTTTTTTGAATTTCCAGCTTTTCTGCCCTGCTTTTTCCCCATCTTTGTGGTTTTATCTGCCTTTGGTCTTTGATGATGGTGATGTACTGATGGGGTTTTGGCGTGGGTGTCCTTTCTGTTTGTTCGTTTTCCTTCTACCAGTCAGGACCCTCAGCTGTAGGTCTGTTGGAGATTGCTTGAAGTCCACTCCAGACCCTGTTTGCTTGGGTATCAGCAGTGGAGGCTGCAGAAGATAGAATATTGGTGAACAGCGAGTGTACCTGTCTGATTCTTGCTCTGGAAGCTTCGTCTCAGGGGTGTACCCCACCGTGTGAGGTGTGAGGTGTCAGTCTGCACCTAGTGGGGGATGTCTCCCAGTTAGGCTACTCAGGGGTCAGGGACCCACTTGAGCAGGCAGTCTGTCCATTCTCAGATCTCAACCTCCATGCTGGGAGATCCACTGCTCTCTTCAAAGCTGTCAGACAGGGTCATTAACATCTGCAGAGACTTCTGCTGCTTTTTGTTTAGCTATGTGCTGTCCCCAGAGGTGGAATCTACAGAGACAGGCAGGCCTCCTTGGGCTGTGGTGGACTCCACCAAGTTCGAGCTTCCTAGAGGCTTTGTTTACTTACTTAAGTATCAGCAATGGCAGGCGCCCCTCCCCCAGCCTCACTGCTGCCTTGCAGTTAGATCTCAGATTGCTGTGCTAGCAATGAGGGAGGATCCGTGGGCGTGGGACCCTCCTGGCCAGGTGTGGGATATAATCTCTTGGTGTGCCATTTGCTAATACCGTTGGTAAAGAGCAGTACTAGGGTGGGAGTTACCCAATTTTCCAGGTGTTGTCTGTCTCAGTTTCCCTTGGCTAGGAAAAGGGATTCCCTTCTCCCTTGCACTTCCCAGGTGAGGCGATGCCTCACCCTGCTTCAGCTCTCACTGGTCAGACTGCACTAGCTGACCAGCACCGATTGTCCAGCACTCCCCAGTGAGATGAACCTGGTACATCAGCTGAAAATGCAGAAATCACCCGTCTTGTGTGTCACTTGCGCTGGGAGCTGGAGGCTGGAGCTGTTCCTATTAGGCCGTATTGCTCCGGAATCTCTTTTTATCATCTTTTAAGTAAAGCAACCTTTTGTTTCATATGTGTTGTCTTCATTTTAGTTTCATTTATTTCTGCTTTGATCTTTATTTTACTAGTTTTGGGTTTGTTTTGCTAGTTTGGGTTTGTTGTGCCATGGTGGTTTGCTGCACCCATCAACCTGCCACCTATATTAGGTATTTCTCCTAAAGCTATACTTCCCTTAGCCCCCCTACCTCCTGACAGGCCCCGGTGTGGGATGGTCCCTTCCCTGTGTCCATGTGCTCTAATTGTTCAACTCCCACCCATGAGTGAGAACAAGCAGTGTTTGCCTTTCTGTTCCTGTGTTTGTTTGCTGAGAGTGATGGTTTCCAGCTTCATCCATGTCCCTCAAAAGGACATGAACACATCGTTTTTTATGACTGCATAGTATTCCATGGTGTATATGTGCTACATTTTCTTTATGCAGTCTATCATTGATGGACATTTGGGTTTGTTCCAAGTGTTTGCTATTGTGAATAGTGCCACAATAAACATACACGTGCATGTGTCTTTATGGTAGAATGATTTATAGTCCTTTTGGTATATACCCAGTAATGGGATTGCTGGATCAAATGGTATGTCTCTTTCTGGATCCTTGAGGAATCAACACACTGTCTTCCACAATGGTTGAACTAATTAACACTCCCACCAACAGTGTAAAAGGATTCCAATTTCTCCACATCCTCTCCAGCATCTGTTGCTTCCTGACTTTTTAATGATGTCCATTCTAACTGGTGTGAGATGGTATGTCATTGTGGTTTTTATTTGCATTTCTCTAATGACCAGTGATGATGAACATTTTTTCATATGTTTGTTGGCTGCATAAATGTCTTCTTTTGAGAAGTGTCTGTCCATATCTTTGCCCATTTTTTGATGTGTTTGTTTGCTTTTTTCTTGTAAATTTGTTTAAGTTATTTGTAGATTCTGGATATTAGCCCTTTGTCAGATGGATAGATTGCAAAATGTTCTCCCATTCTGTTGGTTGCCTGTTCCCTGCGATGGTAGTTTCTTTTGCTGTGCAGAAGCTATTTAGTTTAATTAGATCCCATTTGTCAATTTTGGCTTTTGTTGGCATTGCTTTTGGTGTTTTAGTCATGAAGTCTTTGCCCATGCCTATGTCCTGAATGATATTGCCTAGGTTTTCTTCTAAGATTCTTATGGTTTTAGGTCTTATGTTTAAGACTTTAATCCATCTTGAGTTATTTTTTGTATAAGCTTAAGGAAGGGGTCCAGTTTCAGTTTTTCTGCTTATGGCTAGCCAGTTTTCCCAACACCATTTATTAAATAGGGAATGCTTTCTCCATTGCTTGTTTTTGTCAGGTTTGTCAAAGATCAGATGGTTTTAGATGTGTGGTTTTATTTCTGAGGCCTCTGTTTTGTTCCATTGATCTATATATCTGTTTTAGTACCAGTACCATGCTGTTTTGGTTATAGTTACAAAGTTCCTCTTGTTACTGATTTCTAGTTTTAGTCCATTGTGATCAGAGATGATACATGATATTATTTCAATTGTTTTGAAGTTTTTAAGACCTTTTTGGTGGCCTAATACATAGTCTATCCTTGAGAATTTTCCAAGTGCTGAGGAAAAAAAAAAAATTTCTCTAGCCATTGTATGAAATATTCTCTTAATATCTATTAGGCCCATTTGGTCTATAGTGCAGATTAAGTCTGATGTTTCTTTGTTGACTTTCCATCTGAATGATCTGTCCAGTGCTGAGAATGGAATGTTGAAGTCTCTAGCTTTTATTGTGTTGGGGTCTACCTCTCTCTTCAGTTCTCATAATATTTGTTTAATATATCTGGCTGCTGCAGTGTTGGGTGCATACATAATTGTTATATCCTGTTGCTGAACTTACTGCTTTAATAATATATAGCCAACTTATTTATCTCTTATAATTTTTTGTTCTGAAATCTATTTTTTTCTGATATAAATATAGCCTCTCTGATTCTCCTTGGTTTTCTATTTGCATGGAATATCTTTTTCCATACCTTTATTTTCCATCCATCTGTGCCTTTATGGATGAAGTGTGTTTCTTGTAGTTATGAAAACATTGACTCTTGTTTTTCTATATATTCACTCCCTCTATGTCTTTTGACTGAAGAATTTAGCCCATTTACATTCAACTTTATTATTGAAAAATAAAGACTTACTGTTGCCATTTTGTTATTTGTTTCCTGGTGGTTTTGCGGTCTTCTCTTCCTTTTTCCCTTTTTTCCTGTCTTCTTTTTATTGAAGATGATTTTCTCTGGTGGCCTGTTTTAATTTCTTGCTTTTTATTTTTTGTATATCTTTTGTATGTTTTTAAATATGATGTTACCACTATGCTTGCAAATAATATAATTCCTTATTTTAAACTAATGACAACTTAACACTGATTGCATAAGAAAACAAACAAGCAAACAAGCAAAGAGAAAAATAAGAAAACAAGCAAGCAAACAAGCAAAGAGAAAACTAATTAAAACTGTACAGTTTAACTTCTTGTCCCTGCATTTTTAACTTCTTCTTGTTCCTATCTATATCTTACTGTACTATTCGTGACTGGAAAAGTTGTTGTAGTTATTATCTTTGATCAGTTAATCTTTTAGTATTTCTACTCAAGATATGAGTAGTTTACACACAATTAGAGTGTTATAATATTCTTTATTTTCTGCATATTCACTATTACCAGTGAGTTTTGTACTGTCAGATATTTTTTTCTGTTCTCTAACATCATTTTCTTTCAGATTAAAATATTTCCTTTAGCCTTTCTTGTAGGACAGGCCTTGTGTTCATGAAATCCATCAGTTTTTGTTTGTCTGAGAAAATCTTTATTTTTCCATCATGTTTTAAAGATCTTTTCACAGGATGTACTATTCTAGGGTAAAATTTTTTTGTCCCATTCAGCACTTTAAGTATTTTATGCCAGTCTCTCGTGGCCTGTAAGATTTCCACTGAAAAGTCTGCTGCCAGAAATTCTGGAGTTCCATTGTGTAATATTTATTTCTTTTCTCTTGCTGCTTTTAGGATTCTTTCTTTATCCTTGACCACTGGCATTTTAGTTATTAAATATCACAAGGTAATTTTATTTGGGTTAAATTTCCTTGGTGGTCTATTAGCCACCTGAAATATTTTTGATAACTCATACTATCATCCAGTCTTTAGCTTTTTTTTTTTTTTCTTTCTCCTTTATGGCAGTCATTCATTGTCATATCCTGGAGTTTCACTGATGAAGAAGAAAATGTCCTTCTGTCAATAAATGTATATTTTAATGAAGAAACAGTTAAGTAAATGAGTAATTAAAATTTGGTATACTTACTTCTGTGTTAGAAATAACTTCAAGATGGAGATTTATGAAACCATCTTACCCAGTTAAAAGGGCATTATTAAATTTTCCTGAGGGAGTTACGTTTACCCTAAACCTGAATGATGAGTATTTGAGGATATGAAAGGAATAGTATTTCAAGTTTGAGTTATTAAAAGTTGCAAAATCTGTATATATGGAAAAAGCATCCAAGATGGAAGAGTTAAGTGCCAATATTTTGGTTAAGAGTGGCAAATCTGCATATGAATATAAAGGGTATTAGCCCTGTGGAAAAGAACTTCTGCTACTAACTCATGAAACTATTTACAAACTTTTAAACAAAGGTACACCACAATAAATATTTGATTTTTAAAAACATCTATCTGAATGTAATGTGGTAAAAATATTTCTGAGGTCTAGGCTAAAAAGCAAGAACATCATTTGTAGCAGCAATCCAGAGAAACTTTTATGTGGCACAAAAATATCATTAATGAAGATCAAGTCAAGACTGTGGCTTCAAGGAATATTAAATAAATGGAATGGACATGACCTGGCAATCGGTTGAATATAAAGAAGCGTGAGAAAGATGCCACAAGAATGAACCCCCAAGTCTTGACTTGTACAATGTGTAAACACCAGTGACTTGCTGAGACAGGGAATTCTGGTATTGAAACAGATTTGAAGGAAAATATCATAGGCTCAATTTCAGTCACTTTGAATATGAAGGGTATGCGATTCCTTCTAGAGGAGTTATGAAATAGAATTTAAGAGCTTGCATTTTCAGGAGAGTTTTTTTACAAGTGATTCAAATTAGTGTTTAATCACTTATAGGTAAAACTGAAGACATTACAATGGGTAAAAAGACCTAAAATTGTGATTTATTTACAATGAGCAAAGAGTTCTTTGCAGGTCATGAATGAATTTTTAGAGATCAAAAATTCATTTTTGAAAAACTAAACACAGAATACAAGCATGCAATTAAATTACATTTCACAAATCTTTTGTCTCAATAATACATAAATAAATGTATGTATTTTTCTAGGTTACAATATGGAATAGGATTTTTTACCTTTTTTTGACCTACATTTTTTACTGTAGGTCACAGCAAAACAGTAAAAAATGTTTTAATCTATTGACCTAGAGAGAATGTATGGAATTACCAGAGGCAGACTTATTTATGATCATAAGAACTGCAGTATTTATAGGTGTAGTAGTAAAGGAGCCAGTGAAGGAGATGAATAAGAAACAGCCAGAGATAGGGAGGTCCTGTCTTAAGGTGGTATAACCACACAGAATGTGTAAACATTTCTACCTCCTGTTGAGTGCTTAAGTAAGAAACACCAAAAAATAATTTGTAGAGCATAATAATAAGCAAACACTACTAGCTTCAGTGGCCTTTTTGTTATCCGGGGAAACACCTATAAATCATAATAGCCCTGTCTCACTCACCCCTACTTTATCAAATCCTGTTGATTGAACTGCCAAATCTTTTGAGGATTTTTCCACTTTTCCCCACTGTCGCCATCAGTACAACAATCCCAGCAACCTCCAGTATTCATTTAATAGCCTCTTAACTGTCCTCCTCAAGAGTATTATTATTATTTTTTTGAGATGGAGGCTCACTCTGTCACCCAGGCTGGAGTGCAGTAGCGTGATCTCGGCTCACTGCAACCTCCACCTCCCGCGTTCAAGCGATTCTCCTGCTTCAGCCTCCCAGGAAGCTGGGACTACAGGTGCGCGACACCATGCCCAGGCTGGTCTTGAACTCCTGACCTTGTGATCCATCCACCTCGGCCTCCCAAAGTGCTGGGATTACAGGCGTGAGCCACTGCACCCAGCCAAGAGTATTTTTCTATTTCTCTAAGTTCTATCCATCCTACACCAAAAATAATTCTTTTAAATCAAAATGCACATCTGATTCAATTATCACACCCACGTTGATCTTGTGTAAAAAATTTTGATTGCTTTTTGATCATTTTTTTATTTGTGAATTATCTACATGGTTATCATTACTCTAAGCATTTCCATTTTACAAAATTTCAGAAATAACCCTTTTAAAAATCTGTAACCTCTTTTTAAAAATTTAGTTTTACTTTTACTTGACAAGTTATAATTTTATCTATCTATGGGGTAAAATGTGATATTTTGATACTTATATACAATGTAAAATTATTAACTCAAGGTAATATATACATTACCACAGATATTTATAATTTTCGTGGTAAAAACATTTAAAATGTACTCTTAGCAATTTTGATGTATGTGATACATTATTATTAACTATAGTCACCATGCTGTGCAGTAATAGATTGAGAAATTATTCCTCCTAACTAACTTTGTACCCTTTGACCAATATCTCATTATTCCCTACCACTCCCACCCCTACCCTAACCTCTTGTCACCGCCATTCCTATCTACATCTATGAATTCAACTTTTTCTGATTCTACACATAAGTGAGATTGTGCAGCCTTTCTGTGCCTGTCTTGTTTCAGTTAGTATATCGTTCTGCTTAAAAAAAATTATGTAATTATGTACTGGGAATTTATTCCATATTATTACATATTTTCCAAAAGCAAGAGTTTTCTGATCCCATAACATTGCAGCATATGCACATATACTTATTTCATTATGTAATTATTTAGATATTTTTAAGTTGTGCCAGTTTACCAGCATTTACAATTGCACAAACATGCTTTCATGTATGTTATTTTACCATATCTGATTATATATTTAGAAGAGAGTCATAGAAATTATATGATATGACTTATTTAGTGTAGAACCATATACATTAAATTATTTCTATATAGGATAAGACATTATTTCTGCTTCTTAAAAAATTAAAAATATTGATAAATTATTTTTTGAAAAGTTGTACCAATTTATAGTCCATCAATAATGCATAGGTATCATGAGTATTCCTGATTTTCTCTCTTTCTACATTTAAAACCTTGCCCATCACAGTTCTTACCTGTGGTTTCTCTTTTTCACTTATTAAAAATATAGTTGTTAACCTACTTGAGTTTCTCAAGTATACAAATAAGTTTTTAAAAACATGTAAACTTTTATTGGCAATAAGGTGTAAAAGTATTTTTTTATTCATTACCCAACTACTTAAGTGAGTAAAGTACATTCATTTCCTATTATTCAATGCAGTCTGCTATCTACCCCATCACACTGTTGAAACAGCATTCATAAAGATCACGTGACAATGACTTAATTGCCAAATCAATGGCTTATTTTCAGCCTTCAATTTATCATTTTATGTAATGTTTCCAACTCATGAGCTAAAGTCTGTTTCTTCAGGTTGAAATTCTCTTCTCTGTTGTATTTAGTGATACCACTGCAACTAACTCACAGTTTTCTCCAGGTTTCCATATTCACCTTACCGATTTTCCACTATCCCTTTACCTGACAGTCCACAATATTGAAAACTTGACATAATCCAAAAACACTTGTCTTATAACCTGCTTCCATTGTTACTCCTCACGCTTAAACTTTATTCTCCTTTTTTATTTTCCTAAATTTAATTATAAAGATTGTCCACCTCTGCCTGGTTTTCTTTGCTCTTATCAGCTCTTTCTTCTTAGAACTGAACCCACTGACTAATCCCATTTCAGATTCTGCCACATTCCTCCTTGTAAACTCGTTTTAATCGAGGCAAGGAAACTTGTGGGGGTTCAGTCAGTCTGGTGGGAAAAATTTTAGTTACAGAGAATATACACAGATTCTTTGGGAAGGCCTAGCATTTTTTTATATACAGTTCTTGGCTGAAGACAGCCTTGCCCCTTTAGTTAAATAAATTAGAGTAAAAACAAAGGAATGTGGGGAGTTTATCTAACTAGAACCTTTGTTCTACCAGGGGTACTTAATTGCTTTTTTTTTTTTTTTTTTTTTTTTTGAGAAGGAGTCTCGTTCTATCGCCCAGGCTGGAGTGCAGTGGGGCAATCTAGGCTCACTGCAAGCTCCGCCTCCCGGGTTCATGCCATTCTCCTGCATCAGCCTCCCGAGTACCTGGGACTACAGGTGCCTGCCACCACGCCCGGCTAATTTTTTTGTATTTTTAGTAGAGACAGGGTTTCACCACGTTAGGCAAGATGGTCTCGAACTCCTGACTTGTGATCGGTCCGCCTTAGCCTCCCAAAGTGCTGAGAATACAGGCGTGAGCCACTGCACCTGGCTGCTTAATTGCTTTCTACTCTGGAAGTCGCCATGTCAATTACCCTCTAGTAGTGTTGACTCAAGCCTTTGTCAATTAATCTTACGGAATAAATGCGAGTCTCACTGGCTGGTTGGGACTGCAGTCGCAACTGTTCACAGCACTCAACTTGGAGTCTGTAAACGGTCCGGATGCTCAGCGGGACTGGCAAAGCAGAGTATCTGTGTGTCAGTGTACGTTACTCATCTGTCTTTGGGTCAGGGTGTGCAGGACAGAACCCGGCAGAAACTATCAACAGCCCAAACACATTCAGGAAGTTCAAAATTAAATTCTTCCCTCACATCTGGAATCCAGAGTGAGAGGCATTCTTTTTATTTATTATTATACTTTAAGTTCTAGGGTACATGTGCATAACGATATAGGCATTCTTTTACCCAAGATTCTCTGTTAAACAGTCTTTGTTGACCTTGTTCACAGGCTTAGGAATTAAGTTTCTCCCAGAATCTGGATTTTCTAGGTTCCCGTGCAATGACTTCTATTCTGTTTCACCATTCTCACTACATCCATAGAAACTTCCTTAATCACAAATTCTGGCACATCACATATCTCTTTAAAAACCTTATATAATTCTCAATTTCTTATTTTCCATGCAGAATTAAGATGCTTGACAACTTGATAGAGTCCTTAATCCACTTGGTAGTCTCACTCTCAAGACAACTATTTCAGGTAGCTAATAGACAGTAGTAATTTTTGACATATTGTTGGTTTGGATATTGGTAATACATGTAATAGGCATTTCCAGAAACACTATATTATCAAGAAGTTGTTGTTTCCCTAAGTTTTTGACATAGTAGATATATGAGGTTGGTGCAAAAGTAATTGCGGTTTTTGCCATTACAAGTATTACTATATTAGAAACTTAGGATCTTGCAATGAGGTTGCATTGGACGTGCTCTGGTAAGTATGCCTTGGGTGGGGACATCATTAGTCCAATGACAGGGAAGTTTAGATTGACAGGTACCCACTGATATTTAAAGTATATGATGAGAGCATGTCAAAATCTCAACATAGAGTTGACATTAGGAGGTCAGAGAACCAGGGAGGGGCCCGAGTCAGCCACTAGAGGTAATATAACTGTACCTACAGGGAGAAGGGGAGGCATTGATCATGGAAAAGAGGTATAACTTTCCAAAGCAAGGCTGAGTATCACTCATGAATTAAAAATAGGAAGCACAGCAGAGACCTAATTAGTTGGGAAATATACTGTTATGACAGTAAAGCAGCAGAATCTGATGAAACTCTGTGGGCTAGGGCTTGTGATTCAATTTGACCTTTGCAAATCATCATGTCCATGGGGTGGAGAAGAAATCTAATGAGAACTGTTAAAGTCGGCTTTGTAGGAGATTAATGACTAGAGCCTAATGTACAAAAATCAGCTTGTTCTAGACACTACTTTTCCCTTGGAGGAATATCAACCTCTTAAAAAATAGTCAATTCTCTTTCAGTTTTTGAAACATAAAAAGTTTGTAACAGTGAGACTACAATGCAAGGTGAATCTAACCATGTAATAATTAAGTTCTAAATTCTATGGTATTGAGGTAAACAAATACATAAATGTTCTATTAAAACTTCTTTAGAAATAAAACTTATATGAGTATAATTCTCTCAAAGTTGTAAAAATGTTATCTGGAATTTTTCATTTTATAATAATGGCTTGGTATATTTTTATTGTTGACAAAGACTAAACTGTGAAGTTGTATCCTATCTAAATAAACATGATGATTATTCTAGAGGAGTTAATCTAGGGATTATTTAAAACAAAAGGGGAACTATTTAATTGAGATAAATTTTATTGCACATTTTACAAAGCACTTTACATGTTATCCTTTAAGGACCACGATCAGCTCTCCTTCAATTGCTAAGTTTCTTTTAACTCATGGACTTTATCTCCTAAATCATCCATTAGTGATTACATACTTACAAGGACAGGTTCACACTTCTTATGGCTACTCAAATACTGACCACAACTTGCTAAGGCATATTTATTACACCTAACGAAACAATATGTGTATAAGTAAAAAATACGCGTGAGGCTCCCAAATAAAACATGGTTGGATATTTCTTCAACAGTACAGTATACATTTATATTTTAAAGTTATAGGGAACTGGAAATAGTTAAACACATTCCTGTTGTTTATATATTTGTTTACATCAAGTAACTGATTTTTAAAACTCTGACACTTATATTCATATAAGCAATGTAGAGATAATTGTAATACAGGAAATGTGATTTTTTTATTAGATATAAGCATCAATCTGTGATAAGTATTTTATGCTGCCAGAGTAAAAGATAAAGCACACTTAAGACAAAGGTAAGTGACAAATAAAGAGCTGTCTGAAAATACAAAAGAGTATATCTAATACATTATAAATTTCCAGTCTAAGCTTTTCTTAATACCTAAAGACTCAAGTTCTATTGCACGAGAAAGATAGTAGTTCGAGATCATAAACAAAATGAAAATGTTTCTGTGGAGAGAATTGCTTGAGATTTGATACAAGCTTTACAAAGGGAGTATATTAGATCAAGTGTTCAGGAAAGTCCATAAATATTTTAATACATCAATTTTTCATTGATTTAACAATTATAGGTCAATTCACTCATTAATGAATGATTATTAGCACCAGAATCCTGAAAAATTCAAAATATGTTTGTTTCCTGTGGCTATCCTAACACAGTAGCACACAAATTGGCTTAAAACAATAGTAATTGATTCTCTTATGGTTCTGGAGACTAGAAGTTCAAAATGTAGACGTTGACAGGACCATGCTCTTTCTGAAGGCTTTAGGGGAGAAGTCTTTTTTCCCTTTCTCCTAGCTTCTGGTGGTTGCAGGCAATCATGCCCTTTCCTTGGCTTGTAGCTGTACCATTCCAAACTCTGTCGTCACTTGGTGGTCTTCCTTGTGTGTCTCTTTTTTCTTTTTTACAAGGATAGCAGTCATAATGGATTAAGGGCCCACCTTATTTCAGTATGACTTCATGTTAAGTTAATTAATTATATCTGCAATGACCCTACCTTCAAATAAGGTCACAATCTGAGATTCCAGGAAGGACATAAAATTTTTGGTAGATAATATTGAATCCAGTACACTAAGCAATGTTTATCATCTTTTACAACCCATATTCTTACGAAAAAGACCTTGAATTGAAGACTGTATGATTAAATGTCAGGAGATTTTCCTCCTACTTTTAAGTTATGGTAAGTCTATTTGTCCTAAAATTTATTGAAAGCTTAAATATTGAGAAGGTACTTTCTTCAATATGGGCTGGAGTATGTAAAATCATTGATATAAATGGATGGAGCCATTTACTGTAATTACCTTTATATGTTTGATAAAAGAGAAATGCAACTTGGGCAAAAGGATAGATGAGGTGTTAATGGGGTTAATCACTGTGCTGATGGGAATAAGAGCTGAGGTAGAACAGTTGTAAAGCAATAAGCCCTTGGGGGCAGCTGTTTGAAAAATCTCATTTCTTCAAAAATTCACGTGAAGTGTCGTTGAGGTTAAGAAATTCAGGTACATGTCAAGGTAACTAACATTATTCATTCATTATATAATATTTATTGAATGTCAAAATGTATGTATAGCTTCATGTAAGTACTACGCAGGTCAGAAAGAAGTACAGATATGATTTATATTTATAGCATAAAACCTTGAAAGAAACATCTGTACCCTAGAATCTCCAGTGATAGCAGCCTACATTATGAGGTGATTATAATGCCTTCACAGTTCTGTGACTTTTAAAACATTTTTAAGAATTGCATATAAAAACATAAAAAATGAAATGACAGTAGAGAACAGTATGTCATTCAGTCTCATAACTTTTAATTATGTCTGTTAGTTCAAAAGTGGAAAAATATTTAAAGATTTCTGACAATTTTATATTGAATTAGTGTAGAATTTTAGAGTGAATTGTACTGTGTTCTGCTGTCATTCTCTCTTCTAAATGTACTTGTGAAAGCACTGAGGACAATTTCTCACTGTCATGAAAACACACTTATTATTTAATTCCTATAGTTCTCACTGAGGGAATTTAGATTTTAGTAGTGTATTTTTATCGATAAAATGGTCGCACAATTGTTTAAGAGGTCAGTGGATTTTTTTTGTTTTATGCTACTTCCTTCAGTTAATGAAAACATTTTTGAAGTTATATTGGTTATTTCAGATGTTCAAACCAGTACTTAGCAATTTCTTACTTCAGTCCTTGACTTAAAAGAATTACCCATTTTGCCAATGTGACAAATTTTGGAAAAGTTTGAAGACAATTAGGCTACAAATGATAGAAGAGCATGGTGGTGATTTTTTTTCCTTTTCTTACACAATCTGAGGTGACATCCCTATGAATGGCATTGTGTTGGGTAATAAAATAGTGTAGTTTCCATTAAAATTGGCCATACCAATAGCAAACTTAATTTCGTATAACTTCATGGTGAAGAAAATATTCTGATACCCTCTATTTATCATGTTACTTAACTGAAGTGAGAATATAGTACATAGTATTTTTAAAAAACAAAACTGGGTGTTATTTTAATGCTAATTTATTTATTAAGTTAGTCATTCAATTAAGTATTTATCGATTACCTATTCTGAGGCAGGCACGGTTCTGTATACCTGGGGAAAAAAAGACAAAATTCCTATGCCTAAGGAGCTTACATTCCAGCGTCAGTGAGACAATGAACAATAAGTGTAATAAATAAAATGAGAAAGTTTATAAAATGGTTACAAGTGTTATAGAAAAGAAAAATTAGAGTAGGGCAAGAGATATTGGGTATGATAGCTATGTGGGTATTTGTCTTATTAAATAATCTGGGCAGATTGCATTGAGAATTTAAGATTTGAGCAAAGACTTGGAAAATCCATCTGGAGGAAGAGTAGTCCAGATAGAGCAGATAATTAGTGCAAAAAATATAAGGTTTTTGAGATGAGCTAGAAGGCCAGTGTGGCTGGGATATGAGTGAAGGAGAGAATAGTGGGAGAGGAGATCAGATAAGTAGTGAGAGATTTAGATTTAATATAGTCCACCAGGTAGGTCATTGTAAAGATAATTACTTTTACTCTGAGTGAAATGGAGAAGCATTATATGACCTTGATGCCCACGAAATCATTACTACCATAAATGTAAAAAGCATTTGCATCGCCCTGAAAACTTCATTGCAAACCTGAGTAATCTATCCTTCATTTTTCATCCAACCTAAATAATAATTTGCTTTAGGTCATTATAGATTACCTCAAATTTCTAGAATGTTAATAATGGAATTATTGAATATGCATTTCTTTTCTGGGAGTACCTATGGTTTGAATGTGTCCCCTCTGAAATTCAATTGTTGTTGATGTGATAATATGAAGACATGCAGCCTATAAAAGGTAATTTGTTCATCAGGGCTCCTCCCTCATGGAAGAGATTGTGTTTCTTATAAAAAAGGCTTTATGTAGCATTCAGGGTGATTGCCCTTCCACCTTCTGCTATGTGAGGAAGCAGTAAGAGGGCTCTCATGAGATGCTAGCACCTTGATCTTAGACTTCCCAGCCTTCAGAACTGTGAGAAATAAATTTCTGTTCTTTATAAATTACACAGTCTTGGTAGTTTGTAATTATAGCACAAAATGAACTAAATCAAGGGGTAGAGAGTCTGGTTTCTTTCACACAGCATACTGATTTCAAGTTTTGTCTATGTTGTGGCATACATTGATGTTTCATTCCTTTACATTACTGAGTAGTCCATTGTAAAGGTATAACACAATACTTTTTATAATTCACTTTTTGATGGATATTTGGTTTGTTTATAGGTTTTGACTATTTGAAATAAAGATGCTATGAACATTTACATACAATGTTTTCTGCAGATATGTGCTTTGATTTTTCTTTGTAAATACTTGGAATTAAATAAATGGCTCATTTGCTAACTTTTATTTTTAATAAAGTTTTAATTTTATAATGGCTTTAGATTTACAGAAAAGTTAAAAAGATTGGAGGGAGTGTTCCTGAATACTCTGCACTCAAGAATCCCTGTTGTTCACATCTTATATTATTATGATACATATGCCACAAAGAAGGAACAAATGTTATGTTGTTATCCACTAAAGTAAATATTTCTTTTCATATTTTTAAGCTTTTTGCCTAGTATCATTATTCTGTTCTAGAATCCCATCCAGGATATTACTTTATATATAGTCATCATGTCACCTTAAGCTCCTCTAGACTGTGACCATTTCTCACGCTTTTCTTATTTTTGATGATCTGGATAGTTTTGAGGTGTACTAGTTATGTTTTTTTGTAGAATGTCCTTAAATTTGAGTTTGTCTGGTGTTTTATTCATAATTAGGTTGGAGTCATGTTCTCAGGAGGAAGATCACAGAACTAAAGGTTCATTCTCATCACATCATACCTAGGTTATATACTATAAATATAACCTATCACCGACTGATGATGTTAAGCTTGATTATATGGCTTGGGTAGTGTCTATCTGATTTTCCCATTGTAAAGTTACATTTTTTTCCTGATATGGTAACTTTCAAAGGAACTGCTAAACTGTTTTTCAAAGTGGTTGTAACATGTTAACACTCCCTGCATGAGAGTTCCAGTTTCTTTATATGACTGTTGACACTTGGTATGATAAAACTTTATACCATTTTACCGGATATATAGTGGTTTCTCATTGTGGTCTTCATTTGTATTTTCCTAATGACAAATGATGTTTAGCCTCTTTGAAAACTTTTTTTTCCAAATCTTTTGTCAATTTTAAACTAAGGTTATTTGTCTTATAATTGAGTTGCAAGCCTTCTTTGTATATTCTGGATACAAGTCCTCTATCAGATATATGTTTACAGATATTTTCTCAATATCATTTATTAACTAGGGAATCCTTTTCCCATTGCTTGTTTTTGTCAGGTTTGTCAAACATCAGATGATTATACATGTGTGGCATTATTTCTGAGGCCTCTATGATATTCCATTGGTCTATATGTCTGTTTTGGTACCAATACCATGCTGTTTGGTTACTGTAGCCTTGTAGTATAGTTTGAAGTCAGGTAACATGGTGCCTCCAGCTTTATTCTTTTTGCTTAGGATTGTCTTGACTATACAGTCTCCTTTTTGGTTCCATATGATATTTAAAGTAGTTTTTTTTTTTTTTTTTCTAATTCTGTGAAGAAAGTCAATGGTAGCTTGATGGAGATAGCATTAAATCTATAACTTACTTTGGGCAGTGTGGCCATTTTCACAATATTGATTATTCCTGTCCATGAGCATGGAATGTTTTTCCATTTGTTTGTGTCCTCTCTTATTTTCTTGAGCAGTGGTTTGCCGTTCTCTTTGAACAGGTCCTTCACATCCCTTGCAAGTTGTATTCCTAGCTATTTTATTCTCTTTGTAGCAGTTGTGAATGGGAGTTCACTCATGATTTGGCTGTTTGTCTATTATTGGTGTATTAGAATGCTTGTGATTTTTGTACATTGATTTTGTATCCTGAGACTTTGCTGAAGTTGCTTACAAGCATAAGGAGATTTTGGGCTGAGACGATGGGGTTTTCCAAATATACAATCATGTCATCTGCAAACAGAGACAATTTGACTTCCTCTCTTCCTATTTGAATACCCTTTATTTCTTTATCTTGCCTGATTGCCTTGGTCTGAACTTCCATTACTAGGTTGAATAGGAGTGATGAGAGAGGGCATCCTTGTCTTGTACTAGTTTTCAATGGGAATGCTTCCAGTTTTGCACATTCAGTATGATATTGGCTGTGGGTCTGTCATAAATTCTTATTATTTTGAGATACATTCCATCGATACCTAGTTTATTGAGAGTTTTTAGCATGAAGGCATGTTGAATTTTATCAAAGGCCTTTTCTGCATCTACTAAGATAATCATGTGGTTTTTGTCTTTGGTTCTGTTTTTGTGATGGATTACATTTATTGATTTGCATATGTTGAACTAGCCTTGCATTACAGGGATGAAGCCAACTTGATTGTGATGGATAAGGTTTTTGATGTGCTGCTGGATTTGTTTGCCAGTATTTTATTGAGGATTTTTGCATCCATGTTCATCAGGGATATTGGCCTGAAATTTTCTTTTTTGTGTGTGTTTCTCTGCGAGGTTTTGGTATCAGGGTGATGCTGGTCTCACAAAATGAGTTAGGGAGGAGTCCCTCTTTTTCTATTGTGTGGAATAGCTTCAGAAGCAATGGTAGCAGTTCCTCTTTGTACATCTGGTAGAATTTGGCTGTGAATCTGTCTGGTTCTGGGTTTTTTGGTTGGTAGGTTATTAATTACTGCCTCAATTTCAGAATTGTTATTGCTCTATTCAGGGATTCCATGCAGAAAACTGAAACTGGACCCCTTCCTTACACCTTCTACAAAAATTAACTCAAGATGGATTAAAGACTTCAATGTAAGACCTAAAACCATAAAAACTCTAGAAGAAAATCTAGGCAATACCATTCAGGACACAGGCATGGGCAACGACTTCATGACTAAAACACCAAAAGTAAGGCAACAAAAACCAAAATTGACAAATGGGATTTAATTAAACTGAAGATCTTCTGCACAGCAAAATAAACTATCATCAGAGTGAACAGGCAACCTACAGAATGGGAGAAAATTTTTGAAATCTATCCATCTGACAAAGGGCTAATATCCAGAAGCTACAAGGAACTTAAACAAATTTATAAGAAAAAAATAAGCAACCATATCAAATAGTGGGCAAAGGATATGAACAGACATTTCTCAGAGATGACATATATGTGGCAAACAAACATGAAAAAAAGTTCATCATCACTGGTCATTAAAGAAATGTAAATCAAAACCACAATGAGATACCATCTCACACCCGTTAGAATGATGATCATTAAAAAGTCAGGAAACAACAGATGCTGGAGAGGATGTGGAGAAATAGGAATGCTTTTCCACTGTTGGTGGGAGTGTAAAGTAGTTCAACCATTGTGGAAGACAGTGTGGAGATTCCTCAATTATCTAGAACCAGAAGTACCATTTGAGCCAGCAATCTCATTACTGGGTATATACCCAAAGGATTATAAATCATTCTACTATAAAGATACATGCACATGTACATTTATTGCAGCACTGTTCACAATTGCAAAGACTTGGGACCAACCCAAATGTTCATCAATGGTAGACTGGATAAAGAAAATGTGGCACATATGCAACATGGAATACTATGAGGTCATAAAAAAGGATGAATTCATGTCCTTTTCAGGGACATGGATGAAGCTGGAAATCATCATTCTCAGCAAACTCACATGGGAGCAGAAAATCAAACACCACATGTTCTCACTCGTAAGTCAGTTCAATAAGTCTTATTCTTATTGAACAACGAGAACACATGGACACAGGCATGGGAACATCACACACCAGGGCCTGTCTGGGGATGGGGAACTAGGGGAGTCATGGCATTAGGAGAAATACCTAATGCAGATGATGGGTTGATGTGTGCAGCAAACCACCATGGCATGTGTATACCTGTGTAACAAACCTGCACATTCTGCATATGTATCCCAGAACTTAAAGTATAATAAAAAATATTTTCTCTACTTCTGTCTCTTAACCTTTATTAAAAGCAAACAATCCTCATTTTGATCAAGGGCAATTTATACAATTTTCCTTTTATGTATTGTGCTTTTATATCACAGACACCTAAGATTACCAAGATTAGTTCTCTGTTTTCTTTTACACTTTCAACAGCTTTAGTGTTTACATTTAAGTCTATGATAGATCATAGGTTAATCAGTATAAAATTGTAAGTTAAACATTGAGGTTCTTTTTATTTAAGTTGTATATATATTTTTTCTCTACTTCTTTATACTTTTGTATTGTCACCTTTGTGGAAAATCATTTGACCAGATATCCTGGATCTATTTCTGGAAACTTGATTTCTTTCCATTATTTCATGTCTCTTTTTATACAAATACAACTCACTCTTGAGTATTGTACTTTTATATAGTCTTGAAATAAGTTATTATAAATCTTCCAATGTTTTTCCCAAAATTAAAGACAGTTTACTTTTGCACATTGACTTCATATTTTACTAAATTCATTTGTTATTATACTCCAGTAACATTTTTGAGATTTACGATTTTTTTCCAAGGAACGTTTGCTCTTAATAAGTAAAGGCAAAGTGTTGTATTATGCATTGCATTTCTTCGTGCCTTATTTCACAAGTTAGGATGTCCATAATTTATTTTTATTTTTATTTTTATTTTTGAGATGGAATCTCGCCCTGTCACCCAGGCGGGAGTGCAGTGGCACGATCTCAGCCTCCCGGGTTCACACCATTCTGCTGCCTCAGTCTCCTGAGTAACTGGGACTACAGGCGCCTGCCAAGCCCTGCTAATTTTTTGTTTTCCTATTTTTAGTAGAGATGGGGTCACCATGTTAGCCAGGATGGTCTCAATCTCCTGATCTCGTGATCTGCCCTCAGCCTCCCAAAGTGCTGAGATTATAGGCATGAGCTACCACGTTCGGCCAAAACTTTCGAATGTAATTTTGAATATGGATTTTATTTCTTGTTTCTGATCTTAGGAGTAAGAAATCTATCCTTTTAAAATTAAATACAATATCGGTCAGAAGTTGTTAGTTGATGGCCTTTATCACATTGAGAAAGTTCCACTTATTTATTGTTTTCGGATTGTTCTTACAATGAATAAATGCAGAGTTTCACCAAATGCTTTTTCAGTATCTATTAATCATGTTTTCCTTTTTTGTTTTCTTTTTTCTTTTTTTTTTTTTTTTTTTTTTGAGACGGAGTCTCGCTCTGTCGCCCAGGCTGGAGTGCAGTGGCCGGATCTCGGCTCACTGCAAGCTCCGCCTCCCGGGTTTACGCCATTCTCCTGCCTCAGCCTCCCGAGTAGCTGGGACTACAGGCGCCCGCCACCTCGCCCGGCTAGTTTTTTTTGTATTTTTTCAGTAGAGACGTGGTTTCACTCGGTTAGCCAGGATGGTCTCGATCTTCTGACCTCGTGATCCGCCCGTCTCGGCCTCCTAAAGTGCTGGGATTACACGCTTGAGCCACCGCGCCCAGCCTTTTTGTTTTCTTAATATTTCAGATTACACTGGTTCATTTTCAAGTATTGAACCATAACTTTGCATTCTGGGTCATGGCAGTCATGAGCTTTCCTTTCTTGTTTTCCTTCCCTCAAGAGTCTTTTTCCTGTATATTGTTAGATATTTGAAAACCACAGTTGCATACAATTTGTTTTATTCAATATTGCATACAACCTGGCCACTCTTACTATACCATGATCATATTGATTCTGTCCAAATTCTTACTATTCAATTCTTATCTTTTATGAATAAACCTCAGCCTGTTTCTTCAGTTAGTTACACTTATGTTCCCTGAGACCTAAGCTCCTGATTGGCATTCCAACTATTTGGAGAAAGGGGTACAGACTTTGATTTCACTAATGACTCTCTTTTAATTTTTTTTTTTTTTTAATTCTTTGAATATCTGCTACCACTTCCAGAATGCTCTGAAAACAATGTGACTTTCTAGACTTCACTAACATATTCTACTTCCCTGGCATCAATCCCTTCTAGCCATAGCTCATGCTCCTAATCATCTTATCTCATTCTAGAAGTCTCTCTAATGTCTTCTCAACCCAAGGTGTGTGAAATCTATCCTACAGAATATAAATCCCTGGCTCATGCCAGGAAAGCAATTCCTCTGCAAAGATACCTATTTACTTTGATGATTATTATTTACAGATATTATATCCTTTGATTTTAAGCATTTATTTTAAAATCATAAATACCTTATTTGGAGATATAAAGAGAAATTTCATAGGGCTTTACTTGAGAATAGTTGAAATATGTCCCTTGATTTTCTACATACTGAAAATATTATTGTGCCCTAGATTACTTTCTTACAACTAGAACTTGACATTGGAAATGATGTTTTTATACATTAATTTGAAAGAAACAGACTTATATGTCTTAAAGAATATTTTACTTACATTCTATAAAGTAGAAAATAAATAAACACTTAAAGGGATCAGAATCATAAGTCTTATCAACTATCACTTGGGCAGATATTAGTTTCTTGCTTTACTTTGCAGTAGTTGCTGAAAATTATGAGTAAAAGAAAGGAAAAGAGATAGCTTCAGGAACGATGGAGGGGAGAGGAATGGCCTAAAAGCAGGATGCATAGGGGTGAAAAGTAAACTATTCTACAATTTCATCTGGAGTTGGACCAATATCGCACAAAACATTTGAAGTTAGTATGATTGTCTGTAGCCACGTGGCTGGATGAATCCACAATGATCGTTAAAGGGGTCACTGACAAATACCATACAAAAAACTGTGACTTATCTACCTAGTCATTTACATCACTATACTTCTCACAGCAAAGAATGACCAAGTTTATTTTAAAAGCAGACATAGCTTTAAAAGATATGCTCTGTTTGTGAAGAGTTCTATTCTAGTATCTATTTAAGCAATGGCTGATTATTTTAATAGATGTTTTCAGTTTCTTAAAAATTGACAGATTAAGGAAGCTTTTGTCTGAGAAATGACAACATCTTGAGATTCTTTGTCTTTCTTCGTCAAGGACCTTCAAACAAAAATTAATACACCTGACTAAGGATGGTAGGTTGATCTCACCTAATTCCTTATTCCTAAAGGTGTCGAGGAGGGAAAAAAGGAGGCTAAAAACAATAGCAGAATCAACCTGTTCTAAATGGCAAACCTATTTTGGTAGCAGAACCAGACCTCCCTGGCAGGGCTGCTCAGGAAAGCATATGGTTACTAGAATCTGTTCACGTCCAGGAACATAGGTTTCTTGGCGTGACATGTGGTTGCTAAAGCCACCAAGTTGAAATGTCTACTTTCTTTGTTGCAACAAAACCTGGTTTTATGGTTAAAAGTTATATCTGTTGCTGACAAATAGTTTTAATTCTCAAAAGAGAACAAGAGAATAAATGAAAAAGAATAGAAATTTTGTCCTAAAAACTAAATATTTCATTCAGATAGAAAAGTCTCACTTTCTCCATAAAAACTTCACTCACTCAGAGCCTCATTGATTATAATGGTCGTCATTTTGTAACTTATCATGTATTGGCTAGGGTTACACTTTTTTTCTGTTTTGAACATTTATCTTTGTAAGCCCATTTTAAGCTTGTGGGTGAATTCTTAGAAAATATTTGATAAATACTGCTATTCAATTGAAGAAAACAAAAGGAAAATAAATCCAAAATGACTTCAAATTGTTCTATTTATGTTTATTCCCTAAATTCAAACCAGACTCAGTCCCAGGTTTATGCCTTTAACCTGCTGTATGATCCTTTTGGGCTTTTTAACCTGTTAGTGCAATGTGATGTTGCTTTTTGTTCATAATACTAAAACCATTTTTCTCCATTCTGTTTTCTTTTACTTGTCATAACTCTCAGTTCTGAAAGTAAAAGTTCTCAGGGAAACTTCTACTGTTGATAACTGAAATTGGAAAAGCCTTCCAGAATCCTGATACAGGATCCCCTTGTGCTGGATTTTCTTTCCTGAAGGGACAGATGTACTAACGTCCAGAAAAAGTGTGCCATAGAAAGCACAGTTTTAGTGAATTATATGCAACTGGTAAGATATTTCAACTAATAGATCCAGATTTTTAACATTTGGAGAGATAAGATCAAAATACTCAAATGAAACTCACGTTTATTTTTATTGTGATTTAGTTAAGATAGTAGTAAATTGGAATATGGAAGAAACAAGTTTGCAGCAATGCTTCTTTATTGAAATAATAGCTAATATTAAGTTCAAAGTGCAGCAGTATACCAGCATGAAAAGTATAAATGAAGCAAAATGATTAACATTAAACTGCAGCAGACTCCAAACCCAGCACATTCTTCTGTACAAATGATATCCACGTTAGCTATTACTATATCATCCATATTTATATCTTTATCTCACACATAATATGAAAATATTTTTTGTATAACACAGGATGCTTAAATGGTAAGCGCATATTGATAAATATTAATGGTAATAATTATATAAGAAAATAAAATATAATACACTATGATTTGCACAAAGTTTTACATCATTTACTTTTACCTCCATATCAAGACTGTGAAAAAGGAACGTCAAATATCTGTAACTGGTATGGTCTTCTTCATGAATTCTAGTGATAATTATACTATATCACATTTACTTTTTTTTTTTTTTTTTTGTAAATTACTTGAAGTTTCCACCCGCTGACTTAATAGGAAATCCTGGGCAATCTTTGTTGTCTTTTATTGGCAGGCTGAATGGAGAAGACTATAAAGACCCAAAGGAAGACAGTACAAATAATGACAGAAGCCTGTGTTCCTAGATGATTTCATGGAACAGAGCCTCTATGCTCATCACTTCCTACAACCTAATTCGAGCTGTTTGTTATAGCAGCTAGCCTACCTCATGAATATATTATTCATCCTAAATTTACATATAAGTGAAAACCAAAATTGTAATACTTCTGTCTTGCTTCCTCTGTGAAACTTCTTTCTTGGATATGTAGCCGTAAAATGAAACTAATTTCTTAAGATATTCAAGGCACATGTTCCTGCTTTTCAGATTTGGTTTCTATCAAAAACTCTTTTGCTTTAATTATGAACATATTTGCCTCCCAAATAAATGAGAAAATGCTATTTATTTATTTAAACAGGTTAGGAGATGCTTCATGAAGTTAAGGCCTTGTCTTTAAAACCAGAACCTAGAATAATGCTACTATGATAGCACTCAGGAAATTTTGAGTTAATTATTTACTAAATGACCTCACTTGAGTTCAGAAAATCTTAATTATGAAACATATTTATTTAAAAACACACACATATATAAATATATATATTTAAACACACACATATATAACGTGTGTATATATACATATAACATAATGACATATGACACGTTTAAAAACTTCACAGTTGTATTTAAATGCCAATACAATGTTTTTAAAGAAGACATTGAAATAAGATTATAGATATGAGACTGTGTCCTTTATACGGGTATTAAATTGCATTTTTAAACATAATTATATTATTAAACCTAGACAACATATTTACACATTAGGGGTGATAATCTATTGAAAAAAATATTACTTACAGTCAAAATACATTACCTAAAAATCACATCCACTTATGGTCTGTCTTTTATAGAGTTTTTAAAGATAATTTCTAAATAAATTTATTTTCATATTTCTGCAAAGTTAAGAACTATACATTTCACATCCTTAAAAATAATGCCATCTAAACTATTCTAAGCACTTTTACATGAAATATTGTATTCAATCCAACTATAATCCCTTAAGAATTAAACTATTACTTGCATGCAGCTGGAGTGGTTCTATTGCCTATGCCACACAAAAATAATAGCTTATGGAACCAGAATTTAATTAACACTGAAGTTCAAATTCTGCACATGTAGCCACGATGGCCTACTTTTTCTAATAATATTATACTAATATAAATTTTAGCCCAATAGTATAATTATAGAGAATGTAACTTATTTGACTTATTTTTGTAACTTCAAAAAGGAAATGATTTGTACCCATTTCTTGTACTTCTCACAGGGAAAATTATTCTTTTATTGAAAAGATGAGGAAAATTCTGCTTTTGGTAGTCTGGATTCCAGGGAAAGAAAAAAAAAAACTTTTAAGAATTAGAATTATTAAATCATACTCCATAAGCACCCCAAATAACTGAGCAGCGTCTCTCTTACCAAATTGGATGGATAATATAACCCTACTCAAATATCTCTGTAAGAACTTGTAGTATTTACAAAATCTTTTTTATTTTCCAATTTGTGTCTGGTAAGAAAATAGTTGTTTTAATAAATTAGGTACATAAAACTATATCTGAGTCATTTTTTGCTAGGCAGAATTGTGGGTACCACTTTACCCAGATCTTCTATTTTATCTTATGAAGTAAAAATGACTTAAAACATTGAAGAATTTACTGTCATTTTTATGATATTTAATCAAATAATGAAATCTTAGATATCTTAAGAAATTTGGAGGTAAATTTCTTACCATAGGACATTTTCCCTTAAAATAACTGTGATTTAGCAATATCTAGCCTTTGTCATATCATGCTAATTAAGACTTACTGTTCCAAACTGAATGTTCAAAATACCATAGCTTAATGTTGGAAAGAGAGGAAAATGGCGGATAGGAGGCAGGACTAGCTTGAACTTTTGATCCAAGAACTACCCCAGGAACATACCAGGAAATCCGAGATAATCCACAGACCCTTTGAAGGAAGAGGATTTCTCCTGCAGGCCCTGGGAGACAACTGAAAAACCCTGAGTGCCCAAAGTGTGAAAGTGTGAAAGCGGGATCATCTGCCCCTGAACATACACCCTCACTGGGGAACTTGAAGGTCAAGATCACAAGAGAAGGATTCGACCCTACCTGAAGCTGAGACAAATTTAGAGTCAAGTGAAATACAGGGGTAGAAGTAGCAGTTGGAAGAACTCTGTGGGCTCTCTCGGTCCCCACGGAAGTTATTTCTGACTTTGTCTGGCAGAGGTCCTTGGAAAGGACTGCCAGAGGAATTGAGAAAAGACCACAAGGAGAAGGAAATTTCTCCAGCTGCCTGGAAATAGACTGGGTGCTGTTGTGGGGGCACACGGTGAGAGTTAGACCAGCCATTTGGGCTGTGTGAGAGCTGGGTGAATCCTGTAACTTCTGGCTTTCCCTGGCAAACTGCATGACACAGCAGAAGCAGCCATAATCCCCTGGGAACATAACTCCATTGGCCTGAGAACCACACCCACATCCCCCAAAGCAGCTGCAGAAGGAACCACCCAAGGAGATTCTGAGCTCAGACACACCTAACCCTGCCCCTACCTGATGGTCTTTTTCTACCTACCCTGGTAGACAAAGACAAAAGACATAACCTCCTGGGAGGTCTAGGGCCCCACACACCACATGATCCTCCCTATAGCATCTCAGCTGATGCTTTCTTGAAACTGCCACCTCCTGGGTGGTGTCCAAAAAACACAAAACTAGTGCAATAAACAAAACTACAACTAAGTACCCTCACAGAGTCCACCTGAAGTGCCTGCCACCTCCACAAGACCAGGTGCTGCTATCCACAGCTGAGAGGCCTGAAGGTGGTTCACATTGTAAGAGTCTGTGCAGATGCCCCCCAGTACCAGCCCAGAGCCTGGTAGCTACACGGAGTGGCTAGATCCAGAAGAGAAATAACAATCACTACATTGGGCTCTCAGGAAGCAACATTCCTGGAGGAAGAGGGAGAGCACTACATCAAGGGAGCATGCATGGGACAAAACATTCTGAAGAGCAGTCCTTGGGCCCCAGATCTTACCTCTGACACAGTCTACCCAAATGAGAAGAAAGCAGAAAAAAAATTCTGGTAATACGACAAAACAAGTTTCTTTAACACCCCCAAAAGAGCACGCTAGCTCACCAGCAATGGATCCAAACCAAGAAAAAATCCCTATATTGCCAGAAAAAGAATTCAGTTCAATTATTAAGCTAATCAAGGAAGAACCAGAGAAGGGTGAATATAAATATAAATATATATAAATACATATATAAATATATATATTTATATATGAATATATATTTATATATATATGATGTGAAGGGAAAAATCTTGAGTAAAATAGTATAAATAAAAAACAATCACAACTTCTGGAAATGAAAGACACACTTAGAGAAATGTAAAATGCACTGTAAAGTCTCAGCAATAGAATTGATGAGCAGAATAAAGAACTTTAGAGATCGAAAACAAGGATTTTGTATTAAGCTGATCTAACAAAGAAAGAGAAAAAAGAATTTAAGTAATTGAATGACCTCCAAGAAGTTTGGGATTATGTTAAATGGCCAAATCTAAGAATAGTGTTCCTGAGGAAAAAGAGAAATCTAAAAGTTTGGAAAACACATTTGAGGGAATAATTGAAGAAAACTTTCCCAATCTTGCTTGAGATCTAGACATCCAAATACAAGAAGCTCAAAGAACACATGGGAAATTCATCGCAAAAGATGAGGTTATCTAAAGTCAAGATGAAGGGAAGAATCTAATAGCTGTAAAGCAAAAGCACAAAGTAACCTATAAAGGAAAACCTATCCGAGTAACAGCAGATTTCTTAGCAGAAACCCTACAAGCTGGAAGAGATTGGGGCCCTATCTTCAGTCTTCTTAAACAAAACAATTATCAGCTAAGAATTTTGTATCCAACGAAGCCAAACTTCATAAATGAAGGAAAGATATAGTCTTTTTGAAACAAACAAATGCTGAGAGAATTTGCCACTACCAAGCCAGCACTACAAGAATTGCTAAAAGAAGCTCTAAATCTTGAAACAAATATTCAAAATACCCCAAAATAGAACCTCCTTAAAGTATAAATATCACAGGACCTATAGAACAATAACACAGTAAATTAAAAAAAAAAATACTGCTATTCAGACAACAAACAGCACAATGAATAGAAGAGTACCTCACATCTCAATATAAATGTTGTATGTAAATGGCCTAAATGCTACATTTACAAGGTACAGAATGGCAGAATGGATAAGATTTCACCAACCAAGTATCTACTGTCTTCAAGATACTTGCCTGACACAAAAGGACTCACATAAACTCAAGGTAAAGGGGTGGAAAAAGATATTCCATACATATGAACACAAAAAGAGAGCAGGAATACCTATTCTTATATCAGACAAAACAAACTTTAAAGCAGTAGCAGTTAAAAAGGACAAAACGGGACGTTATATAATGATAAAAGGACTAGGCCAACAGAAAAATGACGTATATATGCAACTAACACTGGAGCTTCCAAATTTATAAAACAATTACTTCTACACCTAAGAAATGAGATAGACAGCAGCATAAGAATAGTGGGGACTTCAATACCTTACCCACAGCACTAGAAAGGTCATCAAGACAGAAAGTCCACAAAGAAATAATAGATTTAAACTGTACCCTAGGACAAATGGACTTAACAAATATTTATAGAACACTCTATCCAATAATTGTGGAATATACATTCTATTCATCAGCACATGGAAAACTCTCCAAGGTAGACCATATGATAGGCCACAAAACAAGTCTTAACAAGTTTAAGAAAATAGAAATTGTATCAACTACTCTCTCAGACCGCAGTGGAATAAAATTGGAGATCAACTCTAAAAGGAACCCTCAAAATAATGAAAATACATGGAAATTAAATACGTTGACCCTGAATTATCCTTGGGTCAACAATGAAATCAAGATGAAAATTAAAATTTCTTTCAATTGAACAATCATAGTAATACAACCTATCAAAACCTCTGAGATACAGCAAAAGTGGCGCTAAGAGGAAAGGTCATAGCATTAAATGCCTACATCAAAAAGTTGGAAAGAGCCAACTAGACAATCTAAAATCACACATCATGGAGCTAGAGAAATAAGAACAAATCAAACCCAAACCCATCATAAGAAAAGAAATAACCAAGATCAGAGCTAAATGAAATTGAAACAAGAAATACAAAAGATAAATGAAACAAAAGGCTGATTTTTTGAAAAGAAAAATAAAATTGATAGACCATTAGTGAGATTAAGCAAAAACAAACAAACAAAAACAACAACAACAACAAAAACACAAAACTCCAAAGAAGCTCAATTAGAAATGAAACAGGAGATATAACAACAGATACCACAGAAATGCAAAAACATAATTCAAGTCTACTATGAACACCTTTACACACATAAATTAGAAAACCTAGAGGAGATGGATAAATTCCTGGAAAGATATACCCCTCCAAGATTAAACCAGGAAGAAATAGAAACTCTGAACACACCAATAACAAACAGCAAGATTGAAACAGTAATAAAAAAATTTGCTGACAAAAAAAAGTCCAGGACCAGACAGATTCACAGCTGAATTTTATCCGATATTCAAATAATTGATGCCAACTCTACTGACACTATTCTACAAGACAGAGAAAGAGGCAATCCTCCATAAATAATTCTGTGAAGCCAGTATCACCCTAATACCCAAACCAGGAAATGACACAACAAAAAAAGAAAACCGCAGACCGTATATATCCCTGATGACTATAAATGCAAAAATCCTTAATGAAATACTAGCTAACAAAATCCAACAGCATATCAAAAACATAATCCACCATTATCAAGTGGGTTTCATACCAGGGATGCAGGGATGTTCCAACATCTGCATGTCAATAAATGTGATACACCACATAAAGAGAAGTAAAAACGAAAATCACATGATCATCTCAACAGACACAGAAAAGGCATTTGACAAAATTCAGCATCACTTTATGATTAAAACCTTCAGCAAAATTGACACAGAAAGGTCATACCTTTAATGTTATAAAAGTCATCTATGACAAACCCACAGCCAACATGATACTGAATGGGGAAAAGTTGAAAGCATTCCCTCTGAAAACTGGAACAAGACAAAGATGCCCACTCTCACCACTCCTCTTCAACATAGTACTGGAAGTCCTACCCAGAGCAATCAGACAAGAGAAAGAAATAAAGGGCATCCAAATCGGTAAAGAGGAAGTCAAACAGTCACTGTTTGCTGATTATATGATTGTATACCTAGAAAAGCTGAAATATTCCTATGAAAATCTCCTGAAATTGACAAATGAAATCAGCAAAGTTTCAGGATACAAAATTAATGTACATAAATCAGTAGCTCTGCTATATACTAACAGCAACCAAGCTGAGAATCAAATCAAGAGCTCAATCCCTTTTACAATAGTTGCAAAAAAGTAAAATACTTAGGAATAATCCTAACCAAGGAGGTGAAAGACCTGTACAGGGAAAACTAAAACAGTGTGGAAGAACTCACAGATGGCACAAACAAATGAAAGCACATCCCATGCTCATGGATGGTTAGAATCAATATTGTGAAAATGACCATAATAACCACACTGCCAAAAGTAATCTACAAATTCAATATGATTCCCATCAAAATACCAGCATAATTCTCCATAGAACTAGAAAAAACAATCTTAAGACTCATATGGAACCAAAACGAGCCTGCATGGCCAAAGTAAGGCTAAACAAACAGAACAAATCTGAAGGCATCACATTACCTGACTTTATACTATAAGGCCATAGTCACCAAAACAGTATGGTATTTTTTTTTCTTTTTTTTGAGACAAAGTCTCACTCTGTCGCCCAGGCTGGAGTGCAGTGGAGCGATCTTGGCTCACTGCAAGCTCCACCTGGCGGGTTCACGCCATTCTCCTGCCTCAGCCTCCCAAGTTGCTGGGACTACAGGCGCCCGCCACCATGCCTGGCTATTTTTTTGTATTTTTAGTAGAGACGGGGTTTCACTGTATTAGCCAGGATGGTCTAGATCTCCTGACCTCGTGATCCGCCCCCCTTGGCCTCCCAAAGTGCTGGGATTACAGGCGTGAGCCACCGCGCCTGGCAACAGCATGGCACTTCTATGAAGATAGGCACACAGATTAAAGGGAACAAAACAAAGAACCCAGAAATAAAGCCAAATACTTACAGCCAACTGATTGTCGACAAAGCAAGCAAAAGTATAAAGTAGGGAAAGGACACCCGATTCAACAAATGGTGCCGGGATCATTGACAAACCGCGTGTGGAAGAACGAAACTGGACCTTCATCTCTCACTTTATACAGAAATGAACTCAAGATAAATCTAGGAGTTAAATCTAAGATTTGAAACTATAAAAATTCTAGAAGGTAACATTGGAAAAACTCTTGCAGATATTGGCTTAGGCAGACTTCATGACTGAGAATCCAAAACAAATGCAACAAAAACAAAGATAAATAGATGGGACTCAATGAAACTAAAATGCTTTTACACAGCAAAAGAAATAATCAACAGAGTTAACAGACAATCCACAGAGTAGGAGAAAAGCTTCACGATCTATACCTTTGACAAAGGACTAATATCCAGAATCTACAAGAAACTCAAATCAGTCAGGAAAAATCAAACAGTCCTTTCAAAAAGTGGGCTAAGGACTTTTTTGCGAATTGCAAAAAATGCCAATTTTTGCAATTCGCAATTGCAAAAGTATGGAACCAGCCAAATTCCCATCGATCAGCGAGTGGAAAAAGAAAATGTGGTGTGTATATATATACACACACACACACATATATATATGTATACACACACACATATATGTGGCTAAGTAGTATTCCATGCTGTGTATGTATGTATACGTGCATGTATATATATGTGTGTATATATGTATACATACATACACACATACACACCACGGAATACTACTCAGCCATAAAAAGGAATGAACTAATGGCATTTGCAGCAACCTGGATGGAATTGGAGATCGTTATTCTAAGTGAAATAACTTACGAATACAGAACCAAATATCGTATGTTCTTGCTCATAAGTGGGAGCTAAGCTATGAGGACGTGAAGGCATAAAAATGATATAATGGACTTTGGGGACTTGGGGGAAAGGATGTGAGGGGGGTGAGAGATAAAAGACTACACATTGGGTAGAGTGTACTGTGCTTGATTGATGAGTGAACCAAAATCTCAGAAATCACCACTAAATAACTTATTTATGTAATCAAACACTCCGTTTCCCAAAAACCTATTGAAATAAAGATAATAAAAAAGTCTTTATTTTACATTTAAATATACTTTTCTGTAGTATGTATTTATTGGTCCTAGACTTATAACTATATAGAAACGTCTAAAACTTTAAATTTTAAAAACAATTATGTTTCCCATTCTTTTTCTTGAACTCTTATTAGATATTTGCCTATTTGTCAACATCACTCATGAAAGTGGATCACAGAAGAAAACAAAAATTATTTGTTATTTTATCTTATTAAAAAACAAAGACCAAGTTAATCAATGTTGAAGTGTTTTTGAATTCTGAGATACTTCCTTTCTTTGAGGAAATCTAAAATGTGAGAATTTTTTGATTCATTCATACATAGGGCAGTATTTCTAAATCAGATTATATAAAGATTGGCAAACTGATTTTAATGAAGCTTAAAATTTATAAATGATCACAAGATAACACATTTTATTCTGAGAATGAGTTTGAATGGTTTTTCTATAGACTTTTCTACTTGAAGAAAATATGAAAAGGAAGTCAAATCTCTGTACCTGTTAATATTTTCAAATTTAGTTAAAAATTAGAAGAATAAAAGCTAATTTTTATCTACTTATTGGGTCAGAGTTAAGTATTTTTTTAATTAGCTAACTTCTACTATTGCTTATAATTATATGTGGCAATTTTCCAACTTGCTTTACAGCTCTTATTTTAAAGTTTAACTATCTTCCCAGTGAAAAAGCTGTGAGGACAGACAAGATTTCTGAGAGTTTTACACTTTGGGTATTTTTGACATTGTGGAAGGTTATGTTACACCAATGACTAAATTTCTTCTTTGCTAACTATGTACCTAATCTGTTCTAAAAAATGGATGTTGAAATATTTTCTCAGTGATATATTCCTAAGAACATATGGAATGAAAGGCATCAGCTAAATAAAAATCACCATACCCTATTCTTTGGAAGAGGTATTGTAATTTTTGCTAGCAAAGATATTAAAATGGTCTGTTCAAGAGAAATTGTAAAAGAAAAATGATTTCATATACAAGTTGAATAACAATTTAAAACTATCAACTATGTATGACAAAAAGTTATTTATAGTATATTACACAGTTTACCTATTATTCAGATAAATATGCATTTAAAAAGCAATAAACTTCAATTTGTGAATTTTATCGTGACATTATTGAAACCTCTTATCTCTCTTTACACTTACCATGTAAAGTACATTTTATGTAATTTAAAATAATATGACATGGCACTTAATTATTTAAAAGAAGAACCAAACCATCTCTGGTAATGGAAAATTATGATTGAATTGTCAAATAATTATATAACAGTTGAGGACTGATAAATAGCTGAAAAGTTTCCCAATATGATTAGAAATTTGAAAAAAAGTTGAATTTTCCTGACAATTAGTGATGTTGAACACCTCTTCATGTGCTTTTATTTATTTATTTTAACATATTCTTTGGAGAAATTTCTACTTATATTCTTTGCTCATTTTTTATTTTTTTTTGTTTGGTTTCATTTGCTATTGAGTTGTAGGAGCTCCTTATATATTTTTGCCATTAACCTCTTATCAGATGTGATTTGTAAATATTTTCTCCCATTCCATGAATTCTTTTATGCCTCTGTTGTTTCCTTTGCTGTGTAGAAACTTAAATTTGATGGAGTCCCACTTGTATATTTTTGTTTTTGTTGCTTGTAGTTTTGGTGTCGTATCCAATAAATCATTTCCTAGACCAACGTCAGGATGCTTTTCCCCTGCGATTTTTTTCTAGAGTTTTACAGTTTTAAATCTTACATAAAACAAGGAGATATCACTTCACATGTATTATGGTGGCGATTGTAAAAAAAAGATAACAAATGTTGGCGAGGATGTGGAGAAATCGATGTCATTGTACATGATTTGTGAGAATGTAAAATGATGCAATTGCTATGAAAAACAGTATAAAAGTTCCTCAAAAAATTAAAAAATAGAACTAGCATATATCATGCAACAATGTCACTTATTGAAATGTATCTAAAATAATTAAAATCTGGATCTTGAAGAGACATCTGCCCTCTCATGTTTGTTGCAGTTTTATTCGCAATAGCCAATATACAGAAACTACTCAAATATCTATTGACAGATGAACGGATAAACAAAATATGGCATATATATTATTCAGCCTCAATAAAGAAAGAAATTCTGGCCAGTTGTGGTGGCTCACGCCTGTAATCCCAGCACTTTGGGAGGCCGAGGCAGGTGGTTCACCTGAAGTCAGGAGTACCAGACCAACTCCTTCTCTACTAAAAATACAAAAATTGGCCAAGTGTGTTGGCATATGCCTGTAGTCCCAGCTACTCGGGAGGATCGCTTGATCCTGGGAGGCGGAAGTTGCTGTGAGCAGAGATCGCGCCACTGCACGACAGCCTGGGCGATAGAGCAAGCCTCTGTCTCAAATAAATAAATAAGTACATAAATACATGAATACGAGATTCTGCCATATACAACAGCATAGATGAACTTGGACGATATTGTGCTAAGTGGAATAGCCAATCACAAAGGACAAACAATTTATGATTCACTTATATGAGTTATTCAAAAAAGTCAAACTCATAGAAAAACAATTGAATGGAGGTTTCTAGGGACAGAGGGCAGGAGAAATGGAAATTGCTATTTAATAGGTACACAGTTTTAGTTGTACAAGATAAGTAAGTTCTACAGATCTGTCACAACTCTGTTCCTATAGTTAACAATATTGTATTGAATACTTAAAACTTTGTGAAGAGGGTATATCTCACATTAACGTTTAGACAACTATAAAAAATAGACATATTTTTTAGAAAAGAAATTTGAGAGTTGACATGATCATTAAAATGTCACAAATTTTGGTAATTTCTCATAACTTTCATATCACATAATTTGAGTGTGTTCATTTGAACATTCTTTACCCAGGGTCTTAATAGTAAATATAAAAATAATTATGTGCTAAAAAATAATTAAAAATAATAACTAACACATTTAAGGAGGCCAATTTAATTTTCACAGACTTTCACACTTCAGTGTGCACTAAAATCAGTAAAAGTGACACAGCCACCCATTTCCCAAATTCATTTTGTCATGGAAAGCTACAGAAGATATCTTTTGAGAATGTCATTCTATTGCAGTGCTTTCAAACTATCTGGGGTAAAGGATTAAAAATATCTACTTTGTGTAGGCTAATACTTTTATAACATATAATACAAATTATTATAAAATAAACACATACAAAAATATGGCCATCTAATTTTATAATCAGATCTAAAAAAAATTATGTCTAGATACTCTTAAGTATTCCTATAGACTTACTCTCATGTTGTATACTTCATCTCATCAGGTTTTGAAAACATACCTCTTTACTGGCAACAATGCAAGGGACAGATTTTAAGTAGTAATGCTTGCTAGAATACACTTTGTGAAACAGGCCTTGAAGTAAAATACTCCATTGCTCCTTCTATAGCCTCAATGACTAAATGAAAGAAGTGTAGTACAACTTTTGCTTAAAACTTTCTGTAGAAGATAACCTAACTCGGTTTTTCAATTTTTCTTCCACCCTCTCTCTCCTGTTCTGTTTTTCGTTCTTCCTTTTTTTCCTTTAATAATGATCCATTATTTGAAAAAGCTTTATTTAAACTATATAAGAAGAAAAGTGTGATGTAAAATTTTGTACCAGATATGGATACTGTGGGAAATACAAAATAATGATAAAATATATGTTCTCCTGTTAGGGAGATGGTATGTACATAAGTAATTTGTAATATAAGTGCCATAATGCCACAAAAGAATATCATAGTTTGCTACAGGAATTCAGTAGACACTGTCTTTTAGCGTTAAAAAATGATTGTCATATCTGTTTCAGTTTCCATGGATTTGTAGATTTATGCTCTCGGTAGTTATACAGCATGTCTAATGTCTCCGCAATTCAGCCAGCTTGTATATATCTGAAAACAGCTATCATTTCCACCCAGCATCTACTCTTTCTAACACTTAAAATCACCAGTTCTAGCAACCATTTGTGTGGCAATGACATCATTCTATATTACTCAAACCAGTTATTTCATTTATTTCACAAGTATGCTGTACTGACTATAAAATAAAATGAAGCTTATAAAGTTACCTTGTCATTTACGTAAAATCAAATGATATAGATGACCTTCAGTCAGCTAATTCAGGTCATAGTACTGGGAAGATTGTTTTGTATGTTTGATAAGGCTGTTTAGAAGCTTCTCAATTTTACTAATCTTTTCAAACAAACAACTTTTGGTTCAATTGATTTTTCTCTATTGATTTTCTCTATTTCACTGATTTCTGCTTCTGTTTTTATTACTTCTCTCTACCTGTTTACTTTTTGTATAAATTGCTCTTCTTTTTCTAGGTTCTCAAGGTAGTTGGTGAGATCATTGATTTTTAGCTCTTATTTTTTAATGTAAGTATTGATTGCTATAAATTTCACTCTAAGCACTACTTTATTTGTTCACACATACTGTGATATGTTGCATTTTCATGTTAATACAGTTTTAAATAAATACTAAATTCTTGTGACTTTTTTGGTATATTAATTTATTTGGAGGTGTGTTAAGTTCCAAATACTTGTGTATTTTCCACATATATTTCTGACATTAATATGTAGTTTAATTCAATTGCTGTCAGGTAACATTATACTATGAAATTTACTGAGACTCATTTTATGGCTCAGGATACTCTTTATCTTGGTGTATGATACCTGTGCATGAGAGAGCAATATATATTCTACTATAAATTACACTTAGGTCTAGTTTGTTGGTAGAGTTTTTGAATAAGATCTCTGTATCCGTAATATTTTTTTAAACTTCTCAATTACTCAGAGAAGAGTGTTGAAATATCCAACTACGATTCTGAATTTCTGAAGTCCTTTTAGTAACAGTAAATTTTGTATTTGCATTTTTAAAGCTCTGTTATTATATACATTCATTTTAATAATTTTTGTAATTAATGAAATAACCATTTTGTCATTATTGTAGCTTCCTCTTAATTACTGGTAAAACTCTTTACCTTGAAGTTTACTTCTTCTGATATGTAGTAGAGCTACTCCAGTATTCCTATAATTAGTGTTTGTATGTAGACTTTTAAATATTTTCTTTAAACCTTTGTTTTTATATTTAAGATGCATTACTTGCTTAGCAATATCGTTCTACTAATTAGAATGTTTAGACCATTTACATTTAATATAATTACTGATGTGGTTAATTTTAAATCTACTATTTTGCTATTTATTTTCCACTTTGTTTCTCTTTTTTCTCTTTTTTGGTAAAATTAATTTTTTTTAGGGTTACACTTTATCTTCAGTATTAGAGAAATTTAAATCTTTTTTTGTTTAGTGATTATTCTAGGGTTTATGATATACATTTTTCCTCACCAATATCTAACTTCAAACAAAAATAATAGTGTGACACTTGATATATAAGAGTTTTCAACATTGTACTCCATTCCCCACCCTCCATATGTTTTCTGACATTTGTGTTGATCTTACAATGTATTGTTACTACTTTCAGTCATGGTTATATTTTAACAATACGTAAATAAAGAAAAACCCTTTTTTATATTTTCCTATATATTTGCCTTTGTCTCAGTTGGTCTTCGTTTTGTTTGTATAGATTACTTTTCATGTGGTATAAATTTTCCCCTAGCTAAATAATTTTCTGTAAAATATACTGTAATTCATACCTCCAGTGATGAATTCTGTTTCTAATGATTGGGAAATAATCTTGATTATGCTCTTTGAAACAAATTTTTGATGATGTAGACATTAATATGTCACAGTTGTTATTCCATTGTCTGTTGACCAGGAGGGTTTCTGCTGAGAAGTCTATTGTTAATTTCTTTTTTGCTCCCTTTCCTCTGGTGCTTTTAATGTTTTCAGCTTTATCAGTGGATTTTGGAAATTTGGCTATGATGTACTTTGGTGTGTTTTTCTTCACATTTCTTCTGATTCGATACATGAGAGTTTCTTGAACCTGTGTGTTTACAATTTTTATCAAATTTGGGAAAGTGTTGGCCATTATTTCTATAAACATTTTTCTGTCCTTCTTCCCATTCCTTTCTCAGTTTCCAGTTACATGTATGTTATACTGCTCAATATTGTTATATAGGTCACTTCTGTTGTATTCATTTAAGTCTTTAATCTCTTTGATGCTGTTCCTATGTTTTCAAGTTCTGAAATTTTTCCTGCAGTATCTACCCTGCTGTAAATCCAATTCAGTGCATTTTTAACTTTAGATATTATTTAACTTGCAAAGAAGTAACAGCTTAAGATAATTTATATATCATATTTTCTAAAAATATACAATTTAATTTTTATTCATAGATGTTTCATTTGTATCTCATTTGTTTATGGTGTTGATTATGTAGAGTATATTTATAAAATTTATATTAGCAGTCTTGAAGTTGTTATCCACTAATTTCATTTCCGTCATTTATGTTTTATGGATGTTTTCCTTTAGTAACATATACATATTTCCTTTCCTCTTTGGAGGTTTGTTACATTTTGACTGATTGTCAGATATTGTTAAATTTTTGTAGCTGAGCACTGGATTTTTTATGTTCTTTTAAAAAAGTGTGGATTTGATTCTGGGAGGCATTTTAAGTTATTTCAGAATAAATATGATATTTTTGAAGTTTGATAAATTAATTTTAATGTTTTTGGAAATATGAGTCCAGATTAGCCATTGTTCAGACTCTAGCCTCATTATTAAGGTGTGACTCTTTATGCAGTATTATATTTTGTCTTTTATTTTGAGGTCTCTCTGTTCTACCTAACGAAAATCAAGCTACTCTTAGAGATATGTGAGCTATGGACACTTTTTAGTCTATTTATTACTCCGTATATGGGGAATTTTAAACAAGCCACGTACGGTTCATCACTCATCTAAAGACGGATCTGACTTTGTATTCTAATGCAAATTCTACCCACTTTAGACTCTCTGAATGCCAATATGTGTATCCTCTATTCAATGAGACTCCAGGTTCTGGGTTCCTACTATCTGCAATGCAGCAATAAAATTGACTCAAGGATGTAGTTGAGTTGGCGAAATCACAAGGCTCCTCTCATTCTATTTGATAAAATACTACTCAACAAAATGAACAAACTACTGATACATACAATAATGAATGGATTTCAATGCATTTTGCTAAGGGTAAAAAAAAAGCTAATCTCAAAAGGTCACATGCTATATGATTCAATTTATATAATATTCTTGTAATGACAAAATTACAGACATGGAAGAAAGATTAGTGGTTTCCAAGAATTAAGGATGGTGGTTATTAGGTTAGTGTAATTATAATGGAACCATATGAGGGAGACCTTTCTGTTTATGGAATAGATTGGTACCTTGATTGCAGTGTTGGTTATACAAAACAATATATGTGATAAAATGGTATAAAACTATACAAGTTGTAGCAATGTCAATTTCTTAGTTTGCTATTATGCTTAGTTACATAAGTTGTCTCTATTGAGGGAAATGAGATGAAGTGTACATAGGACCTCTCTGCCTTTTCTGCATCTATTGAGAAAATCATGTGGTTTTTGTCATTGGTTTTATGTGATGGATTATGTTTATCGATTTGTGTATGTTAAAAGAGCCTTGCATCGAGGGATGAAGCCAACTTGATTGTGGTGAATAAGCATTTTGATGTGCTGCTGGATTCAGTTTGCCAGTATTTTATTGAGGATATTCTCATCATCATCAATGTTCATCAGGGATATTGGCCTGAAGTGTTATTTTTTGTTGTGTCTTTGCCAGGTTTTGGTATTAGGATGATGCTGACTTCATAAAATGAGTTAGGGAAGAGTCTCTCCTTTTAAATTGTTAGAATAGTTTCAGAAAGAATGGTACCAGCTTCTCTTTGTGCCTCTGGTAGAACTCGGCTGGAGCACAAATGTTTAAATCTTTTGTTTTGAAATTCTATCTTAAAGATTAAAAACTATTAAAATAATAAAGTTCCTAAAATCCATGGTTAAAGAAAGAAAATAATTTAAAAACCAAATTTTTCAAAATATTTCTGGGAATTTGAGGGAAAATAAGACAAAATTAAAGCAGAGTAAAGAGAGAAGTGTCATAAATTCTTGATCTGACAAGAAGTATGGTGTCATGTTAGGTAAATATAAAAGATTCTGTTATAATTCCATCACTCATCTTATGAAGAACATTAAGGTGCTGCATATGACAGAAACTGTTATGGAGATAGATGGAAAGCTCTCCATTTTAAGTACATTCATTGCTTCAGATCAAGAAAGCTCAAAAGCAACAACTTTGGTTTACTGAGATCGAGTAAACAAAATGTAAATTGTATATTATAATTTATGAAAGACATGACAAGTTTCATGAACTGAAGGAAATCTTGAATTTACAGATCCAGAAATGCCAGGTAAGAACTAGTTATATCATGGCCACTTGTTTTATAATGGTAAAGACAGCATTTTACCATTCATCAGACAAAAAATCCATACAATTTGTCTATAAAGGAATGGACCACTATAGACTGTAGTCCATAATATAGAACACCAGAAGACAATGATTCAAGGTGTGGTTCAATAATTTGATGTCTAAAAAATATTGTCATTTTTGTAATACTGCAAAGAAAACAATCCCTAGATACATGATCGTTAATTCTGTGGTACTAGGGGACGTTATTGTAGGTCATCATATTATCGTGTAGAGCCAATGTCTTGTTAGTTTCAATTGAATTCTGTAAGAGAAGAACTTAGTCTGGAGCAGCCAATTTGAAAGCAGAGGTAAAAGGAGAAGTGTTGTGGAAACTATCCAGGAAAGTTGCTTAAAAGAGCCAATTTAACTGGAAGAACTATCGCTCTTGCATTCTCTTCTTTCTTCCAGACTGCAAACATTCTATTTAATGGCTGCAGCTCTAGCATCCTTCTTGGATTATGAGGTAATCTTGAGAATGGAAGCCATGCTCTTTGAGGTAAAGTAGAAAGTTAAACACTTTAGTCACTGGTGGATTGCCTGCCTCTAGGTTTCCTCAGTGTAAGGCAGAAATACACTATCGTATTTAAATCGATATTCTTTTGAAATTTTTTCTGTGTTGTCCAAACCATTTTTTGCCTTGTAAAACTGTGTATAATAAGAAAACAAAATTCTGTCCAGGAATATAGTTACTAAGATAAAATAAATAGTTTCACAAATGAACTATGTAAATTGTCATGCAAACAAATAATTATTAGGAGATGAAAGAGTCATGAAATTTCACTGATTACAACATTAAAGCTTAATCACTATGTTATTATGTGCTAAATTCCTGCCTTATAGAATACTGTTTCAAGCATCTAATTCTTTACATTAATTTTGTTATAATTTGTCTTTTCTAGGTAGTAGTACTTTCTGTGAAATAAGAACATTTAAACATAAATGTTGAAAGCACCACCCATAAACATTGGAAGATACTGCTTAGGAAGTTTGGCCTGAAATTCAAAAGATTTCCCTCCAACTATGAGAAAATGAGTCATTATTAACTGAGGGCAAACTTATTGACTTACAGCAGTAAGAGGAATCTGCCCCCCAAAATAGTAATGGAACAGGTTAGAAACATTGCTTTTAGTCTTTTAGTCATTCATTTGTTGTGTATTCCTGAATATGACTCTTACTAAAGGACTTGTATATGGACAAACATTGCTAACCGATTAACCTTCAATGTTATAGTATATTGGAGAAATTTTGGAGCAGGCATATTGAAAACTAATACCTATGAACCTATTAAAGTTCAACCACCAGTATTTTGAATATTGATCATTTTAAAAATTATTATTCCTTGTAAAGATGCATAACATGAAGAGACTTATTTTGAAATGATTAGTTAAAAATTTCATCTGAAGAACAAAAGCCAATTCTGGGTGATGGAGAATTTAAAGTTCTAAAATGTTAAACTTCAATGTGTTTTAAAAATACAATTGAAAGTTTTACTGAGGTCAGGAGATTGAGACCATCCTGGCTAACATGGTGAAACCCTGTCTCTACTAAAAATACCAAAAACAAAACAAAACAAAAATTAGCCAGGCGCAGTGGCGGGCGCTTGTAATCCCAGCTACTTGGGAGGCTGAGGCAGGAGAATGACGTGAACCCGGGAGGTGGAGCTTGCAGTGAGCCGAGATCGCGCCACTGCACTCCAGCCTGGGTGACAGAGCGAGACTCCGTCAACAAACAAACAAAAAGCAAACACACACACACAATGGAAGAGAATGATAGAAATGAAGACCAATGTAATGGCATTTATTTGAAACTATGAAATTTTCAGTTTTAGAATAAGAATTGAAAAATATTTTGAATTTATACATATGTTTGGAAAATAAGTAACTTCCTCAGATATCCTAAAATATTGATTTATATATCGTTAAAATATATTTACTACAGTTTACCACATTCCAGAAAGAACAACAATATGCAATATAACAAATATCACATTGCTGCTAAAAATACCTTAATTTTAAATTTATTTGAATTATTGGTGTTTTCATGGGGCTGCCTTGAGGAGTCAAATAAAAATCTAAAATTGACAGGCATATACACATATATATGTATATATACACTATATATCCCTGGAGCCTCTATATATCTCATAAACCATATCTCTGGTTCCCTGGCCATAGGCACCACAGGTAGCTATGTGAATTAAAATAGGCCAAAGGAATCCTCCCTTGGAACTTATACAATTAAGAATCACAAAAAAGCGTTAATACTAATTCTTATCAGTTAGCAAAGCCATAGGATTTCATAAATTCAGGAGTCATGTTTTGTGTCTTGAAAAGTCTTGTGTCTTGAAAAGTAGAGAAAGTCAGGAATGTAAAATGATATCTGAAACCAGAAAACAAAAATTAAAACAAATTATCTCTATGTAAAATAAAATTAAATTAAAAAGGGAGAGAGGATGAAAGGGCCCTGGAAACATTACCTAGTTGCTTAGTTCTAGTTGTCCGTAAGTGCCAGTCACATCCCCATTCTTCACAGAGCTTTCTTATTTAAACTTACTGGTCCGTTCATGTCTTTTGCCCATTTGTTGTTGATATATTTTTTTCTTGCTAATTTGTTTGAGTTTGTTGTAGATTCTGGATATTGGTCTTTTGTCAGTTTATAGATTGTGAAGATTTTCTCCCACTCTGTGGGTTGTCTGTTTACTCTGTTGACTGTTTCTTTTCTTTTTTTTTTTTTTTTGCCATGCAAAAGCTTTTTAGTTTAATTAAATATACAAATGGACAACAAACATATGAAAAAAAATGCTCAACATCACTAATGATCAGAGAAATGCAAATCAAAACCACAATGCGATACCACCTTACTTCCACAAGAATGGCTGTAATCAAAACAAGTGAAAAAATAATAGATGTTGGTGTGGATGAGGTGAAAAGAGAATACTTCAACACTGCTGGCGGGAGTGTAAACTAGTACAACCACTATGGAAAACAGTGTGGAGATTCCTTAAAGAACTAAAAGTAGAGGTGCCATTTGATCCAGCAATCCCACTACTGGGTATCTACCCAGAGGAAAAGAAGTTATTTCCTAAAAAGTTACTTGCACAGGCATGTTTGTAGCAACACAATTTGCAATTGCGACAGTGTAGAACCAACCCAAATGCCCATCAATCAATGAGTGGATAAAGAAAATGTGGTCTATTCATATGATGGAATACCAGTCAGCCATAAAAATAAATGAATTAATGGCATTTGCAGCAACCTGGGTGGGCCTGAAGACTATTATTCTAAGTGAAGTAACTCAGGCATGGAAAACCAAACATCGTATTTCTCACTCATAAATGGAAGCTAAGCCACGAGGAGGCAAAGGCGTAAGAAGGACACAGTGGACACAGTGGAGACTCAGCGGGGAAGAGTGGGAAGGGGGAGAGGGATAAAAGACTACAAAGCCTACAAATACGGTGCAGTATGCTGCTTGGGTGATGGGTGCACCAAAGTCTCACAAATCACCACTAAACAGCTTATTCATGTAACCAAATAACACCTGTTCCCTAGAAACCTATGGAAATAAAAATTTATTTGAAAAAAAACTTACTTGTGTTTCAGGAGCCACTATCTTTCCTGTTTCCATTAAGTCTCTGTCATTTGCATCTGAGAAAAGGTATCTGATTGATGTAGAATTTGGGGAGGCAGTGAATACTCCACCAGCTGGATGAAAAGTCAGCAGTCTTTATTAGAAGGAGCAAAGTAGTTTGTTAAATAAGACATTGGGCATATGTCTTGAGCTCTGAGAGATAGCTAGCTATAAGAAACTTGAGCAAATGTAAATGTATTATAACCCTCAGCAAAGGGTTTTAAGATTGAGATAATTTATCAAATCCTCTGAAAAGTTATACAGAACAACACAAGTATATAGATTTTTTCTCAAATCAGCATTATTGAGGTATAATTTACATGTTACAAAACTGCCTATATTAAGTGTGTATTTCAATAAGTTTTGACTGATATATACATCTCTACTATGCTCAAAATGTAGAATATTTCCATTGTTCCCCCAAATATTCTCCTATATTTTGTAGCTAAATTCCCCTACTCTTAATTCTCAGGAAAAAACTAATCTGCTTTATGTCATTATAGATTAATTTTTGCCTGTTCTAGAATTTTTTATAAATAGAATCATGCAGTAAACATTTTTGCATCCAGGTTCCTTTTCACACTCTAGTATTTTTTAGATTCATCTATGTGGTTGCTTCTAGTATTAGTTCATACTTTTTGAAAAATATCACAAATTGTTTAGCATTCATATGTTTATGAATTCCTGAGGTGTTTCTAATTTGGGACTAATAGAATAAAGTTGCTATAAATATTCTTTCATGAGTTTTGTTTTCTTTCTTTAAATTTGATTTTTGTGGTATGGAAGTTATCAAACATATAGAAAAGCAGACATTTTACAATGAGTCTCCATGCAACCACTGATTATTCTACTATTAACATTTTACTATAATTGATTTGTCACTTTTTGTCTATTTTTATTTCTCAATTCATTTTATTATTATGAATTTCAAAGTTAGCTAGAAATATTAGTAAATGCCACCATATATATTTTAGCATATATATCATTAAGCACAGTTTAATGTATATTTGCTGTTCTCATTTTTCTTCTAGGGTTAAATTTATGTAAAGTAAAATGCATAAAGTGTACCTTCCTAGTTTTAACATATTTATATAGTGACCCAAACCTGTACTAATATCTGGAACATTAGTAGCACACAAACAGTTCTCCCATGCTCTCAAACTCTGCCCCACCACCAAAAGGCTAACATTTGAAAAATATTTTTTTATCTTAAACACATTCCACTAGATCATAAAATTTCAATGAGTGTAACCATGTAATATAGACATACAGGGCATCTTTTTTCAGCATGTTTTTGATATTTATTCATGTTGTATATATCAGTAGTTTATTCCTTTTTATTACCAAATACCATTCTATTGTATGGATATACCACAGCATGTTTATACATTCTAGTATTAATGACACATTACCTGTTTCCAGTTTTGGGCTGTTGTAAAAACTTACTGTACATGTATTTTTGTGGACATATGTTTTCACTGGGCTTAGTTATCTGTAGGTAAAATTTCTGATCTAGAGTATGTGCTATTTAGTTTTATTACAAATGGGCACATCTTTTTCTGCAGGGGTTGTACCTTTTTACCAGCAACATTTTTGAGAGTCTGTTGGCATTGCTCATTCTTTAAATTTTACCACTTTGATAACACTTAAGTATTCCCTATCTATTCTTTTTTTAAAAAATTAATTTTTTTTAGAGCAGTTTTAGGATCAAAGCAAAATTTAGCAAATTTAGCAGAAGTCATATAGCATTCCCATATATGCCCATAGCCCCCACAGGGGCAGAGCCTCCACCATTATCAGCATACCCCATCAGGGTGATACATTTTTTACAATTAATGAGCCTACATTGACACATTATCATCACCCAAAGTCATAATTTACATCAGCATTCACTTTTGGTGTTGCACATTCTATTGAACAAATGTATAATGAAATACATCCACCATAGTAGTATCATACAGAGCAGTTTAGTGCCCTAAGAATCTTCTGCACTCTGCTTGTTTATCTCCCTTTCCCTGCTAACCGCTGACAATCACTGATCTTTTTACTTTTTCCATAATTCTGTCTCCAGAATGTCATACTGGAAGACAACATTGTCACAATGTCAGTTATTTCCAAGTTGATTAATAGATTCAATGCAATCCCAAACAAAATCTCAGCAATCTAGTTTTTAGATATTGATGAATTGATTATAAAGTTTATACTGAGAGGCAAAAGATCCAGAATAGCCAACATGATATTGAAGGAGAAGAACAAAATTTGAGGACACCACGTGACTCCAAGAATTACTATTAAGCTGTCATGATCAAGAAAATGTGGTATTAGTGAAATAATAAATAGATCAATGGAACAGAGTAGAGTTAATAAATAGATTCACTTTGATAAAGATCAGTTGACTTCGATCAGTTGTCAAAGATAAAGATCAGTTGTCAAAGTCAAACTGATCTCTGAAAAAGAAGCAAGGACAATACAGTGAAGAAAAGATAGCCTTTTGAAACAATTGTTCTGGAACAACTAGACATTAATATGGAAAAAGAAAGAATCGCACACCCTTCACGAAATTTATTACAGTGGATCACAGACCTAAATGTACAACATAAAACTATAAAACTCCTAGAAGATAACATAAAAGAAAATCAAGATGACCTTGGGTTTGGCAATGACATTTAGATGCACCAAGAAACAATCTATTAAAGAAATGTCTGTGTGTGTTTGTGTGTGTGTGTGTGTGTGTCTGTGTGTGTGTGTATATATATATATTTATTTTTTGAGACAGTCTCACTCTGTCACCCAGGCTGGAGTGCAGTGGCCTGATCTCGGCTCACTGAGACCTCAGCCTCCTGGGTTCAAATGATTCTTCCGCCTCAGCTCTCTGAGTAGCTGGAATTACAGACATTCGTCACCATGCCCCGCTAATTTTAGTAGAGATGGTGTTTCACTATGTTGGCCAGGCTGGTCTTAAACTCCTAACCTCAGGGGATCTGCCTGCCTATGCCTCCCAAAGTGTTGAGATTACAGGCGTGAGCCACCTCGCCAGGCCCATTAAATAAATAATTGATTAGCTAGACTTCACTAAAATTTTCAAAATTCTGCTCAAGGAAAGATACTATCAAAATAATGAAAAGACAAGCCACAACTTAAAAAAAAATTGCAAAAGCCACATTTAATAAAGAATTGTCATCTAAAATATACAAATACCTCTTAAAACTCAGCAATAAGAATACCAACAACTTAATTAAAGACTGGACCAAAGAGTTTAACAGACACCTCATTACAAATATACAGATGGGAAATAAACACAAAAAAATTTTCCAAATTTAGTCTTTATCTAATTTTTGTCTATTTGTACTCATTACATTTTATATTAATTTTAGAACCAGTTTTGCACTATCTACAAACATTTCTGCTGGAATTATGGTTGAGATTGGTTTGAACTTGTACATTAATTTGAGAATAATTCTTCAGATTATGGGGTCTTAGCAATCCATAATCATGATATATCTCTCAAGTCTTCCTTTTTTGTTCACAGTTGTACTAATTTTATTGCATGCATTTAAGGTATACAATGATGTATTTTTAAACTTGTTTTAAATCTCCACAGGTTATTGGGGAACAGGTGTTGTTTGGTTGCATGAATATGCCGTTCAGCGGTGATTTGTGAGATTTTGGTACAGCCATCACCCCAGCAGCATACTGCACCCTATTTGTAGTCTTTTATCCTTCGCCCCCTTCCCACCCTTTCCCCACGAGTCTCCAAAGTCCATTGTGTCATTCTTAATGCCTTTGCCTCCTCATGGCTTAGCTCCCACTTATGAGTGAGAAAATAAGATGTTTGGTTTTCCATTCCTCAGTTACTTCACTTAGAATAATAGTCTCCAATCCCACCCAAGTTGCTGCAAATACCACTTGTTCATTTTTTTATGGCTGACTAGTATTCCATCATATAAATATACTACATTTTCATTATCCAGTAGTTGATTGGTGGGCATTTGGATTGGTTCCACATTTTTGCAATTGCAAATTGTGCTGCTATGGACATGCGTGTGCAAGTAACTTTTTAGGAAAATGACTTCTTTTCCTCTGGGTAGATACCCAGTAGTGGGACTGCTGGATCAAATGGTAGTTCCACTTTTAGTTCTTTAAGAAATCTCCACTCCACACTGTTTTCCATAGTGATTTTACTAGTTTATATTCCTGCCAGCAGTGTTGAAGTGTTCCCTTTTCACTGCATCCATGCCAACATCTATTATTTATTTATTTGTTTGATTATGGCTATTTTTGTGGAAGTAAGGTGGTATCACATTGTGGTTTTGATTTGCGTTTCTCTGATCATTAGTGATGCTGAGCATTTTTTCATATGTTTATCAGTCATTTGTATATTTAATTAAACTCACAAGCTTTTCCATGGTGAAAGGAACAGTCAACAGACAAATATATATTCCCCCTAAAATGTGGTATATTTATATGATAGAATACTACTCATATTTTCCCTCAAATATGTTTTCCAAACTTTTAGAGTTCTCTATTTCTTCAGGAACATTGATTATTCTTAGGTTTCATCATTTAACATAATCCCAGACTTTTTGGAGGTTTTGTTCATATTTTCTTACTCTTTTTTTGTCATTGTTGGATTGAGTTAATTCAAAGACCTTGTCTTTGAGTTCTGAAGTTCTTTCTTCTACTTGATGAATTACATTGCTGAGACCTTCCAAAGCATTTTGCATTTCTCTAAATGTCTCCACTTTTTCCCAAAGTTATTTTATTTGTGCTATTTTATTGAATATTTCTCCCTTCACTTGTATCCTTGTTTTAATTTCTTTACACTGGGCTTCACCTTTCTCTGGTGCCTCTCTGATTAGCTTAGTAACTAACCTCCTGAATTCTCTATCAGGTAAATCAGTGATTTCTTGTTGGTTTGGGTCCATCGCTGGTGAGCTAGTGTGATTTGTTGGAGGTGTTAAAGAACTTATTTTGTCACATTACCAGAGTTGGTTTTCTTGTTTCTTCTCATTTGGGTAGGCTCTGTCAGAGGGAAGGTCTAGGGCTGAAGGCTATTCTTCACAGTCTTTTGTCTCACAGGGAGTTCCCTTGATGCAATACTCTCCCACTTTTCCTATGGATGTGTCTTCCTGTGAGCCAAGCTGAAGTGACTGTTAGCTCACTTATGGATTTAGCCATCTAGCGAGTCCACTAGACTCCGGGCTGGTACTGAGTGTTATCTGCACAGAGTTCTATGATGTGAACATTCTGTGGGTCTCTCAGTCATGAATACCAGCACCTGTTTTGGTGGAGGTAGCAGGGAGGTGAAATGGACTCTGTGAGGGTTTTTAGCTTTGGTGGTTTAATGCACTATTTTTGCTCTTGTTGGCCTCCTGCCAGGAGGTGGCGCTTTCCAGAGAGCATCAGCTGTGGTAGTATGGGGAGGAACAGACGGTGAGTGTGTGGGGCCCTAAAACTCTCAAGGGTGTATGCCCTTTGTTTTCAGTTACCAGGGTGGATAGGAAAGGACCATTAGGTAGGGGCAGGACTAAGAGTGTCCTTGGACATGTCTTGCTGCAGCTGCTGTGGGAGATGAGAGTGACATTCCCAGGTCAATGGAGTTATATTTCTGGAAGGATTATGACTAACATTACTGTATCATGCAGGTTGTCAGGAAAGTGGGGGAAAGTTGGCAGTAACAGGTCTCATCCAGCTGCCACCTAATCTGAAGGGCCAGTCTCACTCCCACTGTGTCCCACCCCTAACAGCACCAATTCTGTTTCCAGGCAGTGGGTAAACAGGGCTGAGAAACTTGCCCCAGGCCACCTGCCTACCAGCCGGGAAAGCAAATATCGCTTTCCTTCTTCCCCCACAGGTGGAGTCTCCATGCCAAATTCACGAGTTCTGGCCAGGAGGCTTCTTGATCAGTTCAAATTGTAACATAGTTCAGCTGAAGACTTCCTTTTCCCTGTGGCCTTTTCCCAGTGCCTCTGGCCACCCTCCTGGAGGACCCCTGTGAGGCCAGGCAGAAACGGGTTGCTGGGGGACACAGTGAGCTCCCAAGACTTTTCCCACTGCTTCCCCTACTCCTGTATTTCCCTCAGTTCTCCAAGTTGACTCAGCTTCAGGTAACGTCAATATCTTCTCTTGATCTAGATCTTCAGTTTCCCTATTGGGAGGGGAGTGGTGTGTTCGGGGTTGGACGATCTCCCTTTTCCACTTCCACAGTTTGGGCACTTACAGTATTTGGGTGTCTCCTGGGTCCTGCAGGAGCAATCTGCTTCCTTCAGGGGGTCTGTGGGCCCTCTCAGGTCTCCTGATTTATCCCTGCAGTCATTCTGGAGCAACAATTCATGATGTGGGCCTCCAAACGCTCCTCTGTCTGTTCGAATCAGAACTGCAACCTAGTCCTGCCTCCTGTCTGTCATGATCCTCCAAACATTCCTAAACATTTTTAAACTTATATATAATAGATGTACATAGTTTTGGGCTAAATAGGGTAACTTAATACATTCATATAAATTGTAGATCAAATCTGGGTAAAGGGGGTGTCCATTATCTTAAATATTTGTCTTTTCTTTAGGCTAAATATTCAAGTTATTCTCTTCTTGCTATTTTGAAATGTACAGTAGATACATATACATGGTGAAGTGATTACTATAGTCAAGCAAATTAGCATAATTTGTATCATCACATTTCTTTTTTATTTTGTACTAAGATTGCCTAAAACTCACTTTCTTGGCAAATAACCAGTATACAATACAATGTTAAATATAGTTCTCACGTTGTATATTTGATATCTAAACTTATCCATCCTACATAAATGCAACTTTGTACCCTTTGATCAACATCTCAGGACACCCTTCCCTTCCACCACCCTGATAATCACTGTTTTACTCTGTTTCTATGTAGTCAACTTTTTAAAATGTTCTATGTATAAATGAGATCATGAAGCATTTTTCCTGCTGTGGGTGGCTGATTTCACATACTGTAATGTTCTCTAGCTCCATCCATGTTGCTGCACTGCAAATGACAGAATCTCATTTTTTATTAAGTCTCAATGTTTTTTGTGTGTGTGTGTGTATGCCATAATTTCTTTATCTATGGATCTATGGGATTGGGAGGATTCATACATTGTGTCCCAACTTTCCTGAGGCTCAGCTATGGCTACCAGACCATTTGTTAGATTAAATGAGTTAATAAAGTCTTTCCTTTTGTGACTCATTTTTCTTGTGTTTCTGATACAAGCCATAAGAATCCTAATATACCAATAATCTTTAGGCAATATAGGTGCCTTTAGAAATCTGTCAATGATAATGCATGTTAACCAATGATAAAACAAAGTGGAGCTTGCTAAAGACACAACGACAACAACAACAAAAAAGCATTGTTGGAAATACATATTCAAGTCTTTCCAAATATCTACTCTGGTATTTTGTGACTGATACGAACTCAGCATATGTTCATTAATTACCAGGAAAAGAAAATTGGGGGAAAATGATCCCCCAAATTTGGGGGATCTATATCTATATTGGAAAGATATAAAGTTACTTAAGCTAGTTTTATTTAAGTCATTTAAAATTAAAGTCAATTAAAGTTAAGATGTCATATATAAAGTATATGCTTTCTTTCTGTATTTTAGTTTTCATTTTACTTAACAGAACTCTGATTTCCACTACATGCTTCTGTAGTTAATGATCAATAAGTAACAATCAATACTATTAAACTATCAATGAATAAGGAGGGGAAATTTTATTTTCTCTATATAGTTGACCTCTGACTTATGATTTTTTTTTACCTTAAAATCATGTGAAAATGACAAGCCAACTCTCTTCTTGTTATGTGAAGCTGCAGCAAGCTGCAGCTCCTAGTCAGCTATGCAATGACAGTTAAACCATCAACAAATATCAGTAACCAAGTATGTTCTACTAGCTGTTCTCAAAAGTCATAGAAGAGAGAGAAATTGATGACCCTGCTGCTATTGCATACCCATCATCCAGCAATTAATTTTAGTTCAATGGTTTAAACATTCTTTCGGCCCAGTGTGCTTTCAGCTGTGTAGGGTAATAGTGAGACTCATAAAAAACATTCTGTTTTTTACTTCCAGTACAGTATTGAATAAATTACATGAGATACTCAACACTTTATTATAAAATATGCTTTTTGTTAGGTGATTTTGTCAAAGTGAATGTTAACATAAGTGTTGTAAGCATGCTTAAGGTAGGCTAATCATGTTTGGTAAGTTAGGTATATTAAATGCTTTTTCAATTTACCGTATTTTCAATTTAAAATGGGCTTCTCAGGATGTAACCCCATCATAAGTTTAGGAACATCTGAACCTCTTTTATCTTTCATACATCCCAAGACAAATGTAAAAATAATAACTATAAAAAAGATAACTTTGGGTATTACAATTTGAGAAGGAAATATTATTACAAATTAAATCAGTGCATTTTTATGATAATGGACCTAATTTCATATGATGCCTTGAACACATAAAACACTGCAAAATATGGTCATTAATAAGCCTGGTTTTCTGTTTGATAGCTTCCCTAGAAATATTAAACATGTGAAATGGGAAAAGCCTTTGATAGTTGGCTTTGAAATTTACATTAAATCAGTACCCTCATAGCTGTTGTATCACTCTGGAATCATGTCTGAGTTGTGATTTTGCAACGATCAGTGGTAGTATCCAAAGTAACACACAATACTTTGGTAGAATTTATGCTGTATCTGCAACTATAATGAACCTAGTCAGCTGCTTGGATCAATCAAGACTTTGTTTTAATTCAGAAAGAAAGCAGATGTAGATTTCCAGTTTGTTATCAGAGTTTGTGATCAAAAACATCAAATCAACTAAAAGTATTTATAGGGAGTGTGTGTGCGTCTATATGTGTGCATGTGTGTGTATGTGTAACAGAAATAAAAAGGAAGGAAAAATTACAAACTGAATTTTTATGGACTTACCAACAGTGTCCAGCATTAACTAACTGTAAATTCATGTTAATAATTTCCCAAAGCTGTATTTTAAGATATGTTATTTCTGCCTTAAAATAAATGCACACATACATATAACTGAAAACATATTTGAGTATAGAAATACACAACATTACACTTTGTTCTTTACCCAACGCCTTCTTCTCAGATTCCTTTCTCTTTTTTACAATAACAGTCCGAAGGCTAATAATCAGCAGACATCAAATCAAGACATGTTAGGAGTCTTAAAATACTACCTGAACCTAGAAGTGTGGACATCTTACTTGATACGTGTATGATGTTGGGTAAAACAAAACACAAAATTGTCACGAGAAGCCAAAGCTATTAAAACAGACCTTTACTTTTTCACTTTCTTTTAATTCACTTGAATGTTGAGTGCGGACATTGCATATATGGTAAGATTCATGCTGTTATTTCAAAGTTATATTATCAGCTAGAGATACATTCTAAGTTTTGCATTTACCCTTAAAATAAGTGATGCCCTTTAACATAATGATGTGTAATTATACCACACAAAAAATAATGGGAAAACTTAACAACTAATACGAAATATAAAAAGAAACTTAAAGACTAATTTTTGTTAAAAATGTTTAAGAGCATTAGACAATTTCTCCAATTACTTTTCACAAACTAATGACGTCCATTTGGGATACAGAAAACAATGGAGGAAGAAGGTGAAGGGGTACTAGTTTGAATGGCAAAATGGAATGGTTGTGTTTGTACATGGAAAACAGATAAGAGAACAGTAGAAGTTGCCTAATTTGGCCGGGCGCGGTGGCTCAAGCCTGTAATCCCAGCACTTTGGGAGGCCGACACGGGTGGATCACGAGGTCAGGAGATCGAGACCATCCTGGCTAAGACGGTGAAACCCCGTCTCTACTAAGAAATACAAAAAACTAGCTGGGCGAGGTGGCGGGCGCCTGTAGTCCCAGCTACTTGGGAGGCTGAGGCCGGAGAATGGCGTGATCCCAGGAGGCGGAGCTTGCAGTGAGCTGAGATCCGGCCACTGCACTCCAGCCTGGGCTACAGAGCAAGACTCCGTCTCAAAAAAAAAAAAAAAAAGAAGTTGCGTAATTTGCAGTTAGATTTTGTCTTGGCTATTGCATCTAACTGTTATGAACATTTGTGCTTAGCTCTTTGTATAGATATAGATTTTGTTGTTGTTATTTAGAGATGGGGTCTTACTCTGTCACTTATGCTTGAGTGCAGTGGCATGATCATAACTCAATGCAACCTTGAACTGCTGGGCTCAAGTGATCTTCCTGCTTGGTCTTCTGCATAGCTGGGAATAGAACCACATGCCTGGCTAATTCTGCACTTCCGTGACCAGCTAGTTTTTTTAAAAAATGTTTTTTAGAGAGAAGGTCTTGCTATATTATCCAGTTTGGTCTTGACCTCCTGCCCTCAAGTAATCCTCCCATTCAGTTCCCTGAGTAGCTGGGATTATAGGTGTGAGCCACCAAGCACAGCTCAGATGTATATTTTTATTTCATGTAGGTAAATACCTACGAGGAGAATGATTAGATTGTATCATAATGTATGTTTTACATTTTAAGAAACTGCTAAACTGGTTTCCAAACTGGTTGTAATATGTTATGTTCCCAGAAGGGTATATAAGAGTTCCAGTTTCTCTATCTTGCCAAAAACTATTATGGTTTGCTTCTTAATTTTAGCCATTCTGATGCTGTATAACGGTATCTCATGGTTGGCTTAATTTTCATATTTCTAATGACTAATGACATTGGCATGGTTTCGTGTGGTTATTTGTATATTTCTTTCAATGAAGTATCTGTTCAGATGCTTTATTTATAAAATTTTCTTGTTTGATTTCTTGTTACTGAGTTTGAGGGTTACTTTATATTCTGGACATAGTCCTTTATCAAATATATAATTTTCAAATATTTTTACCTGTCCGTGGCTTGTCATTTCATTCTCTTAATAATAGTTTTCTTAATAGTGGTGTTTTGTGTGTGCGTGTGTGTATGTGAAGAACAAATGTTTTCAATTTTGAGGAAGCCAAACTTATCAATTTGCTTTTTTTGTGAATTTTGCTCTGGTGTAATATCTAAGAAATCTTTGCCTAACTAAACAGTGTTTTTTTTTTTTTTTTTTTTTTTTTTTTTTTTTTTTTTTTTTTTTTGAGACAGAGTCTCACTCTGTTGCCCTTACTGGAGTGCAGTGGCACTCAGCTCACTGCAACCTTTGCCTCCCTGGTTCAAGCAAATTATCCTGTCTCAGCCTCCCGAGTAGCTGGGACAACAGGTGCCTGCCACCACACTTGGATAATTTTTGTATTTCTAGTAGAGACGGGGTTTCACCATATTAGTCAGGCTGGTCTCGAACTCCTAACCTCAGGTAATCCACCCGCCTTGGCCTCCCATAGTGCTGGGATTATAGGCGTGAGCCACTGCACTTGGCCATGCCTAAGTAATCTTAACAAAGATTTTCTCCTGTGCGTTCCTATAGAAATGTCAAAGTTTTATATGATTTAACCTTATGTCTTTTTCTATTTTGGGTTAATTTTAGTGTGATGTGAGAGATATGGACAAGAATGTGTTTGTTTATTTTTTTGATATGGATATCAAAGTGTTTAAACAAAAATTGTTGAAAAGATTATCCTTTTTAACTGAATTGCCTTTGAATCCTTGTCAATAAGTTGTTTATAAATATGTATTTCATTTGGATTATTTTTTATATTCTGTTATTCAATTTGTCTATCTTTATGACAATACAACACTGTCTTGGTAACTGCTATTCCACTAATTTTGCTTGTCTTTATGAAAATTGTTTTTGGCTACTCTCAGATCTTCGCATTTCCATTTGGACTCCCAGTGTGTGAAATTCTACCAGTAATTGTGCTTGGATTTTGATTGGCAATGCATTGAGTCAAAAGATTAATTTGGGAATAATTAATATCTCAACAATATTGAGTCTTCTAATCCATGAATAAGGTATATCTCTTCACTTAGGTAATCTTTAATTTTTCTCCACACTGTTTTGTAGTTTCTCAGCATTGTTGTACCGGCTTTCCACAGTGAACTTTGAAAGTTTGTATATGATTTCATATATGATTAAATTCAGGAGCACGTTTTTGGATTGACCATTTTGTAGCTGTAGAATATGTAGTAACATCACTTCTTCTATTCCTAAAATGATAAGTATGTGTTTTGTCTTTTTGTTCTAACATGGCAGATATTTGTCAGTTTTATTGTTCTCAAACAGTAAGACTTTGGTTTCTATGGTTTTTCTCCTTTGTTTTCCTGGTTTTTAAAATTATGTTGTTTTCCTCTCTCATTGTTATTATTTTCTTTCTTCTACTTACTTGGTTTTAATTACCTCTTCTTTTACTGCCTTTTTAAGGTAGAGCTGAAGTCATTGACTTAAGACAATTCATTTTTTTAAATAAAGCTATTTAATGCAATAAATTTCACCCTAATACTGTTTTACAGCCTTTCACAAAATTTAGTATGTTACACTTTCTTAGTAATCAAGTTCAAAATATTCTGTAATATTCCTTTGGTTTTGTTTTTGACTTAGGATCATTTAGATATGTTATTTAATTTTAAAATAGCTACAGATCTTCCAATTATCTTTTTGTTATTGATTTCTAATTTAATTCCATTAGGATTAGAGGCATATTTTTGATTAAATTTTTTAAAAAACTTTTAAAATGATTGAGATAAAACATTTTATGTTTTTATCTGATATCCTTTCTTCTGCTTCATCATTTCAGCTATTGACACTTGTGTATGCTTCACGAAGTTCTCGTGCTGTGCTTTTCAGCTCCAACGGGTCATTTATGTCCTTCTCCAGGTGGATTATTCTAATGAGCAGCTCCTGTAACCTTTTGTCAAGGTTCTTAGCTTACTTGCATTGGGTTAGAACATACTCCTTTAGCTCAGAGGAGTTTGTTATTACCCACTTTCAGAAGCCTACTTCTGTCAATTCGTCAAACTCATTCTCTGTCCAGTTTTGTGCCTTGCTGGAGAGGAGTTGCCATCATTTGGAGAAGAGGCATTCTGGTTTTTGTAATTTTCAGACTTTTTGCGCTGGTTTTTCCTCATCTTTGTGGATTTATCTACCTTTGATCTTTGGGGCTGATGACCTTTGGATGGAGTTTCTGTGTGTAGGGGGTGGTCCTTTTGTGGTTGATGTTGATGTTATTCCTATTTGTTAGTTTTTCTTCTAACAGGCCCCTCTTTTTGTAAGTCTGCTGGAGTTGGCTGGAGGTCAACTCCAGACCCTGTTTGCCTGGGTATCACCAGAGGAGGCTGCAGAACAGCAAAGACTGCTGCCTGATCTTTCCTCTGGAGGCTTTATCCCGGAGGGGAGCTCGCCAGATGCCACATATATGAGGTGTCTGTCGACCCCTGTTGGGAGGTCTCTCCCAGTCAGGAGGCATGGGGGTCAGGGACCCACCTGAGGAGGCAGTCTGTCCCTTAGCAGAGCTCCAGCACTGTGCTGGGAGAATCTTCCTTGTCAGGATCCGATGCTGTCTTCAGAGCCAGTTGTCAGGAATGTTTAAGTCTGCTAAAACTGTGCCCACAGCCACCCCTTCCCTCAGGTGCTCTGTCCCAGGGAGATGGGAGTTTAATCTATAAGCCCATGACTGGGGCTGCTGCCTTTCTTTCAGAGATGACCTGCCCAGTGAAAAGGAATCTAGAGAGGCAGTCTGGCCACAGCCACTTTCCCGGGCTGTGTTGAGTTCCGCCCCTTCCTTAGCACTGTCAGGGGAAAACCGCCTACTCCAGCCTCAGTAATGGATGACGCCCCTCCCTGGATCAAGCTCAATCGTCCCAGGTGGACTTCAGACTGCTGTGCTGGCAGCGAGAATTTCAAGCTAGTGGTTCTTAGCTTGCTGGGCTCCGTGGGAGTGGGACGCGCTGAGCCAGAACACTTGGCTCCCTGGCTTCAGTCCCCCTTCCAGGGGAGTGAACTCGCTGGGGTTCCAGGTGTCACTGGAGTACGGAAAAACAAACAAACAAACAAACAAACAAACAAACAAAAACTCCTACAGCTAGCTCATTGTCTACCCAAATATCCGCCCAGTTTTGTGCTTGATACCCAGGGCCCTGGTGGTGTGGGTACACGAGGGAATCTCCTGGTCTGCAGATTGCAAAAAACGTGGCAAAAGCATAGTATCTGGGCCGGATAGCACAGTCCCTCAAGGCTTCCCTTGGCTGGGAAAGGGAGGTCCCCCCACCCTGCTCCTTGCACTTCCCAGGCGAGGCGCCCCACTCTGCTTCTGCTCTCTTTCTGTGGGCTACACCCACTGCCTAACCAGTCCCAATGAGATGAACAGGATACCTCAGTTGGAAATGCAGAAATCACCTGCCTTCTGCATTGGTCTCGTTGGGAGTTACAGACCAGAGCTGTTCCTATTCAGCCATTTTCATTTTGCCAAATCCCGTGCTTTTTAGCTCATATATTCCCATTTGTCTGTTTTACTTTTGTTGCCCGTGCATTTGAAGGCTCAGCCATGAAATCTTTACCTAGACCAATGTCCCAAAACATTTCCCCCATGTTTTCTCCTAGTAGTTTTAAAGTTTTGGGTCTTACATTTGTATCTTCCATCAATTTTTAGTTGATTTTGTATATGGTGAGAGAGAGGGATCTTGTTTTATAATTCTGCACGTGGACATTCAGCTTTCCAAGGATCATGTACTAAGCACAATGTCCTTTCTCCAGTGTATGTTATTGACACCTTTGTCCCAAATCAGAGGCTATAGATACATGGATTTATTTCTGGAGTCTGTGTTCTGTTTCATTAGTCTATGTATCTGTTTTTATACCAATACCATGCTGTTTTGCTTCATAGAGCATTGAAGTATATTTTAAAGGCAGATATCTGATGACTCTGGCTTTCTTATTTGTGTTCAGGATTGCATTGGTTATTCTGGGTCTTTTGTGGTTCCATATGAATTTGAGAATTATTTATTTCTGTGAAGATTCTCACTAGTTTTCTGATAGGGATTGCATTGAATCTGTAAATTTCTGTGTGTAGTTTGACATTGTAACAATAGTAATTCTCGGATCCATGAGCATGAGATGCCTTATCATTTCATTGTTTCTTCAATTTCTTTCATCAGTATTTTGTAGTTTTTCTTGTAGAAGTCTTTTGTCTTCTTCTTTTATTTATATGTAATTTATACTTTTTGTGGTTATTGTAAGTGGAATTGCTTTCTTGATTTCTTTTCACCTAGTTCATTATTGCTGTACAGAAATGTTACTGATTTTTCCATTTCTTCCCCCTTTGTATTTATGTTATTATTTTCATATCTTTAAGTAAAATACATGCTATGAATGATTTAATATGTTATTATTTTTATTGAAACTATTATTTTAAAACGATTAAATATTAGGTGGATGCAAAAGTAATTGCAGTTTTTGCTATTAAAAATAATGGCAAAAATACCAATTACTTTTGCACCAACCTAATATTTAAAAGTCACATGTTTACGCATGTAGTCAATATTTCTGTTGCTCTTCAATTTTTTCTGTATGTCCAGAATTCAATCTTATATCAGTTTTCACTTGCATAAATGATTTCATTTAACATTTACTTACTTCGGTTATGCTGGCGATAAATATTTTCAGCTTTTTGTATTTGAAAATATCTGTATTTCCTCTTCATAATAAAAGCTATTTTCACTGGGTATAAAATTTCAGGTTGATAATTTTCTTCAGCATTCTAAAGATACTGCTCAACTGTCTTCTAGCTTACATTGTTTGCAATTTGAAAGCTCGGGTTATTCTTGTTTGTGTATAGTTTGAACTTTTTCTCTGCCTACTGTTAAACTTTTAAAAATCTTAAATGTTTTATGCAATTTGATGATAATGGGTCTTTTTAATTGTTACTCTTCATGTTTTTGAACTTGTAATTTGTTTACTGGACAAGTATATATAATTGTTCATCAAATTTTTAATTTCATATTATTTCTTCATACATTTTGTCTCCTTGTATATTAGTCTTCTCCTTTGGCAACTCCAGTTACATTTATATTAGGCCCCTTTAGTTGTTCCACAGTTCAGTGGCGCTCTTTTACATCTTATGTTTTTCTGTTTTACTTTTGATTATTTCTATTGCTATATTTTCCACTTTACTGATGTTTCCTCACCATTATTGAAGGATAAATAAAGAGAAAGCTAGTTGTAGCCATCTTAATCAGCTTTGTGGTCTAAGAAAGATTTCCCAATGATATTGGGAAGAGATTGAACCAAAGTCAGATGTCAAAGGAGTCCCCTTGCTCCCAGGAACAGTTCTGTCTTAGTATCACTGCAATGCTCAGTCTGCAATGCTCATTTCATGAGCTGTTCCATTGACTGGAAACAGCTAATGAAAGTGTGACCTGGTTCAAATATAACACTTGATTTTAAAGTGCAGCAGCTGAAACTCTTGCTCAATCACACATCTACACGTTTTAGTACTCTGAGGCTACTTTATTAATATTCTTGAATAGAGGAAATAAGGAAATACACCATGAATCATGGGAACAAGTTTCTCAGTATCAGAAAAGAGGAGTTATTATATAGAAAAGGGGAAGCATAGATTGCATTGTTATTGCATTTGCTTTTTTCATTGACATATATGTAAAATTTACCATCTTTACCATTTTTAGTTGTACAATTCAGTGTTATGAAAAAGATTTATTTTCTTTTTTTTCCTCTTTCTCTCCCCTCCCCTCCATCCTCCCAGACCTTGTTATTGCATTTGGAGTAATTAATATGAACTCATATTTTAAATATATATTTCTGTAAGTATAGAAATAAATACAGATATAGCCGGGTGCGGTGGCTCACGCCTGTAATCCCAGAACTTTGGGAGGCTGAGGTAGGTGGATCACGAGGTCAGGAGTTCAAGACCAGCCTAGTCAACATAGTGAAATCCTGTCTCTACTAAAAATACAAAAAATTAGCTGGACGTGGCAGTAGACGCCTGTAATCCCAGCTACCCGAGAGCCTGAGGCAGGGAATTGCTTGAACCGGAATGGTGGAAGTTGCAGTGAGCCAAGGTCACGCCACTGTACTTCAGACTGGGTGACAGCGTGAGACTCAATCTCAGAAAAAAAAAACCAAAAAACGAAAAAAAAAAATATATATATATATACACACACACACACAGAAATATATACAAACACACACATACCACATTCACATACACACACACACATTTCCTAAAGACGTAAAATTCTTCTAGCATACTGATCTTTGTTTTTAAATATTATTTTGAACTAAAAGGAGCCAGGGCTCCTTGAATAAATAGTTTATTTCAGAGCTGGGGCTAGGAATGAACATTCAATAATGTTGTAAGGCAAGGATATAAGGAAGTGTAAAATTATATACACATACAAATATTTTATAAGTTTATATGCATATTACAAATATATGTTTATAAACATGTATAAATTAATATATACACAAAATATATTATAAATAGGCTGGGCATGGTGGCTTACACCTGTAATCCCAGCACTTGGGGAGGCCGAGGTGGGCAGATCACAAGGTCAGGAGTTTGAGATTAGCCTGGCCAACATAGTGAAACCCTGTCTCTACTAAAAATACAAAAAATTAGCCAGACATGGTGGCGGGAGCCTGTAATCCCAACTACTCAGGAGGCTGAGGCAGTAGAATCACTTGAACCCAGGAGGCAGAAGTTGCAGTGAGCAGAGATCACCACTGCACTCCAGTCTGGGTGACAGTGCAAGACTACATCTCAAAATAAATAAATAAACAAATAAATAAATAAATAAATAAAATACACACACACATCTATATATGTAACATAAATATATTATACACAAACATAATATAATATTTTGGTATGCCAAAGATCAACTTAATGGGATTCCCAGTGGCCAAATTTAGGAGACATTAAATATCAAAATAAATAATGATAATAAAGGTAATGGATTATAACCCACTGAATAAAGTAAAAATCATTGTGTCCACACCAATATTAAATAATAAACATAAATATGAGGAATCTCATATTTAAAGTATAAAGCCAGTAATTAAATGTAGAAGAAAATTGAGTTAGCAAACCACTATTTGACAACTATCACGATAATACTTGATTTATGTAAGAATCATCAGAGGACAATTACTGGTGTAATTGTTGAGCATCAGGATTTTGCCTAATACCAAAGTAACTTTCCATGAAATACTCAATTATTCCAAAGGAACAAATTGTAATTTTTCATTGGAGGAGGCTGTAGAGCCACATTTATCAAGTGATCAAAATTAACCACACTGGCAATGGGTCAAATTGAAACCATGTGTTACCTGGCAGGATGCAAGGAGAAAAACATGACTTCCATAATACTCCTGCCAAAGATATATGATCTGAATTCATTTATGAAGAACTTCAGACAAATCCAAATTAATAGCCTAACTAAAAATACTTGGATTATACTATTCAAAAACAGAAGAGTAATGAAAAACAAAGTAAGACTGAATTAAGTGTTAGATATGGAAGGAAAATAAAGGGACATGAAAATTATATTGAATATATTAGTCAGGGTCTTTGTTTAGCATAAAGATAATCGTACAATTGCAGAAACTTAATACACTTTATATCAGATACTGTAATTTTGTGGTATTGATAATTGTGCAGGAAATTATATTGGTTTTTCAGAAAAACACTGGTGTATTAGGAGCATCATATTTACAACTTAATCTCAAATAATTCAGAAAAAATTATAAACAGAGTGAGAGAGATAGGGACTAACAAAGCATATGTGATAATATGTTAACAATGGAGGATTCTGAGTGTATACTTCCTTATATTATTCTTGATAGTATTCTTGTAACTTTCTGTAAATGTGAAGTTAAGCCAACATATAAACACTCCCTAAAAGTAAAAATAAAGTGGTACATGATTTAAATTTACCAATCATATCGGGATTATTGGAGGAGAGGAGTGTTCCATAAAATTAGAAGCAGGCATTTTACTTAATAGACACATAGCAAATGAAAGAAGTCTGGTTTAGGAGATTCACTTTAGGTCACTGAAATCCTATTGAGTATATTCCATGTGCTGCACAGTGTGCTCAAAATTGGAAAATGAAAGGAGGACCAGTGATAGAAAAAAATTTAGGATGTTATCATATGATATTGGATCAAGATATCAATAACATTTTCTTTTCATCTAGAAACATGTTTGATCTGAGAGATATGCCAGTGACCTGACTTTTAGATAGATAGATGAAGATAAGACATTAGAAAGATGCCTGAGATGATGTCAAGGCCAAATAAAAAAATTCTCACTAGAATGCTTCTACAATCAATTATGAAAGTTGCTTTTCAATAATAACTTCTGCAAAAAACAATTCCATTGAAACATTTCTTTAAAATGTTTTAGCACAAAATTTATACTTTTATAAAAATAATTCATACGTATTCTTAGTATGAAAAAAGGAAATGTGAATGTTTTCTTGTAGGAAACTGAAATATTCATTAATGTGTATTAACGTCATATTTATTAAATGCTTATCTTAGACTTTTCTAGATTCGGGACTACTAGAAAAATAAAATAATTGAGAATTCACTAAATAATTTTTAAATGGTTATTTTGAAAGTGTTTTATCGTTATTATTTTATTAAAATACACAGCAAAGTGAAAGTGCTAAGACCTCTCTAGGTATTAGAGAAGTTACACAAGGCAGTTTATCACATTAAAATAATGTAAGGATTAAATTGTAAATTTATATAAACATTTTGTGGGAATCATTTGTATGTCAGAGTTGTATAAACCTGTGTTTATTTCTGGACAAACAATGTTAACTTTTCAAGCTGCGTTCCTTTGCTTTCTTGTGGCTCAGCAAAGCAAGAGATAGGCTTTTTTTGCGGGGAGAGTTAAATGAATTTATTTTAGTTCTAATTGAAAATTGTCTTTCAGATAGCTCTCCTGAATACCAGTGCATCTGTCAAATTCTGAGTTCTGATTTTCATTTGACTCAATGCAATCACTATAATTGTGGTTTCAACAGCTAAGTTATGAGAAAAAGGAGGTTGGGGAGGATGATATGTTGATTAATTAGCTTGGGATTTCTGTGTAGAAATTCAAACAAGCAGATAAAAGCATCTGTTTTCAATTAAAGCAGGAAATCAGGATTAGAGCTAGAAATATCCAATATCCATTTATTCATCTATTAAATTAATATTCATTTATTTCTATGTGCCAAAAACTTCTCTATGTGTTATAATTATAAAGACGGACATGTAGCACCAAATGAGTATATTCCCAAAGATATTACAATGTTGAAAGACAGGAGAATAGGAGCAAAGACTAATCCTTGCATAATTACTATTGTTATATGCTGTGTAATGATGTTTTATTCAATGATGAACTACATAAATTATATAGGTCCCATAACACCATATTATTTTTGTACCTCTTCTATATTGAGATAAACAAATACTTAAATTGTTTTATAATTGCCTACAGTATTCAGTATAGTAACATGCTGTATAGGTTTGCAGCCCAGGAGCAATAGGTTATATCATACAGCCTAGGTGTGTAATTGGCAATACCATTTAGTTTGTGTAAGCACACTCTGTGATTTTCACACAGTGATGAAATTGCCTAATGCATTCTTCAGAAAGTTCGCCTGTTGTGAAGTGACACGTTTGTATATATAAAATCTGAATAGTAGAAATAAAGCCCTAAATGGTTACAGGGCAGTTCCAGAGAAATAGAGGAAGAACAGGTAGGAATAAAGGAGAAAAACTCCTTGCCATGGAAACCTTAAGGTATGATTGCTACACAGCATCAAATGCCTTATAAAAGGCATAAAAAGCCCTATAGTGACTGAAGTTGGGGGTGTAAGAAAGGGCTAATATATTTCCCAAAAAGCGGTAGTTTAATGAGTGACTTTTACAAGTCCGGTAGAGGCTTGGAACTGAAGCAAAGCTTCAAAGATTTAATGAAGAAAAACATGGCGATGGCAAGGGAACTGAGGATAAACTATTCTTTAAAGATGTTTAGCAAGGAACCTCCATAGTGTATTCCATAATGTCTGTTCTAATTTACATTCTCACCATTAATGTACAAGCATTCTCTTTTAAAAGTGAAATAAATCAGATACAGAAAGAAAAATATTGCATGATGTTACATGTGAACTCTAAAACAGCAGAATTCACAAAAACAGAGCATAGCATGGTGGTTGTCAAGGGCTAGGGTAGAAGCAGGGGTGAGGAAAATGGGAAGATGTTGGTGTATGAGTCAAAGTGTAAGTTTTGTAGGATTAATAAGCTCTACAGGGCTAAGTACAACATGGCAACGATAGTTAATAATACTGTATTTTGTGCTCTTAATATTTAGCGATCTTTAGTGCCCTCACACCACACACACACACACCTGTGAAGAGACGGCTATGTTAATTAGCTTGACTGTAGCAGTTAGTTCACTATGTATATATACTTCAACATATCACATATTTTTAAATACATACAACTTATATAAAAACTTTAAAAATAAAACTATTTAGCAAAGAAGGAAAGGAGAACGTTTACAGTCCTAAGTAAGCGGTTAGTGGAAGGAAGACGGGGAATTGATTTATTAGGAATGGCTCGTGAGAAATATAATACTATGGCAGCTGCTTTGTATATTTATTGATTCCCAACTTCAGAGAGAAGAAAAATGAATTTTGAGAGAAAACGGGAGCACTTGGTGGGGTATGAGGATATATTTCATAGCCTACTATGATCAACATGCAGGCTGAAAAATCTTTACTTCAAGAATACAAAAATAGAAACAAGATGATCATTAAAAAGTAAGAATTTCTGTCATAAAAGGATACCATAAGGTAATTGTGAGAAGATATTTTTAACTCATACATCTGATAAGAGTTTATTTTCCAAAATATTTAAATAATTTCTGAACAAAAATCGTTAAGAATTGGATAAAGAAACCAACAGGAAAGAATAGAAGTCATACACAGATGTTTCACAGTAGACAAAACATTAATAACCAGTAATTTAATATCTTTAACAGTCAGGAAAATCAAAGATAAAGTCAAAATAAGATAACATGAAACCCCACAGGATTAGGAAAATGTGAAATGTCCAATTCAATTTTTATTGAAAGTTGTAGCAACAGGAATGCTTATCTACTACTAATGTAAGGATAACTTAACACAATGACTTCGCTACCTAACAGAGTTGGAGATGTGCATACTTAAAACCTAGCAATTTTACTGCAAGATTATAATTGAGAAAATTTTCAAGTGTGCACTAGGAGATATTAAAGAACAATCATAATCCATTGTTTGGAATTACCAAAAAAAAAAAAAAAAAGAAAGCAACCTAAATGTCTAGATGCAGGAGAATTATTAAATAAATTATAGTATATTACAATACGATATGAAGTACAGCAATATACATTAACAGGTCTTAGTATCAGAAAAATGATGCTCAATGAATGAAGTAACTGAGAGAATAAAGATCAGTATTATTCCATTCCTCTAAGCGCCATAAAAACATAAACAAAATACTATTTAGGGGTACACACACAGTTGGTAAATGTACAAAGTAGCACAAAAGAAAACTAAACTTTAAGTTTAGAATAACGAAAAATCTGCATAGGGAAAAATGGAGATTTCATAGAAAAGAGTATGCAAGTTTCTCAAAGGTATTTACGATGCTTTATTTCTTAATCTGTATTATTTCTTAATCTGTATAGATTATTGGGCATGCTATAGTTGATAGCATTGTAGTTGTACATCTATATATTACATTTTTTTACAGGTTGATATATTTCATAGAACTAATTTTTAAAATGCTACGACTAGATGAATCCAAGCTATATCTATAAGCCTCCATAAATTCCACAGCCTTTCAGAAAGCTCACACCTTCACTATGTAAACCGTTGTCACCTTTTATGGTGACTCTCAGACTTCCGAGTTATACGTATCTGTCACTAACATTTCAAATACAGCGATAGTAGTTTTAAAGAATATTTTTCTTCTGCCTGCAACACCATTTAGATGTAGGTATAATACAGGAAAAGGCCTAGAAGACATTTATAAGTACAACACTTTTATTGGAGGCTATAGTTTAAAATTATATTTAATATTAAATTGGACAATCTGGGTTTGAACGTCAGTTCTCACAGTTTTTAGTTGTCGTCTTAGGGAACTTCCTCTCATTCTTGTTTTCTCAGTTTGCTAATCCATAATGAGGATAACAAGAACAGCCCCACAAGAGACTGTAAAGTTTCTGCCTTTTGGAAAAGGCAGTCAACGTTTAGCAGCAGTAAGAAGAGACAGAGAAGAAAAGACACATTGTTAAATATTGAAGATATGGCTTCTAAGAATGGATAATTTCTGAGATAAATAGAATATTCAGCCTTATTTTAATATGCTTATGATAAAAAAAGAACTAAAATAGATGTTTTGATAGAATTCACACTATATTTTTGGCTTTGTATTTTAAAACACATCATGTTACAGGAAAAAATAAAAGGCCGGGCAAAGTGGCACACACTTGTAATCCTAGCCCTTTGGGAGACTGAGGAGGGCAGATCATCTGAGGTTGGGAGTTCAAGACCAGCCTGGTCATCATGGTGAAACCCTATCTCTACTAAAACTACAAAAATAAACTGGGTGTGGTGGCGCACACCTGTAATCCCAGATAACTTGGAGGCTGAGGCAGGAGAATCGCTTGAACTCAGGAGGTGGATATCGCAGTGAGCCAAGATCTCGCCACTATACTCCAGCCTTGGCGACAGAGGTAGACTCTGTCTCCAAAAGAAACAAAAGAGAAATAAATGAAAAAGAAAAGAAAAAAAATAGACATTTTCTAGAGAACTTTGAAAACAGTAACTAACTTCTGATACTCAAAAAACATTTACAATTAAATATTAAAATTATTTATGCATAAAAAACATATTTTGCTATTTACAGAGTTAGGGGCTTTTATAGAAAAGATAATTTAGGTTTCGTGAAGATAAGTAAAACATTTGGCTTATTTGATCTATATAAACAATCCAAATGTGAACTAGATTGTGCATATTCATATTTTTTGAAGTCAGGAAATATACTTTTTAGAATGTATAATAAAAGTCAATATTTTAATGTTAAAGATAAAGAAGACACTATAAATTTAGGAAAAAATACATATATATGGAATAGAAAAAAGAAAAACATGAAAATAGAGCCAAATTAGAGTTGCTTATTTTGGTAAAACCCTGTTTTATAAAAGAATATAAATGGAACATGTTCTTAAAATAAAATTTGACTTGAAGTTTCTAAAATTAACAGACAAAAATGGATTTACTTTTGTGGAAAATGTTAGTGGGAAGAAGGAGTGTCTCCCTGCCACTGCACCCCACCTCTCCCAACCATACCTGCTGAACATGTTTTCATAAATTCAGAAAAACAACAATAACAATGTTCATTTTTCAGAATCTCCTCTGTTCAAAACGTCTTTGCTTCCAGTAAAGAGTATGCCATTGAGCCAAAATGCAGCTAGGCACACCGGTTACTAACCTAAAATGAAATAACTCTAAACGGAAAGTATACTCAATATATAGATTGGAATGTTAAGAGTTTGATGGGTTAGTTTGGACTGTAGATCACAGCTCAGAAAAGTAATGCTTGGTTTCTCTACTAAAGGGACTCCTCAGCTCCTTATGGGGCAGAATATTGACATTTGTTGGGAGCTAGAAGAAAATGGCAATAAAACTGAGATAAAGAGAGATTAGAATATAACCTACCCTCCTTCAAAGTGAAGCTTTCCTGGAAATGAAAGTATAATTGTCGAGTTTAGGGGATCTCCAAATTTTTTATATTATGTATCTCTATCTGCTAAATTTTTTTCAGTGCGTACCCTCTAAATATATGTATATTTATTTATGCCTTATAACAATACACTATATTGCTAGAAGTTTCACCATATGAAATAAATCAAAACAGAATGTAAAAGAGGATGAAATAAAAGTAAAAACAAACAAATTGCAAATGTTTTTGTCCCATAGTTCAATATAGAGACAATTGTTTAGGTTCTTCATGTCACATTGATTTTGTACCCTCCATTGTAATGTCTGTAAAAGGAATAGTTTGGAGTAAATAATTTCCATCAATGGTAGATTTTCGTTAGATCTCCTAAGATAAAATCATGCATAATATTAGAGTGGGAAGATTATGAGATTTACATATAACATTTAAAAATAATAGTGCTGACAGGTCTTAAATATATTAAAATTGCATGATACAATTTGGTGGGAGATTCAAGTTCTTATTTTTAAAAAGTCTTTAAAGTTGTCTTGAACTAAATCAATTGAATGATTGCTCTTAATTTTAATTTTATTTTAGCATATTTATTTTAGTTTTCATCAAAATCATCTTTTGGAATCATTTGAATTCATATTAGAGATATCTGATTTTGAGTGCTATATCAAAATATCTAACGTACCCCCAAAATATATACATCTACCATGTACCTACAAAAATTTTTAAAAATAAAATAATTAGAAATGAAAAAATAAATTTAAAAGAGGGAAAACAAAAGACAAGTTAGACATGTTTATATGGGATGATCATAAATTGAAAAGCATTTTATAAGCTCATTAAAATTATTATTTATTGAGTGTGAAGTGATTTGGAATTATAAAAATCCATATGTTTTCTTTCAATTATGTTTTTGCCATAAGCAATGAAAAAATGCAGAGCTTTTTAATAAAAAGGTGTTGCACCACTCTTTCGGGTGGTATCTTCATCTTAAGTAAAGACTGTTAAGTGAACAGTGAAACCTAAGTCCCCAACCTTTATTTTAAAACTCTGAAGTCTCACTTGGTCACTCTTATTAACCTATAAGAGGCTTTTTGAATCAATATTACATAATTAAACAGCCATAAAATTATGAGATTTAAGTCACCAAGTAAAAAGGCTTTATTACTACAGTTTTAAGAAGAAAACATAAAATTTTCCTATTTACGGATTATGCTTTTATCACTGTTTGCTGACACAATCATGCTTTAATTATTAAAAGTGAAACTTTTTCAGCTATTCATGGACATGTGATCCACCTTCTGAATTTGAATTAAAAAAGAGTATATTTGTATTAGAAAAAGAGAATGACACTGTCAGGCTTAGACCAAGAATTCTCTTCCAAAAGAAAAAAAAGGTAAACAGAGCTTAAATAAACAATAAAATATAGTTGGCTAAGCAGATTTCTGAGGTAAAAGGAAAATAATACAGATATCCCGTTAATCTAATAAAATTAGTCTCTCTCAGCTTCTTTCAAACCTCCATGTTTTCTCAGTTGTAGGCATATGAAAAATTTGTTTTCTCTTCTACAATGTTACGAAGAGTTAATATTTTGACAGCAGGTATGTTTTGTTATTATAACACATAACCATCATTTTCATAATTGAGATCTTATCGAAACTATTGGAAAGAACTCCTCTGCTAAAAACAGAACAAGAAGATAATAATCATAAGAGTTGACATTTGTTGAATGTGAGTTACTATGACTAGTTTGATTATACATGGATCATCTTATTAAATTTTACCTCTGTCTTCTGAGTTAGGGGCTATGATATCCCTTATTTAAAATAGAAAAAAGCAATCCATTTAGAAAGGCTAAATTACTTTTCTGAATTCACATACCTTGTAAATACTGAAACAATGAAACTTAGTCCTATCATCAAACTAATTCATTTAAAATTTCCAGCTATATCCAAATTGTCACACCAATTCAGCCTTTGGAATTTTGAATAGATTTTCAATTATGTTTAACAGATTGTTTTGAAATTACAGAATATATATATATTTTCCTTTTTAAGGATTATGCTTTTATCATATATATATAATCACATATATATATAAAATATATATATAGCCACACTTATTTTTGCTCTAATGAACTGGGAATAACTACATTGTGTAGATGGTGAATGTTTATTATTTTGGGGGGTATACAGTAGTATATATATCTATGGTGTACATGGCGTACTTTGATACAGGCACTCAATGCATAAAAATCACATCATGGCAAATAGGGTATCCATTCCCTCAAACATTTATCTTTTGTGTTACAAACAATCCAATTATAGTCTTTTAGGTATTTTTAAATGTACAATTATTTTGACTGCAGTTACCCTGTTATGCTATCAAACACTAGATCTTATTCATTCTTTCTAATAGTTTTTCTACCCATTAGCAATCCCCAATTCCCTCCACTCTCCTACTTTTCTTTCCAGCCTCTGATAACCATCCTTCTACTCTCTATCTCCATAAAGTCCATTGTTTAAAGATTTTAGTTCCTACAAAAAAATTAGAACATGCAAAGTTTGTCTTTCTGTTGCTGGCACAACATAATGATCTCCAGTTCCATCTGTAGTGTTGGAAATGACAGTATTTCATTCCCTTTTTATGGCTGAATAGTAAGTACTCCATTGTGTATATGTATCACATTTTCTGTCTATTCATCTGTTGACATACACTTGGGGGTCTTACAGATCTTGGCTACTGTGAACAGGTGTGCAACCAACATGGGAGTACAGATATCCCTTCAATATACTGAATTCCTTTCTTTTGAGTATGTACCTAGCAGTGGGATTGCCAGATCATATAGTAGCTCTATTTTTAGTTCTTTGAGGAACCCCAAAACTGTTCTCCACGGTAGTCATATTAATACTAATATACATTCCCACGATATGGTTTGACTGTGTCCCCACCCAAATTTCATCTTGAATTATAGCTTTCACAATTCCCACATGTCATGGGAGGGACCCAGTAAGAGGTAATTGAATCATGGGTGAGATTTTTTTCCCGTGCTGTTTTTGTGATGGTAGGTTTCATGAGATCTGATGGTTTTATAAAGGAGAGTTTCCTGGTACAAGTTCTCTTCTCTTGCCTGCCACCACCCATGTAAGACGTGACTTTGCTGCTCTTTGACTTCTGCCATGATTATGAGGCATCCCCAGCCATAAGGAACTGTGAGTCCATTAAACCTCTTTCCCTTCTAAATTACTCAGTCTCAGGTGTGTCTTTATTAGCACCGTGAGAACAGACAAATCCACCCACCAAGTGTACAGGTTTCTTTTCTCCACATCCTCTCCAGCATTTGTCATTGCCTGTCATTTGAGTAAAAGCCATTTTAACTTAGGTGAGATAATACCCTATTGTAGTTTTGATTTTTATTTCTCTGATGATCAGTGGTGCTGAGCACCTTTTCATATGCCTCTTTGCTATTTGTATATCTTCTTTTTAGAAATGTCAATTCATATCTATCCTCCATTTAAATCAGATTATTAGCATTTTTCTTATGGAGTTGTTTGAGCTCCTTATACATTCTGGGTTGTAGTATCTTGTCAGATGGGTAGTTTGCAAATATTCTCCCCCATTCTGTGAGTTGTCTCTTCACTATAATTGTTTCCTTTGCTGTGCATAGTCTTCTTAACTTAATATAATCCCATTTGTCCATGTTTGTTTTGATTGCCTCTGCCAGTGGGGTATTTCTCCAAAAATTTTCAAGCAGTCCAGTGTCCTTGGGAGTTCTCCCAATGTTTTCTTGTAATAGTTTTATAGTTTGAAGGCTTAGATTTAAGTCTTTAATTGATTTTAACTTTTGTATATGGTAAAATATAGGGGTCTCAACATTGTTTTCTCAAAAGACTGCAGTTTATTGTTTACATATTTGTAAGAACACATACTTTGAGTTCAGACTGCCTGAAATCAAATTCTAGCTAACTAGGACAAATTATTTAATTTCTCTTTACATCAATTTTCTCATCCATAAAATGGAGATGATATTGATCCAAGATTGGTGTGTTAGTCCAATCCTGCTACTATATCAAAATACCTTGATTGGGTAGTTTATAAAAAATAGAAACTCATTTCTTACAATTCTGGAGGATGGTGCATCCAGGATTGAGGTACCAGCACATTAACAGAGTAATTGTCTGGTGAGGCCTCACTCTCTGCTTTAAAGGTGATGGTTTCATGCTGTTTTCTTACCTGGTGGAAGTGAAAGGAAGCTCCCACCAACCTCTTCTTTAGGGGCACTAATTCGATTCATGAGAAAGGAATCTTCAGTATTTATTCACCTCTTAAAAGGCCCTACCTCTAAATACTATCACATTTGGGGATTAAGTTCTAACATATGAATTTTGGGGACACATCAGTATTCAAATCATAGCAGTTAGTCACAAGATTTTTGTGAGGAATAAATGAAACATTTGTTGTCCAAAAGACCACCAAAATGGCTGAATAGTAGAAAGGAAATTTTTATCAGTGATATCAGCTTGCAAACTGGGAAGAAGCAGTCTCTGATAGGAACTGAATGTGCTCTATCTTTGCAGAGGGAAAGGGCAGATGGGTTTTATGACTCACAGAGTCATACATATTCAACATGTTTCTGGAAAATGCAATACATATTTATGAGGGCAGTCAAGCATTTGCACAATGTGTAAACATGTATGTAACACACATCCCATGTTCAACTTGGGGTGGGGTTTTGGCCTTAAAATGAGGTGGCGTCTGGGTT